>NC_134336.1:3151666-3780000 GCF_964195595.1 Calonectris borealis | reverse complement strand
AGCTAGACAAGTCAGCAAAAAACCCCAAAAGCAAAACTACACCAATGTACTGTTCACCCCCTCCATACAATTCAGCTTCCAGTAAATAATGAAATCCACTGAACAATAAACCAATAGTCTTGATTCAGCTCACCAATTCCCCTGACACCTGTCCACCACAGACTTCAACAACTTTTGAAAAATCATTAAGCATTCAAAGTCAGAAGAGAATTCAACCATTCCAAATTTCTTAATTTACAAAATCCTCACCCAAGATGAGTACACAGTCCAATTCTCTAGAGAAATAAACATTTGCTAGATGTTTTATTCATACCTTTTCCCCTAGAAATTTCAACCAAACCACATTATTACCTTTTTGGAACAGTATGAATGAAACAAGTCGTTAATTTTATATAACTCTTTGGAATGCAATTCTTTCAGAAATCAGTTTTTGTCATTTACAAAGACGCTCTCAACAAGAGGTCTGCATTCAGCTTTGCTGGGTCTTCCCACTACAGTTATCTCAGCAGCTTCATCAGTTGCTTCCTTGGCAGGTTAAGGCCAATAAAGCCTAATGAAGGACCAGCTCCACGCTTGGAAATAAAATGTTTACTAAATAGGTATCTACTGACAGCACCTACCCTGGTTGCATCACTTAAACACCCACCTGAGGAATGCACCCTCCCTAACAATCAACAGGTAGACTTTCATAGGGCAAATAACTGCATCTAAGCAAGGAACTCTAAACCGAGTTTTCTGCAGCGCTCTCACAGCCTCTCTCCACTGCCCTAGAGACTATCACTGCAATAACTTCACCTTCACCTACAGGATAACCAGTATGTATTTCTAACACACTATTCTAGAAAACCTGAAACAACAAAAAAAAACCCCAAACACACCCCAAAAAAAGGGGTTGGGGGGCGATATTTAAGGATGCCTAGAATTCTAAATTACTTAACATTTCTTGGAAATCAGACTTCTTTTGAAGCTGTATTTTTCATAAAAGCCTACTAGTGATATTTAGTACTATAACTAGATCATATATATTACTACTGTATCTTTGGTGCTCAAGTGGACGTTCCAAATATCTTCCAGTATGGTTTTAGAGAAGACATTCCTCACATTCCTGTACATACCATCTGATACCCAATTACTCCATTGAAAATTGTCTTCGATTCGTGTGTCTGACTTTCTATCTCATCCTAATCAACTTACCTTCTTTTCTAAGCATTCTGCAAATTTCAACTGCTTCAACAGCTTCTTCTGCTTGTTGCTGAAGCGATTGTCCTGTTCTGCACTTGTTCCCTAAAGCACAGGAAATAAGATTTTTAGTCTGTATGACATTCAACTATCTTCAAGTATTAGTTTCCCATGTATTTGCACTGGACAGTGCACAGCAACACCAGTCACACCATTCTGTAAGCAAATAAGCCTTTTCAGGTGCCTTTCAATTTTAGCACTATAGTCTTCATCTACTGATGAAGATTTAGGGGTAAGCAGGCTCCTGAGCTCTACAGTGACACCTTAATCACATAATCTCCCTGGCATACTACCTACAAATTTAAAAGTACAGCAGTATCAAATTGCTATGAAAAGGACTTATGCTGGAATTCACAAACTCCTCAGAAAGAATCAGCTCTTTTTCTGTCCAAGAACAAAAACGTCTTATTTGTATACAGTGGCATCTATGAAATCTTTGGCTAAAATTCTCTGAAGCAAATCAGCCAACATGGAGTCAGCAAGAGTACGGAATACTATTTTATTGATCATGCTCCGTTAAAAGTTCACCAACTCATTCCACTTTCATGAACAGAAACTATAGGTTAATTCATTTGGAATTGAAAGGCTTGGAAGTCCAGTTCTGGAAAATGTACTTGCACAGAAGTAAACAGAACCACACATGAACAAGAGTATGTGCAGAACTGCATCCAAATACTGATGACCTGTTAATGATTCAAAACAAACCCGCGGTTCACACGTGAAGTGAAGTTTATTCAGGAAACCAACCTGACTAATGGAAAACATGAGAATTTAATACATGCAATTTCCTATGCACGGAAGAAGGGGCTGAGTACCAGCAATAATATAAGCTGCTAAGGAACCAAAAGAGAATAAATAAGAAAAAGCTCAAATTCTAAGGTAACCTAACCACTTCATTTGATCAGAAAGTACGTTGAATTAGCAACGTAACATGCTACGAAGTCATCAGATATTGAAAGGGAACAAACTGTTAACATTCCCATTTGTTATTCTGGAACACGTTCTAAAGACTGATTGTGGCACAGACACTTATCAGGATTAAATCTGTTTAAAAGCCTTTATAATATTTGCAGTCCACTGTGTGGCTTACACATTAGCAACACACGCAATAGTTGTCAGATCATTCACAAATTTAATGTTCTCTATTTTTTTTTTTTTAATTCTGTCTTTCACAACCCAGAAGTGAAATGGAAAGGAATGAAATTTTTCTTACTCTGCTTGTAACACATGGCAAGCAGCAAGGGTAACCAACCAAGACACAGAGCACTGTACCACAAGAATTTCAAGGCAGAGACAAAATAGTTTGCACTGACAACTTTACAGAAGTGCGAAAAACTGAAAGAATTATTACTAGCAGCTTTCTTGATAAGGTGAGTCCAAACTGCTGCTCTGCTGCACTTTTGTAATTTCCACAAGAACTTCAGTTTCTCCTGAACCCAGACTAAAACCACGCCAGAACACTGTTTACAGCCCCATTTCAGTACCACGTTGCTTTTGTTTTTATAAATAGCCACCTTTCACAGGCCAGATTAAAAGAATATTAGATTTCTAATTCAGTGTTTTCAGTCCCAGTAATTCTGCTGACAATTACAACTACTTGATTTGTAAACTTTTTAACAATCGCGTTAGACAGAACAAGTGTAGATTTAACTTGTAATTATTTTTCTCAGGCTAGTATGTTAACACAAAATTGAATTAAGTGACGGGTTATGTGTGCCCTTATGTTTTAAAAGCATCCTAGTTGCAGGAATAGAAAATAATAGGGCTGAACAGGTGAATGAATCTTGGAAAATTAAATTGGTTTTCAAAATTGTCAAGGAACCCCCAAAAAATAGGTCCATTCTGATTAACGGGAGAAAAGGCTGAAAAGAAGTATACCCTAGGTACGTTGCTGTTTAATAGTCTCTGCAGAAAGTGCAGCACAGCTGTAAGAATAGAAAAGAAAAACTCAATGATTAAAAAAAAAAAATCAAAAACCCACCTAAAAATAAACCATAACTTCTTTTTGCTTTGAATACACTTAATAACCTTCGTGTCGCTATTTAAAAATTACTCTCTAAAAAAAGGGCAGTTTTGTTTATTTGTTTTGAGTGTAGATACCAAAGCGCCTTTCACTGCAAAATCCGGTTCACCTCCCATCTGCCCCTCGGCCTTTTCTCCCCCGCTTCCTCGCATTTAAGGCCCGTCAGACGGTAGCTCGGGAAGCAGCCGTGAGACAAGCCCGCACAGGGCAGGCCCCGAGGCGGTGGGACCCCTCTTCCTCCGGCGGGGACAGAGGCCCGGCCGCCCCGAGGCCTAGCGCAGGAACCGGCGGTCCCAGGCCGCACCGGGGTGCCGGGCCGGGTCGGGCGAGCACGGCCCTCGGGGGCGGCGACGGAGCCCGTGCTGCGGGCACGTGTGCCCCCGCCGCGCACAGAGCGGCCGCCCCCTCCGGCGAGCCTGGGCCTGGGGCGACCGATCCCCTCCGGGCCGCTCCCCTCCCTCTCCCACAGCCCCACGGCGCCGCGGCCTCGCGGATGGGCCGAGCCGCACCGGCCTCCTTCCCGCCGCCATTTTCTTAGCGGCGGCTCCTCACAGGAGCCTGCGCAGGGCGGGGGCGGGGGGGCACGGCGGCGTTCCTCGGAGGAGCGCGGCGCCAGCGGCTTCGCCCGCGGCGGCGGGGCCTTCAGCGGCCCGTCTCGGCCGTGCAGCCCCCGCCGGGGCTGGCCTGCCGCCTTCCTCGCCCGCCCGGCCCCCCCTGAGGCCGGCACTTACGCGGAAGAACCCCGCGTCCATCTTGCCTCCTCCGCCTCCTCCTGGTCGCAGCGCGCTGCCGTCCCGGCGTGCACCGCGCGCCCGCAAGCCCCCTCGCACGCTCGCTGCGCCTGCGCGCGGAGGGAGAGCGAAGGGGCGGAGCCGGGCACTCCGCAAAGGTTCTCCGGCGCCTGCCGATTGGTGGCCGCGCCAGCGGAGGGTCGGTGCGCGCGCGAGAGCCGGCCAATCAGAAAGCGCGGCGTTCCACCAGGGTGAGGGAGCGGCTGTCAGACGTCCTTTCACGGCGCGCGCGGGGGGAGTGTGAATCCTCCTCTCGCGAGATGTTGACGTTCGGCGGAGTGGCCCGATGCGCGCGCGGGGCGCGGGTCAGGTGACCTCGCGTCCTACGGCGCATGCGCGGGCGGGTAACGGCCGGGGGCGCCTCCCTCCGCCTCGGCCCCGCCAGCCGCCCTGCGCGGGCACGGCGGCTCCTTCCCGGCGGCCTTCCCTCGGGAACGGCCTCCTCGCGGCGGCTCGCGTTCTTCCTCGGCAGAACAGGGGTCCCTGGGCCGGTGCGGCCCCGCAGAAGACGGCGGGACCTCGGCGCCACCGGGGCCCGGAGGGGTCACTGCTGTGAGGGGCCGGGACGGCCAGGCCTCTGCCCGCTCCGGCCCTGTAGCCCTGGCCTAGCACATGAGCACCACGGGGTGGTGGGTGTTCGCCACTCTGCCCGGTCAGTGAACGGAACGGGCTGTGTTTGGTTACCCTGCCCAAGCCGTCATGAGCAGTCTGGCCGCCGTCCCGCTTAACGATAAATTGGCGTGTGTCTTGTGCAGGAGGAACTCGTGTGTGGCACGTTACCGAGCAAAAGAGATGTGAGAGAAAAGGAAAGTAAAGTCACGGTTCACTGGGGTTAATGCAAATTTATCCAAACAGCCCTGGGCTTTATCTAAAAGAAAGTCATACCTCCTTTATCTTTAAAAAAGAAACACTAGGTTCCTTTAAATAAAGTTAGATTATACTTAAAAGCACAAGAGCTGCTTCCTGCTTTATCAGCAGTCATTAGTAACTCACACGTGAGAGACACGTGGTTTTACAGATGATTTTTTGGAAAATAAATTGGTTATGGAACTCCGGAAACAACCCGAAGAACATTCTTTTATTTTATCTGCAGGCTTCCAGTGATCATACCTCTGCATTTTGCACAGCCAAACGGGAGAGCGTTCAACTCGGCTACTTAACGCTCTTGGCACCGTGGAGTGAGGGGAAGGAGGACTGGGCTGGGGGTGCAGGTAGTTTCTGAAATTCAGTAAGGTTGGTAACTGAACTTGGAATTACTTTATGGTTTTCTCTGTTGAGAAATACGAGTTGCAGCCTGTAGATGGGAGGAGGACGCTAGGTGGAGCTGCGTGCTCTCTGCTGAAATGAGGCGGGTGACGGATCCAGAAGGGGTGAAAGCTGCCTTGCAGAAGTTTTGGGAAACGGGACTTACCCAGAAGTGAAAAATTCAAACATTTTACTAGTGTACTTGCATCAGTAAAGTGCCAACTGTGAGGATCCAGCGTGCTGAAGCCATAAATTCTACAAGACTTTTAGGAGCAACAAAAAAAATACTAATTCTTGCGAGACCCACTGCAGACCGACTATTGAGCATGCCCTTAGAGAAAAAAATTAGCGGTGTTTCATTATATGGTCTGCAGACCAAATGGTCTCATTGTCACTGCTGAATAAGCCCCGCTGGTGTTTTGTAAAGAGAGAAACTTAAGCAAAGAACAGAGTAAGGAACTAGAAAGGGTTGCTTGTATCACGTTGGTGAGCAAAAGGTCACTGTGCCAGTAAGTGTTCAATTTTGTATTAATTTGCAGAGCTTTATGGATCATCTCTAATCAGTTTGTGTGAATCAGCTAATGCTGATTAATGCAGTTACACTTACATTGCCTGTTCCCGCCGTAGGCTTACATGGTCTGGGATTTCTTTAATAGACCAATTTGCAATATCAGCTTTCAGTTGTGTTTTGTTTGGGTTTTTTTTTTAACGAGCAGGTTTACCTGATGGCAAGTCTGAACACAAAGGCAGCTAAAGGGGAGCTTTTTCCAAAAACTGGGGGTTTGAAAGTGGAAGCCGGGTGCCTAGACAGGGCAGGTCGAATCTGTGCGAAAATTCTAATATTACAGGACCAGGACAGCATGGGATTGTTCCTGGAAAACTCTTAAATCCACAGCAAATTACACAAGCGTTATAGTGATAGTGCAGTGGAAATAGAATGATTTTTGTTTCTTAAGAAGGTGATTTTGCTTGGTCAGCATAAGCTCTGGATTTTGCTGTCAGGAGTCAGAACGGATGGTGGGGGCCTCCCAGGCTGTGCCAATATAAGGCAAATTTTACTGGTAAAACAGCACGCTTTGAATTTTTCAGATTAAGCAATGCTAGTGTGGTCAAGGCAGTAATTCTCCTGCCAAGAATAGTAATTCTACTAATCTAGAATTGCTTATAGAAGTATTGCTTATTCTGCTTCAGTGAAGCAAAGTGAACTTCATTGTTTTGAAATTCTGTAAATGGAAAGTAAACAAAATTTCCTGGAAGTAGATCTGGCTGGTAACGTTAAAAAATAACAGTAAGATGGGGCTTATCTTTTCTAAAGATCTTGATTTTGATACAGTGGAACATGCTCAGAAAACATCCTTAGCTGTCCAGAGATAGGAACAGGAGGCCAAATCCTTTACATTTTTAGAAAAAAAATTAAATTGGCACCTGCAGTCCCTTCTGAATGATTATATCAATCATTCCTGCCACAAAAAATAAGTTAGAGAACTAGGACAAGTAAAATATTTACAACAAGATGTAGAAACTTCACAAACAGCTGTCTCAATATTTAGTTTGGAATTCAAACTATGCTCCAGTTTCATACAAAAAAAATTGCAAAGTAATTGAATTTAGTTTCTGCACAAAAATACCAGTCAGTAAAAATGACCTGTTCAAGAGCTGCATTCACATCTTGGAAAAAATATATCAACTTACCACACCGGTCCCTCATCACTTTACTCTGAGAATTGGTCAGCTTTGTTTTGGCATCGCGTGATTTAAGGATGTAACTATTGGTGACGAGTGACGGTATTGGGAAGAACAGCAAGTGAACCGCTGCAGGACAAAAAGCTTTAAAGCTGGAGGCTCTCTGTGATCAATTCAGTTAGACAACAGTAACTCCTTTCTCTACAGCTCCCAAAAAGGAGTTAAAATACCCTACTGACAGTTTTACTAAGGTCTACGAATAGGCTGGAGCCCTCTAACGCCCGCCGTAGCTTGGAGCTAACTGCTGGCAGTGTCTCTGCAAGACACACACGACACAATAAATCCAGACTGCAACGGTACCGCTGTATTCGCTTCACACTCACTCTGGCCGTTCAAGTGAGTGGTTCCGTAAAATTTAAGAGGTGTGTGTCAGAGAGTGGAGCTGTTTCTCAGAGCTTCACGTACTTCTATTTAAGACAAGGTTTAACTCCCCAACTTCTTCCTAATCCTTCCTAGCTGTCCCGTCAGCCAGCGTTTCAGGGCTGCTTTGATACGCACACTTGAGACAATCAGCCACTGAACGTCTGACAGTGCTGCTGTGTGTTCGCACTCAGTGGGCTGTGAATATCCTTGGGAATTTCTTTGTTGCATTACTGTACACCCACAATAATCACGCTTGCAAAACAACATCACTTTCGGTTACTTTCTAGAATAAAAAATTGCTAAAAATAGCTCAAGCCTAGTCTGTGTTAGAGAACAAAGCATTTCAGGATGCGAGTTGTACACAGTAGCTGTATAAAGCCTCGCTTGCTTTATACTGCCTTTCTATGCTTACTTCTTCAATTAACAAACTTCTCCGATTTTGTGTAAGACAAAACATTCTAACGCAATTCCAGAAATGAACCTAAAGCGATTCTTGGCATGAGAATGAAAACCCTTAGACGTTGAGTTCATTTGGAAATGGAGAGGTTACCAAGTTTATAGAAATACTTTAAAAATACTTGAAAATAAAAAGTAACTTTTTCTCTTTTGTCTAAAACCATTCATATGTGGCATTAGAAACACGAAAGATGAGTAAAGATAAATACAGTTTTGATACTTCCTGTACTATCCATCATGTATAAAATAGACTACAAACCTGTTTCACATAAATCATAACAAACCCAGGTTCAGCCTGAGCTGTAGCTTGCATGTCCAAACTTTTCTTCCTGTTTATCATCAATCATTGCCAAACAGAAAAAGCTCAAACTCTCCAAGTAAGCAAAAGCTCCACAAAATGCGAGTGTGAATCTTTTCTTCCAACGAGTGGGCTTGGTTTATTCGGTTTCTCCATACTCAGAGCTCTGTAAGAAGGCTCTCTGCGTTTCTGATGATTTGTATGCCTCCACCAGTTGATTTCAGTCATATGAAAAGTGTCCAGAGCTTTTATTTTTCCTCCCAAAGAGAGAAAGCAGGATTAATTATATCTATAGACAAAATAACAGCTCATTGCTATTCCAAACGCAGCATCGCTTTGCTGAGGAGTCCCAGGTCCACATAAATAAGAATTCCATCTCTCTTCTCTTGGAGGACGAGCGTTCCCAGTTACCTGTTCTGCATGTGGATGTCCACAGGTATGAAAGTCACCGTAGGGTGCTGCGACATGCTGTTGCTGTTCTGCCCCAGAGCAGGTGGCATTGCTGTTTTGGTGGTTTTGGGTTCCAGCTCCCGCTTCACTCTCATGCGTCTGTAAAGGTGAAGATAAAATTGTCACCAGAGCTGGCACGTGTTGTGGTCTCTCCCATGGGAAGGTTCCCATGGAAACAGGTTACATCAAACAGCTCCTCAAAAGTCAATACAAGCCAGGATTTCATCCCAAAGATAGTGAGCGGCAACTCAGTGCTTCTAGAGCAGGTAAGCCTAACCCAATGCCCTGAAAAGTGAGAAATCGAGCTCCTCTCTGGCAGCAGCCTTGATGCACACTGCAGACCTTTCCTATGTCAACAGGAATCCCTAAAAAAAGCTTCCATCAAGCGTCCTCCATCAAGAACCTCTTTCTGCTTCCTAGCAACTCAATCACAGAATGCTGACGGTGAGATTGAGGACGCTTAAGTCAAGCACATTATAGTTTGGATTCTCCTGGAAGGTTTCAGCAACAAATACTGAAATGGTCTGTTAGATGAGAGCACACCTAACAGTGATTTTGGTTCATCTTGTCTCGCCTTAGTGAAGTACAGAACTTGGCCACATACCTGTTATATGTTTTCAATATGAGCAGAACCACTGTAAAAATAATAATCACTCCTACAACGATGGCAGCGACTATTGCTCCAGAACCTAGCAGGGAAGCGGAAAGGAAAAATGTCTTATTTACAAAGTTGTCATCGTACTGTTTGACATTTGCTAAGTTCAAGGTCCATTTAAAAAAAAAAAAAAAGCATCACCCCACTATTTTTCTTACTTTGATAGAGACTTTGTTCTTGAGACTTTGTGGTCACATTTACTGAGAACTGAGTATTATTGATCAGCGGTGCGGCTGTCGTCATCTTGATTTGGCTACAGAAGAAAAAAGGAAGAGTGAGTTCATAAAATATTAACCAAAATTTGACAGCACGATTCACTGATAATTAGGCAACAAGCCATTAAAGATTCAGAGCTCACTAAGTGCAGGCTCACTGAACTGGGGTTCTTAATATTTTCTTAGTGGTGAAAATCTGACCCTGCTGAAGTCAATGGAAATTTTGCTACAATCTAGTCTTGAGCAATTTGCCTTACAATATACGCTGCTGATATTAATAGGATAAGATAAGATATAAACACAATAATGCATTGTTACCTATATTTTATTGCTGTTATACAAGTTTTGGATAAATATATATTTTAAATGCTTTAGGATTTTAGTTTATGATTTCAGGCTGAGATTCAGATCACTGAGCAAATAAGTGTGAAGAGTAATATGTCTTTAAGGAAGGAGAAAAAGTCAGCACAGAAAGGTTTAAAAACTCCTTTATAGAAGAGAATTTAAAGTAGCTTCATTCCTCTAACATGGAGAAGAAAAAACATTTAACCCCCTAACTTGATGCTCCAAAAGTTCATGACAAACAACGGCTATCCCATGACAGAAAAAAAAAAATATTGCGGTGTGACTGTGACAGAAAGTTGAGGTGAGTTCGGACCAGCACCTCCCTCATGCCAGTGTCATTTCAGGTCTATTACTGGAAGGGGACAAGCCTGCAAGCGGATAGCTGAAAATATGCCTGCTCCGGCATTTTGGTAGGATAAAATTCTAGATCTAGAAAGAGCAGCCTGTATGTTTACTGATTTTAAAAGCATTTTCCAAATGTTTTCTAAATGTGAGTAGTAACCTTAGCCGTTAAAAGACTTGTTCAGTCTGAGAAGGGTGTGAATACCACTTCAAACAGACCTCTGAAACCATTTCAGCTCCCAGCTTCAGAGAGCTAATTCCCTCAAACTATCCATCGAAAATTAAATTATTCTGCAACACCTGATACGGGAATTGATTTTCCCGTTTCAGATGCTGCCCAGTACACACACCAGCCAGGACTCTGCTCTACTCTGTTATACTCCATTAGGATATTGCGGACCTGTGGCATGTTCTTAGTAGCCTTGATTTTACAGAGCACAGGCTATAGAATAGCCAGAAAACTACTGAGTGGATAGAAATCAGTCAGTAATAAAGAGAAGTGCAAATGTGAAAGGTGGCTCCCTTCCCTTCCTCCTTGTTGAGGCTTTCCTGAAGGTTTCTGCAAAGTAGCATCCATCAGATAAAACCATGTAGTGGCAGGGTACAGGTTTGGGAGGCAAGGAGGACACAGCTCTGATTGCTCTCGACAGGCAGGGTGTTGTTTCGGGGCGGGGAGGTCGGTACCGGCGTCAACACACGATGGGTACTTGGGAGCATATACGGGGAACGAGGGAGATCAGTAACCAGCGGGAAGGGAAACGGTGAACGTCTGCCTGGGTATGAAGGATCAGAACTGCAAGGTCAAGTCATCAAATACTTCGAGCCCCTTAAGTTAAAAAGGTTTGGGTTTTTTTCTTTTAATTTAAAAAACAAAAATAACTCTGTCTCCAGTCTGTAACTGGGTCATCCTCCTCTGACTGAATGATTCCTTTGTTTAGCCAAGGCCAAGTTAATTCAGCGACATGATCATCAATTGTAGTCGTAGACCTTTCCACGCTGAAAGAAATCTTCTGAGTTTAGAGGTTGCCCAGCCTTATTGTATAGCACAGCGAAAGGATTTACACACGCCTTGGAGGAACCTGTGAGAAGCACCGAAGCTCGGGTAGCAGCGCTGTCCCGTCTGTCTCCCCACCCATCCATTTGAAACCACGCTGATGAAGGTTGAACCATTGGCAAGCAGAGGCTGAAGAGACTCTCCGTCACACCGCAGGCTGGGGAAAGCTGAGCAAGTATTCTGACTATGGACACAATTCAGAAAAAGCCATGTCCAACTTCTACCTTG
The DNA here is from genome assembly GCF_964195595.1 of Calonectris borealis. NCBI lineage: Eukaryota > Metazoa > Chordata > Aves > Procellariiformes > Procellariidae > Calonectris > Calonectris borealis. Next base: position 3,768,553 of record NC_134336.1, on the reverse strand, counting down.
TTGCTCCTGACTAGGAGAGCACAAATTCCAGATTTACAGAAGCGTTTTTCTCCTCCTCTGGCTACTAAAATAAAAATCCCAAATAAAGGCAGCTGAATATTTCGCTATTAAGCCATGTAATATTCATACTTACTAACTTCCATCTGGTTCAAACCACCTTGGTAATGGTGAGCTATTTGTGCATGAGTCACCTATAACTAAAGAATTTTTATTGTCAGTAAAACCGCCTGTTTACAGAAAGGATGAATTTATCCAACAGGGTGTAACAATCTAAGATGCAATTTGAAAAATGCATCAAATCTTTGTTTTTCTCCATTGTATAGCAAGTAAAGAGGTCCAAGGTCTGCGTCTCAGGCCAGGGTGGGAGGTACCAGTCCTTAGTTCTGCTGTTTTACCTACAGCAAGTCTCGGCTCCATTCCTCACCTATGAATCAGCAGGGTTACGCCTGACCAAGCCTCTGCTGCGAGACTCAAGGACCCAGCAAAGTCCAGCGAAATCCATGGGAACCTACTGGTTTCGGGGTATTGCAGGCTGGATCCTACTCGGTTTTGAAAAACATCTGGAAAATCAAGAGTGCTCCATAAAAGCTCTATAGCAGGGGAGAAGAAATGGACTTTGATACAGCAATCACAGGACATTCTTTCTTTATGACACACGGCAAGCACTTCCCCCTGTGCACACACACCTGCCTGGGGTTTCGAGAGCCACTAATTCACCCGTAGTTCTCGAGATTGGGGGTGGGGGCACACACTGCTGGTTATTTTTGCATCCCCATATTATGGAGCTGGAAATGTTTCCATAAAGTTAAGCTTTGGGCACGTTTCCATTTAAAACACCTTTGCAGATACAGCGTATGGGTTGTTTTGGCACGGGGTAGCAATGCCCCCATTGATACAGCCATCCTGCCTCCCCCGACCCCGTCGAATTTCAAGCTGAATGGCCGTGCTCATTTACAGCGAGGGGGGGATCAGAGCTCATCTGTCAAGCGGCTCCTGCAGCACTCGGCAATTACCGGAGGGGGGTGACGGGGAACAGAGGGGTTTGTTCAAGTTTTTCCAGGAGAGCCAGGTCCCTGCCAGGGAAGGCAGGTGCTGGGTAGGAAGACACACAAATTCAGCGCTTTCCCACCCAGAAAAAGGTGGTCTGTGCATCAAGCTGTGTTGCAGGCTTTAAACGAGACACAAAATCAGCTATTGTTTCTCCAGCAGTAATAGATACTAGTTTTGACCCAGAAGCTCGATTAGAGAATTCATTCATCCTTTCAACTGCACTGCTGCACAGGTAGCATTTTCATCTTACATTGTGGCCAAACACAGGCTGAAAACCAGGTGATTTTTCCCTCCTGACTTATCCAGGTCTAAGGTAGAGCACTGCTCAGAGCTCTGCTGCTCTGAGACTTGATTCCCTTCCCAAAAATGTCAACAGGGCAGGGTCTTAAATCACAAAAACCATTAAGGGATGGGACAACAAAACCCAGCACTGGTTTGCTTGATTTCTGGTTTTCTTTCTCAGTATACCGGCCATGACAGCTGCTAGGAAAGGGAATATTCTCTAGAATATTTAGAAATAGACTGGAATTTGGGCTCTTCTCTTCCTCTTGCAGATGTGTAAATGCGCAGTGCCATGTGAGAACCATCTTACACGATCGAAAGGCCACTGAGAGCTGAACGTACATGAACAGTACCAGGGTGCTGGAGCTGTGTGAGGAGAGGCAAGTTATCTGAGGTATAAAGCATTAAAACGCCAAGATGCCATCGAAGAAGCCCAAGCGGCAGTCAGATCCTATTAAATAAGACTTCCTACCACATGAGCAGTAGATGTCCTGACAGTCGATCGCATCTCAGATTCATTCTCTCCTGCAAGAATTCCACACCACAGACCCATCACCATCCTTTATCCTGCGAACAAAGAGGCTGAGGAGTCGGCTGCCGTCCACATCCACCCTCCCACCGCTCCGAAGGAGCTTTGTGCTAAGGCACGTCTGTTTGAGGCTCCGCTCAAGCCATTTGGGCTCAGCTCAAGCCATCTGGGCTCAGCTCAAGCCATTTGGGCTCAGCTCAGCTCACACATCAACCTAAGCAGCAAACTCACTCCCATCCAAGGGAGAAATTAATCCTTCTAAGTAAGTCCGGAGTTTTTCTCCCATCCTAAAAGTAACGGGGCTCAAGAGCGAGGACCTGGCTTGCGAGCAATCCCCAGAGGAAGCGGATGGGTGTTTCAGCTCCGCTCCTGCCTCCACCCGAGCAGCCTGACCTTCCCTGTCTTTGCATCGAGGTTCACCTTGTCTGATCACGGTGAACACCGAGTGCTTTGAACCTGCGCGTTTCATTGTTCCCTGCTGTTTTCCAGCAGCGGAGGAATCAATTGAGCATTCATGGCACAGTGCGGAAAGGAACTCGGCTTATATTTAAGAGTCACAAACTCAGCTTCCATTTAAGAGTCACAAACTCAGCTTCAGCTCCCCGTAAACTGGCAAACCATCCATCTTCGATCCAAACAGCTCACCTTCCAGCAGCATCGTGAGCCATGAGAACCGGGAACATCGCCGGGCGGTTAAGGCAAACTGTAATTTCAGAAAGTAATAAAAACACAGTGTGCTTCAGTGAGACCTGAATGTGCCTGAATTTACCTTGCGAGGCTCTAAAGAGGGAGGAAGGAGGAAAAAAAAAACCCAAGTTGAAACCGGCTAGCGGGAGTTAAGGCATGAACGTGGCCGCAGGCAAACAACCCCGCTCTGTATGGAGCCTGTGTATCGGTACGTGTCCTGATGTCAGACCAGCACCTTTATGTAAGCATTTGTCTCAGGCTCTGGCATGAGCTCTCCAGGTTTAGTTGTCGTTAAAACACATATTAAAAGCATTTCATTTCCTTGCCAAAACAAAGTTACACAAACTGCGGGCAACTCTACTGTGCAGTAGCAGCACCAAGAAAAAAAACCACAGTAATTCTACCTGCGTGACTTGCATCTTGAGAGGGGCTAAAAACCCACAGATGGCAAGAACTGAGGAAGTGAAGGCAGGTCCCCAGAAAGGAATGCCCTTGTTTCGAAAGCTGTGCCTGGAAATATGAACCAGAAAGACTTTGTCGTTGACTTGCCCAGGAGCAACGTCTAAACCGGACCGTGAACTGCAGATTTCCCAATTCTTATTTTTTGCCTTAAAATGCTGGGCCACACACATTTCTCCTCTCCCTTTGTCTGAATGAATTTATTCATGGGAACTGCAGGAACTCCACCACGTTCAGCAAAGTGCATCCGCATCGTAAAAACACTCAGGGAAGGTCTTCAGGGAAGGGCTGTCTATGCAGACAAGCCAGGGTTTGGAAGCAAAACAAGCCAGAGGTATTTTCCCACTGGTTACAGGCCAGGATCTAAGGCACACTCGGATTAGAAGACTGGCTTAGACACTTGTGAAATATTTATCAGAACCAGGATTTGAACTTCAAATGGAAAAACCCCACCGTGCCACCAACCGCCCTGCTGAAGTTCCTGCAGCTCAAAGCTTGCGCTGCTCCAATGTAACCTCCAGTCCGGTTACAAAACCCTTCAGTGGGGTCTGTCAGGCTGAGCTCAGATGCCTGTTGTTGAATTTTTTATTTTTTGAACACCCACTAACTCGCCCTCTTTCACTGACGAGCGTCGTGTGTGTCACCCAGAGCTCCCCACTAGCTCTGGCCGCTTGTCTGGGATGTCCCCTCCTGGACCCAGGCACGCTTTACCACTTGTCTAAGTTTCCAGGCAGACCCGCGGAAGTCGGGATGCATAAAACCCCCTCCATCCATTTAGCATTTAGAAATGCTAAATTTTAAACTAATACATCATCCAAAAGAAAATGGCCCGTTTAATGTGCTGTGATTCTATGGTACGGCTCTCTAAAAGACATTTACAATAAATCATTTGGTCCAATGGTTGCATTTGCAGAAGATGGAGTTACTTCATTATTTAGATCTGAAGTGATCCATTTAAGAGGAAATGGAATAACATTTTAAAACAAAACTGCCATTTACACGCAACGCACAGATGATATATCAGGTATCAAGAGAGACCTGGGAGCAATTTTGCAGCTTATTCCTGAAAGGAATGCTAGAGGTTTTCTTTTGTTGGCAGCTTTTTTTAATTATTATTAGAAGGCTCTTATTCTACATTTTTAACTTATGACTGTACACACACGAGATGCTAAATTAACCAACTACGAGTGGTGTAATCAAGAGCTGGCAAATAAGAAGTCTCACGGGACCCACCTTATTATAACGAAGAGGGAAAGGTGCGAAAACTTGCTTGGTCTTTTTTTTGGAGAAAGGATTCCTTCCTTTCCAACAACACGGAACCTCGTCTCAAGACTTAAAGCAAAATAACGCGCAGACCGAGCACACCCATTTCAGGTTCATGAGGGGGTCCCCAAGGCTCAGGCAGTGTCAGTAATGTCTCTTGTTTTGCCCCCGCACTCAGGAAAGCCTTTTCTAACAGTGCAGCACGACACACGAGTGATTTGAACCTCCTTCGGGGCCGGAGCTAGCTCACAGTTCTCTGCACCGTGTCAAGACCACGCGTCATTTTTTTCCTCAGATACGCTCTTCCACCAGAAGGCTTTGTCCGAGCAGATATTGAGGGTTTTCCACCCCTTGGTACCTGGGCATCCTCCATTTCAGTCATCACAGATTCCGTAGCTCTGCCAGTACGGCTGCACATCTGGAAATCTGGGCTGCATCCCCTGTGCAGCACGTCCCACGCTTTCTGGGAGGGATCGGATGAACTTCTGTATTACATTTTACAGCAAATGGGGATAGATATACCACTGCATCCCAGAAATGCTGCTGATGTGCTAGAGGCAGCTCACATGCACACAATTCAGCCAGGAAAATCAACACGAGGGACACGAGGGACAGCCAATTCATAGTACAGAACAAAGCCTGGGGCTGATTCCCAGCTCATCTGGACTCAGCAGGAGCTGGAAGCCCCTTCCGTGCACAGAGATATTAGCAGCACCGTATTTCTGAGCGGCAGCGCCCAGCAGTGCCTGGCAGCATAATTAACCTCTGATTTGGGAATGAAAAATGCGGTCTGGTGGATTACAAGACTCACCACAGCAATGGGCGAAGAAAATCCACCCGCGCTCACGCACTTAAAAAGCAACGACTCTTGCAGCAGGTAGAAAGCATCACCGGAGCCCAAAGCCCAGCTGGGCTCCCCAAACACGACGCTTCGCTTGCAGGAAGGTGGCTCTGCCCACTCCACACCGATAAGGTCCCACGCACCGTGCGTGCTCCTGGGAGCACTCAGGTGGGGGGCGCAGGAGGGAAGGATGTGTAATTAGCAGTTAAATATTACCCAGAAAAAAATTATTCCGAAAGAAGAAAAATACCTCCGGGCACTTGTATGAATCTCAAGGCAGGAATGACTCGTGGGGGAGGGTGAACGAGACTCAAGGTGACAAATTTTAGAAACCATCAACGTGTGCACTCAAATGGAAAGCAAGAAAATTAATCTGAGCTGAACCCGCGGTTAGAGTCTGGCAGCAGTCGGTGGCATCGAGTCACGCATCCCTCAAATCGCACTACCCAACAATTTGTCTCTGCTGTTCAAAGAAGTCCCAGCAAAGTGCATGTTGGTGGCAAATTCAGTGGATCTGGACAAATAAACCACAAAAAAGCAGCTTGCCCCTGAGGACGGTCTGCTGCTGTTCTTCCAGGGGAAAATCAACCCTGCTTTGTGCGTGTAATGCTCTAGAAAAGGCCCTCTTACTGCGGGACTCATTGCAGCTCTTCAGCAGTATCTTTGGAAAACTCCCTACAGCTTTTCAGATTCCTAGAGAAGAGAGTTTAAAAAAACCAACATTGCAGATTCAGCAGTGGTTTTGCAGAAGTGATCACCAGGCTGTCTACCTTGCTGGATCTGCCGTTTACTGAAAGGCTGGAGCAGTTCAGGAGATTACACTGTTGTAGAAATCCTCTCTCACCTGGATTTTCCATCAGGGCATCTGCTTTACTCCGGGCACAACCCATAAATGCTCCAAAGCAGGAGAGAGGGGATTAGGGCTGAAACTCTGAGCGTGGGAATTGCAGCATTAACCCTTTTATTTAAAGGTCAGAAACAGGCATCTGTCTGAAAGTCCAGTATTAAATGGAAGATCCCAAATAGTTCCTAATGAGAAAGGAAGAAAGCAAAAACCTGAACAAAAACCAAGGAACTGTGATTTGGAAAAGGAATCCAGGAAGGGATTGGTTTCATTTAGGGCCAAAGTTTTCAATAAACTTTAAATGCAGTATGTAACTACAGTCACTTAGAGAAAGAAAACGTCCCACCACTCCCAGACCAACCCCCTGACTTCTGGGCTCTAACCCAGACTGAATTGGTCTGAATCTGCGTTCCTGCTCTGCAGCGCAAGGTGGGTTTTCTGCATGCTCCCTAGAGCTCCCGAGCTCCTCAGAAGAGACAAGGCAAATTTTGCTCGGGGAAGAAAAAGAGGAACCAGCAACGGAAAACAGAGGAGCATTTCCCTGCTAGTCCAGAGCTGGATAAACTCACGTCTCGGTGTGGTCTTGGACCTTCGAAACATCACCACTCCGGCCAGCTGAACTGCTCTGGGAGACAAAACATTTCCCTTTGCTCGTCAAAACTTGTGTCACAAAAGATAGATATTGCAGCTCTGCCGTCCTACAAGCAGAAGTCTCCACCGAGCCGAGGACATGGTCCAGACATCAAGACCCGTGTCACCACTCGGTGTCTGTAGCCAGGCTTGGCACTTGTTGACAGTGTGACCAGGCAGAACAGGAACACTCAGGAGGCCCTTACACATCAACCAGGAATCTGGAGAACCCAGAGACGAAGAGCAAATGGCAGGGGAGAGGAGCCGGAGCGGGGCGAGGACGGGCTTGGAAATCCCGGGAACAAGCTGCACGGTGCCCTGTGGATGCCGAGCCAGGCAGCGGCTTGCCGCTGCAAAGCGCTGCAGGACAGACGTCACACCTCGGCCCGGTTCTCACGGGCAACTCAGAGGAGAGGAACTCGATGGCCCGTTTCGTGTTACTGGGACAGGACCGATAGAAACCACAAAAACAATGTCAAAGCATCGTATCCAGCTGGAGAACAGCGTGAAATTAATTAACATCAGTAGCACAGGGCAGATCTGGGCTCCTGCTGTGGCATGCGGATCTGGAATCAGATCCAATTCCAAAGTTAGCCAGAGTTCAGGGAGTTTTTATATCTTGTCTGGCCAGTTTGCATCCCTTCCCTGTAAAGGGTTGGCCGAGTTACGTGCGTGCAGCAAAGCAGCTTCCCGTGGTGGTTCTGACAATGAAGAACAAGAAGGAGGTTTTTAGAGACACCGAAATATGTTCGTATAACCGTATGGTATACACACAACCTCGGCTCCCCCAGGTATCAGTGACCTCTCGTGAAGAGCCCAGCCCAAAGGGAAGAGGGGAAACCCAGTAGAAACATCTTGTGCTTTGCCAAGCCATATGGGAACTTGTCTCACGGGACAAAGAGCTGCTAAAATACCTCAGCCACTTGCGACAAGAGAAGGAAAAAGGAGTTACCTGGAGCAAATGAAGACTCTTAAGGACAATAACAATCAAAAAAAGCAGACACACAAGTCAAATGCGTTGAAATCTATAGCATATCCTTTACCTTCCTTCCCAGCCAAACCCAACCGCGGCTGGAGTCCAGTATCATTTGTGAATGATTTCCCCAAACCAGGACTGGGATCCCAGGCTGGAAAACCACTTCTCCCAGTTCCCATACCATCGCACACCTCCCTGGCCAGTCCCTTCTGTTCTCCGAACCCTCCATTGCCTGCGGGCAAGTCACTTACCCAATGGCACGGAGATGCCAGGAACAAATCCAGGGAGGAAGGCAATCCCAGATGTGCCCTCGGGCACCCCTCGCTATGTCCAGCGGAGCCAGAGAGATGGGAACAGCTACTTCGGGATTTACTTACACCGAGATTCCCATGGGACAGAGCAAACACGGTGGCTCGCACTGTGACCCACCGCCGGCTGGAATGCGTTCACACCCTGAGCTCCTTTCACGTCAGAGAACGGCTCTCTGCATTTATCGGCACAAACCGTAGCACGTGAATCAACACGGCTCCTGTGTGCTGGCAGACGGGTGTTCGTTCTTCTTTTCTAAAGACAAATACATTCGCTAGGTCAAGACTTTTGAGGCTTCCATTACAAACTTGTAAGTAAATAGGAAACTTTGTCCTTCCAAGTAATTATTTGGGTTTCTATTCTGCTCCGAGCAGAAGCACGAAACAGCTGTGCAGCACGCGAGGCTGCGGCGCTTTTGGATCGGCACGGCAGATGATGGGCAGCCCCAGTCCCCCAGTGCTGCTGCGACGATCCAAGGGCTCGTTTCACCCTCCTCAGCCTGAGCACTGCCAAATCCCACCAAAAATCACCTTCTTTGCAAGCGCGCAGTTGAGCGGTTAGATGTTAGGTGGGATGAACCTAGATGTGTGTTTGGTCCAGGGGGCTGTCTCCATCCAAATGGGGGGATGTGATAAAGGCAGAGCCCCTTTCCTCTGCCCCCTCGCCCAGCCTGGCACTTGAAGCAACCGCACCATCCACCTCGTAGCGGGGCAGGGGGATCCCCAACTGGTAGCTGCCCCCGAGCAGCTGACGGTGAGGAAGGACCAGGGCCCCTGGAATTAGGTTATAACTTTGTTGCTCCATGGTGGTGGCTGTGAAAACATTAAGCTGTGTATGTCAGTGGGAAACTGGATGACTCAGACATCCCAGCAGCTTTTTTTTTTTCTTGCTTTCCTCCTCTGTGATCTCCATTCACGCCTCGTATCATCTCTCCCTGCAAGAGGCTTAACAAACACCATAGGCTTTGGTGCATCCCCTGATCTCCGTGACTCTCAACAAAAGCAGCACACTCATCCCCGCCACATTTTTCTTCCTCTCCCATATGCCCAACAATAGGCCAGGTCAAGGCTAACTCGCCGGCCCCCAACCCCCTCCTAACACAGCCGCTCTTCAGGGATGCTGATCCCAGCCTGGCACAAGGGCATGAGATCCCAGCAGATGAGGTATCACCCTGGCAGATGCCAGCGCCCCGCAGGGTGTTCAGCATTGATGCATTTAGCCCGTGAGCAGAGAGGTGCTGATCTGAGCCCACTGTAGGCGCTCGGCACATCACTCGCGGGCTTCTCCAGCTCCTTTGTGCACTAAATCCTGACTGATTCGTTGTTTATTACCGTAAGTAAGAAGAAGAATTTAGTGTAACTAATAAAAGTCACGCTTGCAGCAGCAGCAGACAGATAGGAGCAGGGCTGGACTGGAAACCTTCATGAATTACTGCCAGCAGAGGAGCTGAATCTACTGCCAGTGGTGGATTGGAGTTTTAGGACTGTTGTCCTCTGCCTGCAGCTCACACGTGTGGTACAATGCGCTCCCCAGCTACTGGAGTGGATCTTCTGCAACTGAAGCTGTTCATCTACCAGAAAAATGCAAAGCTCAATACTCTTACAAGAACCTCTTCAAATTTCATATCCTTCAGTTTTTTCTGTATGAAAAAATATACAGAGAATTCTGTATGCAATATAGCAATGCAACTCCTTTCACTTCACAAACAGCAGGACGAAGGCAGTCGCAAGATTTCTTCAAGCACTGCATATGCAAACTTGTTGAATCGTTGAGGCACATTCCCCTCTTCCAAGAACACTGTGTAGACAAACACGGACCCCCCATCAGAACCGTTCAAAGCTCTTGGCAAGCCCTGGGTGTCTAAACCTGGCATCCACAGCCCAGTTACCTGTCCACACAGCAAGACAATAATTCTTACGGGGCCATGAAGTCATCGATTACCGCACTGCCTTTGTCTTCTGGTTTCTAATCACTAAATCAAACCCTCCTGCCCAAACGCTCCACCCAGCACAATGTATCACATTAGTGAAATTTGTTTATAAAATACTACGCTTCCTTTAGCAAGGACTTCCTGGGGCATTAAGTACATTAATTACCATGAAAAACCCGAAATCGCAGTTCAAATCTGTCAGCAACTTCAGCATGTTCCCAAATAATGAAAGCCGTATAGTTTTGTTCTGTGCTGGAGACACTCAGCGAACTGTAACACAATGCGCCCAGCTTTCTAGTTCTTTTCATGTTAAATATTAGCCTGCCAGCCCTTGCTAGCACGCTGCTCAGCAGATTTTAAAAAAAAAAAAAAAAAAAAAAAAAAAAAAAACCAAACAAAACAAAAAAAAATCACCAACAAAACATTATTTGTGGTGCTGGGGTTGAACAAGGCAGGAGAAGGGATCAGCATGTCCACAGGGATGAAAGGACGCTGCTAGCGAGGGAATAATCTCCCACGCAGACACGCAAACTTCTCCCGGGGGGGAAGCGACGCGCCAGATCAGTTCCAGTCCCCGTACCTTAAAGGTTTCTAATTAACGAAACAACTGCTAAAGCAGCAGTTTAGCAGAAAACCGTACGATGACATCTGCTCTGCGTTTCTTTCTGGTTTAGAGTCACCGATAAAGAACTTTGCTGCGTGCAGACGCGTTTACAGTCAGAGACCCGGAGTAACCCCACCGAAACGACTGTTTACAGCCATTGCACTGCCAGCAGAACGTAACTGAATTACAGCAGAAAAGCTAAATTTGTACCAGTTCAAAATACATACGCGCATATCCAGCCTCCGCAAGCTTCTACCCGCCCCGCTGCCGCGGCTACTCACGGGGGATGCTGCCGGCTTCAGGAGCTCAGCCCGGGCCCCGCTTTCCCGCAGAGGGGGCGGGCGGCCGTTCCCCCCGCTCCCCGCCGGGGCCGGGGCTGCCGCCGGCTCGGCCCCCGCCGTCCCGCTCCCTCCGCAGCCAGGCCCGGGCGGCGCCGGGGCCGGGGCCGGCTGCAGCCCGGCCGCCGCAGGTGGTTTCCCGCGGGGCCGCCCAGCCCAGCCCCCGGCGCCGCCTCCCCGGCCCGGCCCGGGTGGGGGGGGGTGGACGGGCAGAGCCCCCGCTTGCGGCCCGCAGCCGCCCTGCTCCCGGCGGGGCTGGAGGGAGGGACGGGGAGAGGGGCCTGAGGAGCACGGGTCTGATGGGGAGCGGCTGAGGGACCTGGGGCTGCGCAGCGGAGAGGAGGCTGAGGGAGACCTCATCGCCCCACAACTGCCTGGAAGGAGGTCGGAGCGAGGGGGGGTCGGTCTCTTCTCCCCAGTAACAGCGATAGGACGAGAGGAAATGGCCTCAAGTTGCACCCGGGAGGTTTAGGTTGGACATGAGGAGAAATTTCTTCACCGAAAGAGTGGTCAAGCACTGGAACAGGCTGCCCAGGGCAGTGGTGGAGTCCCCATCCCTGGGGGTATTTAAAAGCCGTGTAGATGAGGCGCTTAGGGACATGGTGTAGTGGGTAGAGTGGTGTTGGGTGGACGGTTGGACACGATGATCTTAGAGGTCTTTTCCAACCTTCATGATTGTATGATTCTATGACAAAGCCCAAGTTGAGCAGTTTAAGAAACAAACCCGGCGCCCCAGCTCAGCCCCGCTCTGCCGTGAGAAGAGGGAGATCACCTCTAACCTCGCAGCCGGCACAGACCACTGAGGGACGGAGCAAAAAGAGCAGCTGCTGCCTCCTGAAAAACCCGGATCCAACCCTTCTTGAAAGAGCTGTGCACGTCCTCTTCTTGGGACCGCTGGGTTTCAGTTCCTTACTGCTGAGGGGTTTCGTGGGGGCAGGCGGCACCCGATCAGGCCCCGCTGGGCTCCCAGCTCCCGGGGAGATCTTCAAAGCTTTGAGAAACAGCCTGACTTCTGGAGGACTTCAATGCCCAAAGGTCTTCCAGGCACTTTCGGAGAAGAATCCCAAACACATCCATCCCAAAGCCCGAACAAGTGGTTTTGTCTACTCATTAGTAGGATGAAAAGGATCAAACTGGAAAGGAATCCGTGGCTTTAACCCGTACTTAGTTGGCTTTATTCTGCATTTCCCACTAACGAGTGGGGAAGAAGCCTGTGACCGCAGTCCCTGTCTGCATTTTTGATGTGGAAATCACACTTCTAAAAGGGATCTGTCCCCTGTCTGGAGCCTGATGCTGCTCTCACCAGAAACCAGGAAACCACATTAACAAGTCTGCAGCCCTTGGTCTGGGTTTTATGATCATTGAGCTGCTGTGAAGATGACGTTCCCCCCCTCCTGCATCTCCACTTCCCCATCTGCAATGAGAACTAACACCACCAACCTCTCTTACAAAGCAACCTGAAACATATGGATGAAACCTGCCCGTTACAAAATCCTGCCTCGGGAAGGTGGCAACAGGGCACTTCAGAGCAGTCCATAAATATTTGTAGTGGATTTCTTGGGAAGACCAGAGCTCCCCAGCTGCCATCGATGACTGACTTCACTAGAGTGAAGGTTTGACTGTAAATGCATCTATAAATTATTGGGTTTTGGTGATTTAAACCTGTGAATCCCCAGACCAGACCTCGCCTGAGCTGGCATAGACTGTACTGAGATAACGACTTCCTAACTTCTTTTCAAGACTTTTACAAGTAACGGTTCATCAGCTACCACTGGGTTGTGTAACTAGATGGGTTTATCTGCATGTCTCCTAATGCGTTCATCAGAAGACGGGATTTCCGCATGCTGCTGGGCTGGTAACGTGCCCCTCCAGCGCAGCTCTTCTGCTCCTGCCTGTCTCTGCTGTGTCGTGTGGACGGCAAAGCCCAGGGTGGGGTCTGGGCTGGCATCCTCGAGTTTTGCTTGAGTTTGAAACTGGTAAGAGACAACCAGTGACATTAGCATAGATCCAAGATTTTCTAGTACGTTTACAGCTTCTCTTTGGGGACAGCTCTAGGGAAGCTGGGGCTCCTGGCAAGATGCGTTTCAAATGCTTGGTTTGTGCCAGCTGGAGCAAGAGAAGTACGGATTGCTGCGCGTCCCACACACACCTTCATGCAAGAAGCCGGGCAATGACGGGCAGCTTCTCATCGAACCCAGCGGGGAACGGTGCATCGCTCCCCAGCATCCCCCCCCGAGGGCACGCTCGAACGGCTGCTCCGTCCCTCCACATCAGCATCTCCTGCAGCTCCCCGGGGCTGAGCTTCCTCCCGGACCGCACCTTTCTCACCCTCCAAACATGGGTGCCTTGCACTTCCAGTAGCCCGGAGGAACAAAACTTGTGCTGACTGGTCTAAATGCATGAGTGGAGCCATGGAGCCCGGGTATCGCAGCCTCTGCAGAACCCCAGCACGGGCGCATTTCTCAGGATTTCACTGATAAGGCATTGCTAAAGCAAACAAAGCTCATTAATGAATCACTGGTGGACAGAGGCAGGGCTTGGAGAGAGAGCACCGGCTTGTTACTGCCGGGTCTGCCAGCGGGAAAGATGAAAAGAAAGATCTAAAGGGCAAAAGATTTCATCTCACACTTGAAATACTTTTCAAAGCTGGAGAACCTACTGCTGACAGGAGCTGGCAAGCAGGTGCCTTCCTTGTCCACCTTTAAATTAAGCCTTCAAAGGGAGGACCAGAACTTCTCCAGCCCACAGCTGGGGTTAGATAAGCAAACAGAGGAAAGATAAATCAGGAGCTGGCTCCAAAAATCAAGAGCTTGTTTAAAAATCACAAAATTTAGAGTATGTATCAACATTCACAGGGATATTTCCTTCTAGTGTTTAAATCACAGTTTTTTCCTTTGCAGCCATGAAGGAAAGAAAAAAACAGACAGAAAAAACACCAGGTAAGGTTCTTGCACAATCACGTTTCTCCAGAAGCTGCTGCTTTAGAGAAAGCACCAACTGTGACTCACAAAAGACGGCAACCTCAGGAGACCGCCCCATCCCAGGCTGCACACGCAGCCTGCAGAGAAGTCAGGATTAAAAAGGAGGTGCTTCCTTACCTTGCAGCTCTCGGCTTCTTCCTCTTTGAGAAATGCTTCATTTTAGGTTATTCACGAGGCGGTGGAGGGGGAGTGCCCTTGACAGATCTCATGGGAGCAAAGAAGCCACGATGCAGCACTGCGAAGCGACCACCACAGCAGGGAGTGGGAGATGGCTCATGCCCAGCTGGAGCCAGGCAGTTCTTCTGCCAGGACGCTCTCTTCCCATCAAGACCCAGTTATAAAAGCACTTCTAGTTTCCCTCACTTACGTACAGCAACTCAGTTAAACATGGTATCTGACGCCACATCTCACTGCAAATGTACAAAATCTCCTTATCTTGCTTGGGCTTGGGGCTGTGCTTTCTGCCCAGATGAGGAGCATTAGTGTCTAAATGCAGCCCTTGGCATTACGCACTCTTTTCAGTACAAAATAAGACATCCTGGAAGCAGGAGATATCATTAATTCCACTCGATTCACCACGTATTTTTCCACTCTCTGAAATACCAGATTGAAATTGAAACCATCTTATCACAGGGATGCTCTGACCATCGGGTACACACGCACTACCAGGGAGCGACGGACCAGAACCAGTGGGGTTTTGGGTCTCTGCAGCTCCGGCTGCGTAACGTCTTTGGTTACTTGGTGCTTTGAGCTGGGAGTCGGAGCAGAACACAACACTCCTAAATGCGTGCGTTTTCCCCGATTTGCTTATTCAAGCTGGCTGGAGGAGGCAGAGAAAGGGCAGCAAACGCATCCATAACCTACAGCCCACTTGATCTAGCTCTGGAGGAGAAATACAAACACTGATCAGGTACACAAGTGTCGCCACGAAAAGCCATTGATAAAGATGTCATATATAAACCTAAACTTGCATTGATAAACCTAAACTTGCCTTGGTGCCAGTCACCTCAGTGCTTGCACCAAAGAGAAAGCAACAGCCACAAGTTCCATTTTATAAAGCTGGTGCTCAAGTCGAAGTGAAGATTGCAAGAAGCAAACAAAATAGCACCTATCATTGCAGTAAACAGATATTTATCTCCTAGGAAACATTTGTGTTTTCCTAATGCAGGTCTTGCTTCAGTTTGGTGTTGACGACTGACTGCTTTCTACACTGAACCCCAAGCTGAGCCCCACAGAACAAAAACACAGAGGCTTTTTCACCAGAGTTTATTAAGAGTTTCAAGATCCAATTATTTAGCAAAATTTTTTTTTAATAGTTACAAAGACCCCCATTAGTCACTTCCAGCTAAATCCTTTTGCCTTAATCACACTAAAACCCTGTGCAGATATCGCAGCTCCTTAAAACCACAGATTGAAATCTCAGTGAGGATTACTTACCATTCATCTTTTCGAGGGAATAAATTTAGTTTGATTGGTTTCTGTACAAATACTGCCTCATCCTGCATAAACAAGAACGAACATGAGGCTCTCTTCTGGGAACAGGAGTGGTATTCCACTGCACACTTTCCCTGGGTTGTGTCTCTCTAGAGTAGAAGGGGCTTCTTTCAACAGCGTGCACTCATTAACTTGGAAGAGGTATGAATAGTTACGTGTACGTTAACAATAATCATAGTCCTAACTCAATTTAAATAGTACAAGAAAGGAGACACCAGCCCCCGTGACTGTCAGGCAGACCCCATTAATGTGGAAAGAGGAAGAAAGTTCTGTATTTTCACCAATTTCACAATTGTCTTTGTGAATTGTTATGAAAAACAGAGTAGCGAGGTACATCGTAAGCTCTCCTCCAGATCCCCTGTTCCTTCCTCCGGGATGAAACCAGAGCAGGTCTCCTACCTCTGGATCTGGCGTAAGGCACAACCGGATCCCAAACAACCCTCAGCAATGGAGTCTGCGCTGCTTGGCAGATCCCCAGCCTTGCACAGAGCCTACCAGGCAAGGTAAGACTCAGTGCCAACGCCTTCCTGCCTACCTTTGCAATAAACCTTCCAGAACATTTATAAGCTTACACAAATACAGACAGCATGGCTCACCCTTACAAAGCTGCAAGCGCTCAGAGGTTGGATTTACCCAGACGCGTGGGCTCTTACCTTATCTTTCTCCTCAGGGAGCTCTTTGCTGCCTTGATAAAGCTGCGATTCAATTCAAGGTGAGTTTTGCAAAGGGACTGAAATTTTGAAGACACCCACACACTTAGCCCCCCTTGTCTCCAGTCCACCATCTCCAGGGCAACCTGTTGGCATTTCTGCATTCCTCGAAGAGAGCTTCGTGGCCTTTGTTGCTACCACCAGGAAGAAAGTGAGGCCATTTCAGCTGCCTGGTGAAATTGTGAAGCTGGAAGATGTTGCACGTGCAGGAATTTCTTCCTAACAAGGTTCCAGAGCCTGGATATCAACAGATGCTTACTGGAAGACCAGCTAATGCTGTATAAACGTGACTCTAGTATTAAGCACTGCTAGCCTGATCACTGACTCTGCGTTGATAACACATTCTGAAGGTTCAGCCGTCTCAAAAGCATTGCTTTCACTGCATGCAGTATTTTATATCAGCTCAGTCAAAGCTCTAGACAATAGCATTTGTGGAAGAAGTTGGGATTGTTTACCAGCATTAGGCTTCGGACCTCTAATTTCTCATTTTCTTTGCTCCATTTCTTCCGTTACTGACAGTTCCATAGATGGAAAGAAGAATTCACAGTTTAGACAGAAAAGGAGAGCGCTCAGAGACCGAGCGTAGCTCAGCTTCTATGCTTATGGAACCAGCGTAGCATTTTGCAGCACAAAAGCTTCTCAATCTCACTGTTCTGGAGGTCGAAGTACTTTTTCATGGAAATAAAAAACAGAAAGAGAGTATTTAGCATAACCTTTGCTCGGCTGAGCTGTCAGACACCTCTGACATCAGAGTCGTCGTGACAGTACAGCAACTGCACGTAGGTGCCATTGGGGGTCAAACACGGAAGGGATGAAACGAGCCAGTGAATGATTCAGGGCACCGGGAAGAAGCGTAACAGGTACGTGGACGACGCTCTGCTGTGCGTGAGAGACACCACAAACTTCACAGCGACAGCAGGACAAATGCAAACGCATTAAAAGTTAACAGCTCTTTCCACCCACGTGGGCTGGAGAGGAATCTCCCTGAAGCAGGAGGAGGTCTGGAGAAATTCCAACCCCATCCAGGGCCAGTACTCTGTTCAACGCAGAGCAGTCTCTCTCTGGTGAGGACAAAACATGGGAGGCAGAGTGATTCCCTCCCCTCCCATCCCTTCAATATTGCTGAAAAATAGTACCAAGGCTGCAAGACCGTCAACTGCAACAGAAGGCAGATCATGTCCTTTCCTTGCAGAAATCCACGGCTGAGTTTGAACCAGGATTCAAATCTCCCGATTCTCACTGCTTTGTTCTAAACAAGTACGTTCCCTTTGTGGCAGGTACCTGAGGAAAGACAATTACATCCTCTCCTTTCAAGTAACCCACCCTTGCAGCTTCTGTATGAAAAATCTACGTTCGAAAATAAGTACAGAGGGTCCCACTGGAATGAAATCGCATACAGCAAAACAAACTAGAGGAAGCCAGTGTAATTGTTTCCAGGCATCACAATGTGCTAAGTACCCTTTCAACTATAAAAAAACCCCCACCTTAATTTATTAAGTGCCATCTCTGCTACAATGCTTGGGAAGGGGTGCGAACATCTACAATGAAGCCAAGTAAAAGCTCAATAAAAGCAAATGTGTTCTCTAAAAGCCTATGTGGCAAAAGAGAAGGAGGGTGTGATTTTCCCAAGCACTTGCTTGGGAAGAAGTCCCTCACCAGGTCCTAAATTTATAGCCTTTATACTATTAGCTATAGCCATACACTGGGTTTATACATGCTTATGCATAAAGCTCTGCTTTCAACATCAGTTATTCAGTTTACAGGTCATCAGCTACCAATCCTGACCTTCTCCCGTTAGCAGTGTTAGTGGAGGAGCGAACAAGATACTGGGATGCCCCAGAACAGTCATAATGAAGCCAACGAATGCCAAAGGACCTGACGTAACTCTCAGTTAGAAACTACAGGCCCAATTTGCAGCCTTACAAAAAACATAAGGAAGTGACATAACCTAATAATGTGTTAAGTCTCACTGAATTTATACATCCAGCTTACACTTCCAAGTAGGTTTGGTACTCCTGGATCATGGGGTCAGTTCACAGCACCACTGATGAAATTTGTGGTTTGCCTGCAATTAGAAGGGCAGAGAGCAGAGCAAATATATTGGAACTGTCTTGGAAAGGAAAAAACAGACGTATTACAACAGATATCACGACCGACTAGAAATTCATTATTATTGAGTCTAGAATTGTAGTATGAAATCGGGACCTCGGTACTGTACACGTACCGACATTCACAAAAAAAAATTACAAACCATACCTGCACGGGGTGGAACTGAACTGCAGCGGTGAAGTGCCCTGCCCCAGCAGAAGAGCACATCTAAGCCTGGTTGCCCTCCCTAATCCCCGCTTGCTGTGCCATGTTATTCAAACAGGAACACGGTCATTGGCTATAGAGTCAGAAAGCATACAGAATTTGTTATTTTTATATTTTATGTAAGAGAGCAAAACCACAGATTGCCGTAAGTATCTCTCCCACTGCCTCACCCTAGTACTGCTGACATCTGGATTTCCGTTGATTCTATAGCTGGAATACGTTCGCTTCACCAAGGAAATCAAACATTCCCTCCTACAAGCCTGAACATGCCAACACGTTAAAATGCAAGAGACCTTGTTCAGAGGAGGATTTTAACACATTAGTTAACATCTAAAATACTGCGTGTTTTCTAGTGTGACCTAGCGCAAATACAACTTAAAGATAAAATACATAAACAACCAAAGCACAAGATACCACCCTCTCTCCATGGAGGTGGGCACCATGACACCGACACGGCATCTCCAGCCTCGATCTTTAGGTGAAGGGTATGGAGACATTCAAACAGACATTGTGCAAGCCTTCCTCACGCTGTGTGATTGATGTTAGGAGACAACCCTGTAGTCACACTCACTCGCATTCCAGCTCGGTCAATAGCTACAGGAGAAAAAGTGTTGTATCTTGCTCAGAACGAAGGAAAACAGCTGCTTAAGCACACATTCCTCCGAGGTGTCAAGGACCACAGGTCCCTCCCGCTGACTTCAGCCTCACCATCCAGCTCCGCTGGTGGCTCTCCGCACCTCAGGCTGACCTTCACGCGTGCGGAACAGAGAAGTCCCAGAACGATGTACTGCAGGTGCCGCGCAAGCCCACACAGGAACAAAGACTCACAGATCCAGCCAGGTGTGCGCCTCCTCTTTGGTTTAGTAAAGGAAATACTTCTGCATTTTTCTCCAAGGGAATGAGGCTTGGCCGTGGTCTCTTTCCACATTAAAAGCACACTGGACCATGAACCCCTCCTAGCAAGTTTTACACATTAAGTGAAGCAAGTAATTTTACGCTTACCGGGTTTTGTTTCATAAGACAATCTTCTGTTCTGGGCTAAAAGAGATCAGTAATCCAAAACCAGACAAAAATGGAAATACAACCTTTCAGGGAATAAATTAAGCAAGAGACGTTTTATGCATGAGGTCGTTCTGGCGGGAAGCAGTTCAATAATAAGGTAGAAAGAGAACAAGACGCAGTCATCACAGGATTGCAAAAATAGGGCCCATTCTTAGCTATTATACAATAAAAACAAAGTACCCCCGGCAACTTTTTCTCCAGAATACACAAGCAGACTGCCCAAAGAAAAGACCATACATTTTTTCAGCTGCTTCTCAAGAAGAATGCTTTAAAGGAATTTGGGATATTTATTTACACAAAGCGCAAGCTCAGAAAGGACTAGGCACAGTTGGTGCCTCTGTGCAAGCCTACTTCTAAAAATAGCACTTCAGTTAGTAGCAGGTCAGTGATTCAGAGAAACAGGTTCTGATGGTCATTACTGAATCATCACGTGGAATAAATAAAGCAAACTTGAATTTCATTCATTTTACAAGGAAGGCTCTGCCACCCTGGAGATTATGGACAGAGTGGAAGTGGAGTAGAATCACTTCTGATACTGATCGATGGCTAAATTCAAGTTTGCTTTTTGTAAAGCTTCTGCTTTGCCTCCTCCTTGCCCACCCACGTCAGCACTTGCAAGTAGCCAGCCACCTAATTCCCTTCAGCTCCTGTGACCCCCTGCCTTCGACACAAATTCTGCGGCAGACATTGTGCTAGACAAAGTCTCCCATTATATTTGCACAATGGGGCCCCTAGGCACTGTCACAGAAACGAGGCATGGCTTCACATACAGTAAAAGAATGTGATTTTGTAGCATTTTTAATATAATTCAATTATATTGCACCAATGTGTGTTAGGAGAAGGGCACGCAGCCTCCCTCTACTGGCTAACACAAAAAACACTGCCAAAATTTGCCTGATCTGTGAGAGAGACGGGAACCTAGGAGCAAAAGCACGTGCAGTGCAACAAGCAGGTGGTTTACAATTTTGTGATCAATGCATGCACATTTTGTGTAAAGTCTGACCATTTCCTTCCGTGGAAATGGGTCTTTGGAGATTTTTGAAAACAAGTGATTATTTATCTTTATTACGACAAAAACTTTACAGAGCCCAATACTGCAACCCAAACCGGACATTCTCTCCCACAACATCTAAGCAGGTGTCGAACTCCCATTCAAAATTAACGCGAGGTAAACATCCAAATGGAACTCTGCTGTGCTGGGCACCCAAAACCACCATAAAAACCTTCTCAGACCCTCCTTCAGCCCAGCTCTTCCCAGGATTTTTCTGCTGAAATCCCCAACTTCTTCAGCACTATTTTTTCCAATAATTTGCTTACGGAAAACCATAAACTATCTTGACTGTTCACTCAATTGCACAAGCATACAATACTATTAGAAAACTTATATACCAAACTTGGGCCAATATGGAATACAATTAAAAAACCACATGTGAATGGCACTGCATCATTTTTATTTTAAGTGTCTTTACACAATGAAAGATGTTGGAATGCAAGTTGTTATACATTTTACACAAGATACATTGACAACATTACTTGCTTGATTTGCCTTATAAAACTGTTTCTGAAGGTTTTCCACTTATTCCTACTTACAGCAACTTCTACAATGGGGTAGAAATTAAACAATTAACAAAATATAAACACCACAGAAAATCCAAAACGGACTTCCGGAATTTTAAAAATACACAAGCCTGATGGACAATACAAGTTTTTTGTTGTGTGTTTTTTTTTTTTTTAATAACATGGAACAGTGAGACAGAGAAGTTGGACTTTGAGTGAGTTTAATACCTGAAGAGATACATAAATATCACGCCTGTGGAGGCAAGATGAACAAAAACCATTTTCCTACCTTTTTAATAGATACTATTCCTGCCTTTGGAACAGGGACCTGCCTGCAGGATCCCATTTTGCAACTTGAAGCTGGTGGCAGGAAGGGATCACGAGCTGGCACAATACGGAGTTGAAAACTACCATGCCCGTGCAAATTCATGACCGCTACTTTTTCTCTCTGCCGTCAATCACGTGAAAACACTTTTGAAAATTCAATAAACACTTCATGTAGAATTAAAACACACTAAAATGAATTTGAAAAAGGCCAATTTCTGAATGATTTATATGTATGAACATCAGCAGCCTGGTTTGTTCACAAATCATTTTATTTTTTTAAATAGAAAAAAGAAGAATCTGTCTAGACTAAAAAAGGCTGGTTATAAAATAGCATAAAAGCATAGGAGCACGTGTCATTATACCGAGGCATATTCTCCTCCTACTAAAACACTTAACACAAGATCACAAAATTAAAGATCTGTATTTTAAAAGATGCATCCTGGTCTCACAAGTAGCAGATGCTCTATCAGACAGACAGGATGCCACACAGAAAAAGTCTTATGAAAAACAGCAAATAAGGGCTGAAACTGCATAAAAACTGGCTAAGCCAGGCAACTGATTGTCTTAAAAAAATACAAAACAGACTGGAGAAGTTTAGGAGCACAACTTAAAAATTACCCTAGATGTTTTATCTCCTAACATAATTTAGTCATAACATAACAGTCACTGAATTTATTTATAAATGTAGGCCATCTCTAGGACTGTAGAGGAACAAACATTACCATATTTTCAGAGAGGATCAGAGACAACACATTCAATAGCTGAATCCGTATTTCACTTTACATATTGTAATTCACTCCTAATTAGGTGTCAGTGCAAACCATTGTACCTATCGGTGTACGTACCATCACAGACAGTAGCAGCAGTAGTGTTGGCGACAGACTCGGAGTCTGTCTTGTCAGTGGTCTGTGGTTCTTCCTCCTGTATTCTTCTCTGTGTAGTCAGCAAAACTACCTGAATTTAGTTCCATACGTGTATTTGTGCCTCATGTCAAATTAAAAACACATACTTGGCGTTTCTGAGAAAAGCAAAGATTAATCTTCACCTCAGATTACTAGCCGGGAAGGAATTTTATCATAAAGAATATGTTTCACTTGCATTTAACAGTGTATTAATTGGAAGCTGTTGTACCAGTACAGATCAGCTTTTCATAGCTATACAATGAACTTTCTTGAATCCAATCGTGACAGTAAGTAAGATATTATTTCAGCACTTGGTACATCACACTGTACAGTATAAAGAAAAGGGTAACATCTTAAAAAAAAAAAAAAAAAAAAAACAAACAACAAACCACAACCAGACTTCCTATTTTTCACTATTCAAGTCAGGTGGATTTGCTACACTTGGGGGACTAGTCCCTAAAATTAAAGTGCTTTTCAGAGCATTGGCATCCAAAATCTTGAACATGAGAGACAACTACAAGTAAAATCTGTTGTCGCTATACATAACATATAGCAGCAGTACAGACATCAACACATGTACTCATTAAGTGTCTGATTTTTGATACTATCTTGAGCATCACACAATTTAACAGTGCATAGTACCCCCTACCTCCAGTGTACAATCAAATGCTTTAGATTCATTCAATATTGTTGCAGGTGGCTCTGGACGCCTTGTCTGCATGATCTTCTGTTTGGGATTTTTTATTTCATCTTCCTCTTCTGTCTCACTTTCACAGACATGGACGACTACACTAGGTGTTGATTCTGTTCCTGCATGAAGCTCGTACTTCTCCCCTGAAGAGCAGCAAACAAAAATCATGCTAAGAACATCCCCAAGGGAAAGCATTAAGCCACTTTATCTCAAAAACTCCTTAATAGCTACAGTAACACAATCAAATATTCATTTATTCCCATCTCACCTTTAATTTGCTCAACTTCCACACTTCACCAGACCTGTTAAATGTTTTAAAATAGTCCCTGTATCTGTTATACTGTACTTTGAATACAATCAATCTTTTAATTGGTATTTAAGGGAAGGAAGGGAGGGATGTAAAAAACTGTTGTGGAACACTGAAGTCATCAGAAGACAAGCAGTGTGCAAATTTTTAAGTGACATCATTTATGCTGTACATTAATATGACGTTTGTAAGGAAAACCTACAAAAGCCTTTGAAAACATTAAGCCTCCTGATTCCCTGCTTTTCACAAAAAGCAAACAGCATGTTTCCTAGGAAGGCTCATAAAGAAGTTTGACGATTACACACAAAAAGTATGTATTAGCATCCTTAATAACTGGAGCTGTCCATCTGCAAGAGACTGAACTTTTCATTCCTCTTCTTGTTTGTTACTTAATACTGAGACTATGACAAAATTCAATAAATGGATGTGATGGAGCTAGTACCACACGATCCAGTTCTGTGCTATACTTTCAATCAATTAAAAAATTACGTAAAAAAAGTAATGAATCACTTTATTCAAGTAAGAAACATCACATCTTTTCTCACAGAAACAAAACACCTTTTCTCACAGAAAGAAAGATAAGTCGATAAATTCCCTCGATAACTATTTTTGACGTTAAGTAACACAACAAAAGCAGGTAAATATTCCTACCTGGTCCCAACTTGGAGACAGCACAAAGCAAGTCATAGTTTATCAGGGGAGTTGCATCTTCACTCTGTTTCCATCCAACTGGTGGAGACGCAGGTGGTGATATCAGGAACTGTTTAACAGGTTGTGGAGGAAGGAGGTAGGACTTGTCGCCTATTTCACCGGATACCTGTACCTGAAAACAAAAGCCAGGAGATACAGAATAAGATGACAAATTCTAATTCTCTTTTTATTTAGTCTACTTCCCCAATAATGCATGTCCATTCTCTGTATTAGCCATGCTTAATTCAGCCTAGCTTTAAAAATAAAAGCAGTACAGCTTTTGTCAGTTCTTGGTATGACACCTTGGAGAAATGCTGCAGGTAAGAAATTGGCCTGTGTAAGTGTTGACAATGTAGCTGTATATGACACAGGCAAGCTGCTAATCCAACAAGAAGAATATGCCTGTAAACCACCTATTATAAAGAGATCTTTGGACCCACTTATTTTCTTTCAGCACATTTCTGTTTATGAGAAAAGGTTTGCGTTGCTACACAGCGACTGTTCCATACCAGTTACAACTCTGTAAGCTTAAGCTGAAAAGCAAAACTGTCCCCTCAAGCTTGAATTTCTCAACGAGTGAAAATAATACATCTCAGTGTAGAAGAATGAGGTTGAAGGTAACCTCAGGTATTTATCACAAATGAAACTCATGGGCAAAAGTGGAACAAAGAAGAAACAGGGACACATTTTAGTGTTCCGTAATACCTGTGCGAAGTACAGCTTCAGCTTCTTTCCGTTGAAGTCAGTTTCATGCAGTTCTATCCGGGCTCTTGCTGCTGCCTCTGGATTGCTGAAGTTTATCCTTACTCTTCTAAAGCTTTTAAACAACTGGAATGTAACTCGATTATCGTAGACTGTGAAAAGTGCTTCAAATCTTTCCTAGAGATGAAGTACAAAGATTCTCTAGACACTAAATGAACATTTTCACTCAATGAAAACACACTTTCCTTTCACTTTCCTCTCCCAAATCCCAATAATTTCTTTAATCGCATTCTAAACCTGCACATTCCATACTTCCCTCGGTTACCCTGACCTGAAAATCTGTATTCAGTGTAGTACTGCTTTGTCTCACTATTCAAATCTGAACTCCAAGAGCACATTGATGCGAACAAGCCCATAAAACTCCTAATACATAAACTGCCACCTAGCGACAGCTACTCAAAAGTGCAGATGTCAACAAAAATACTGGTACTTGCACATGATTTTCACCCAAGCATCTCCAAAAATACTAGGCAAATCACTTAATTTTTATATTATATAAACTAAAGTACTGAGTGTTTACGGAAAATGTCAAAATTCTCAGGATGAATGAATAAGATTACTTTGAAAGAGACAAAAATCTATTATTACTAAAAAACACTTGTTCACAAAAATAAAAAACTGAAAAAACCCATGTTTTATTGAATATGGAATCTTATCCACAAGTTCTTTAAAAATAATAACTGCATTGTTATGAAATTCAATCTGTTTTAATTTACTAGTTCTCTGATCTACAGGAGACCTAATTTGCAGATATTTCTTTTTTTCCCTAGTGCAATGCACTAGGAAATTTCCTAGTGTAAATTTTCATTCACTGTAAAAAGACATTAACATCAATAGATGAGAAGTATGCAAGCAATCTCTTTTCAATTTTATTTACTATGTTCTCATAATATTCAGTTATTTAGAGAGATCTACATAAGCAAATAATGAAAAAGTATTCCTTTTCTGCTTAAGAACTCTTTCCTATGACAATAGCTAATTTGCTTGATTCCAACAGAAACCAATCTCTTTACAAAAATCCTGTTGATGCCTTCATTCCTGTAAAAAAAAAATCACAGGATGAGGGGCTTTCATTTTAAATAGGACTGAAGAAATGATGCCCACGCTAGTTTTAACAAAAATATTATTTTCTTGCACAATTCTCTCCAATCTGTACAATGTCAAGGTCTTCATTAAATCAGAAAACCTGTTTCTTCTGCACACTGGCCAAATTTTGTACCTGACAAACATAAAACTGCAATCTAGTGATCAACCCTGCAACTGAAAATGATGAAGACAGTGTTCCAATCATGACATTACCCTCAAAAGATGAATATTTGAGAAAGACAGATGTACTTTTACTCTATCTGAATTTTTCACCTCTTGCTGTTTGAACTAAACTTGAAAAAACACTTTTAGATGCTACGTAAAAGACAAAATTATTAAAAGATGTATGCCAACTTAGACATCTTACAGTTTTTCTGTAAACATACCATGTATTTAACCTACAACACTTAAACAAAAGTGGAGACTGACTGCATTAAATTCAACAACTTAAGAGTCAATTCAACATTTACTGTTAAAGTGTTGCTTTAACAAATCATCAGTAAAAACACAAATATAGCTAGAAAATGTAAAAAAAAAAGGATGAAAAAATCAGAGAAGAAATAGAACCTAAGCAAAATGCTTCATAAGAATTAAATATACAAATTTCCAATCAATACTGTCTTTTTAGCCTTTTCTCCTCGCCAGAATATTAATCATTACTCACTTATGTGAAGTTTCACAAATGAAAATGCTGAGCATAAAATATTTGTGCCTACATACAGAACCAGGCAATCTATTTTCTACAGTTGTAGCTACTACAAAATCAGGGGAGAGGAAGATTGATTTTGATAGTCTGCTTGCAAGTGCTGCTAGCTTTGCTAGCGTTACCAAATGAACTAAAAGAATGTTGTACCGTAAGTGCCATCGAACATCCCCCCCAAAAACACCCACCCCCAAACCACCACAAATTTTCAAATTGCTTTCTGTTCATGCCCAGACAGCACAATTTCCATTTGTTTCATTAACTGTTTGCTGTGCATTCAGCCTTTAAAAGAAGATGTAGGCAGAAATAAATCAAGCCATTGAAATGTGTGTCCAGGGGCTGACTAAGCTGAATTTCATAAAGCAGATAAAAGCCATATATATCAAAGCACCTCTATTCTTCCGAGCACAAGGAAGAAGTCTGCATATTAAACGTTTAATTTATAGATTATAATGTATAATTCTGACCTATTCTAAACTAATGTCTTGGCTATGACAATCAGCTTGGATGAGCTTGCTGACAGTACACTCAGTACATTTTACAAACTATATTTGAAATGAAATATTTAAAATTTTAAATTTGTGGTTAAATTTACAAGTGGTTTGATGTGGCAACTAACTATCCCAGTATCCTTACAGAAAAAGCTAGCACACCTCCCTTGATACACCTCATATGCATGGACGTACTGTGGGAATACTTTCATGGAAAAAAGCAAATATGCATTAAAATGACAAATCACATGTAGACATGTGCAAAACAATTTAGCAAGGCAACATTTCCAGTGCACAATTTCTATACCGGACACACAATGAATTATGGGGCACTATTTCTGTAGCATCAAAGTTAAATTAGTGCATTAGTTAAAGTTCCATTGATTAACTGATGCTTTACTACCTTCTTCCAAAGGTAGTAACCACTGAACAAATGGAGTGCTCCCTGCTTACAAAAGTCTTTTGAACTAGAAGCTGATCTAGTAGAAACAGTAACAATTTAAATTAGTCATCTCTGAGTTAAAAATTTATCTAGAAAGGGAGACGTCATCTTCCATTTTTTTTTTAAATTAGATGACGTATGATTTACATACTCTTAAGCATTGCCTGTTTTGTTTTCCAGTAAAAACAGCACTAATATACAAGGCTAGAAATTAACTCTTCTACTGGCATACTTAGGCTAACAACAACTCATGTTCTTTGCAGAAAAGCATTTGACACCAGGCATATAAACAATGGCTAATGAACTGTATCTCATTCCCTCTATAAAACATGGGAAAGAAAAAATAAAGCATTGCATCTGAAAATAAGCCACTAAAGACTCAACAGCCTTTCCTGGCACCTTTCTTTCGTACTCATAGGGACACAATTACAACAAACTACAAGAGCAACAGCTCTCATTGTGTAATATCCTCCTCCCTACCCAAAAGGGGATCTGTAAGCTGCTTTACAAACTGTTTACGTGACACCACGTGCATGTTCTCAACCGATCACTGTTCCTTTTCTTTTGCATGTACTATGTCCATTTGTTAGGAGCACTGGCTTAGGAATTCAGCTCACAGTAAATATTTGAAAGATTGATTTATATATAAGTACACAATTTAGCAACTCTGAGGCACAAGCAGCATTTCCTATTTCAACGACACCTTTCCCTCAATGTTGGAAACTTCTCAGCAAAACCATAGGCTTCGTAAGTACTTTTGTAAACTGAAACTGAAGAAGCTGCAGACCAAAGCTTTCATATCAGCCCCTCCTATTTTCCCTCACTCATGTAGTGTACATAATTATTCCTGGTGCTCTCGGAAACAAAGGGAAAGCATAGATTTGACTGAATACAAATGTTAATAAGCCAGAGAAGATTTAGTTTATTATCAGGTCTTTTTAAGCCACTTTCAAGGTGTTCCAAGTCAGAACACACATCCTGCAAATTTATAATGCTCTTTTAACAGAATCCTTGCCTTGAAATAAAACATTTAAATTTGCTTTCAGATTTTATTTAAATCTGCCCTCGGATTTGGTACCTTGGATAAAAAGAAAAAAAAAGAGAGAAGAGCTTTTCATGGGCAAAGCACTGTACATACATTAACAACTTCAAATGCCAGAAAAGTGTAGTATTATCTGCTCTTTGGTAACCGTATTCATTCTGATCTGAGCTTACCAGGTAAATACTTTGGGTTGGTGTCCCCCCCCCATTTATAATATGCAGTAATATTACTGAATATTACTGAAATACTGGACTGAAAATACTGAAATAACTGGACTGAAAATCCAGACAAAAATGTTCAATAGCTGTATCTATACATAAAATACTATACCCCAAATATGCCTCTCTCTACCTTACCTTTTCTTCCTGTACCTCAAACACAGCTTCATGAACACTGCAAGCAAAGAGTGAGGTAGGCAAGTCACTTAAATCCATCATCTCTTCCAAATCATCTTCATTTTCTCCAAAAATCATCTGTTCTTCCTCTTCTTGGTCACTGCTGTAGAGGTCTGACTGGCTGTCACTCCAGGACTTCATAGTATCTCTGAGCATCGTTCACCCAAAGCAACTCTTCTTTATGTTCCAGTTTCTAGTAGGGGTCTGCCATTCCAAAAACAAAACCAAAACAGAAAGTGAAGATACCACATCTTCTTGCTTTGACTGTTCTTTAAGGCAAATAATTTTACAAAAAAGAATAGAAATCAACATGAAACTTGTTCTCTCATCCACAAAACAGAAGCACTGTATCCCATTTCTGTAAATGGGATAAAGACGCTACTGTTCAATCTATGAAAAGGAAGATAAAGTCACTCAGTCAAGTAAATGAAATTTCTCCTCCCTTTACTCTGACATAAATCAAGAACTACAACACTGTTCTAGAAGCTTTTCTCCATGACACAATTTTCAGTTAATAGCAATTTCTTATTTAGTAACTTAAAAGCACTTCCCAAGTAATCAGAGTAGTCTTCTGATATTTGAAGGAATATCTTTATTTCATCAATGGGAACACACGTATACAGCAAAGCCAAATCATCCGTCCAAAGCCCCTCCAAGCCAGCAGCAGATACAGGAACAAAACCCAGGATCTCCTAATATGAGGACATTTCCTGCTCCTAAGCACTGGAAAATGCCTTCCCCATAGGTAAGAGAGTATCTATAGCCTTGAGTAAACATGTCAAGGGAGAAAAGTGCAAACAAGCAAGAGGCTAAATACAAGACTTCAGGTAACAAACTAGTTTTTACACAGTAAAGAAGATTTTAATAGAGCATACCTTTTGCCACCTATTGCTGCAAAAATCAAGAGGAGGTTATCACACTACTGTATATTCTAATGTAAATGATAGAAAACATGTAACTATACTACATCTAGATTTGGAGGGGGTGTTAATTTCTGATATAACACTAAAAAAAGGTAAGTAGATATATTTTGTTTCATTGGCAATTAAGTCATTTGAATATTTGCTTAACTAGCTTATTCTTTTGAAGCAGTCACTGAGAAATGCCATCAACTGAAACCAATATGCATTAAAAAAATCCATAATAAATCCATGCTCACTCATGGGAAAGTGTTTAAGACAACTTTTCTAATTAACAACACGCAAACACTTCAACACTTTGTACTTAAGGAGAAACAGCACATGAAAATAAGAAAAAAGGATTTAATACCTATTTTAAGTATTTACAAACTGCTTAGACACACACACACGCAAGGTGTGAAGTTAAAGGAGTTAAATCAATGTAACCTCGGTGTGGACGCATAAAAGCTGTCTGAAGCAATGTGTGCACATGCACACGTAACTGCACCAGTTCAATGTCACACCTTTAGTCAAACCATTACAAATTCATGCATAGACCTGGCTAAATTTTCCCAGCACAGCAAGTTTCAAAATTTTCACAGAAAACGCTCCTCAGCATCACAGAAAGAAGGATGTAAATGCAAGAAAACATGTAGCTAGTGGAAACCTAATTTTTTGTGCTCGCTGATTCATGCAAGAAGGAAAGAAAAAAGGAAAAGAAAATATGCCAACACAGTAAAAACAAAAGCCACCATCTGGCGTGGCAGCACAGACTCAAAGAGAGTTCTGGGCTAATCAATCCAACATGCAACAGGACACAGACACCTACAATCAAGCCAAGCTACGTGCAGACAGAATTGAGAGCAACATGCTAGCCTTATCCTGGTTTTGGTCCTACCTCCCCAAGCATCCCCCTCAGAGAGGAGTACGGATCACAATAAGAAACACCTAACCCACACGTGACTGCTCCAAAAACCGGGTTTTCTGACAAATCAAAGAACGAAGAGACTTGCAAACAAGGCAAGAGAGCAAAACTGGCACAGAAAAGGGAGAGTTTGGAAACGCTGGCATGTAAATTCAAAGATTTAAATTAATCGTGAATAAGGCAGGAAGTAAGGTAACATACAGATCAACATAAAATTTGGTCAAGTTGGCTGCATTATGAAGAGCTTTGAAAAGTTCAGGCTGTCTGAGCCTCATACACTACAAAATGAAGTCAATAAAGCAGACTGCAGGGAGGCAAAAGCATCAAGAAAATAAGATTAACGGAGTGCACAATTACTGTGACTTACACTGTGCCTGCAGTAGTATTCCTCTCTTCATTCTGTTAGTACTGTGGAATCAGACATCACAATTAAAATGAGAGAGAATTTAATCCATAGATTATCAACCGAATCCATTACTCCTTCTTTAAAGTTGTTATCATCTACTATGTGATTTAAGGAGCTGCAATCTGCAGACTGCTAACACCAAACACTGCAGTGACCACAGAGACGTTCCTCCGTTTGGTATGTTAGCACAGAGGAACAGCACTTCAGGAAAAAATGAGGAAAGAGATGGACAAAATGAAGGCAGATCGAGGTTTTAATTTATACGTATAAGACACCTGAACTCTACATTTGTGGCTAATATTTCTGTACCATGAGACTTTGTATAGGCTCCTTGAATAGAAACCATCTTTTATACACCAACGAGAAAAGTATGCAAATATCTGCTTGAAAATAAAATGAAACTGGTACTGTTAAAAAGAGCAATACAAGACATTTTCTAGAACATCAACCTAAAGACATAAAGAATGCATTGTGGGGGGAAAAAAAAAATCCCAGTTTTTCCTTCTTTTGCCAAATTTGTTTAAGGTAATTCAGAGAATTAAAATTAAGTTCAAAGTTCTAGCATGAGGAGGTTCTAAAATTTTGAAACTGTTATTTTGTATTTTGGAAAAAGATATCCATGTTATTTCCATGTCTGTTTGGTGTAACAGAATAGGGCAATTTCATAAATGAAAAGGTGACAACATACAAAAGATGGAGCAGTAAAAGGCAAGAATGATAGCCAGGTAAACAATACCATTAAGGAAAGGTCTTTGCCAAATCAACTTAGGAACCGGAAAGGGATCAATAACAAGCAACTGAAATGTTTGCAAACAAATGCCAGGAGCTCAGATATCACAGAATACCACACACAGTGTAAGAGAGGATGGGAAGAAAAAAGAAAGGGAAAAAAGCCAACAAAAAAGCCATAAGATCCAGCTTCTTTTACGATTTAATTTATATAACATTAAACGATTCAAGTAACCTATGAAGTAGACAGAGATAAAGTGATGGCTGCAAGGTCACTATGATTTTCACCACGCATGAACTGGTCAACAGACTAAGTGAAACAGTCTAGTTAGCATCTTCACATTAAAGACATTAAACCTGCAGTTCCCTACATCTTTAGTCTTCTGCATCCTGACTCATTTCATCCAGTTCCATGTGAAACAGGCAATCAACAACTACCACTGTCTACCTGTGTATTCCCACCCTCAAAATGCATAAAGATTAAAACAAACTACCAAGGCAGGATTGCTCAGAAACAGAGCTGAAATGACAGCCCTGGTGATCCTTGCACCTTAGGCCTGTCTTCTGTTCACCGAAAAGATCTTCCCTGTAAACCTTTTACAGTGTAAATACCCTTGATATGAGGAAAACACTGCTTTTTGCTCAATGGCAATTTGTGGTATTATGAAACACATCAAATTCTGCATAGGCATGCATTATTGCACAGAAGAGATGCTCTTCAGATTTGTAAAGAAGTTTAAGAATCCTGATGGAAAACACACAGACCTGTCTAGGCACACTGTATCCAGCTTTGCACACAGCAAACAGCCTCACTGGCTTCAAGTTTCATTATATATGAATTCATTCAAATACAGCAATAAAACGTTTTACTCTAAGATATTTTCTGCTCTGTAAAAAGGCAGCGGGTCTCAAATGATGTCTGTAAACGATATGGGAGAGCTGGGGCAGTTTAAACCTCCCCATTGCCATGAAGTAGATTAGATTTTTTTCCTCAACTAGTAACAACAATTGAATTACCAGAAATCATCTTGTTCCTTTAGAGAACAAGAGTAGAAACTTGTACACTATTAAGCTGCAGAAGACAACGCAGTTATTCCCTTGAATTCTTGCAAACAATCTGCAGGGAAAATGATTTAATAGAAGCAATCTTAGTCAAAGTTAAGGAAACATTTCAGCAACAAGATCAACAGTTCTGTATAATTCACAGTGTGGCATTTCTTGCTAGAATAAAAACAAAATCTGAAAAGCTTCTGTAGAGAGCACTGAGCTACAAAAGCTACTTCAATTATGTTTTGTTTTTTAAAAATTAAGAATGCATCACAGTTCTAATTTTTTTAATCATAAACCTACATGGTTAATTTTAGTTTTTTCACAAATTACTTGTTTTTCCTGACTTCACCCAAATCAGTATCAAAACACCATGGTTACTGAGCAATGCAAGAATATCCAATAGCTTCCCTGAAATAAGGATGAGACAGGTAAGACTGATGTATGAATGTTAATTAAGAAGCACTGTTAGACACAGTACTGTGAGAAGTGATATTTTAACAGATTAGGTAGAACTATTTTACTGTGCAATTATTAGAAAGCATCAAAATCAGAAGAAGAAATAGTCCAAGCTTGACAGGTACACCGATGTGATTATCAGTGCAACAGCCAAACTGCTCTGCTTCAGTTTCCCCTACGCAAAAAGGGAATTACTCACTTACCTCCTTGGAAAGGCAAGAGGTACCTATTTATAAGATAGTCTGATATAAATGGAAATATACAAACGCCACTCATTTATTACAATCAGCTAATTCTTACGATAATATTAATTGCAATAAACAATTCAAAATTATAAGCAAATTCTTTGTGTAGACAACTCACAATAATAAATAGCAAGCTATTTGATCACTCGCTCCCTCTTAGATTTCAGATTTAATGGCAGGACTGAAAGGATCCCAAGAACTAAAGCCACTTAGGTAAGTCCTTTTACCAAGTCCTTCGTTTTGAGAATTAATACCTGCTTATCATTTAAATACCAGGTGACAGGTACCTCTGAAACAAATCAAACTCTTCAACTTCATACAAAGCTTAAGATTTTCCAAAAGCAAACTGTGGAAATGCAGCTTCTGCCACTGAGAGCTTCAGTTCTTCATCAGAGCATCGGTACAGACAGCGCTGGTATTTTTACCTTTCCATCGTCTGGACCCCCCAGTTCAGGCACTGCTGAAATACGAGCAGCTCACATTATCACATCCTACCGCTTCAGAGAGCGACAATCAGATTGCTTCCCGAAAATCCTGAATACAAGGACTAAAAACGGCATGACAATTTCTACATAAACAGCCAAATCTGCTCTGAGGAGTTTATAAACTCGGGCTCAATCCTGCAAACCCGCAGAGGACTGGTCTACCCAGGGGAGCAGCCCTGGGCAAGTTAACGGGGGGGTCAACACCCCAGTTCAGAGTTAATACGCCATGTGATAAACACGAGGGTGGAGGCAAAAGACCGCTCTGGGATTATTCTTAAAAAAAAACAAACCCAAACCCTCTATATCTGCCCTAACGAGCAACTGTTAAAGGAGAAAACAACTTGGCCGCCGCCGCTCCGCCCGGCCGCCGCGGAGGGCGCAGGCAGCAGCACCGCGGGACGGGCGGGCTCGGCCAGGCCTCGCCGCGCCCTCACCCACCCGGTACGGGCGGTGCTCGGCGCGGCACAGCGAGCCGGGGCCGGGCCGGGCCGGCTCACCTCAGGACGGGACTCCCGGCGAAAGGGCGGCTGAGGGGACGGGGGAGCAACAGATGGCCGGCGGCGCTGGGGGGAGGCGGGCGACGCTCACCGTCTCCTCGGCGGGGATCCCCTCGGCAGCGGCGGAGAAGGGTCGCCGCGCAAGGGGCGGCAGCGGGAGCGCGCACTCCCCGCCGGTCGTCGTGCGGAGCGAGCGGCTGCGGGAGGGGAGCGGCGGGAACGCGCCTGCGTGCGCGCCCCCCGCCTCCGCATCGCCTCAGGGAGCTGCGGGCGGCGGGGGGGTCGGTGACCCGGATGGAGGGGGGGCGACTCTGCGCATGCGCCAGCCCCATGCCCGCACTGAGGGGCAGCGGTGGCTGGCGGGGGGGCGGCCATCTCCTCACTCCCCTCGGCGTGAGGGGCTGCGTGGGGTCCCGTTCCCGCCGCCCGCCTCCCCTCACGCAGCCGCTTCGCGGTTTCTGCGACAGGTTTGAGGCGTATTCCGCCCCCATGGCGTCCAGGGGTCTCCACAGCAAAGGGCACGAAGCGTTTTGGGGAAACGAACGGTGTTTTACACGTATCGATCCTTGACGAGGCGACGGGCCTCCGCCGTCTGCCTGGCCTCGAGGAAAGGCTTTCCTGAGTTCCCCGGGGGAATGACGGAGCTCGGAGAGATGAGAATCGACTCAAAAGCAGCGAATTGCTCTAGGAATGGCCTCTGGAGAAGCGGTCGGCGGCTGAGTTGCCTGGCAGAGCCGAGGACAGAGGCCTCTTCCATGTTTTTAATTAACAGCCTTGAAACACTGAGACCTGACGGAGCACTTCGGGGTGTCCTGGCAGGACGCTTGGGTGACCTTGAAGGCTAAAGCCAGAGAAGAGGACGTGGGACTGACTCTGGGAGCACAGCACCCGTGCCGCGGTGCGTTGTGCTGGGCAGATTGCTGCTGCGAAAGGCCCACGTACGGTCCTCGATGGCGGCCGAAGTTAATCGGTTTTACTTTGCAGTTGGCCTCGGCTGGCGGACACGCTCAGGGCAGTTGCCAGATGGGAACAGTGACAGTTTGTGTCCCTCGTCTCTCGGAGTAAATCATGGCTTAATTCAGCGATGAGATGATTTGAGACAATGGTCATCTGAACTGTGTGATAAATGAATGCTTGTGTACATTTACATCTAAAGAAAGCACAAACCAACATCCTTTTTTTTGGTTGTATTCAGTTTTCCACAAAAAGCACACAAAACTCTCTTGAATTTCACTGACACAAATACTTAGTTCAACAGTTTTGTCCTCACTTGGAAAGCCGGAAGACAGGATTTTTGACATAAATACTGAAATTTCTGTGGTTGAAAGGCTTTCTTCTAAGGTTTAGGTACAGAAAAAAGGCAGAAAGTAACACTAAGCTGGTCTTCTTTACCAGGCTTGTAATTTGTTTGTCCACAGTGCAGACCTTTCCCTCGTAAGAAAACAGGGCATAGCAGAATTCACTTTTAGAAAGGTAAGATCAGTCTTACCTGTCCAGATAAGGGATTCAATGCAATTTAGATGCAGTGCAAATTTAGGCAGTAATTGGTTAGTCTCAATTACCTTAGCCTTTTCTTGCTGCAATCACATGCTTTATTAATTCAATAGCATGTTCTTCCTCCCTGGCCAGCAATATATTCTGCTTTAAAACCACAAACTCCCAACATTTGTGTCCATTTCAGGGACATTTTAAATACCCTGTCTTTTGTAATAACACCTCTTTTGTAGCATGCATTTCTGCAACGATCCCGACATCTGGCTTGATTGCCACCTCTTTATATTAGCACTTAACACAATTGTCTCTGATACAACACACTAACCCTTAAATTATGTACATTAACAAAGTATTACCACATTTATCAGAAACTGTGGGGCTTACGTATGCTGCTTCTGCAAGCATTCAAGAAAGCGCTAGCCGGTGTTTTAATACTCGTGTCCAGGGACTTCTTTGAAGT
This sequence comes from Calonectris borealis, assembly GCF_964195595.1. NCBI lineage: Eukaryota > Metazoa > Chordata > Aves > Procellariiformes > Procellariidae > Calonectris > Calonectris borealis. The sequence continues at coordinate 3,732,210 of NC_134336.1, read as the reverse complement.
GCAGTTTTTAATAGCAGTGCGTAAGGCTGCTCTTGGTGGTGGTTTTTTTTTTCCCTCCATTTGTGGTTTGGGACCCCAAGAGATACATTTAATTAAGAGTATCCTGAGGGTTATCTTCTGCTTATCCCCCTGGACTAAAACCCATATGGTGAGTGTTAATTAGGTTGGCAAGCATTCGATTAAGCTACATTGCCAGTATTCTAAATTTATGACCGTCTGTATCTCTTAATGGCATTGTTAGGAAATGCCCTTAAGCTGTCTACTCCTGCAATCAAAGACATGATATCCTCTATCTGAAGGATGGCATCTCCTACAGCGTAGCGTTCCCAACTAGTATTAGAGGTCTTCGCTGTCTCAGAGAAGCATGCTGTTGTCTCAATTTCAGTATTGAGTTGGCAGGCATGCAAAAATCATGAGTCAGGCCACCAATAATATAATGCTTTTGGGCTTGTGATTTGGCTCATCTTGTGTCGTCCCCCCCCTCCTTTAGGCTATACTTGGATCACATTTTCAAGCTCTTCTCTGAAATAATGAATGCTAAGATTTTTTTTTTAAAGGCCTGTAAAACTAAGATTTTTATTGTCATCATGCAAGTAAATTGCATGACTCCTAAAGCTGACACCAAATACTTGGAGACTTACATAAAATGGCAAGCCCTAGTCATGCTGCAGTCCCAAACATGAGTTGTAGCAATCTGCATTTCATTTACAGGTATCCTGTTAAAAAAGACAGTTCTTTGAATGCATGTAGTACTTATGGTAGTAAACTAAATTCTTTAACTTCTCTCAAGACATTTAAGGCTGATTAAAGCTATACAAAGAGTATAGAGCAAGCCAGAATACTGTAGGTTTTACCACAGTCTTTTATTAAGTTTCATTTCCAAAGGTCTCACCTAAAAGACAAATAGAATTAAATAGACATGCAACATTGCTTATGAAAAATTAAGCAGTTATCCTTATAGTCCAATACTGTAAAGCTTGATTTATTTACACATTTTAACGTGAACAAGAGAACATTGTAGGCAGATCATTTTGTACATTCAGCCAACATAGGAGCTGTATTCCACAGCATTAAGTTACATGTAAGGTACACTCTGAGAACGTATTAAGTGCTCTGGTGCATTGAAAAGCCACACAGTGGAGGCAATAGATGTCAGTTCACATTCAATAAAGAAGCTAGGAGATAGAGAGTCAAGGAGCTATTCTACCAGTTTATAAATGAGACAGCAGTCAGTTGATTTTTGTGCACGCTTTTTCAGCTGTTGATTATGAAAAATGCTGCACATTTGGAAATCTAAGCATACTCTGCCATTTACAGTGCCCTGCCTCTCTCGGGATTAGCCTTGGATAAACTGAAGTTTTGACATACACATGTTAAAGTGTGCTGTACACCAACAGATTATTTTTCATGCTGCAAGAAGGACTAGAATGTGGCACGGGGCTCCTCTCCTTTAAATCTTCACGTGCTGTTTAGCTGTAAATGTTTGCTGCAATCCCGGGCACAGCCATTGTCACCTTAGACCAACAAACATTCTATAACAAGTATAGACTTGGGGGTACAAATAGCTTCCTGTTGTCGGCTTGTAAGGTCTGAACAAGAAGGGAGGTAAGGAGTTTATTTCAATCCTGAGCTATACCCTCCCGCTGTTAGAAAGAGTGCAGAAGTCCTACAGTCAGTTTAAACAGATGTTTCGCTTCTAGGAGCCCGTGTTCATGCCTTCTCAGCAACAGAGATGGCAGCTGTAAGACTATGCTGAAGAGCAGAAAAGAAAATCTTTTGGAAGCTTGGGAGAAAGAGCAAGAAAGGGCAAAGTGCATAAAATACAAAAAACTCCACATTTTAAAATTCAAGTATTGAACATAGGCAGCAAGCAGGAGCGAGGTGCAGTCTGGCAGTCCTACTACCATGCTTACAGGGGCTAACACAGACGGGCAAAAACACAACCCCTACAACGTCAGTGCATTAAGTTGAGGCCTATAGCCCAAGGAACACCTCAGGCTCTACTGATGTGGCACAATGGAGTAATCTAAAATATTGTGATTTATGTACTGTAGAAACAGACATCGCCTCCCTTGGAGCCCTTTGTCAGGAAGTTTCCAAAAGCAAGTCTTGCTGCAGGTAAAGAGAACTGTCATTATTAAGTAGAATTATTTAAACACACACAGACTGTGTAAATAAAACATGGTTATATAAAGCTTTAGAGCAAGACTCTTGCCTTTAGAGTCTTTGAAAGAAAAGGGCCAAAATAGCACAATAATACAAAAGCTCAGGTTATGGCTGGAGGAAATTTCACTCAGAGCAGAAGACAGCCACGCGCTGACAACTGAGGGCTCTCTGGCAGAGAGGAAGGTCAGGCCAGGAGTCAGTCAGTGCTCAGGCTGCAGGGCTGTGGAGAATCTGGGCAGCTTACTGCAAAAAAAAAAAAAAAAAAAATCACTAAATCGGGCCAGAGAGCAGCCAACAAAAGAGCAGTACAAGCAGGGGCTCAGCATCAGAGTAGCTCCCTCCCCCTGGCAAAGCACTCCATGTCTGTCTCTCATGATGTCAGGTCCCATGATTAGGAGAAAAACCTAACCAGCCATTTGCTGGCTACAAAGTCTGCACACCAGACAACTGCAGTTTTTTAATACTACTGAAGAACTAAGAACTGAGAAAACTACCTTCTGTTACACACAGGACCATCCTAATAGTAGAAGTCAACAGCAAAACATTTAGGCGCTTCTGATTATTTTATACCACAGCAACATATGTAATAATTAAACAGAGAATATCACCATGTAAAAAGTAGAGTTTGTAGCTATGGATGGTTTAGCACAGCTTGTTTTAAAACAGTATGTTTCTGTGGCTTCAGAACTAATAGGTCAAAACAGCTATTGCCTCATTGATTAAAAGGGAAGAGATAAGAAAAGCCAGCATTCTTGTAGCCTTCACATTCAGCCTCCCCTGTATTACTTTGTTTTGTATTGTTAATGAACAAAAGCTGCACATAAATTCACAAACAATTGATTACCGGGGATACAGAGCCAAAGGTAGTAAATCAGTGTCACTGCAAATCCAAGAAGATTAATGTTCTGGCAGTATTAGCCCATTAACATTGTTATCTTACTTAAACACAAAAAGTATTGAGGGCAAAAGAAAGGCTGTTATTTCTTGAGGTTTCATAAGCTGTAGTGTACGGGATGCCACTGATAAGATCTGAATTGTCAGACATGCCAAGTTGGTGAAGAAACGTCACATATAGGTACACGTACAGCCACTAGGCATCTACTCTTTGGGGGGGAAGGTTGTAATTTTTCTAAGCTGCACAAAAATGCCAAAGCAATCTCAAGTATTTCCAGATTGAACTAGTATTTATAGCTGGCAAAGCAAACATACCCAAAAGAACAGTTCTGTTGTCATATACAATAGCAAGAATCTGGAATAACTATATACAAGTCAGTGGAGTTCTTGGGAATTTTTGGTAGTGGGAACAGAAACTGGCCATGAGTCAATTTAAAAAAAAGAAAAAAAAATGCAGAAAGCCACTGTAGCAAGTCCAAGATCCACCCAAACCCCTTGGTACAGAATAACCACTTAAAAATGTGCAGAACACAAGCACTATTCATTTCAAATAAAGTCTTCTAAGGTCATGGAGACATTCCACTACACATACAGTCCAAGACACACGGAGTAGACTTAAAATTCTGTTTCCCAGCAAAACAACTACTTTAGAGAAGATGGTGATATCAAAGTGCCAGTGTAACTTGCATATGCCAGTAAATATTGTACTTTGTCCTTTTCACTTCACAAGTTTCCTCCCCCCCTTGTGTCTATTCTCCCTTCATATCAGCTTCTAGCCATCTCTCGGAAGCTGGAAAGATAAATATCATGAGTACACAATGATCCATTATTCTTACAGTCCCGCGTGCTGGACTGTGCACACTTCTTTCTTCTTCTTAGGTCATTCACAGTATAAGACCAGTATGGTTTTTTGCCTTTTTTAAGGAAAAAAAAAAAGGGGGGACCCCAGCCTACAACACCTAGACTGAGCTTTTTAACTAAGGAATGTCAACACATTTAAGCATTTAAGAACACTAAACAAAGTCGGAAATCCTGCCTCAACCAGAAAGAAAATAAAAGTGATAACAGAAGTAGGACCTCATCAAGAACTGCAAAAAATTCCCACCAGATACCAGTCATGTTACTATTTTCATTGCTTCTTGTTCTTGTACTTTACAGTGTTCCCTCTGCACCATTTAATCCAACTTGAAGTCCTGCTATGAAACCAGAAAACTGGCAAATAATCTTTGTTCTAAGCTGCCATATAATCCAGTGGTGCTACAAAAACAATTCACATACTCAGTGCATAGGTTCAACACTAGTCAGAGAACAGTTGTACAGGAAGTGCCCAAGATTCACGTTTTGAAGGAATAAAGTATCTTGCTTACTCTTAAGCAAATATGCTGCTCTAAAGACACAGTAAGTTTCAGTATTCGTGCTGGAAAACATTACATTTTATTGCCACGTTAAGGTAGTTTGGTGGTTACGCTAGAGACATGAGGATTTGCAACTTTTCTGGAAATCCGTCACTCTCTCTATATAGGAAAGATTAAATCCTGCCCTCCTCTCTCTGTGAGCAACTCCTGAAAACTTCTATTTGGAGGTAAGCCCACTCCCAGGAGGACTAAAAATTGCACTGCCACTTCTCTTCCCACAGCTCTGCATTTTCACAGCATCTGCTATCTTATCGGTTTCATACTGTCATGATACTGCACTCACCATTTCACGCTTCCAGGCAGCAGCCTTCAAAGGAGAACTGTGATTTACTTCTTGCTAAGACGAATGCTTTCAACTTCACAACTATAGAGAGTTGTTTATTTTAATAATCAGCCTTGAAATAAGTTTGAGACAAGCTTTAAACTATATCAAGGTTGGCTTTACACTTGCTTATATTTTAATGGGTAAATAAATAAAGGTCATACTTCTGACGATTCAAATCAGTTCCTTAAAGGTCGGTCACTCCTTTTTGCTGTGCTCCAGCACCCGATAAGGTGGAGCAGAAACTCCTTTGGAACCATGTTGCTCCTGCACGATCGGCAACGTCGCTGGAGTATAAATTTCCGGCATGTTGTCATTGTTCTCTAGGGCACCATAGGAAAAAGAAGCTTTGAGGTCAGGCTGAACTGCAATCCCTTTATCGTGCATGTTCTGCATGCCTGAAAAGAGCAAAGACAGAGATTAAATGCTTAGGAACAAAAGTGCATTCTTCCTGCACTCTATTAGATCAGCAAATTATATAGTCTAAGGGTTCGTGATATGCGGCTCATCAGTTCCTTAAGCGCTAAATGAAAGACATAATGTTTTTCTGCTTAGCACTAAAGTAACTAATGAAGAAATAAGCTTCAAGTGAATGAGGGATGGCAGTCCGTTATTTATCAAGTGCTGCATATCTTTTATACAGCTCATCAGAAAGAGAGTTTAGCTGTACTTCCCAAAAGAAATTTCTGCTCCCCCTGGCCTCCACCTCTTGCAAAATACCTCAGTCTTCCCCAATAATCAGTTCTTCCTGCTGCATGAAGACCAAGCCCAGTCCCAAGCAAATGCTCAAAACTAGTTCATCTTCCCAGACAGTAGCCAACTGGACAAGCTGTTCTGACAAAATCTGACACCCCCCTGGTGCCAGAGGGCCCAGAATAAGTGGCATCCAAGTGGCACATCACCTCTTCTCTGCTTCATGCAAAACAGGCATGTACCCCCCACAAGGCTCAAACAAGCAAGAGAAGGAAAAACTAGAAAACAACACAGCTGCCTGATGTATCCGGATAGTTAAGAGAGCCTAAAGCTTGAGCTTTCACTGTGAAGCCCAACACTCAGACGAGAAAGAGTGATAAACAACTGTATTTTTACTGTTACCTGGCATAGCATCCATTGATATGTAAGGTTCAAACGGTACAGATTTCTTCCTATTTCTTGTGATCAGGAAGACACCTAGAAATGCTATGAGGCATCTGAGAGAGAAGACAAGATCTACTGAGATAACTATGAAAAGGGAGAAGAGGTAATATTGCACGTTGCTGCTTCTGAGTGCCTATCACGTAGCACCACAAAGAATTCAGAACTGGAAGAGAAAGATCTGTGAAGCCAGAATTACAGGGAACTGTCTCAGCTGAATAACTCTCTTCAGCAGTATTGAAATCCACCTAGCAATCAGAACAATTTCACCTTTTCTTTATCAAATGGCAGGGAAAAGTTTTCACATTAATTAATTAATCTTAACTAACTAAAGGGGAAAGGAAGCATATCAAAATTTGGGTTGCTTTGATGAAATTCCAGGATTTAGCAGCCTGACCTTTGAAAGGTTTCCCATAAACACATTAACAACTGTCGATCTTGATTTTTACAGTATGTTGACAGAGAAAAGCACAGTTCGTAACATTAATCTCCCAATTGTTTTTTTCTGTACTAATCTGAAAGACATTATTATAGGGAGCGAATCACATCAAGACACTGTACTAGGACTAAATACTGAGTTACACAGCAAACGTTTTACTGATCATATCTGCATTGTGTGAGTGCCCATGCCCTAAGAAACAGAAGTCCAGAAGTCCAGTCACAGTTCAGTGAAGGCTCGGAGCAAAACCCGAAATAGATTCCCTAGAGGTGCCTTCTTTTGGTTATTCTGCAATTCTTCTACATTCACGAGCAGATAGCTTGAAAAATAGCCCATATGCTTCAACATCCAAGCTGATCCCCAGTACAGTCAGTAAGGGATTTAGTGTTTAATGTTGTACAATTACGCATAACGAAGTGTTATACAATTCCTCTAGAGCATCTATCATCACCCAGACAAGATACTGAGCTCTATGGGCCATTGTTTGCTCTAACAGAGAAAGTGCTTTCAGTTTGTCCTCCTCTCAAGAATGTATGTACCTCTAACATACATATGGAGAGAGAGATTGATATGTATTTTTTAGATTTTAGTCATATGAAGAAATACTTTCCAGTTTTCTATGAAGGAAACTTTAAACACTTACCCAAGCGCAAACATACATATATGGAGAACATCTTCACCAGTGAAGTCCAAGTAAAAAGTTGCTCCTTTAAAAGGAAATAATTCATTATATCTTTCTTCCCAGCTTACCTGAGCAATTAGTGCTACATCTCCAGCACTAGTCCCTCCAGAAACCAAATCATGCAAGATTCCTATTTTTACAGGCAGCACCTTTGTTTTTTTTATGATCTTAAAATAGAAGATGGCCTGATTTCTACCTTAACACAATTTATTGACAAATCTTTTAGAATTTCATTACCAAAAGAGTTATACTGGTGTAACTAATATAGATGCAAGTAAATCTGTACAGCGGCACAGCAACTAGTACAAATCTTTCCATATTGGGGTAGGGGGTTGTGAAGGAAACATTGCTGGAACTATTGACAAGCGTCCTTGGTGTCCTGGATGTCAACAGGACACGCATTCTGGCTCCTGCTCTTTACATTTCTAATTGAAGTAAAGTAAATAAGCTGATGAATCTGAAGCAGCATATGGCTTGGAACATGACAGGAAATAAACATTAGCCAAAGAGTAGGCCATACTCTCTCTCATGACATTGAAGAAGAGCATTAAAAGGCAATGTGTAAATTACAGGGGAAGCTATTGCCCTTATATACTTAGAAAAGCATTACTATTTACACAGGGTTTTGGGTTTTTTGTTTGGGATTTTTCCCCAGTTTGCTCGTATGTCTAAGTGAGGAGAACAAAACCTTAAAAAGGTTGCTCATCAGGTTTGAAGCCTAAGGGGTTTAAAATGCTCATCTTTGTTCGTGCAGACAAAGCTTTTCCTATGTGGGCAAGGGCTGAAATTGGAGTAAAGTGTTCAGAAAGAAAAGTGCCTATAAAGTTGTAAGCAGCTGCATTCTTGATACAATGCAAACAAGACTATCAGGAAGAGAATTGTAACACCTTTGTACAGAGGAAGCAAATATGTTTATATACTGTATCACATACATTTTAACAAAATCTAGATAAAATTACACAAAAGGAGAAACTTTAGCTGTGTATTCAAGTTGCACATCTAAGAGCATACATCACCCTCCTCTTCTACACGCTAACATGGTATGAGTAATACAGTCTCAAACGTAAGTTCCCATGCACTTTAAACAAAATAACAGAACTTAACAGAAAATTTTAACACAGTCTAATGGGATAATTCACATTTTTTGAAAGAAAAAAGAAACAAAGCCAGCTGCAGAAGAGAGATGACAAGAAAATACAAGTCATCATTTTGCCGAGTATTCACCTTCCTCATCTGTAAGTGAGGATTATTTTCCAAAATCTTTTGCCCTTCTTTTAGAAAGGACCAACACACTCTTGTGCACTGTTACCTGCTGTGATTGCTACTGTTGTGGACAGGATATAGCCGATGCTGGCAATCTGAGATGAGTCATACAGCTGTGAGGCTTGAGCTAAAAATCTGCAATACAATGACAGACAACACGGCTTGATTTGGGAAGGATACTCAAATTGTATAGCAGTTATCATGGACTGGTATAGGTCTCCTTTTTGGAAACACCTTTCAAAAGTGATGCATAAATTTAAGAAACTTTATTCTCTTTCTCATTAAACCTGCAGCAGCATCCCTTGGAATTCATATAAATGATAGCAGAGTAAGCCTTATGGCTGTACCGACTAAATGCAGTGAAATTACTGCCACTGACCTTAGGGCCAGAATGCCACTCACATTTTGAATAGCTTTTTACCCCTGCTGCTACCAGCTTTTTATGTTATTACAAGTACAGAAGAAAAAAAAAAAATAGACACATCATCATCAACACTGATTCTGCACTTTGATTTTAGCCAGTGCACAGATACTGTATTCGATTTGCCACCATTTCATTCCTAACATTGTTTTGCAAATACTTGAATGATGTATAAATTTGGGATTAAAGCTACTTGGCAGTGTCACTACACAGAAAAGCAAAGAACACCACTACCTCAGGCTCCTGTGACATGGATTTGAGGACAGGTCACAGAAGAGAATGGATAATTCTTCTCCTAAAATCTAAACAGCATTCTTGGAATGGATACCAAACAGCCCACTAATTACTGACCCACTGAAACCAGCACAATTATAGACAAAAAGAGAGTGAATGTCTTACGTTGCTTGAAAGATCGCTGTAGCAATCATGCACACCAACATGATATAAAATATAGGGTAGTCGAGTTGTAAGTTTCCTTCTATCGAGACAACAATCATGCCTGCCACAGCCTTCACGGTCACAACAGTCATGGAACCTGTGAATGTTTACCAAGACTCAGCTGAAGCACTGATACGTGCTCAAAGGGACACGAACGCTGCACATTCACTCCCTACATGACAGGCATCTGCAAACAAACCAAAGATCTACAAGAACTCCGTATTTTATCCCCAACTCTGCCAGTTTTATTCCCAACAACTTCACCACAATGACCTTCTCCCCTGGTTTCAGCTGGGATAGAGTTAATTTTCCTCCTAGTACCTGGTATAGTGCTGTGTTTTGTATTTAGTATGAGAGTAGTGTTGATAACACACTGATGTTTTAGTTGTTGCTAAGCAGTGTTTACATAATCAAGGACTTTTCAGCTTCCCATGCTCTGCCAGGTGCACAAGGGAGGAGGCACAGCCAAGATAGCTGAGCCAAACTGGCCAAAGGGATATTCCATACCATATGAAGTCATACTCAGTATATAAACTGGGGGGAGTTGGCCAGGGGGCAGCGATCGCTGCTCAGGGACTGGCTGGGCATCAGTCGGGGGGTGGTAAGCAGCTGCATCACTTGTTTTTCCCGGGTTTTGTTCCTCTCTCTCTCTCTCTCTTTGTTTTTCCTTTTCATTACAATTTATTGTTGTTGTTATTATTTTATTTCAAGTATTAAACTGTCCTTATCTCAACCCACGAGTGTTCTTACTTCTGCCCTTCCGATTCTCTCCCCCACCCCACCGGGGGGGAGGGCAAGCGAGCAGCTGGGTGGCGCTTAGTTGCTGACTGGGGTTAAACCACGACACCTTCAATAAATCACTTAACCTTTCTGTATCACGGTTCCCTTCTCTACAGGACTGGGAGCATTTACTGGTTTTTTTAAGTGTTTAAACAGTGTTGTGCAATCACATGATGGAAGGATACAAATTTTCATTTCTGATGCCATATTGGCTTCGTTAATAAAGCTAAGGAAGCTTTCAAAAAGGAATCAGAAGGAGCCTACTTCCTTTCCATTTCTTGAAAGCACAAGTCAGGGCCATTCAGAATTCAGACAGTTGCTTTGTCTATGATTCACGCAGCCTCTGAGGCGTCAGTTACTGAAATCCAGCCGCAAACAGTTCAAAAAAAACAAAAAGACGACAAGACACTGCAGTGACTGAAGTTGCATAAATAGCAAAAATTGAGGGCTGTGACATAGATTCAACAGCACGTCAGACTGCATCACTGCCTTGCTATTATTCACTCTTTTTAAAGTTTAACTGATCACAGTTTCTTAAAAAAACAGATTAATGTGGAGAACGGTACAAGTGAAATCCTGGCCTTTCCAAAGACACTGTAGGATCCCACTGTAGGCTATGAGGATATCAAAAGCACCATTTGACCCCATGCCCAGAGGCTCTCCCAATTTAAATAGGGACATACTGGCATGGCAGAACATTTATCATTTCTTTAGCCACACAGCAAATCTTCCCAGAACCAAGAAAATTTTTGCAGGTCAAATCCTTTCTTTCATTCACTGAATCAGCCTTCCTTATCCATTGAATAGATAAGATATTGTACCATGCTTTGCATGCACAGATTAAAATTAAGAACACTAATAAATAAGCTGCACTTTCTGTATTTGGCAGATTATTCGTCCTTATGGGAAATAAGTCTTAATTGTTCAAAGGTCATTTGCAAAGATCCTAAACATCACTGCAAGATACTAGCTTTATGTAATTTGTAGTAACATTTCTGGAATAAAGGGGTGCATTTTATGACATTAATTAGGTCAATATAATGCCCTATAAGACATAGATGCCTCAGTTTACTGTAGTTTACTGTTATAAGCCAGAGTCAGAAGATCTTACAAGTCCGTATCAACTTACCCAGCAAAGCTACCAGCAGAAGAATAACTACAATGTAGTTTGCATTTTTCTCCTTGTAAAAATATAGTAGCAGGCAGAATATGATGATCTCCACAAGCTACAAAAGATAGAAATGAGAATATTAAAAGATGCGGGGTGTATGGGATTGGCAGTAAACGGCATTTTGAGCCAGCCAAACATTAGAATTACACAAAAGGGCAAATCAAAAGAAAACGAGGATCCCACACAATTATAGATCAAATATAGCATGATCTTAGATTCTAATTAGATGAGATATTCAATAGCTTCTTGCAGAACAGGAAACATGGGACACTTTTGACATTATATTCATGGCAGAGCAGCAGATCAAATAATCCTGACTGAATATTCACCTCAGAGATCTCAGCCTACTTTCCGTAATGAGGTTCTTTAAGTGATCCCTGCAACACACATCTTATTTAATGGCCAAACTTATCTCCATTAAAAAATGATAGATTTCAGTTTTTTTCAAGATTTTCAATGAGAGGTTGATGGCTCCAGAGAAAGTCAGTCTAGAAAAAGCCCAGATGCAAGCACAGTATTTGGACACCTCTGGAACAGTTGCTCTCAGCTGCCACCAGTACTACTGCCACAGGCTGAAGCTGACAGGTCAGGGAGAGAGCAAGCTATTTTAAAACTTTTCAGTTAAAGGTATTAAGGTCCTAACAGAATAATTCACAGAAAGAATAGGAAGGTTCCAAATTGTGCATGCAGGTATCCACAGGCAATGTGGAACTGACCCTGGGAAAAGCTGGCATAGGTTCATTAGCAAGTACAAGGAATATTGCTAGTAACCATAAGGAAAAAGTAATGCTTGAAATGAAACTCCCAATCCGGCATATAGCAGAAAACTGTCCCACATTTTATGGGCCATCTTACCATATACAACAGAAATGGCCAGCTCACTAAATGCCTAGTGATATTTTCTCCTGTCATCTTCTCATGACTATTAGGTCCAAATGTTATCAGCAGATAAGTTCCAACAATTGCCAAACCACAGCCTACAAAGGACAAAACATAGCGCCCTTCGGCAACCAAAGGACAAAAAAAAAAAAAAAAAAAAAAAGAGAGAGAGGACAAAGTTAGTGGGTTAGTGTGGATGCATGGAATTAATATCGCACATGCACAGTGACCACTAATGACATCATGCACATTCCTCTGGATGACTCATTCCTCTGCCCTTCATGCCCCACTTTCAAAATATTAGAACCAAAAAAACCCTAGGCAATGTGTGTGCTGCGACTTGAGAAAAAAAGCTCATACCAGGTAGCATCTGCTAAACAAGTAGAAACTACAAGATCTATATCTGGGGCTTATCCTGCCTGGCACTGCTCACAGCCCATTTTCTAGGAAATGGAAGAATGAACACCCCAGTTCTGCAAACACTTGCACATGTATGAAATTCAGCTGATTCAGTTGTGCCTACGCTATTGCAGAGTCAAGGTCCTAGGCTGCAGCTTCAGCCCAGAGAACCATGATTCTCAGATCCTGCAAACAAGCACCATTTCCATGTATTTCTAAAGATCTCTGAGATTCAGATGATTCGGCACAAGTCGGAAAAAAAAACCCCAAAAAATCCATTTTTAACAACAGTGGATGAGATGACACATTTCTTCGAAGAGGTACTATAGCTAATGGAGATCTTGCCATCCCTCTAATTACGATTCTTGAGAGGACATGCTATGTGTCGAATGGCTTGTAAACAGAGAGGAAAAATGAAAAGGAACTGTGGAACTTACTCAAAAAATCCTTGGGCTTCCATTTTTCTTTAATAAATATAATTCCTATGATTGCACTAGCTATAAAAAAAGAAGAGAGGAACAGTGAATTACGTATCCGCCCAACGATCAGCAATCTCACACTGGAAGGCACACAGACTTGTATGGCCGTTGTCTCCTTCCCCCTTACCTATAACAGACACTGCACTGAGTGGCACAATCAGTGAGAGAGGAGCAAAGGCATAAGAGGAAAACACTCCCAGTTCTCCCAGCACCAGCAGAAACAGTCCACACCACCATGTCTTGGTTTTGAAGTAGGCTCGGGGGTCTTTGGAACCTGCCAGTCGGATGTGGCTGTATTTCTAAAAAAGAAAATAAAGGCCAAGAATTTTTGGCATGCTTGATGCTTTTTAATGCAGGATGCTTGAGGCAGGATCAATATTTGCTTCATGATACTCACCTGAAGGTTGAGTGCAATACTGATAACAAGATGCCCAAAAATAGCTAGTAATGCACCAATCAAGTTCTCCTGTGAAAACAAAGTAAACACACAGATATTAAGTTTAGCCACTGGACCCTGAAGGAAGTTGGAGCTTTTTACACAATCTGGAAGAGAGCAGACTTTTAAAACAGTTCCTAGATCACCTGTCAATAAAATCTCTGTTTATCTTCCTCCCTTTCTACATGATCTAGGGCAATTCAGGTAAGTTCCCTGTGGCTGCGTTCCAAACCTGTGAAACTCAGGTGAAAGAGAACCCTTCCTTAACAGACACTTTCTAGAAGAGACTTAAATTAGTGTGCATATATTTGCATTCTTTGCAGTTCCTCCGAGGGGAAGAAGATAAAGCTAAACACAACGACTCATTCCCTCGTTCTTCCCTTTGAAAAACTCTTTTCATGAGGATGTTTGTTGCCCTGGAATTCAGCAAAGTATGGATCAGGAACCTCTGCATTCTGCGGGTCACATTTTAACAACTATTCTATTCTTCTCCACTTACAACATCTGCTGGTTCAGTAGGTGATTTAGCCCATTTGATGAGGCAGCCCAATTATCACAGATTTTATGTGGCTTTTTATATGAACCAGTTATTCCAAAGTAAAAGGCAACTGGTAGCAGCTCCTAGCAAGCTCCCAACCCCTTCTACATTAACATTCCCAGCTCAGCAATAATTCTCACGGTCTAAAGACAGAATTTGAAATAAAAAAAGGATGTAAAGCAGGCTGAGTCACAAAGGAAATGTACATTAGGAGTGAACAGAAGAGCCTGAGGCTAAGCCAGGTCATTTAGCATTTGCGTTCTTCTAACAACTGCCTAAACCTCATTAAATGTCATTAGCACTTTTCATTTCAGTGCAGGTCTCCAAGATACAGTGGAGTACTTGCTTTGATTGATTTGGGATAACCGAGCTCACATTTGTGTTCCTCCCTTAACAGTAAATATACTATCCTTGATTTTCTCATAAATAGTAAGACAAGGACTTTAAGACTTCAAGTTCTTATCAGTGGAACAAAAAGCTCTTTATCAGGATTTATGAAAATAAGATTCACCCAAGCAGTTTCATTCAAAAACACCCTAGAGATCTTCCCACAACAGAAGTTGGCAGAAAAATGTCACTGTGTGATCACAGATGTAGCCAGAGAAGCTCAGCACAGTTTACTGGTTCAGCAACTAGACTTTGGTTTAGAAGACACAGAGGAGATGGTGCCTCAGCTGAAAAGCTCCTAAGTGCAGCACAGTTTGGGATTGGCTTCTGAACTGTGAGAACTTGCAAGCCAACATCAGTCTGGTCAACTTTTACAACGCGCCTAGGACTGTGTTCTCAGCAAAGTACTTTCTGCAGTGAAAAAAAGCCCTTCTTGCTGGGATTTTCTGAGCACCTTCAGAATCAGGGATTCAGAGAAAATTGATTTGGGAGTAGCTCCGTTCCCAGTTGGAGTACAAGGAGGAACTACAGCAACATGTCCTACCTCAGCTGCAGGCTCTCTGCATGGCTGTGGGCTGACCCACCTGAAATTCAAGCCCTTGAATATACAGCAAACCAGAACATCTGATCTCAGTTACTGATGTATGGGTTAGTCTGAAAAGGCACCTAGCAGAATTTATTGCACCTAATCACCTTTAGACATCCACATCTTTTAATTGCGAGTCCTTTCCTCACTTAGTCTAGCTCTTCAAGACACAGAATTTCTCCCTCTCTCTCTCACTGCTTGTATACACAACATATAATACACTGGGCCTCCAGGCATGGCTAAATACAAAGACAGTGCACTTTCTGTAAAAAAATAACCAAAATACAGTGGCATTATCAGTTTACTTGAATAGTTAGGGACTTCTAGGGATAGACTGGGGTAGAAATCTGACCTTGTAAGAAAAGGAGTCAGTGTGTGGCTGCACAGAAACCGCTGGTGTGGCCAATGGGAGTTGCTGAAGTTGCAGATTTGGACTGTTGCCTCCTTCCATTTTGGTTGATTGGAGTGTTTGCTTTTCAGCCTCTGATGCTCGAACTTCTCTTTAGAGAAGAGACTTGGACACTGCTGGAACCGCCTTATCTGTAACTTCGTACCACTTCTTCCCATCCATCCTGTTTTGCTTGGACAAGCCACAATTAGTTCAGTGAAGCACAAAAAAAATTCTTTGTAGCGTGTCTGCTGCTTGTCTTCCCCCACCAGACTACACTGAGATAGGGTAGGCACCGCAGGCAGAAGCGTAGATAAGCCAATACTTCCAGCGAGTCAGTGGGGCAGCAAGGTTATATTCCTCTCAGGTGATACTAAGAAAAAAAAAGAAAAATATAGAATTAGGTCAAATGAACTCAATGGTCCAAAACCTGCAATGAAATCCTGCTGAAAGATAGGCCACCGAAAACTCCCAGGAATCAAACTAGCAGCTGCACATATCAGCAGAGAAAGTAGAGTTTAAATGCCTTCTCACAAAGTCTCACAGACAGAAACTCACACAGACCTTGCTTTACAAGAGCTCGCAAACTAGCTTGGCCCCAAGGTGACATATTCAGCTGGCATTTAACATCAGGCCTTGCCATTTGGAAAGCTCTTATCAAAAAGTCTCTGAAGTCCTCCAAGCCCTGCTTTTAATTTCTCTACTGCCTGCGTACCTCTGTTGTTTGTTCAAGATGCGGCATTACATTAGTCATGCCATTCCCACGTGCTGGGGATGACAGTGCTGCTCTTCACGCAAACAGAGGTCATTTCAGTGTAATTGCTGTGAGCAGAGTTCAGAGGCTAGATTCCTTAGAGCCAGACTCATTACAGGTGTCTGGAAAGCACTGCACGCAGGAAGCCAGTCTGAGGTCCCTGCACGCCGTGACAGCTCCTTTCGCCAAAGACCTCAAGGAGCATCAGCATCATTCCCCTGCTTGGTACAGAGGGGGATGCTGGTGTATAGACATTGCAGGGGTGTGATCCTCCCACGTGACACGTCCTTCTCGGTCTACTCAAAGACCACCTGAAATGGTGCAGGCCTGTGGTCACACCCTGAGGGAGCAGGACCCATCCCATGCTCAGGCCGTGAACTTGGCCAACCCTGGCCTGCGAGGGATGACTTTAACTCATGGGCTGTCCCAGTGCCTCCAGCGTGGGGGAGACAAGCATGACAGCCTAGCCGTGAAAGGGCAAAAACACCCCGTTGTGAGGGGAGATGGGGGGCAAAGCCCCCCCATCGTGAGGAAACCCTGCCCGGGCAGAGCAGAGCCTGGCCGAGGGCAGCGGGTGTCCTCAGGACACCCTCCCTGGGTCAGGCCGTCCTGCCCAGCCGAGACCCGCAGCCGGACCCCAGCGGCAGTTTGTTCCCGACAAAAACCCTTCGGAAAACCCGCAACGCTGAGGGGGGAGAGGCGGCCTCCCCCGGCGGCCCCGCTCACTCACCTGCTCCCTCAGGGAGCGCCCCGCGCACTCCGCCCCCGCCGCTCTGCGCCCATGGCCCGAGCCTTTGGCCCCCACTTCGGTTCCTGGCCGAGAGCCGCCTTCGGTTCCTGCCCGGCCCCTCCGATTTGCCGCCAGCCCTGTCAGTCCGGGGCCAGGCCCCGGCTGCCGGCGGGGACTGGCTGCCGGGCGGGGGTCGGGCCTGGCCCAGCCTATGGGCCGAGCCCGTCTGAGGCGCTGGGCTCTGCGGAGGCGGGAGGGAGGAAGGAGCTGGGTTCCGCCGCTCGCTTCGGGCGGGGCGGGGGCTGTGGCGGCGGCGGCGCCCTGCTGCGGGCCAGGCCCCTCCCGGAGCCCCGGTCGTGAGGGGAGGAGGGAGCGCTCCCCGGCCCAGGGCTCCAGGGACAACCGCGGCACCCCACCTTCACCCGGCGGGGCCCATTCCTCCCTGCCCGCCCCGGCACGGCCTGGCCTTCCCCGCCGCCTGCCCCGTGTGCGCGGCGGCTGCCCGCCCTGGGGGCGCCAGCACCTTCAGAGCCGCCTTAAGGCGCATGCGCAACGAAGCGCCTCCGAGCCACCTTAACCAACCGCGCATGCCCAAGCGCGCGCACGGCGGCTCTGAGAGTTCGCCTGTGATTGGGCGCCTGCCGGAGGGCCCAAAGTAACAGGCGCAGTGATTGGAAGAGAGCTGGGTCGGCCGTTGTCTCGGCAACCAGGTGTACGCGTTCCCTCGGCCGCCGGTACCGCCGAGGGTCGGAGCGTCCCGAGACTCACCGGCAGGTACCGGCAGGTAGAGGCCGCGCCCGGCCGCACCACGCTACCTTACCTGGGGTGGGGGCACCCCCGGCGCGCACCGCGCTGCCTCACCCGGTCAGGTACCCGCCATTCCCAGCGTGCACCGCGCTACCTCCCAGGGCGGGCTGACGCCGTTCCCAGCATGCACCGCGCCACCTCACCTGGGCGGGGCGGGGCCGTGGCGTTGTTTCCTGTAGCTCCACAAAGGGTTCTGTCAGAAACAAAATGGTGGTCCTAGAGAGTCGGTGCGTTCGGTGTGTGGTAGCTCTGTGAGATGGACACCTGCCTTTCCGCAGATACTCATGGATGTTCTGAAGGAGCAAAAGGTACAACAAGCAGAAAAGCACGTAGTGAACAGGAACAGCGCTTAGAATGGTCGTTTCCCAGCTGAAGAAGCCATGCAAAGGTTTTTCTTTCAAAGCACAGCAAGGGTTTATTAGTGAAACCAATCAATAGGAGGTGGCATCCGGAACAATTCATATCCACAGCGAGTTGGAGGTGTTTCAGGTCCAAAATTGCTCTCCTTGGGGACAAACCAGCACAAGGGACTAAGAAATGCTATCAAATCATAACCCTCCTGTTGCTGTGTGTTCTGCAAGACAGTGGGAAGTCTGCTGTTTGCTGCCTTGTAGCACTGACCGCCTCCTTGTCCTGTACAGCACCCCTGTAAGAGCCCTGCCCCTAGCAACTACTCGGACCTCCTCCCTGCACTAACCTTCCCTCTAATTGCAGAGCTCATCTTAAGAGCTGTACTGTCCTTGGTCAGAAGCACACTTACATTTTCAATCACCTTATATTTAAACTTTCCTATTGCAGCACTATGGCCAGTGCAGCTCTGTGACTGATGGTAATAACACCAGAGCTTGATTAGACGAGGTAACAGTGTTCTTGTCATGATATGTCTGTGAGAGACCACACAATTTGAAAAACTGTAGTAGCTTCCACCTCACCATCTCTTGGCAGTCAACAACCCCACCAAGACAAGGCCTTTGATTCCAGGCCTGCAAAGCGCAGCGCTTCTTGGGTGGCACCGGGCAGCTTAGGGTCTGATTTTGGCACAGCCGGGGCATTCCGCATCTTTCCTCAGATTTTCAGTTTAGAGAGGGTCAGCCCGGAGAAGTGAGTTGTTAAGATGCCTGACTCAGTAAATGAGGACAATCTGCAAAAGTGATTTAACAGCACTGAGTCACCCTTAAAGCCCATTCATCAACAGTAGTGCTTCGAAGTGCTTTTTTTCCCTTTGCTTCTTAAATAAAATGGGGAAATTAAATGCAGAAATGACTGCTGATTTCTTGACTTGAATACTGCATTAATGTTAGGTTTGCCTTTAACTTACCCATCCTATTTAAAATGAAAGCTGGCGTTGTAGTTACGTTTCCTGTATCTCCATATTCAGAATTTTGTTATCATTGGCTGTTCCTTTTAGGTTTCAAGATTTGCTTCAGTCCTTATAAACAGCATAGGAAAGTAATCTCAAACTCAGAAAAAAAGGGATTTAATTCTCAATCAAAGAGATTTCAGTACAACCAAGTGAGTAACAAAAATGTTTGAAGTTTATGTCTTTGTTTTGAATTTTTTGCAACTCATAATGATCCTGTTTTGTAACAAGAATAGCAACTAAGTGTAGATCAAGGTTGTTAAATTAACTTTGTAATCACAACTGATAACAGTATGAGAAAAGTGGTAATGCGATATTATTGGTTTAAACCTTGAAATTACTCCACATATAGCACCCTCGTCTTTACCATCTCCCCATCTCTCACCCACCCAGCTTTGGCCCTGGTCCCATTTCCAATCTTCTTGAGCTCCCCAGGACACATACATACATGTTGCATTTCTTCTGGAATTCAGGAGCAAATTCAAAGAAATCAGTGGAGTTAATGCTTGTGTAGTGATAGCACAAGATGACCCCTCCTATCTTCACTCTGCTATTTTTCACTCTGAGCCTTCCCTGGTTTGTAGGAGTTACATTGGTACATCTGTTATCTGGCCAGCAGAGGGAAGCAGAAATATATTTTAAAACCTTACTGTTTTCCCAGCCTGCACTATGCAGGGTTCCTTTTCAAGTCCAGCCAACACTCACAGGTGCCAAGGGCCTCCTGGGCTTTCTGGATCCAGCTTTCAAGCTACTTCCTCTGCTGGTGGAAAGAGGATGCCCATGGCCCCTGCTGACAGTCTTCTGCTGTCTGGTGGCTACGTGGTAATCCCAGAACTCTGAAAATTAAGTATATTAAGAATTTCTGAAACTTTGTGTACTGGGTATGTAAAGTAGGTAAATCAAGGAAGTATTTGGCATCTTCTCTCTTTCTTCTTCTGCCCTTGGCATCTTCTCTTTCTTCTCCTTCCTTTGATCTCTTCATCCTTGCTTGTCTCTCCCATCTCAGTGATATCAGGAGTGTATTATCTCAGGATTGAATAACAGCAATCAAGGACGTAAAGGACAGAAGATGAGGGAAAATGATCAAGGTAGAGACGTTGCTTAAATACCTTCTGTAGGCGCCATCAGTCTGTCTGGTCAGCTTCCAGGAGTTCCAGATGACCTGATGCTAAGTTCTGACTAAAAGAGAAGAGGCAGAGTCTTAAGGTAGCTTCACAAAGCACTCCCTTCCCTTTGAGAATTTCCTGCTTGAAGGGCAGAGCAGGCAGGAAGCCAAACCACAAGCTACACAAGGGCTTGGCTGATTCTTTCTTAAGCTTTATCCCTAGAGAAAAGTTACTGCACCACGTAGGGGAGGGGAAGCATTAACACTAGACCGTTTGGGGGCTGCTGACTTAGTTTCCTCCATCAAAAGCACTTGACTGTGTCCTCTTCAGCGCAAGCCATTTTGGAGCGCATTCCTTTAGCAGGGTAGTCAGGAATAAATGCCAGTACATGAAGTTTACCCACTTATAATTTAGGCAATGTAAAGCGCTTACTTGCTTCTTACTACCTGACCTAGAATACCTAACAGGTGAGTTGACCCACTTTTGTAACTCTGCCAGTTTACCACTGTCTTCACACATCCCTACGGGTCCCGGAACACTGGAGTTTGCAGGGTATTTCTGACGGACTTACCTCGCAGCTCAGTGCCCCCTTACATTACTAGAATATGATTCAAAGCATTCAAAGGGCACAGGGGTGTGCAATCACTTTAGCAGGAGGTAAATTTCCAAGGGTGTGTAGATGTCTAATCTCCAATTACTTTCAACAACACTGAGGTGATGATGGGCATGCCAAACCCAGAGCTGGATGCATTGGATGGGAGAAGGGCTCTGTAGCTGTTTCCCTGACACGTGCTATCCTGGAATGCGCTAATCGAGAACGTGCTGCCGGCATAGTAACTCCCCTCTACGGGGCAGGGCTGAGCATGGGACTCTGTCCAAGCCTCAGCAGGCTGGTCAGCAGGAGCAGCCAAGCCTGGGCAACACCAGGGAATGGAGCTTGCAGATGCAGTTTTTTATCAGCTGCTTTGGAAATCTGCTGCAATTTTAATAGCCAGTTCTAGCAAATTGGACCAATCTTGCTTTCCTCAGCACAACCCTCTTGTCCACGGAGCACAGGGTGGAGAACCTCAAGCACGTGGCAGAGCTTCCACGTGGCAGGGCCACGTGGAGATGCAAGTCGAAGACCAGAGCAGAGAAGTGTCTGTTCTGCTTCTAGTTCTGGGGGTTGATAAAAAATAGTTAGCTCAGGATCCCTGCCTGCTCCATATGTGGACAAGCCCTCAGACCACATCTTCAGAAGTCTCCTCCTGTGAGTTTGGCATCCTAGGAGCATGACACAGGGCCTGAACTGAAACACAGTGTACGTCAGAGCAGCTCTGCTGAAATTCCCAGAGTTGCATCACATACCTCAGCTTTTGGTTTGTCCTAAAGTATTTTCCTACAAAGAAAAATATGTAGAAAAGATTATTTGTGACCATCTGCTTTAGAACTCAGGTGGCATTTTTATGAGGAAGGCCAAATCTGGAAGGATTACATCTGCAAATAACAAGAACTGGAGACCTGGGATCTGATTCCTTGCAACGCTCTTCCAGTTTTAATGGAAGTGGCACATATTTGGGTTTTATTATTTTTAGCACTGTAGTAGCGCTATTACGCTTGCCCATGCATGTAGCAAGAAACAGCTCAGCTGCAGTGGAAAAACAGACTGGTGAAGTGATTTACCCATGATCTCACTATAAATCAACAGCATCTTCTCCAGTAGACAACAGCGCCTGCCCGCTCCCATCTATTCTTCCCTTTAGTCTACTCTTTTGCAAGACCAAGCAAAGCAAGAGCCTCCATTCTTCTCCCTGCCATTTCTGGTTGTTTCTTAAGGGGGAGCAAGTCATTCCAGGGTTGCTGCTGCTGTATGGCCATCAGCACAGGTCCTGTCTGGATGGTGATTTTTAATCAACTATATACTTGCCCTATGCAGGCTTCCATTTCCCCACTTTTAACCTTGCATCTTTCCTGCTCCTTCCTGATCCTGCAAAGACTTATACACAATCAAATCCCTTCATTCAACATCATGTCTTTGCATGAGTGGAATAATACCCAAAGTACTTTCTTTTCTACTCTCAACTCCACATTGCCTTGTTCTTCACTCCCACGCATCTTATTCTCTTTCCCTCACTCTTATGCCCGTGCTATTTTTTGGGGGGCATCTGATCATTGTCAGAATCCAACTCTGAAGTCATCAAAACAGAAACTAAGTCACTTCCGGTATATTTTCCATTGGTAACTGGCAGACAAGACAATAAATGAAGTTCACATAATGGTAGAATGCTCTCAAAGATCAGAAACTTCAGCTCTTTGCATCCTACATACTGGAATCATTTCACATTTATGTTACTACAAAGTTATTTCTTTCACCTTGTATGGTCCCAGATGTCCCAAATCCCACTTTTTTTTGGGGGAAATTGGCAGAAGTAGGGCATGCTACCAAGGACATTCAGCACTTCATGGGACCAAGCCTGAAAAGCTGGAGGTATCATGTACAACACAGGCAGGTTTTGATTTATTTGGCTCTATAAATAGAATCTCGCCCAGCCTTCTTTTTGAAAACCCCAGAAAGAGAACAGAGTCAGGAGAGGTGTGGTGACTGCAAATAATGCATTCTGCCCACATGCTGAATTAATGAGGTCCAACTCAGATGTTACAGGAGAGATTTTAGATTTGCTGTGGCTCACAGTCTATACAAATTGCCAGGTAGACAGTAGAGAAATTTGATCTTCCTCATACTCAGAAATATTCGGTTTTCCATGCAACAGGAGACTTGCATTAAAAGATTATAATTTTGAAACAATGAAAACGTCTACCTCAATGCACAATTACAATTAAAGCGTAAAATTTGGGGGTGCAAGTGATGGCTTGGAAAATGATACCGGAAATACAATAATACCGTCATTTATGCTGCTGGTACACCTTCAGCTGGAATGTTATGTTTAGTTCTGGCCACCCTAACTCTAAAAAAGGCTACGGCAGAAATAGACTTAATTTAGAAATAAGAGATATGATCATTAAAGTCCCAGTAAAGACTGAAAACACTGAAGATGTTTAATTTAGAGAGAAGGCAAATAAGATGGCTTGAAATGCATGTGAGATAATTAAGAAAAATGAAATAGTGAGCTTCTCCCATATCATATAAAACAGAAGAATATCAGCATAAACTTAAAACCCAATAAATTTCAATTTGAAAGAAGGAAGTAATTGTACAAACAGTGTTCATTTTCCATTTGTAAACTGGGATGGTATTTACCATGAAAGATATACAAATAAAAAAAAATAATTAATAGTTGTTCATTTGTGGAACTCACAGCCATAAGGGTCAGTAAGCGAGGTTTAAAAGTTGTTTAGATACATATGGACACATGTGGACTGTATGGACCATTGTTCTGTTGCAGCATCACTGTTCTCAGAGTTATTCCTAAAAGAATTGGTGTGTTTTGGTCGATGCTCAGAAAGATGAAGAGCAGGGATGTACTGGGGAAAGGAGCTGTCCTGTTAGCATCGGTGTGAGCCTGTGCCTGTATGTCATTGTGTTTGCCCCGGGAGAGAGTAACTCATACAGCTTGGTCAACATGTGTGATATTTCTCTTGCTAGAATGAAAACCCAGGCCCAGGATTCTATAGTGTAACTCATCTGTCTGCAGAGATCAACAGCACCTCATTGTCAAAGAAAGGAACTGGATACTTCCCTTCACTGGTAAGAGGAAGCATTTTATTTCAGACTGATTTCCAAAGCTGCTAAAGTCACCTAGTGCCTTTGTATTGACTTCAGTGGACTATGAATCTAGTCTTTAACTGACTCTGTTGACTATGTCTGCAATACCTATTTACTGTTGTATTTGGGATGTTTCTAAAATCCAGTCAAGAAGGAAAATAATTTCTCATTGTCAAACAGTTATAATTAAGGTGGAAGTCCAACAGCTATTTTAAGCTGCTTTTTCATATGCTCTTACCTTTTAAATTTCTACTGGGGCTGAAATTTCCTTTGCTCAGTCTCACCCAGAGGTGGCCCGTTTTCATTTTGCATGAACCCTTTCAAGGAAAATTGGCAGAGCTGTTGTTAAGTTACCAAAGTGTAAAGAAGGATACAGACACACAGTTTGTGGACTCATTTAGAATATTGTACTAAGCTATCTGAAATTCATAGCTAAAGTGGATAATTTCAGGATCTGTTCTCTCTAACACAAGACTTAAAGGTTGTCTTTAAGGTTTCTTTTGCAAGCTGATGAGCATCTCCACCCCAAAAAGAAGAAATCAATGAAACTTAGTACCTGAAAAAGTCACTCTTGCCCCCATTTCATCTCATAGAACTTGCAGCCATCAATTCTGTATAGCAAAGTTTCTACTGTTTTTAAAATGCGAAAGGTGATTAGAATTACATTTGGTAAATTCCAGGCCTCAGTTACTTCCCAGTTTCTTTCCAACTCAGATACTGACAGTTTCCTTGCTCCCTGTGTTTCCAGGTTCCACGCACTGCATGTGAGAAAATCTCCAACTATCCAGCTGCAAATGCCTACAAGATCTTGCCATGTTTCCAGTCCAAGCAAGACTTTAGCAAGGGAAACTCTAGCATGTTTCAACAACCCATTGCTAGGAAGATTGAGAAAATCCCCACTCCAGCACCCAATCAATACTATGTAAGGAGATTTGGAAGGGAGGACAAGGGGGGGCACAGCTAATCTCTAATGTTTGTGAAGTGACGTTTGATGTTCCAGAAAACACTAGAACTAGCTGTAACCTACCTAGTTTGGGTACAGGTCTCAGGGTAGCTGCAACAGCCCAGAGCTTTGCGCCAGGTGCTCACCCTGTGCCTGATGATTTTGAGGTCTGTGCCACTGTGGGCAGTTTGGCACCAGTATCTAAACGAACGAGCACGAAGCGAGGTCAGGTATTTCCACATGACCTGCTGTCTCACCTCTGATGGTGCTGCAGATGTACCCTAAGCTGTTGTGAACCTTGAACACACATCGGGCGGTAACTCTTCAGTACGAAGGGAGGAAGAACACATCCCTGGCCCTGGGACAGCAGCAACCCCTGTCCTTGCCACATCACTGGCTATGATACTGAAAGACCCCATAGCATCCCACGAGTTTTCATCCCAGAAATCCGACCTGCATTGGTTGGTTATAGGGAACGTTTGCCAAGAACCTCAAGGCAGGTGAATGTTACATCTTTAACAGGTACTGGGTTTTGAGGTTCAACCTCAGAGCTGGGAATCAGGTCTGCGTACGTACAACTGATGTAATTGACTGTGCCCTTCCACTTGCTGTGGAGCTGTGCCAGTTTATATCAGCTGAGGACCTAGCCTTCAGGTTCAGTTCCTGAACCTCCTGCTGATTCACCCTTGTGTAAGTCACTTAACTGTTCTGTGCCTGATGCTCCCCACCCATGCCACGGTGACCAGGCTTCACTGGGGTGTTGTCAGCTTTAGTCCACAGGAATTCAGAGTGTGTTCTGAGATATGGAAGATGTTAACAAAACACAAGTGTTATTAACAATTATCAGATAGTTTATAATAATATACACACTGCTAATGGACTTTCCTGTCCCTTCAATGGTGTCTTGCTGTAGCTGTGATTACTTTTGGATTGTTTTGTTATTCTTTAGAGAGAGTTTTTGTCTTTTTCTGCACAGCATGTCTGCATTGCAGCCGTTTCCTAGGAGCTGTCCCCCTTTAAACTGCACTTTAATGCAAGATACATCCACTGTGTGGTGAGGCAGAGCACATTGACTCTTTATAATATTTGATGACTTTGCATAGCTGTTTAAGGCAGAATGAAGATGACACAATTTAATAAGTTTAATAAGTTGCCACTCATCAGCTGAGACATCTTAACTGGCTGCATGCATGTTCTTGAAGCAATTCATGCTTTTATAAAGTAATTTGATACAGTTTAAACATCAGCAAAGGTGTTTTAAACAAACATGTGTTACCTCACAATTTGGGTGTGCAAAGAGCACACGTACAGAGTTACCAAGACTCAGCTGACATGGGGTAATCATGTTCGCTCACACAAACTATACGCTAAGACTGTGAACTTTCTTATAATGACTCACTCCAACTGAGTATCTGCCCCAGCATGTTCTAAGTTGATTAAACTAGTTTGCAGGCCATAATTATTTTCTATATCATACTATAATGGATTCGCATCATATTATTTTTAACATTGTAAGAATTTGCTTCTGGGAACGGCCTTCTTGAATTAATCACTGACTCATGATTTACTATAGGAGATAATATCTCACCTACAAGAAGCAGAACAGGAAACTATCTATTTAAAAGATGGCAGTGTCTGATAATTTATGACTCTAGACAAAGAGACATCTGAGAAGAAAAAGAAGGCCAGATCCTGCAGTCTTTACATGGTCACTGCTCTCACTCAGGCAAAAACGAACTTTTGTCTAGTAACTGGAGGATCTGCTTTTGAGGCAGCGACAGCTGAAACTTGACAAATATTGGAGAAAAAAAAAAAGAGTGAGAAACAAGAAAACAGTGTCCCAAGCTGTCCTCAAAGCTCTGGGACCAAACCCTATATTAAAATAAAGCCAGTTAAACATCATGACTATTGTAGGCATTTCACTAGCTGAATATAGGAAACACAAGAGAAAAACAGGGAAAAAGCATCAGTCTTTTCATGTTTGAATCTTTTATGCAGGTTTCTTGCTACCTCCTCACTCTTGTGCCTGAACTCTTCCACTTATATCAGTGAATTAGCCTTGACTGTTAGATGTTTTCTTTAACTATAACCTGGTTAGAAAAAGTCAATTTCAGCAGCCAACAATAAAAATCTTTAAATCCTGGAGCATGTTCCAGGAGGTTAGGCTTCATCTTGGGAATCTGAAGAATCTTTCCCTTTGTCCCATGTCATCGTGATCTATTCTGTGACTCTGGGTAACTCATATAACCTTTGGCACCATAGTTTTTTTGGCTCTGTAAGGAGAGCAATTCTCACTTTGAGTGTGAGGCTCCGTAGGAGCTGGGGATGAAATGTGTTTCTATGTGTATTTTGTAGCAGAGCTGCAGTGTGCACCGGGGCAGTGACTGCAGCAGGTAGCTGAGCGCTCCAAAAGAGCAGCGGGACCTGCTCCCCCAGGGACTTTTGGCACCTCTGTCCAAGTTAATTAACCCGGGGACCGCTAGTAGCATAACAACAGTGCTGCACACTGAGCTTGGTGCAAGCTGCAGGAGGGCACAAACACTCCAGTAGTTATCTGCAGGCTTGAACGAAGTGAAATACAGATTCTTCAAGTCATCCTTAGCTCAAAGCCATCAGCCCACCCTGCAGTCCCGGCAGCAACAGCCATAGAGACATCTCCTTTTCTCTGTAGTGCTTTCCAGGGGCTGCCACGCAGATGCCCCTTTGGTGTCTTGGCAGCCCCACCTCAAATTCTGTGCTCAGTTGGTGACTCGAAGAACACCGGACACTTAGAGCTGACGTCGGAGGAGTCTGGAGACAGCAGTTAAACACACAAAGCCACATTTTCTGCAAGAGTTTCAACTCCTCGGCGTCTGTGTAAATGCAACCTTTACATGCTGGGCAGTCACAAAGAGACCTGCCTACAATTGGTAAGCACTCCCAGATTTTGGCCCTAATACTGCCTACAGCTGTATCATTAGAATCACTCACAATGGAGACAACTGGATTTTAAATGTGGGTTTTCCTTTGTTGGTAATTACCCACAGGTAAAGTCAATTCAAAGGCATTCACAAGCCCTTTTTCTTTTTCTGAAACAGACCTCTATGGATTTCTGCAAGCAAAGCAACAATGTTTCTGGCCAGACAGTGTTTGTGTCCAAAACCACAAGAGGATTAAATTTGGAAAAATTTGGAAAATGGCCTTCTCCATGTACGTGAGCCTTGAGCTGGGAGGAAAGATGTTGCTTGTGTTTTTGGTTCTGATTCTCCAGGGTGCAGAGCACCATTGCACACAAATTCAGGTCACCCAGAGCTTCTTAAGGCATGTTAGATTTAAGCAGGTGTCAGGACACTGGTGAGTCTCCTTTCCAAGAGCTGCGGGTAGGTCCCTTTGAACCTCTGCTGAGACAACCATCCGGAAACCATTCTGACAGTTTTGAGTAGCCGTAAGGAATCACTAGAACACCCCACAACTCAGTGTAGATGCCAGAGGCTTCAGGAGAAGCCACATTAGTGCATAATGTACCAAGCTCCACAGTACTCTAGCTGCAAGAGAAGTCTACTCCTGGCCCGTTGCCTGGTGAGGTTTGAGACCTGGAGTGTGAGGGCATGTAGCTTTGTAGCTTATCTTACAAGTTATACCACGCGTGAGTTCTCCTCCTGTTTGTTTGATTCTTTAAAATTGCTAATATCTCCATTTGTTCCTATGCTCAGGACAAAGTTTAGAGTTGCCTTATCAGTGTCCCTCGAAATAAGCTCTGCCCAGGACAGCACGTTTTAAATCCAGAAGTGATTTCCCCACACAGTCCTGTTATACCGGTTCTTTTTCCTTCTGTTACATTCACTGACTGATGCACTCTCTTTCCTCAGTGCCACTGTTGCGGCCTTGTTTGGTATTTACATCCCTTTCCTGTTTGTTTTGTAGGTCACTACAACATCAACGATTCCCTCATCAAGGTGTCTCCCAAGGGTATAACATCTTGCTTCAAGTCAAAGATCTCCCGCCTAGCAAGGATGGACAGATTTACTCCAGAGCCTGCAACCTATCAGCCACATAAACCTACCAAGGAAGCAAAGAAAACTCCTTTCAGGTGAGTGCAGCCTGGAAGACGTGCCACTTTCACGGGACATACGAAAATACGTCAGACAGCAGAGCGATCCCGCAGTGTCCCACTATATCGCCTGGTCCAATGAGGCCAGTTATTGCCACAGGTTTACAGGAACTGGCTCCGAGGTGGAAGTGTTACAGTGCACTGCCTTGAAGGGGAGTGTGGGTTGATAACACCCTGGAGCAGTGTATCAGAGGTTCCTTTATCAGATGATCTCTCAGACATTTACAAACAGTAATTAAATACTGCACCACCCTTATGATGTAGGGGTAATTTCTTATCCCCATTGTACAGAGCAAGAAGCCAGAGCACTCATGACCTGGAAAAAGATCCTTCACATCCCAGGCAGAGGCTTTAAGCACGAGGCTGTGTTTCTTTTGCATTGCCAGTGCCTAATCTCACCCTCAGAGGAGCACACAATCTGGGAACCACTGGGCAGGAACGGTGAGGGATGCTCGTGGCTGCGCAGCAGCTCAAGGAACCTGCTGGGTAAAACATGGGCATTTCCTCAGCCCTCGCTAAGGCTGGGAATTAGAGCTGGAAAGAGGCTTGTAAAGCTTTCAAGTACTTCCTTCAAGCTAGAACTGCCATTCCCACGTATTCCATCCTACCGCTTGTTTCAAAGAGATTAAAAGGCATGAAAGGAAACTCCCTTCTCCCAGGCCCTCCTCCCGCTGTGGTATCCTTGTGAGAAGACAAATAAATCTGCCCATCAGCAAATTGTTCAAGTAAATTTATTGTCACCATGCAGTGACGTTGCCTGGCCTAAGATTAAGATCAACAATAAATTCCTGACCATGGAAAAGAATGAGAACATGAGAAAGCCCACGGCTCTCCTTACCCAACAGGAGTATCTTTACTACATCTCTCAGCAGTTGTATCTTATAACAGGGGTTTTGTAAAAAGAGTGGGAAGCTGAAGGCTGGGAGGGAAGCAATGCCAAGTGGCATCTGATAACGACAGAGGGCTAGAGGAAAAGGCAAATTAAATATGAGACGAGAAGATCGCCAGTCTGTATTATCAGAAAACACAAAAACACTCCACGCCCAACTGCTGGGGTTAGAGCCTGCTCCCTCTCCCGTTTCAGTCAGTGGGAGAGAATGGGAGGAACTCCCAGTTGGAGTCATTTGGCATCGCTGTCTTGGTTTCAGCGCTATCTTGCTCTGGAGTAGCTGAGCAACCAGGTCTCTACAGAGGCTGGACCACTGGCAAGTCTTTGTATTTTACAATAAACAAAGCGGGCTGTCTATGGCATTGCAATTGGACCCTTTTTTCCCCAGATCATTTCCCAAAGATTTTGGCTTAGGAGGATAAAGCATCCACCTCCCCAGGGCACTTAACAGAAACCACAGCTTTTATTCCCAGACATAAAACCCCATCAGTGTGGGACAAGTTCCTTAAATTTCTTTTTCTCCTGACAGACAGAAATTCTGCTTGACTCTTTCTGCTCCAGCCATCCCACCGTGTAAAGATCCTCCGTCGCCTGGGCCTGGGCAGTACGACCTTGTAGATTACAAAGGGTGTCCGAAGCAGGACTGCTCGAGTGCTGTGTTTGTCTCAAACACAGGGCGATGGACAGGGAGCGGATCACAGGAAGGGTTCCCTGGGCCAGGTAAAAATAAGCATTGTTCTGAAGTCCTCACTACTAGAGACAACAAAGCAGAAATGTGACTAAACAGCGCTATTGCCCACTCAACAGGAAAAAACCGAAGCACAGAAATCAGGAGAGCCCACCTGCAAAGGCATGTGGACACCTGAAGACACACACCATTTCTAAAAGGCACTTAACTCAGTAGCACAGGGCATGTAGGACCTTTTGTGAACAGGGGACAGTAGGTTTATGATGAGCACCAAGTGTCTAAATTCTTACAAGATCAGAGCATAGCGTCTCCTGACACCTTTACAAGGTCTAATATCATTGCAGCTCTGGGCTGAATGGTCTCCAAAGGGTCACACAGCAGCAATGTGGCTGAAGCAGCACTAGAGTCCTGACTAGCAGCTCTTTATCCAACTTGTTCATCCATACTTTACAATATTATTTTTAAAGACAAGATTGAAAAAAGCATGTTTGCAACGTAAAGGCCATTAAAGTAGCACTGACTTCAGTGCATTTGACAAACAGGTTCTGTGAGTTCTGCTGCATGTGTAAAACTATCACATAATTCTGGCTGTTGGTACAACAGACATTTCACCTGCAATATTTTTGTATTTGATTGGAAGAGAGGAGCACTTGCAGGGAGAGAGGAGGAAAAAAAAACGGAGGGAGTGGAGAGAGCCTTTCTTACAGTGGAGAGAGCCTCTGTGCCCCAGCTGGAGAGCAGCGTTACAGAGCACCTCAGCACAGTCTCCTCGGTTTTATACCCCTCTGGCTGTCCTGTCCTCCATAGGCTTCACCGGAGCTTTCCCGATGTAAAGCTGAGTAAAGTGGGAGAAGAAACACATCCTGCAGCTTGTAATCAGGAAATGCCTGGTGAAGCGGAAGGAGGGACCCACCCTCAGTGAGGAATGGGTTAAACACACCGCGCTGAGTTACGGTGACGTGCCACCGGTCCCTCTGGCCAGGACCGGTGGGCAGCTGCCCGACCCCTGCAGGCAGTGGTCACAGCTCCAGTTGTTCCTCAACGGCAAAGGGACAGCTCACACAAGGAACAGTGCCGAATTTTGACCCTCTCTGATAAGAGAGAGGAAGATGCAGGGACAAATCCTGCTGCAGCCTCCTCGTGTTGCGCAGTTCTTGGCGGCGTGGACACAGAGCTCATCATGGGGTGGAGGCAGAGCTCAGCTCAGCCTGGGCGGATCGTGTCCCTCAGTGCCCGTTGGCTAATCGTTGCCAGGCGCAAGTAACATTATTTTTTCTGTTAGTCAGACTCATATTTCTTGCCCTGTTTATTTCTTCTAAGATTCTTAGGCCCTTCTGGGAGGTTACTGAAGGGCTGGAAAAGCAGACATTAGCAATGCTGCTATTATTTCTAGTGTTTGAACTTACCCAGCTGCAGATTTTGTACCAGCCACAGACAGCGAGAGAACACGCTGGTGCCGTCCGTCTCTCCGGAGCCCTTGTGGTAATGGGCTTTCCTGGAGCCGTGTCCGGATCGTATCCCAGACTTGCAACGTACTGCGTCAACGTGCCAACTCCCCGAGAGCTGTTCTGCTGACTAAGCTAGGACAAGATCCCCAGCCAACGTAAATCAGTCCGTTTCAGTTAAAGGAACAGAGCTAGGCCAGTTTATTCATGCTGAAGATCTGGCCCGCAATTGTTAAGGATGGTTAGCAAATTAATTAAAGAGGAAGCGAATGGGCTAGAAATACTTTCTGCAGAGGGTAGAGAAATGCCCTGTTTCATTTTCATCAGTCTTTTATGCCAATTTGATTAGAAACCCATGCAATACCATGTCAGTGCATGAAAAGGACAAGGGGACACCATCACCACAGACATAGCCATCCAGGCACTCTTCGCTCTGTTGCTAGGAAAAAACCACATCTCCTTTCCACTCTAGCCTGAGAAGAGGGGAAGAAAATTCCACTGGAAAACTCCCAGTCATGAGATTAGAGGTGACTCGAGCCCTTTGCCCACAAGAACGCACAATACGTGCAGAACTATTCTGTACTATACCACAACGAGCAGAACTACAGGGAGGCAAAATACTTCACAGTTAAATCAGTCAGTGGCTGATGCAAAGCAGCAGCTTTATTAAAGGCTGGTTATTCAGCAGTTGTTGATGCCTGGGCTGTTTGGAGCCAGGGTCTCCGTGTTTCCAGGAACTCTGGGTAGTCCCTTGCACAGGAATGACAGCCAAATGTACAATCAAGACAACCCTCGATGTACTACAGGCAGCCCGAAATCTGTGCACACCAAATGTTAGCACTAAACTCTAATTCTGTGGCCAAGGACACTTTCCAGCTGAAGATACTGGGACATTCACACAGGCTGAGGGTTTTCATACCCATCTCACTGATCAGAAATTTAGTTATACAGATCCAAGGGACTCCCTGAGGAAATAGGTGAGAAAGCAGCGCGGAGGGGACCCTCCTGACTTCGTTAAAGCTTTCCACACTGTGAAACAGATGCAGACAGAGTTTCATTTTCCTCTCTCTTTGATCCTCTCCGATACTCAACCCAGCACCAGGGCATCTCCAAACACAACGTGTGGGTGTCCTAACAAAACACAGGATGCTGTTTTTCCCTTTATAGCGATGGAGAACCACACCACACACCGAGATCCTCAGCTGCTTGGTCGATGATGCAAGGAATGAATAAGCATGAATAAAGACACAGAAACTGGGTGTTATTTGTAGAAGTGAAGAGCAGAGCCCTCCACCCAGCGCTGGGGATACCAGGGCTCTTGCACAACTCAGCTCACATGCTATGTTTCTCTTTTTTATGCATCTCTGTCATTGCAGGCACTTATTCACCCAGAGCGCTCGGGAAGTGTTCCTTCATCTGCAGCCGCGGGAGGAAGTGGCTCCCAGCGCTGTGAGCAGCAGAACCCGGACACCAGAGCAGGGTTCCTCAAGTGGGACTTCTGTCAAACTCTGCAAAGCACACGCCGACTCATAGCGAGCAGTCCTGTCCTCGGCCTGCCGCGGTTGGCTGGCTGATAGCTCAGCAGCTAATTAGCGGTACTTGGTACTGTGTATTGGAAGGTGATCATTAGCTAAAGTGGATTGAAAGCTTCCAGTTTTGTAGATGTTGAATAATTACTACAATTAATGGGAGTTGCAAAAAACCTCCTCTTGGTGCTTTCACCTGATCAATCAAAGAGTAAGCAGGTGCTGGAGACTGAGCGTGCCCATAGGAGCTGTTACCCTGGCGGGGAGTCCTGTCTTACCAGGGTGGAAATAAGTGAGAAGGGCAGCGCGGGCAAATCCCGCACCTCTGCCGCTTGCTCGCTCAGAGGATGGACATTGGGTTCGCCACACAGCGCCAGCCCTCAGCGCAGCTGAAGGACAATGCCGGTGCAGAACGTGTGCCAAAGCTCCACGGTGTGGGGGTGCGTGTGCCCAGACACCCCCTGCCGCCCACCCGCTACCTTTTACAAGGCAGTTGACTTGAGCGTTTCTGACTGGAGTCAGCACAAACCAGCTGCCGACTGTCCAGAGCAGATTCCGCTCCAGAGGAAGCCGCTCTCATTTGTCAGCGCGAGCCCTTTGCAAAACACAAGTGGGTTCATACTTTCACACGACCTTTGTTCGCTCGGAGGTGAATCGCCTTCATCACTCGTATCTTAATCTTCAAAAGGAACTGGTGGGCTCCGGGCAAAGAGTCAAGAATGCTTTCACATATTTGGGAGCTCGGCTTTACGCAACCTCGACAGCAACTCGCCTTTGCTGGAAGGGATGAACGATACTGAGCCAGTCAGCAAAACACCCACCCTCGGCAGGGCTGGCAGGGGGCGGTGACTGCCTCTGCTCTTACGCTGGCGTGAATCAACCGGCATTTCCCTGCACGCAGCGGAGTTACCGCGATTTAAAACCTGACAAAGTCAGGATTACCCAGAACCCGCACAGAAGAAGTACCTGGTCCTCCACCTCCACCCCATGAACAGAAAGCCGGGGGGAAGTCATTTGCGCGGTGCAGACACGCATAGCAGGGCAGTTCTCACCCTGCAAAACTTAGGACAGGTTCGTAGCCAGTGTGAAATGGATGACTGTGAAACCCAGCAAAATTCATCACTGTTCTGCTGGGAACCTGCAGTTACGATGCGAGATGATTTTTGCTGTCATAAATTAGGAGTAATGCTGCTAGAATCAATGGAGTTAGATTAGTGTAACTGAGAAGAGAATCAGACGGGTAGTGCTGTGTTTGCACTGGTAGGAAGTTAGCCCCAAAATCAGACTTTTAGAGCAACTAATTGAGGGATGAGCGGTCACCAAGAGGCCATAATATTGCGTGCACAAAAAAGCCCACAGTCGCCTGCAGCCCTCCCAAATCTGTACTGCACGGCGAGCAAGCTGCCTCCACGAGCAGGGAGCCTGCGCCAGGGCAATGGCAGCTCACGGGGGAGAGCAGCAGCACCGTGCAGAAACCTAGAGCGAGCCATTGGGGTACTCCCAGCTCCGTCCTTCTGCTCTTTGTACTGATTCCTTGTGTCCAGGCCTCTCCGACGGCGTGGAGGACGCGGTGCTTCCCCTGAACCACCTACCCCCTTGTCTCTAAGGGGGCTGGGTGCTCCCTCTCCCACAGGCAGCAGGAAACCTCTGTTCTTACCTCAGCAGCTAGCGCTTGTCCACGTGGTCAGGCAGGATCGGTTCACCCCCGCCAGGACCAGCCCTGGGGAGGCAGCGCTGGCAGGGTGCCCTGCGCCTGGAGTCCTGCTGCAGAGCTCTCCCAGAGAGGAGCAGAGCCCCGGCGCCCGCCTGACGCGTCAGGGTGACGAGGGGATCCGTAGGTTTCACAGCCATCGACACCAAGTGTTGGGGGATTCTTGGTGTGCCTGTTTTCAACTGGAGCTGAAATTCTGCTGTAGCAAGACTGTAGGCACGGCCTTGCAGAACTAACACTGAATCAGAGAAATCCTGCTGAAGAAGGAGTTTATGATATGAAGGAGTGCAGAGTGCTGGGAGAGATCTTCTAAGGTTGATAAGCCTTCAAACTTATCTGAGCCTCATCTTGAGGCCCTCCTCATTGTGATAACAACACTTAAGTAATCCAAAATTCACCAGCCTGATGCATTTCAACATTTCAAAACCCCCTTCCCAGTGGGAGTAGAGCTGCGCGCTCTTCCCCAGACGTGGGACTCAGGTGCATTTCTCTTTGACGTGGACAGGAAATGCAGAGGATGAAGAGGGAGGAGGCACGTCCCCGGTTTTCACTGGTCAGAGGATTAATGAGCACATGCAGGGCTCCCCCTGATAGTTTTTTACCTCAATGGGAAGCAGCTGCAGACAATTTTAGCACAGGGGACACAGGGGTGAAGGATGGGAGGTTGAAAGGTAGTGAGGAGTTTAAACAGCCGGTGCAGCACATGTGGTAGAAGGTGGACAACCGGCCATCTGACAACACCGCCTCGCCAGAGAGAGAGAGGCTGAGCTGCTCCTCCTACGAGCAGAAGTAAAACAGGGCATTTCTTTTTGACTTGCGTAAAATTCCACCAAATCTGTGTAACGTAATCCCTCTGTCAAAAGGATGTGCCTAGAGCTGCTCGGTAACCTCCACCCGCCCGCAGCGCTGTGACGGCACGTCTGCAGCAGCCGGCGCAGAACCGGGAGGGAGAGCCCAGCGTGCTGGAGGGGAGGGTTTAGGAGGAGTCGGGGCGCTGGTCTGCGTGCACAGGTGGAAGCAGTAGCTGCAGACGTGAGCGGATCGGCAGCGCTTGCGGGTCTCTCACTCCCTCATGGAGAGACAGTTCAGACGGACAGACTCCTCATGCTGTTCAACAGCGTGCGGAGCAAAACCAACCTCGAGTCCTTTCTGTGCCTCCAAGGTCACCTCCCTGCCCTGGCTCCTGCCCGGCCCTTCCCAGCTCCAGCCTCCAGAGCTGGGTGAAAACAGTTCACTTTCCGTCTTTGAACCTTTATTACTACAGAATATCCAAAACAACAAAACCAACAACACAGTTACAAAAGGAGTTCACGGAGAAATGTGAAGCAGCCTATGTTTGAAATGCTCTGTGTCACTGTACTGAGTCAAATATAAAACAATGCATATTTATACATATATAAAATATAAAAGGAACAATACATCAGAAATGTATAAACAAGGGCTATGGAGGCCTTTGTGGTATTTACAATCAGAGATACGGCAGGGTGGGGGGCATGGGAGCAGGCAGTGTCCGTTCAACAGTGAGTTTTAAATGCATCTGTGAAAGTCTCTGTGGACAGAGCGAAGCTCAGAGCTGGGCTCAGCCCTGCTGGAAATGGTTTGAAGGTTCTGCATGACTGATGGTTTGGGAGAAAGCCAAAGCCTAGGGTTGGATCAGTCACGGGCCAAGGCAAACAGCGAGCAGAGGCAGTCCCCTGCCTCTGCCCAGGCTGTGACAGCCATGTTAGCGTAGCTGCGCATTCCCAGCTGTGAAACAGAAGGTCAGGCCCATCGCCAGAAGGGAATAAAATAAAATAAAATAAAATTAAAAATAATAATAATAAACTCAACAGAGAGAAGTTCCACGTTCACATCGATAACAGATCTTCCAAGCAGTCTCTGGCCCAGCACCGCGAGGCTGAGGCCCTCCCCAGAGGCAGTGTATTCAAGTAAAGGCAACAAGTTGAGGCACTAGGCTGAGTTCTGTTGGGTCAAACTTGCCGGCTTTGAGAGAAGTCCCAGTAAGTGCTGCCTACGGCTCTTTATAGCTCCTTGAGGATGATCTGGAACTTGTCCTCTGCTTCCACCATGTCCAGGAGAAAGGCCATGTGGTTGCTGTAGTGCTGGATGATGTTGTTGTCCATGTTCACCAGGATCCTACGGGAGAGGGAGAACGGCTGGGTCAGATGCAGCACTTTGACAGGTTTGCAGAGCAGCTGCGTCGGGAGGGCTGGACATTACTGCACCCTCAGGATTCCCAGTTGTGAACCGGGAATAACATCACTGACAAAGCCTCGTGGCACGGGGGTGGCCCTCTCCAAAATGTCTCCACACAAAATTCCCATTAAAAATTGCTTTTACTGCCCTGTAATTGATCAGCGTCGCGTTACCGCAGCCGCGCTCCTCGCTGCCTGCCAGCCGGGCGGGTTGGCCGCTGCCGGGCTGCTCCAGGAGCCGCAGCGCTGGGCAGGCACAAGAAGGCACTGCAGTGTCCACCTTACCCAATTTGAGGGGCTCAGCCATGATTAATTAATTAAAGCCACGATACAACACAAAGGAACATCCTGCAGAGCTTTTCGCAATTCTACCCTTGACATGCCTAGGCCCAGCGTTTGCTACGCAGGCAAATTAGTCTGGATTACGGCAGGGTGTGAATTTAGAGCAAAATTGCTCACTCCTCGCTTCTTGCCTGGGTGCTTTTAGGGGTGCATTATTCTGAACAAGCTGAGACGGCTTTGGGAGTAGATGGAAGTGGTTTGGAATAGGACGCCTTTCTCCTTTCCAGAACAACCTCCCATGCAGACGTGCCCTGAGCATTGCCTGGGAGCCCTTTCTGCGAGGAACACACACAGGCAGGCTGAGCGTACGCAGCCAGCTGGGCCAGCCGGTGGCGAATTCCTCCCTGTGCTCCAGGGCGCACCTCCAACCCTGCTGCAGATCACACAGCTTCTCTGACCTGGAATCAATTACGTGGAGACACGGGGAGAAGGAAACCTTTCAACAGCTGATCTAAACCTGAGGCTGCGGTTCTGTGCCAGGAAGAGCCCCTCATTATTGTAATGGAAGTAACGGGGCAGCTTTGCATCACCCCACTGTGTTCCCATAAATCAGATGTGAAATTTGTAACTGTTTGGAGGAAACAAAGAGAACAAATTATCTTTCTTTGCAGAAAGCACATCCCCTCCAGGTTCTTGCTGGGGTCATTAATGGGGCAATAGCATTAATTGTGCAACGCTCCACAAGCCAAGATTAAAAACAAGAAAAAGAAAAGGCTGAGCATCTAACAAATCTAACAGTTTAACAAGCACAAACACGGGGCCCGGCGGCCCTCCGGGGAATGCCTTGGAGGTCAGTGCAGCCACACTGGGTTGCAGCGACTGGCTCCTGCCCGTTTGATCACAGCGCGTACGGGCAGGCTCGTCACAGCCCTGGCCCGACATGCCCAAACTTCAGAGGTGAAGGTGGGAGCTCCGTCCTCGTGTCCAGCCTGTTCTGGTGTCAGCTCTGTCCCAGGGCTCAACACCGCGCTGCCTTTCAGCAGCGCACAGAACACTTCACCAACACGCTATTAATTCTGTCACGGCACAGTCGGGGAAGGGCATCCCACCCAGCACAGGGGGAGGCTGAGACACAGGGTCTGACACTGTCCAGGGGTCTTCCCGGTGAATCATAACCTTCACGGCTGCATCCCACCTCCTGGCACCGGACAGGAGCGGTGCTGGGGCTGCCTGGGGGCAAGGGGCCCAGGTCCCCAAGCCCTGGATCCCAGGGAGCCTGGCATCCACCAGGTGCCCCTGGAGAGACAGCCTGGATACCCAGGGGTGGGTTGTCACAAAAGGCCTTGCAACAGAGCTGCTCCAATTATCTCTGGCTATCTTAGTGCAGGAAGCCAGAGAAGTCACCTGTGCCTCTTGCTACCGTGCTTCCATCTGATTTCTCAACCACAAAAGATTCAAGGGAGTGTTGATTAGGAATCTAAGCCCTGTATTGTTTTTCTAGACCAAACCTCACCAAGATACGAAGTTACTTATTATTGCTCTTGAGTCACCCTGAGACGAAGTTCATCTGAATGAGCTCATCACACTAAGAAGGCCCATGGCTGATAGTAGGTCCTCACCTGCTGTAAATCCAGGTAGTACCACTGAGCTTCACTAGTTTACACCAGATGAAGATCTGACCCTCAAGCTGTAATTACCAAGAGAGGATTGTTTAGGGTGGAGCAACAGGAGAAAATTATTCAAAGGAAAATTAAATATGGGGGAGCAGGAAACAGTGTCTGACCCTGCCATCTAGTAGACTGGAGAAAATCTTGTATGTCGCCCACACTTCAGCAATAACCTATGGCATCAGTCGTGTCCAGCTTTCATTAAACTAGGTGTCAATTTTATTTTTTTTAATCTAATTTCCAGGTGTTGCCTTTTCTTTTCATTAGAGACCTCTTCGCTCCTCCATTTTGGGGAAAAGATGGAAAGGACATCTGCCTGTTTTCCCTCCCAATCATTATTAAACAACATTCACTACTTATCAGATCAAGTAATGAACAAAACCAAAGCAAAACAAAGTAGAGGTGGCCTCTCCCCTGAAGCAGTGCCATTTCCTGGTCCACCTGCAAACTCATCAGTGCTTGGATCTCTCTTGCCACGCAGATGCTCACAGTCAGCCCAAGCTGGAGTTGCCTGAGAGGAGTTGTTGTCTGATGACAGTCTGATGACCTGTGATGGCCACATCACAAGCCACCACCACAGCTGACACACCTGAGTTCTGGCTCAGTCCTGAAGCTGTAATAATAAACTGATCACCCCTGTTCTTTGCAGTTGTTCTTCTTCGAGATCAGACTTGGGGCACTCTCTGACTGAAGGTGTATGGGACAACCCCTCTCTTGAGGCCGCCAGTGTTGCTCTTTTTCTTTGGGGAGAAAATTTCCATTTCTGGGGCTAGTGGATGAGCAGCATCTGACAGCACTGAGGGCCCCGAGTCCAGGAACAGGTGGAAGAGGCTCCTGACAAATTCGGATACCTCACTATGGCCCATCCATCAACTTAAAATTAGAACCATATCTAAAAACCCTCCTAAATGGGGAAAGGTTGCTCAGTTGTGGATTTAGAGGTGAGGGGGTTGTAACAGCTTCCCAGTTCAGTGACACCACATCACAGCATGGAGGAGAAACCACTGCCTCTCCTCCTCCCACCTTGCAGCTGCCTCCAAGCCTCACTTCAGCTCTGCTCCCCTTGAAGCAAACAGGCTACGTCCCATGGGGATCAAGTTATGGTGACACCAAATGAGTTGCAAGATCCCATCCAAGGAGCTTTAGACTTTCTCATCTCACTGTCACCAGAAAGCAAATGCAGAAGCAGAACTTTGGACTAATCCTCAGCTCCCAAGGACTCTGTTGCTTTGTTTTGTTACGCAGAGGACCTCTTCGGGGGACCGTGCTAGTGAGAGCAGCAGGGCTGCATAACGCAGGACCTGTCATCAGCCTCGCTTTTCTGCCTGTCTCTCCCCATGCTCAAACTCTGGACCAGGGCCAGCAACAACAATGAGTTCATCTCCCAGGCAGTCACTGCTGCTTGCAAAGACTGATTATATCTCACTCGCTCTGCAAGAAGGGCTCTGGATTTAGCTTTATGAAAATAAGCTTGGGAGTTTATGAGTCGTTCCTTTTCCATCAGCTGAAGGGAGAACTTGCTGCCAGAGATGGGGACAACCCAGAGGGAGTTCTTAGTCCAGAAAACATTTCTGAAAGTAGCGCTTGGCTCCACATTAAGACCACTGCCCTCCACGGAAGACTCGGTGGCTGGTCCTCAGCTCGTGCAAACTAGCTCCGTTCCCTCTCAGCCGTGGGGGAGATCGGTCACTAATAAACCCCACGTTGAAATCACTTGAGAAGCCATTTCACATTTACTGCAAACCTCACCTGTCACCCCCTGTAGAGTTATGTCTATCTCCCAGCAGCGCCCGACAAGTGTCTGCATTTCTGTACTGGGGCTGCACAAGAGCCACCAGTGCCCAGAAGGATCTGATCCATCACCTCCCAAAGCGAGCGTGAAGTTTCCTATTGACTTCCCTGGTCTGGGGATGGGATGGCAAAGCTGGGAACAGACTCTCCCCTTTCAGATCTCCCCTCTTCTCCACAGGGGTGCCCGTGCTCTTATTTAGCCGGTACAGTCTCTTTCTGAGCCAGTGACGTTTAGGCACTTGGTTTGGAGAAGCAAACATTTATACCTCTCTGATGGCAGTAAGATAAGTTCTCCATAACCTCAGGCTTTTAGACTGAGACACAAAGGATCACCCATTAAACTACCCAAACAATTCCTCCTTCCTCCAACTTCCTTTTCTTGGGAGACTTTACACTCCAAACAAATATAATACAAACAAGCATTATCCCAAATCTTTAAAGCCCGGAAAGATCCAAGTTTTATATGCTCCAAATAGCACAGACTCACATGGCTTTACTTTTTATTATCTTGTTAAAATGCTATTTCAGCCTATGGCAGGGTACCAAAGAGACTGGGTTTTTAGAGGCACAGCATAAAAGCAGATGAGAGATTAGCTTACCCTCTTTTGCATTTTTTGTAGACTTTATAAATGCTTTCTTCAGGAAGCCCATATTTTTCTGAAATCTGTGAGAGAAAACATGGCAATTCTTTGTACTTGTAAAATGAAATTCCTATGATAAAAATCAAAGATTACGCTGAGCCAGGGGTAGTCAGCAGCAAAGGATTCCCCCTCCCTTCTACTCCAGAAAAAAAGGGCCAAAGCAATGATCTGACCAGGACAATTTGAACTTGTCTGTGACTTGCAGTGGGCAGATGGGCAGGCTGCAGCTTGGCCTTGGTTCTCTTTCTGACGGCTACTGCCAGGCCAGGAACCTTGGGGAATAATCTTTGTTTTCTTTCTCTCATTCCCTGGCCTATTTGGGCCTCGATGCTTCAACCTGCTGGGCACAGAGGGTGCTGAGCTTTTCCTTTACTGATGCAAAGGTGAGAGAAACTACTGTGTCTACTGTGGATGCATCTGACTGCAGCTTATGCTTAGGTTTTAGCTGATCTGCAAAGCTTTCCGGCAGACCTCTCCTAGCAAGTACAGTTACGGTCTCAGGATGACAGGAGTTTTGTAGCTTTTTCACAAGCATTTTCTGTAGAGGTTTTTGACTCTTTGTGGTGAGGGATGGGGGAGGGAGAAGATGGCAAAGAATCCTCTGTGCTGACAATTTTCAAACTCTCTATTTTTAAAAGTTTGTAAAACCAACAGAGCTTAAAGTGCAGCCATAAAGCCACCCTGAATCTGGGAGGTTTATTGTTTCCTTCCCAGCAATCTCCAAAGAGAGGTGGGTTATCAGAGACGCTGCTGATAATCATCACAGAAATATGTCTGTGTGCTCCTCAAACACAACACAGGGAATTCCAGCATGAGGCCAAAATTATCTTCACATTGCACATCTACAGCCTTGAGAATGGAAAGGGTGTTTTACAATGGAAAATATGAATGTGTTGTCACAAGAGGAGACTTATATTATGATCTGAACAAAACATCTTGCCATAAGGTGTGTTCTTCCCCGCTGCAGCACTAACAACACACAGCCCATGCCAGGAGCTGTGGGTAGAATTCACCTGCTACTCATAATTTCCATTTCCATGCTCAAGAGAAAGCAGACATGAGAGATAAGCAGTCTTATATCCAGCTTCCTATATACCAAGTACTATTGCCCTTTTATCTGCAGTTTGTTCGTGTGCCACAGTTTTTTGATAACACTTACAGCTGTTCTGAGGCCCTGGAGATCTGGTGTCTTCAACATGAGAGCATCAAACACTTCCTCTGATTCCCTCCGCACGTACAACAAGACTGAAAGAGATAAAGCACAGCACTGAATCAGGGCTCTTTATGGCATGTTCTCCGAGGGATGTCGCCTCATGCAATTCAAGATCCAAGGTTACTTGAATCAAATAAGACACTACATTCAAGATTTCCAATCCCAGGGGTTACCTCTCTGAGGATCTTCTTCCTTGGTTTGTTTTGGAGGTATTGGATCAAACTCATCTGTGAATGAGGCACCACTCCGTTTCAAGGGCAGCCTAAGCAAAAGGAATACCATACTCTCAAGAGGACAGAACAATAGCAGCGAACAAAACAATTCCAGCAATTGAACTTTTGATTGAACAACCAATTACTCTAACAAACATCCAGCAATTAAATATCGGTTTTGTAATTACGGCAGCAGTGTCTACCAGAGTTGCAGCTTCCTGCCTAACGCATACAGGGACATCAGTGAGTGCAGGCAGTGGTTTTGGTATCACATCATAAACAAAAGCCTTTTGCACCTTCATTTCATTGTTTCTCTATTGATATCACTAGACAGTGGATTAAGCCTAGGGTAACTACTGGTTCTCCCTACTCCAGACAAGTGTGATTTCTACTTCATTCCAGTTTATTTTACAGCAGTATCTGTCTCTGATTACTTGAACCCTTCAGTAATAGTTCTGTGATCTTTTCTTTCCCTCTTTCAAACATTGTCTCAATAAGAACAGCAGGACAGTCATGGACCACACTCATGCTGGAGTGGCTCACTGATAGGGAAAGAAATGTGTCTGTGTTTCTGCATCCCTTGAGTCCGTCCTAGGCCAAAGTTTAACGCGTATTTTGACACTCAAGGGCATCAGGGAGACACTGTGCTGTGTTATTTTGCACCTGTAGATATATACTGCTTACGGATATCAAACAACCATGACATACCCAAAGAAACAGAGCAGCTGATGGATGGGAAATACAAACTGCTGCATCCTTACCTGTTTGCAGAGTTGGGAACAGCAGGAGGGAGCACCTTGAAATGGAAAGGAAACATCGATCTTTTAGTTTGCACAGTATCATTATGTGCCAATGAAGCAGTCCATCATTTTTCCTACGCAATTAAACCCAAACATCTGTATGTGTTTCTTAGATTAAATGAAACCTGATATAAAGAACCTATCTAGATTCTCCTCCTCTGCCTAGAAGAGACCTGAACACATATCTAGCTAGGCCCAAAAGCAGGTCAAATCTCTCTCTGCTTGGGATCACGGACCAAGTTTCTCAGTGAGTTCTTTGGTTGTAAACCAGATTCTTCTACTCCCTGGTTTGATGCTGACGCATCAGTGCAGCAGCCACTGCAATAGGATACTACAGTATTGTCACAGATGGCTTTTTCCCCCTTTCTGACAAACTGAGACAGTTGTTTCTTGAGGCAATACTGACGAGCTCTGAAGGACGCTGGGTCTAGGTTTCCTCAGGCTCAAGGGGATAGAGAAGGGCAGAGGACAAGTGAGAGATGTCCCACACATGCAGAGACTGATATGGTCGCATTTTTCTATAGTTTACTTTCTGCTGATATTTTTGCTACCACTCCAGTCCTCTGTGGAAACTGCAGGTGATACCTGTAAACCACAGGAATATCTGGCTGGAAGGAACCTGGAAAGGTTATCTTGCCCATCACTGTTGCATGACTATCTAGGCCACTCCTGACAGCTACGTCTTCAAGTTCACCACATTTCCACAGAAGAATTGTGGTTTGGTTTTGTTTTTTTACATAACACAAGACATGTCTGGGGGACTGATCAGTTTGGAAATAATGGGGGTGACAGATAAGGGCAACAGGTTGGTTGATTTTTGAAAGGACTTACCGTGCCACACCTCTGCAGGTTTGAAAAATGGACGTTGGGGATAAACAGGACGGGCTGGGTTTCGAGGTCAGTCTCTGGCCTCAGGAACGTGATTTCATTCCCTCTGAAGCCAGAGAGCAAACAGCCTTTCAGACCTACAGATGGAAAGTCCAGTTCATCTCAGTTCAGATGGCAGTTTAAGAGGCAACTACATGCAGAGAGGGAAAGCGCCTGCCCAAGGTCTCCCAACAGAAGTATTAGAAAAAAGACAGGACCCTGCAGAACCAGGTCTTCACGGCTCGCCCTGTGCTGT
Source organism: Calonectris borealis (assembly GCF_964195595.1). Classification (NCBI taxonomy): domain Eukaryota; kingdom Metazoa; phylum Chordata; class Aves; order Procellariiformes; family Procellariidae; genus Calonectris; species Calonectris borealis. The sequence goes on along the minus strand of NC_134336.1, from coordinate 3,687,317 downwards.
CTCCACTAGGGAAGGCTCCCTGCCAAGACCCCAAGAAAATTCAGAAAGGCTGGTTAGGATTAATAAAGGGCTTTGAGAGTCTTGGTAGGAGACCAGGCGAGGACCTGACTGACAAGCTATTTCTGAATGGTGCTGATTTCATCAGGCTTGGAAATACCCAGGGCCAGATCTTGGGGAAGTTAACGGACAAGCCTACATGGATTTCAACACCCTTCGGATCAGGTAACAAACACTAGCACTGACCATTGTTATTGGAGTCCAGGCATTTTCCTTTCCTTCTAAACTGTTTCCTTTCATCATCCCGCATTTTCCTCTCTGCTCCCTGTGGGGAAAATAAGGCAAATATTAGGACATTGACAGTTCTAACATTAGCAAGAGAGGGTTTACTAGCCCTCTCTGGGAGGCAAGCACATTAAGGTAAAGGCAGCCTTTATTCAAAAATGCTCATCTCAGAGACCTTCTATGGGCCATCCAGAACTTTCTGATACTTACAAATTCAAAAACAAAACCAAAATTTGCTTTTAAAAATGAAAAATGGAGACAAAAATAGCTGTGAGAAATTTTTCCATGGGAAGATATCTGAGGCTGGGGAAGAACCTCTAAGGAGATTCTCATCTCTTCTGCTGTTTAAAAACTTGTAAAAAATAGAGTTTATTATGAGGCACAATCCCCATACGGGGAAAACTTTCTAATGACTCTGTTCTACAAAGGCAGTGCAGACACATCCCCGCTGTCCTGTCTCACTCAGCTGAGGGAGCTAACCATCTCTACTCCTCAACCCTGACTTCTAGGCTGTTCTAGACTCCCCCAGCCTTTCTGTTTTTCCTCCTGGAGTCACTGGCCATCAGTTTAAAACTCTTCTTGGACAACCTGGTGGAAAAGCAGTGTTCTACCTTATCGCAGAATATCTTGATCTGGCAGACGGCGCGGTGCACCAGCTGGCTGGTTCCATTGCCGTAGTCGTAAGTGTCTATCTGGAGGTTGAGCGGGACACCTTTCACTCCTTTCTGGGAGGAGAAGTCAGTGCTCAGGCAATTCACCCCAATAAATACCTGCAAATAGGAACAGAGATTGATACAGCTTGTTGGTGCTGAAAACATTATTCTCCAAGAGCAATGAGAACAGCAGGTAGGAACAAAAGCAGCTCCTGAGACGTCCTTCCAACCCTCCCAGAGTCAGCCAAGCATGTGAGCTGTTGGTTTCCCACCTGAGCGCAACCACCAGTCCTTCCTAGCCACAGTCTCCCCCCACACCTATTGCAGCTCTCCATCTCTTTATTAACACTCCGGCTATCCACTCCCAACAGCTCAGGCAAGCGTCAGATGAGATGCAAAGTCTGCCTGGGGATGTTCTTGCTGATATTTCTGATCCTTCATTTGAACAAGGGACCCTCAGACAGCAATGCCCTGGAGGAAGGGAGGAGGGCTAGTCTACAGCTTTAGGATTTACAAATCATTGCTGCTAGTTAAATAACTATTCATCACACACTGGTCTCCTTATCCTACTACTCCTCCTTTAGGATGGAGTTACCTCCAGCGGGAACTTTTGAAGAAAAGCTGAGCACAGACATAACCCACACTGTATCTCCAAATTACCAACTCATTTGTGGGACCTTGAAATTTCCCCTGGACTCTGGGGACAGATTTGCAGCTGGTGAACTCCCACAGCTCCCTCAGCAGAGCTTTAGCTGAGGATTTCAGCCCTGAAACCTAACGTCAGATCTAGTCAGTACCTACATATAGAAAAGAAAACCACTTAACTGTGGTGTGAAGTTTAATTGCAAGAAGAGAAGTAACAGGTGCTACAGACGACGCAAATACCTGACCCCTCCTGTCGCGGCTCCCAGCCCTTGCAGCTCTCTGAAGCCTCACCTTTACCTGCCCCAGGCCAGTGCATGTACAGAGTTTCTGCTAAGAGTTAAATCCAGTTTTGCTGAGGTGCCCCTGAGGGCTTGCCACATACCTGACATATTTCCATTTCTGACAACTTTGCCTTGAAGACATTTGTTAACCTCTTGGGTTGTAAAAGACCAAGGTCGCCTTTGGGCTAAAAGAATCCCAAAGCAAAACAGAGTTTTCCCAAGCTACCAGCTTCAGAGAGATGGGGTATTTATGCTTTTCTTTTTTTCTTAGTTACTTCATCTTGTTTTACATGCTCTTTTCAATCCACACTAGATACAAAGTGTTAATGAGAGATTCTGAAGAGATGCAGAAGAGACAGCAGAGCTGGAAAGATGTTGATATAAGCTTTACAGATTTTAAGGTCAAAAGGGATCTTGTGACCTGCCTGGCTCCCTTCCACATCACACAAGACACAGAAGGGTGGTCAGTCATTTCTGCATCAAAATGCTGCCTTGAAAGGAGGGTCTTTGTTCCCTAAGCTGTGGTTTATTTAAATAGGCTTCACCTACATGTGAGTAGAGCCCTGATCTAGGCTGCCTGCTGCAAAAGGCTTTTTTCAGAGTTATCCATCAGCACTAAAAAAACATCTCTGAGCCAGTCTCAGGTGTACCCAGAGTATTTATTAGCTAATGGCAATGCTTAAACACACAGAGAAGCATGGTGTCCTTCCTCACTGTCCTGGCAGACAAACACTACCTGGGGCCACTGGAATGGAATTGTTTGGATTTGAAACTCTCTCTGTCTTTCAGCTGAGAAGTGGGGGGAGCACGCCTGGGCCATCAGAAAGGAGGCTACAGTTTTGCTGTGGACCAAGGCTTCCCTTCCCTTCCACAAGGAGTTTGTACCTTTGCTTCTTCGTGGATGTTCCACACGAAGGACAGTGCATTGTAGGCTAACTCCTCGATGTTCTGCACTGTGTTGAAGTTTTCTTTACAGTCAGCTGAAATGCAATGGAGAAGCAGTTTATACTCTGGCTGCAAAACTGGTTACATTCCCTAGGCTTTCCACTCCCCAAAAGCCTGCCTCTCACTGACCCCAAGGCAAAAAGAAGCCCTGTAATATAATAGAGGCCATCCTTGATACCACTGGATAAACCTTAGTGTGCATATGTAAGGGATAGGCCAGAAATGACTCAAGGATATTGGCTGGTGACTGCTATTTGAGTAGCGATGTTATGCAAAATCAATGTAGATTGCTTCTAAATTCAAACAAGCGTGTGTCTCGCTCTGAGCCGCAAGGTGCTCGGTGAGGTGCTCAGCTGAACGGACAAAACCTTTGTCTGGCCCAGTACTGTAAAGCCTGTGTGGTGGCAGTGGAGAAGGACAAGCAGTACCAAAGCCTTTCCTAGCCCAGATTCCTAGACTCCAAGAGGCCACAGGTCACATCTGTAAGAGCCAAAATAGTTTAGCAGTTTCTGTCTCTCTGACTGAGGCTCTTCTTTGATGTATCTTGGGCTCCTAACGCATGTCCCTACACTTAGCAAACATCATCTTAAACCTGCAAGAGCTCCTTAACCAGAAAGGATCTGAAGCCAGCAGATCAGCCTGCTCCTCCCTGCTTTCCCCCAGGCCAGATTCTGGAGCTTCAACTGTGTTATTGTGTATTGGAAACTCAGTAAAATGGTGCTAGAAATTATCAACCGCACCCAGCCATCGCAATCGGACAGCCCCGCTCATACCGACGTCAATGACTCTCTGCTTGGCCGTGGGCTGGCGGGAATGCCAGTGCTTCCAGAACTTGAGCTGCTCCGTCGGGATCTTTTCGTTGTCAAAAACAATCATCACAACACTCTGGAACACAGCGAGGATATCCCACATTAGTATACACAGCAGGCTACTGCTTGCTGCTCTCATTGCCCTTTCCATCCAGTGCATTCGTGCACTGGCCAAGGGCAGCTGAGCGTCACTGTTAATGTTGCATTGCTGGGGAAACTGAGGCAGGCAAGGGAAGGGACTTGAACACAGTCATGCAGGCAGGCAGCGACAGAGCCAGGAGCAGGACCAAGATGCCCTGTATGCCGCCTAATTGCACTGCCCGTGAGTTCCCACTGACTCCAAGGCATACAAGGATCCCGCTCTGGAAGAATGTTAGCAGTGCTGCAGCAAGTATTAGGCTGGCACAGCCTGAAAGGTCTTTCTCCTGACATTCCCAGTTTCAGGAATCCTGTAAGTCTTGAGATATCCAAAGTCCAGCCCCTAATACCGTTCAGGATTGGGAGACCAAGTTTCTTTGCTGGGAATTCAAGCTCAGCTTAGTCTCGGGGTGGCTCTGAAGTCTGGCCACACGTCCCAGGAGCAAGACAGGAACCTCTCTCTAACTCAGAAGTCTTCCCACCAGGGCCCCCAGCCAGCCATCAGCTAGGGAGGCCTTTTGTGCATCCTCGACCTTACTGTGAAAGGTTTCAACTGTCAGGTAACATGAAGGCTGTTGCTGTGCATCAGAGGATTAGCTTGCTATGAGTGAATCCATCCCATTCATCGCTTTAAGCCAACATGAGCCACAAAGCCATTACTCTTCATGTTCAGCTCTGTTCCCAGGCCAGTACAATTGCTGGATGTCTGATTACAGCATGTGTCAGCAAAATTGTCAGCTTGTCTCTTACCTTCACTTTATTTGAGGACAAGTGTAAACATTTGCTGTCTCCAGCTGTCCGCAGCGTGATGGGGTAGAACTGTCCTTTGTTGAGGTAGGCCATGGGAGAGTCCCCAGATTTGATGTGAATGGCTTTGGGTGACCCCAGAGTGTATTCAAAGTCACTTGTATGGAACAAAGAGAGAATGATGAATAAGCACACGCTGCTGTTACACTCCAAAAGCAAAACAAGAGACATGCAAGTCTCCATCCCTACAGGTTACAGGCACTGCACACACAGGAGTCTCTGCCCTATTCCCCATCTCACACGCCCCTACAGTTGTGATCGAGCACCTCCCAGCACAGCACATACTGATCCTCCCCAACACCCTGGCGAGCAGCAGTTCTCAGATATCCCTTTGGTTTTGGCTAAAACAACCCTGTACATTATTGTAACCAGTATTCTTCTGTGGATGGCTACAGAACCATTGCACAATCAAAAGTCTAAACCAAAACAAACAAAAATAGGTACCTGTGATGAGACTTTTAAAACATCATAAACTCAGATTCCTGTCTCCAAATTCACACCCATAAAGGCTGACCCAGGAAAACTGAGTCCTAATGGGTCCTGTAGAAACAGGAGGACCTGCAGGACACTGACATCTGCTTGTTTACCCAGGTGCTTAAAAAGAACTTAGAAGCCCAGCTTGTTGAACTCTCAGTATGGTGGGCAGCAACTTTAGTCTTTACAGAAAAGATTTGTAGTGTTACACAGAGGAAGGTGTCACTGTTGACAAGCAAATTTAACAGAGCAGCCTGATTTTCAAGAAACCCTGCTCTTTGGCTTTCACCAGCACCTATAAGCATTCAAATCGTGAGGCTATAGCTCAAGCTATTTTCTTCTGTGAGGAATCTGTGCAAGCCACCACCTGTACACAAGCCTTCACACAGACCCTTCAACTGCCCTGGAGTTGAAGATCATCGTATTCCTATTTAGTCACCAACCCATCTCTTTTTCCTGCTCCACCTCCCCTGTGATGCCATCTCTGAAGATAGGCTTGGCAACTCCTCTTATCTAGAGCCAGGAGAGCCAGAGAACTTTAGTGCACAAATAAACAGCAAACAGAAAGCCTCTCGCTCACAAACGCGAGCTGCTGTCTCTGTGAAAATCCCCACGTCTGACAGCTGAGTCATGGAGTCAAGTGACTCAGGAGCCAAATAAAAATTGGGAGGTGGAATAATGTTACCTACTCAGAGGTTTGATGCAGTATCTAGAGCAGGAAAGCTCTGCCTGAGAGAGGGGTGGAAAGGAGGAAAAATCTCTCTCATGTTTTAGGAAGGAGAGGCAGCAGCACCTTCTAAAATCAAGGTTGACTAACAGTGCTAAACCCAAACTGAGAACCTAAACTTGAGATTAGGAGGAGGCTGCTTATCACCCTCATCAACCATCACCCTCATTTTCTCTGTCATTTACCCCATTCCAAGTAGCTTGTGGAAAGATGGTGCAGCCACCTGGATCTATCTGTAGCACAGGAACCAAGCAGCGCTCCCTGGGAAGGGGCTGTAATGCACAGCAAACCCTCACATGGAAGACCTCAGTGCCACATCTCCCCTCATGCTGATGAGATGTGACCAGAGCAATGGAAGCCATCGGCACTGGATTTACACCAGTTTGGCCAACAGAATACAGTCTGAACCACACACCTCTCAAGCTAAAAACATGAACTGGCACAACTCCATCTAGTAACTTGAATTTAAGATTGTGTTTGACTCCTTTTCAGCAAAACATTTCAAACCCTAATCCCTGCTTCCTACTACAAACACTAAAATTCATCACTGATTTGTGTCTAAAAAGTCGTGGAACAGCAACTTGCTCCTAAGGCACCAGGGGGATCCAACTTGTCTCTGCAAAAGCATGAGATCTATAAGTTTGCAATGGTCATTGTCAAGACTGGTATTGGGGCAAGGAAAGAGATGCAGTCTTTCCCCGGGAAAGGGACACAGCCAAGTGCACTGGAAACCCAGAGACCATGGATTGGCAGTTACCTCTTAACACCGTCTGTAGCATAACTCTCGGGGCAAGGTGGCTCTGGCTGAGGTTTAAGGATATCACTGAAGAGTAGCGACTGTAGACAAGTGGAAACAAAACGGTCAAAAGTAGAATCTTTCATTCTTTGTCCATCCACCTTCTCCCACACATTACAACAGAGGCCACAGATAAAACATGAACCCTCATTTCAAAGCCTCATCCTACTTCCAAAACCAATGTACAACCCCCAACAATTCAATGGGAATGGCATCAAGCTTCTAATGCAAAAGCAAAGCTCCCACTGACTCCAGCATGAGCAAACCCCAAACTAGAGACAGCCTCATGCAGTACCCCCTGGGCTGCGCTGCCAGCATGCAACCCACTAACGGCTCTGACCTCCTGGGGATCCTCTTTGAAAGTGCTGTCTGGCTGCCACCTCTGCTGTGGTGGGGCTACAGGGATGGTCTCGAAGAGGGAGTTCAATGAGCTGTTGTCGTATACATCCCCCGGAGGGACCATGTAGTTGTCTGGGGTGGCATCCAGCTTGCTAGTGCCTGGTGGAAGCATGGCTGGCTTGTGAGGAGTAGGGACGCCTTCAAGACTTAAGCCGTTCTTCTTCTGTGGCTCACAATATTCTTGGGTCATGGAAACATTTTCAGACAAGAGCTTCATGAGATGGGCTGAGCCATCAAAGGATGCGATCTCTGGGTCGTACTCCATTCCGTGGCAGTGCCTGGTGGAGAAAGGGTCCGGTCTCAAACCAGGGCAGAAGGTGGACAACCCCAGCAAGTTGTCACAGCAAGAAGCAAGTGCCTTGATGTGCTGCTGGGAAGCAAACTGCACAGTCTAGCTGCCAGGTGACCTTGAGTCAGCTGTGTACATCTCCTGCTTGATACGGGAGATCTGACAGGCCTGTGGGTGATCTCCACCCACACACACACCTCTCAGTGCAATCAGCAAGAGCCAGAGGTGCTCAGCAGATAAGGGACGATCACTCGGAATCAGAGAATACGGTTTAGACATGGTTTGGGGCTGCAGATCCAGGGTCTACATCCATTATTTCTTTATTTAGGCTATTAAACTCAGAGCAGCAGGGACGATAACAAAGATAATTGCTATGTGGTCTTTCCGTCTTGGTTTTTTTAAGGCTTATTGACACTGAAAGTTGATTTTTTAAAAATGTCCTGGTTTTTTTTTTTTTTTTTTAAGGAAAGCTGATTCTTGTACAAATTCACAAACTCCAGGAGTTTAGGAAGCAAAACTCCCAGAGAACATGAAATCAGTGAAAAATTGACAGAGCTGCAGTGTTGGAAGTGAGGTGTATGGCCCAGACTTCAGAGCAGAAAAGACTAAGTATAGGCACTATCAAGTGATAAAGACATGTACAAAAATGCACTCCTCTCGCACACGGAAACCATCCCTTTGTGCAGCATCCCAAGAACTGGTCCCTTCTGCAGCAGGGACTCAGTGACCCTGCTGACTCTGCAGCCCCAGCTGAGCTGGGAAAAGGTGGCTTATTGCCCCTGTTACCATGCTCAGAAAACAAACCAACCCCCACATTAGCAACCCGCACACCTCTTGGCAGCATGAGCTACCCCCAAGGGAAGTAAAGCTGAACGAGTAGCTCCCACCCACTCTGCTTCGGGAGCTTCTCCTTCAGGTATGTGCTGAAATTTCCGTAGTTAATAAAAAACATACCACTGACCAGAATGCAGTGGCCTTTTAGAGAGGAGAAAACAGCTTAGCTCAGCTTACTTATGAAGAAGGAACGAAGTATCGTTCAAGAGCCTTATTCTGCCAAGTAGTTAAAAACAGACAACCAGAAAAGGTTGCCAAAGTACACAGTATCCAGGAAGGGGAACATAGTGGCAAATGAGCCATTAATTTAGTAGTTAATTATCTGAAAACCTCAAAGGACAAATGGGAGTCACTGGAAGAGAATCCTGGGAGACTGGAAGCAAGTGGAACAGAAATCCTTATCAGCCTAGTGAATGGAAGAGGACTTGGTCATTCCTTCTTGCTGCCAATGCTTAACCCCTTTCTCCTTTCCAATTGTCACAAAGTAGGAAAAAAAGCCAAATTCTTCAGTTGCTGCAAATCAGTGCAACTCCTCTGAACACAGCTAGACAGATCTTCAGTTGTGTAAATGGGTGTAGCTCAATTTATACTTGCTTGGGATCTGGCCTAAAGAATTTTAATATATGTCTCAGGGTTAATAACCTCCACTGTTGTTGGTAATAACACTGTGCTTTGATGTCTATTTTATGCAAGCTAAGAGACCCATCATGCATGCAAGCAGCTGCAGGAGAATTAGACAGCTATAGAGAGCAAAAAATGAAGCTAACCTCTTTCCTAGTTCATTGCGTCCCATCATACCAGATGGAAGAATCCTCTTCTCCTTTGGGACCTAGAACAAGGCAGAACAAAGAGTTTGTTTATGTTAAATTTTATTAATGGAACACAGAGGCAAAATTAGCCTTGTCTGTGTAGCAAGTGAAGGCTCATAAATAAAACACTGGGTGAATAATAAACACTGGGTGAGGACACAGGAGACCTGGGCTCTCTTGCTGGTTCTGCCGTGGATTCCCAAGGTAACCTTAGGCAAGCCACATCGTTTTGTTCTGGGAAGGACTTTCAAAAGCACCCAAGTGAATGGAAAGATCAGCCCTATTGGTTTCAATTAGGGCTAAATCATATCCATATTTCTTGAAGTCCCATCCTACAGCAACACTGGAAAAATGAAGATGCTAGGGTCTGCAAGGCACCTAGCTATTCCAGCTCCATGTCTCTCAAAGCATTCTGTTTCTTATATGAAAGCTGTCGGGTAAAAAAACCCACCATGCTGAGACTCAAGACACCCAGGTTCAGTTTTCCACCCTGTTCTGGGTTCCCTCTACAGTATAATGGTGTTTTGTGCCTCAGTTTACCATCTGGGCACTGGGGATAATAGTGGCACTCTATGCCTGGGGGTGTTAAGAGGTTCGTTGCATAAACAACATGGAAAGCTCAGGGGATGTGAACCCTCCTAAGGTGGCTGAGCACTTGTTCTACCTTCACGCTTCTCCTCTGGGACAAACTCCCCCAAGACACCCAGCCCCAATGGGAACGTACCATGTAGTAGTCATAGAGGAGGCTCAGGGCAGCCACGCTGTCATCATCTCCGTTCACCCTCATCATAGCTTTGGTGGCTGCGGTCAAGGGGTTCTCTAGGTAGGTTTTCCAGGCTTCATCTTCATTGGTATAGGGGAATTTCTGGAAGTTCATGGTGTCATTCTTCATCAGACGCACGGATCTAAAACTGAGCCAGACAGAGGAAACGGAATGAAGGATACTAATTTTCCACAGCAATTTCCATGCCACCCGGTTGAACACATGAAGGGCTTCCCAAAGGCACTGCTGGAATGGAGAAGGGATGCTTTCCTGGTCCTTAACTCCCAGAGTCTTTGGGATTACCATTTCTTCTCCCTGTAGCTATGTACAGGCAGCTATGTACAAAATTAGGCCAGAGTCTCTCTGGTGGGGCCATGCAGATGCTTCCCTCCTCCTGCCCCAGGGATGCAAAACACCACGACATCGTCTGCAACTGCTCCCTCCTCAGCAAGAACACGCTACCAGCCAGACAGATCATGCACCGTCAAGATGGGATGTTGGTCAGTAACTTGAATGCAACGTGATAGGGAGACTTTGCAAAATTTTTCCTTGAATTTGGAACTAAAGGCCAGTGCAGCCCACACATGTAAGTGATCACTCAGTGTTCAGAGAACTTGACCTACCCAGATGAAACCAAACCCCATCATTTTTCTTTGCTGTAGTTCATGGTTTTTAAATTTAGTTCCAAACTAACTTAGTTTTTTCTATCATTTGTATATGATTTTACTTAGAGGGAAGTAGACATGCAGTTCACAACACCCTCCCATCCACTAAAAAATTCCTGACAAAGGTGAGGCTCATGGGACTACGTGAGCTGAGAAGTAACATACCAAAATAATGCCCTGCCTGTCCTCTCTTCTGGCACTTTCTCCAGGTCTCTCCATCTTATGTTAATAAACTGTCAGGCACTTAATTATCCAAACATTGGTCATCTTTCCTTTTCCTCCAGCAAATCCTACTAGCAGCCAGCACAGAAGGGCCTCCATGCACTCCCTGGGTGCTCCGTGCTGCAGGTTCACCCCGCTCAGAGGAGAGGATGAATCAGGCCTTACTCCTGTCACGTCCTTCAGCCACGTGTATATGGTGTCACCACAACAGCTCATACTATCCATCATAAAAAACAAGCTTTGTGGACAGAAATTACTTTTTCATCAAAATGGAAACTTCCTGGAAGGGCAGACTGGTTTTTATTAGTGGAAGAAGTTCAAAAAAATTACAAGAAGAAAGATTTCTTTAAATCTCCAAAATTGCCAAGAGCAGAACTTTTTCGATTGCTGATTTTTTTATGGAAAGGCAAAGAAAATCTACAGGAATTCAGGTAACGAATGCTACTTTTAACGGCATTTTTATAAGGAATATGTTGTTTCCATTAAGCTACTCTTCATATGTTTATAATAAGTCCTGGTCTAGACTTTTAAGTGAATCATTCCGAGAACAGTAATTCCTCTTGAAAGGAATCTGGCATCTCTGAAACTCCCAATTATTGCTAACCACGACAGATACTGCCAGCCCATTTGGTGTGAGCTGCCCACGCTGACAGGGTGAAAAACCAGGTGCTCAGCGGATGCTCCTGGGCTGGAAACTGGAAGGGTGCGGAGGTGGACCTTGGATGGGGTAAAAGATGCTGGTCCATCCTCCCTGAAGCTCAGCTAAGACAGCTTCACTCCTGCACATGCACCGATCTCTCACACTGCCATGTCTCCAGCAGGCATATAAACTGCACATGGATAGTTTTGGTGATGCTCCTGGATCAAACTCAAGAGCTCTCGTTGGCTGAGCAGAGTGGCAGCCCTATAATGGCACACAGTCTCTCCCAGAGCAGCACCAGGGCCATCAAGGGCTGCCTCTGCCGTCCTTGTCACCTTTTTATTAAAGAATATGTTGCTTCCGCAGAGAGTCCCTCCACATCTGAGCTGCACAGCAGAGAAGCTGGTAACAGCTCTGCTAATGGCCTCAGGCACCCAATTCCCACTGGTTTCTATGCTCACGTGGCGGCAGGCGCCTGAGCTCAGGTTGGTACAGAGAGCAGCCGCTGCCATGTTACGGTTCTGGCCACCGCCAGCTCCCACCACGCGCTGGTATTACAGAGAAGCTGAGCTTGCTTCTCTTCTCCCTCGCATGTCGGGATGATGCACTAACACCAGTTTCACCCCGCGCATGAAACTTCACCAGGTGTTTTGCGAGTTTCGTTGTCTTTAGTGTTTCTCACGCAGCCCTCCCTCCCCTTCAGTGCCGCTGCTGTCTCCAAGGCGAGCAATCGGCATGACTCAGATTTCACTGCTGTCGACTTGGCGATGGGCTGTTCAGTCCTGTCTGGACAGGAATCCTCACCCGTTCTCAATCCGATCTTCTCAAGGAAGAATAGGCAGCAACAGAGCTTGCTCTCAGGGTGAGACTCAGCTCCTATCACTTGTAATCAACATAGATAAACACACCACGGTAAGATGTAGCAACAAAGCATTTAGGAGCTTAAAAAAAGCACAGATATTACAAGTAAAAATGCTTTGGAGCTTTCTTCTTCCTCACCCAAGCCCTCAACTGATGCACTCCTTGTATGACTCTGTACTGCCTCTCTGCCTTGTCACTTTGGCATGGCACAACCAATGTATTCATGAGCAGCTGATGGTTTAGCATTTTATCACCTGGTCTGCAATCTGTAGGCAGAGGGAAGTTGAGGGGAGGCTTGAGATCTCAACCACTTGCAGCTGTGTCCAGTTTATGAAGAATACAAACTTGCATTGGTCCCAGTGAGCTTGCACTGATTCACCCAGCTGAGGACTTGGACAAAGGTGGCATAATGGGGATCACACATTTATCCCACCTTGTTTCTTTTCCAGAATTTATATGATCCCTAATAGTCACTGAAATATATTTGAGTGGAGCCAGGGGAACCACCTCAGATAAAACTCTGCAGCTAGGACAGCTCTGCAGATGAGATGTAATGCAGACTCCATCCCATCTTACTTTTCCAGAGAGGTCTGCTCTGCTCTAACCCTATTCCAGAAGATCATCAGGGCTAACCAATATCTGAAGAAAGAGGGTGATTTGAGGAGATAAGCAGATATGATGACATGTTTAGAGGCACCTTTTTGACATCAGATGCATTTCAGTTCATGCAACTACAGCATACCATCATGTCAGTTTGCTTCTACAGCCTACTTCCATCCAACTCAGCATTAGCAATCTCTGTGCAGTAGAGATGCAGGAAAGAGACATCCAAATCCAGATCCAAACACACGTGAACTTTACTTTCATCACTGCCTGTGATGCCCTTTCCATGCGGCTATGCCATGTTTGTCCACTGCAAACTGTCTGCTCTCTGGCAAAACAAACTTTCCGTTTAGAGGCAGTCGCCTTGGTGCAGTGGCTCAGACAAAGCGCGGATCGGTTAGTGAAACACAAACACGTGGGACCAGCGGCCTCCCTTCTTGTGTGCACAGACTCACCCCGCTGGAGCCTCGGGGTCATGTGCAAAGCAGTGCACGATTTTGGGAAGGGAGCAGTCTATTTGTTTCCAAACAGTTTAGAATTTGACACAAGGTGATACCAGCCCCCTTTCCCCACTCCATCCCACCCAATTTCTGTTTCCCCTATTTATCTGCCAAGTCTACTGTAACAGTGGCCTCCTGATTATGAATAAACACTCAGGGCTATGCTGAAACAGGAGAATATGCCCAAAGGGTCTAGGTGGGGAGATCAGCCAAGCAGGAAAGAAACGCTTGTATTCCTTTTGCCTTTTGTTGGGATTCAGTGGGTGGTTTTGCCGGCCTTTAAGCTTTGTGTTGCTTGTCTTTGTTCTCTCCCCTATAACTGATTAGGCCTCCAACCTAAATATTAGCCATGCCAGATGCTGATGGCTACAGAGAAACATCACATTGTCAAAGGAGCAGAGAATCCATGGCAACCGGCAGCAGGAATTCAAAGCCACAGAATAAAGACCCTGGCCCGCAGGACTTCAGAGATACCCCAGGCATTTCATGCAGGGGCTTTCATTAGCTCTGGCTTTGTGCATTGCACTCACCTCCCTATTGAAATAACCCTGATGTTCCCCAAGAGCCTCTTATCAGTAATATGGGGAAGGATCAACACTACACTGGAGAGAGGAGGAGCGATGAAGAGCAGCATTTACCATGACTGCTTTCTGGGGTAGAGATTTTAGCCTGTAAACCAGGCCTCCTTGCCAAGGAAGAACAGCATCCCACAAAGTGGCCTCCTTACTAAATCCAAACTTCTCTGCTAAATTCTGATTTTACCCTATCTTTGCAAGTTTCATAAATAAGCACATCTGAAGACAATGTGACAGCACAGCCACCAGTAAGCATACTGTCACAGGCCCATTCACAGAGTCAGGCAAAAATCCAGAGACAGAACCAGGAAAAAAAACACCACAAAAAGTAACATAACAAACACATGAACTAATGATGAAAAATATTGCCTAGATGCCAAATACAATACAGTGTCGATCCATAGGCACCAAAGGCCTAGGAGGCCACTAATCTCATGGACCCCGACCTGCACTGCCTACAGGATTGAAATATTTTCTCTGGCAGCTGGATAACAACGTGGCCTCTGTCACTGGATTTCTTCAGGAGCATTTCAGCAGCATGATCAGCCTCAGGGTAATGCAGTATGTTCACTCTACACAACAGCTAGATGTTTCCTAGCCATCCCTCAGCCCTGTTTCAGCCACAAAGACAGCGCACTAACCTCTCTTTTTCCTGGAAGCACGTGGCCTGCGTGACACATGCATGAGACAGACTAACCCCATTGCACTCAACCAGAGACCCTGCACAGACGCACACCACCCACCTGCGTTTAATAAGTGCAGAGCCGGAACGTGCAATGGCTGGGATGGAAAGAAAAGGGCCCATCGTGAGCATCTTTGAGAAACGGCTCCTGTTTCCCAAAAGGGTGCTGAGAGTCCTCAGCGTCGATACAAGCCAGTGGTGCTCAGCACCACCCAGGAAGATGGGTTAGCCATGCAGCTGGCTCCGGCCATGCAGCGGGGAAGGTGTGGCGCTTCCCTGCAGGTGGGATGGAGGAGCGTGGGGACTGGGGCGATGCACCTTGTGCTGACGCTCAGGGAGACAGAACCCTGCCAAGCTCTTTAACTGAATCCCCCACCCCAACTCTCTTGCAGAGGTGAAACCAGTTGGAATGGTTTGCAGGCTGAATCCAAAGTGTCATGGAGCCAGACAAACCTTCCAGAGGCAGGCGTGACCTGGGTAATATGTAGGGAAGTCACCTGTCTCTTGGCCCTCTTGGGTTACTTACAGCTCTTTAGGACCCAAAAATCCAAGATCCGAGCTCAGTATTATTCCATTTTTACACCAGCCTAACTCCCCGCTTTTGAAGCTATTTATTATCACAGGAGGAGAAACTGAGGCATGGGGATTGACATTAAAATGAGTTATCCAAGGCTGCTCAGTGAAGATGAGAGAACAGAACCAGACCTGAACCTCTGCTATAAACCTCGCCAGCATTGGACTGGTTCCTGCCTTTCTAGCCTGAAGGGCTCCATGAGACGATTCAGTGTTGAGTGATGTTTGGGGGACACCAGCTGGTATTGTGTTTTACCTGATAACATCATCCTTGAGGTATCCACCCACGCAATCACATTTCATGATTTGTGCTTTAGTGCCTTCCCTGCCTAACAAAACAAATTACAGCACAGAATTAGTTTGCAGTTCAGGAATTACGGCTGATTTTTTCCAGAAGCAGTTTATGATGTTGGATGCTTCAGTTTTGAAGTGTCCGGAGTTTCAGAGTGATCTGCCTCCAAAGGGAGGACAGAAAAACCAGGCCCTGAACAGTGTCTCTGACTGAGCATCTGCTACCACCTGGCACTTCTGAAATACTGGTCTAAACTTCACTCCCTTTCTTATTTTCATTGTAGACAGATAAGGACACCTTATGTATACATGTGTTCATGAACACAAACCTTCATCTCCACCAACACATAACACACATACACGCACACTGCATTGAAGCTCCCAGTCCTTCAAACACCGTAAGAAAGATTACACACGATGAGAAGAGTTTCATAACTCCAAGAGTTTAGGTGCTTTCAGTTATCTCTTTTTGTTTTCAGTGCTTATGGATTTCCCCCTCAGCTTCCACATCCAAAAACCTAGCTACTTGCTATATTATTTTTTAATTCTCCTATATTCACTGACTCCAAGAGCTGTGGCTTTTAAATAAAAAAAAAAATTAAAAATTCACAGTTTTACTAGACTTGGATTTAAAAAAACCACAATGGTAGCAATAAAGGGATATGCAATCTTTTGCGACAAAGTTTGTTTCTTTATTACTGCTCTTCAAATAATCTGGTTTTAATCTAGTAATCAATTATTATGGGTTATTTGTACTGCAGCAGGGCCCAGAGGCCCTGACTGAGAACAGAGCCCAGTTTTACTCAAGTTTCTATACTTCCCTCATCACATCCTATCAGAGGATCCTGCAGTAACACATTAAATGTATTTCTGTGTGAACCTCAGCACCCATTTAAGAAAGTAGTAAGAGCAGAGATTAATATTAACCTCACAGGAGGTTTGCCACTTCAGAGTTAGGCGTTGAGTCTCAGGCTTCCTACGTGCTCTGAGAGCCAACAGGACAGTTCGGTCCTCCCGTTTTAGGCTGGGATGTGCTGATCTCTTCCTATTGCCTGCAAATTCAGTCAGCTAACAAACTTGGCACCTGGGTTTAAGCTGGCTGAAGGTGGGTGAGGTGAATCCTCCAGTGAGTTGCCCAAGAGAATACACGAAGCGTGTGTCAGGGCAGGACACTGGACACAAGCCTCACGTGATGCAGCTTCCTCCTCTGCCCTCTCAGACTCTTCTTGCCCGATGTCTGACAGTAGCTGTACCTTCTTCAGCTGCACCATGGACTATCTGCAGACCTGTGAGATAGCCAGGGTTGGCTCTCCCCTTTTGTCTTCCTCTTTCTTCCCATCCTGGAAGAACTTTTCAGGCTGGCCAGATCTCAGCTGCCCAGATCTCCTATAATGTGCTTGGCTGATATACTCTGTATGCACACCCTAATGTATTCTGATTCAGAGTATCCTGTGAACACATGTCCCCCAACGTCAGGCAAGCCTTTTGCTTCTTTGCTGTTCAATAAAAAAATAGCATAATGTGTTTCAAACAATGTTTTTGCCAAACAAATAACGATTCATCCCATTCTAGTATAACCCTATTAAACAACGCATTTCTGGAGAGCAAGCATCACAGCTCAGGCAGCAAAGCCAGAATGATGAAAAGAAACAAAAACTTGACACAGCAGGTGGCTGGCACCAGGGAACCAAGTACCTTGGTAAGCGACGCCTGCTCTTTTCCTCTGAACACTTGTCATTATGAACACTCTGGGGACAAGGACCGTTTTTGGATCAGAGCTACCCTCACCCATACCATAATCACAGCTACCAGCCAGAACAACGTAACACCTAAAGGAATAACAAAAAACAAGCCATCGCATTTTCTTACCTTCCAAGCCTTTGAAACTTGGGTATTAGCAATGGAGTCCCAGCCAGAATATAATCCTATGCTATATAATCAATTCCACTGATTAACGTATTTTTCAGCTGTTGCCTTTATCATCCTTGAGCACACGCTCTTCGAGGATCCCAGGCACTGATCAGGAGCAGTCTCCCTGCCAATCAGCTGAACTGAAGCGCTTGCAGGTGCAATGTAAGTGCAAGTGCATTCTCGGATGAATACTTTACAATGATCAACAATTTAAACACCAGACCGAACAAAGCAGGAGTAGATCCTCATCAGTGTAACCGTCTTTATTCTACAAATTTCTCTGGAATTATACCGATGTACCAATCAGTTGAAAATGTGACCAAAGCATCAAAGCAGAGATACTATGTAAATGTTGATTTATCTCTGCTTTGAGTCTAGAGTTTATTCAGAGGGCTTATACTCCTTTGTTGTGAATTGCATAGCAGTTATTTGATTGTTGTTTCTTTAATTTACAAATCTCTCTTTCTCTTTACATAACTTAAAAAAAAAAAAAACCACATCTCCCTTGAAAGCGTACCTTGCTTCAGCATGGTTATCCCTTGTGTGCTTTACTGCCAGGATTTTATAAAAGGGCTTTAACTTTTCATTCACCAGGAGCATAACTCAAGTTTTAATAACACACCTTATGCATGACAAAAATTTGCTTCTGGCGATCATGGTTTCGACCACAAAACCACAACTGGGAGTAACTCCTGGTTAACTCTTTCAAGCCCACGCATTGCAGAGTTAGACATAAGTTCAATTTAGAAGACTATGGAAATTATCAGTTAGAATATTTTATAATAGGCAAAACATCTCATTCTCTCATGCCACGCTAGTCTCTTCCCAGTCCTTTCTGTGAAATTAAAGCGGCAAAGGAAGAGATGAGATTATTCTCCCTGTCATTTTGGGTGACAGCATCAGTCCATGGGGATATCACAGCTCCCTTAAAATCAGCTACACCTGGGCACGTGTTCACAGCTCAGATCCATCCTCCCTGTGCTCAGCTTGTCGTGGGGGTTGTATAACGAACAACGGCTGTGCGAGACACACAGACAAGCACTGCTGCCCTTATCAGATCCTCCAAGTATTGCTCCTGAGAGCCCCTTCCTTCCACTGATGTCTACAAAGCTACACCCCGTGTGACTTCGGCCTGGGTGATTAACCAGAGGTTAACAGCTACTGCAACAGCCCCATTGCTCACATGTTGGGCTTTAGCAGCTCTTCACAAGGTCCCTCCTCCCCGGTGACACCCTTTCCCCTCACAGTAAACCCAAAAGCTGTCTGAGCGTTTCAGCTATGCCTTTGGTACCGCGAAGTTCCCAGCTCCCTTATCTCCTATCACTGCTCCCCGTCAGCCCCTGGGGAGCTTTCGGGTGAGGTACTCCAGGCCCATTGTGCTCCTAAACGGTCTCTCCCGGCGAGCTGGCAGTGCCTCCCCTGCCCCTCCGACAAGGCATCGGCAGGCTGCCGTTGTACACCCCGCTGCCGGCACTCCCGAGATAACTTTTTTCCCCCAGCTGTGGGCTAGTGAACTAAAGTGAAATTTTCAGAGAGATCTGCAAACGTGGCCTCAGGTTCAATCTATAGGAAAAAGTTGCACAGAGCCTTTTACCTCCGGAGGTACCCAAACACAGCCCCATACTGAGATCTCTCCCACAGACCGAGAGCAGACAGCAACCTCTGCATTTTTATCTGTCTTTGGAGTTGAGATCCGAATCACAAAAGGGATGCTGCTCCCATCAACTCCCCCTTTCTCATGTGAAAGGCACAGGGGTTAACAGCCCGTTAGTAAGAGAAGAGTCAAGCAACCATGTAATTCATCAGGTAACATAATGCCCCAGTCCATAATTAGTAATACATCAATCTAATTCTGCAACGCAGTGTGTACACACACAAACACTCTGTAGCATTTTGAGAGTAAACCACATGGCCTGACTCTTAAGTTTAAAAAGCATCAAGTATAAATTACTCAAAGAGTTCAGAAAGGGAAAATTTAAGTCACTGATTCTTAATCGATACAAGCATACAGATCACTGTATTTACATAAAATAATAATTAGTGCTGCACCTTTTCAGGGTTCTTAATTATTAAGAGATTAGCTGTCACAACACCTCTGTCAGGCTTGTAAACACATATAGGTATGTGGTTTTCTTTCAAAATACACCTTCTGAAACACCGTATCTGTACACAGATGTATATATGGACATATATTTCTTGATATATTTTATTATACACATTTATTTCATACAGGGCTATATACCTAGATAGCTTTTTAAGACTGGATTGACAGCAGCATTCACTACCATTGTTCAATATTCCTCCAGCCTTTACTACACCATGTCATACCAATATGACATCTGTTTGCTTTTATTCCAGAGGTGCGAGGCATGGTATGCTGTGCAAATCCATACCATCAGTATCCAAAGTCCAAAATATTTTGGAGGACTCAAGATTAGAAGCAAGAGTGATATGGGATCAACAAAATGTTAAGTGCTTTTTCTTGTTTTAAAAAAAAAAGAATATAACCAATCATAATTAATTGATAGAACTTTAATGTGAATCCATTTACTTTAAAAAAAAAAAAAAAACAACAAAAAAGAACACCACACAACAACCCCCGCTCCCCAAAAACCTAGAAACCCATCCAAAATTGGTAAATACTTTGGAAGGTATTTTCTGAGAAAAAAAACCAAACCATAGAATCACTGTAGCCTATGTTAGATTTTGTTGGATAGAGGTAGAACAGACTTGCCTCTAGATAGAAACCCTATGTGTCAAATTTTAGTCCGGGGGGGGGGAGAAAAAAAAAGGATCCTGATTTTAAACAACTCTGAAATAATGATAGTAAGAAGTGATTCCTCCCAAGAGCAGCAATAGGTTAATGAGGAACAGAAAGTCTGAAAAACGTTGCCATCCCATTCTTCTACTTCAACTTGCAAACAGCTGGACAAGGGGATTAAACCAAGGAGTCTAATTCATTCAGACCCAAAGCACTTAAACAACTCTCAGAAGAAACACTCAGCCTTTAGAGAGGAGTGGGTAAATAGAAAAAAAATCTCTACTTACTCAAGTTCATTAGACATATTTCCCCACGTTTCCAAATCTTTGCAGACAGTAAATTCTGATGACTTCTCTCCTCTAGTACCTGCTAAAGACAGACATTGCCTGTGAAGTGTTTGATTTATGTTGAGGTTTTGCGTACAGGTATTTTGCTGACAGGTCGGTCGGCAGGGCGGCGGGGATTGGCTGCCGGCACAGGTGCCGTGGGACAGGTACACCCAGACAGGTGCAGCCCGTAACCCTCTGCCTGCCGGCCCCAGGAGGCTGGAGGAGAGGGAGGGTGGGTGGGGAAGGAGGGAAAAGCCCTTGGGGGAAAAAAGATAGGATAAAGGAGTGGAATCAGTTATTCATCTCCGTGATAATTAGTTTCAGTTTGGTGGACGTGTTCCATATACGGCGATGCCAAATAGCTGTCATTTTTATGAATCTGGGGGTTGATTTGTCCTTTGCTGTTTCTTTATATATAAATATACAGACAAAAATACATACATATATATAAAGGAATAAATTAGGAAAGAAGAAAAGCCTCTTGGTTTCCTCTCATTCCTAAATGGTAATTGTACTGACAGGCTAACCCCTTCTTTCCTTTTCTCACCTTCTCGTAGCTGCTCCGTAGGTGTTTGGGTTTTTTTCCTCTTAAAAAAGTAACTTTAAAACCCCTAACTTCAGATGCCAAGACATGCAGCAAATATACTAGCTCAGGGAATCTTTGCATTACACGGGATATGTAGGGAAAACAGGTCTGTGGGATAACCTTTTTCCGTACCGTTCACGCATGCTGTCCTGCCTTCTGTACCGCAGACAAGAGTGTTACTCCAGCAGACACGGGATGGCAGCGGGAAGCCCGGACACACGCCGTTTGGGAACTGGCTGCAGGAATACCACCCAGGCAATAGCTCTGTAGCAACTCACCTGTAAACGGGGAAAAGATTTATGCAATAGAACAAAACTCATCATGGATTCAAGCACTCCTGTTGGATGGTTTCTGTCATCCGTGTTGCAATGAGGAGGCAAAGGATGGGCTCAGCGGGTGACTCATGTTGACTGGATGTGGAAGGCAGGAGAGGATTTTACGAGACAAGTTGGTACAAGCCTTAAAACAAAGCGAAAAAGAAAGGCTTCCACCACTCGTTCTCACCCCCCATCACTGTCTCTCTCACTGAATCTGTCCCACTCAGTGCCCTGGACCAGCAGGTGAATACAAGAAAGCTTGTAAGTCTTCCTTCACACACCAGTAAGTTCAGCTCTCCCAACTTGGTGGCAAATGGCCTTCCCAGCCCACTCAGGCAGGCATAAGGCATGTCTACACAGGCAGATGTGAAGACAGAGCATATTAGTTTGGGTAAAACACCTTTCAAACACATCTCTATGGCTTCTGGCTCAGCGCATGGCCAGCTTGGAACACAGGAAGAATGACTGTGGAGTATCTCCACTGGCTGATAAGGACGTGCTGGGCTGAGCTTTGCCTGACCCAGCCAGCAACTATCACCCTCCACTCTGCTGTGCAAACCCCTGCCTGCCAGGGATCTAGGGACTGGACAAAGTCTGTTTTCTGGGAATGAAAACCAAAGGTCTGGAGAAATGCAAACTCCATTGGGGATCACTGGAGAGCACCAGCTGCCAAGACCTTGTACAGCAGAGGACTGCAATACCCAAAAGTCAGCTGAATGAGGGCTGATGATCAGAATCAATGCCATAACAGACACCATGCAGTAGTGAGAGTACAAAAAAAGAAGAGGAAAGAACATGTATGTCCTATCCAGCCAAGGAAAGCACAAATCTTACGCAGCGGTGGCACTAGGTGATCAATATTCTGATTACATGTCTAAATTAAGGAAACCTTGATGACCAGAGTCGTACTCCTGGGTACTTGTCCTTTACCCGGATCCAGGCAGAGTATTTCGCTGACTCTGGGTAGTGCAAAGAGCAGCAACATCCCCTTAGGGGATTTCCAAGTTTCTTCTAACCTTTCACTGAGACTTACCAGATTCCAGCAACAAAAGTGAAGGAGGAGAAAACACTAGCTGGGGCAGACCATGCAGGGGAATGGCAGGGCACGGGATTCTGACCTCAGCGGTAAAAAGCCTGTGTCAAAGAAAAGAGAGGGAGAAATGTGTCTGGCAAAGCTGAGCAGTGACAAACTTTGCCTTAGTGAAAGGTGCCCTGTGGGTCTCAGTGCCACCACAGCCAGGCCAAATCCACCGCTGGATGGAAACATTCATGTTTTCAGACTTGGCCTTTTGCAGAACAGCAGAGATGACACTGGCTGCTGCTCTACAATAGAGGACAGGAGAAAAACGAAGCCATCAGACCCTTCTGCCTGCCTGGAGCTAAGCTCCATAACCAGCATGCTGCTGACTGCCTTTGGGGGTTTAAGCCCACCCCTGCTGCACTTGCAGCTCACGTGCCACAGCTCGGGTGGAAGTGGGGACAGCCAGGGCCAGTCTGGCCTTACCAGGCTCTTGGTGCTGCCTGCCAGTCACCGGCGAGGCTACATGCCCTGTCCTGCTTCAGTGTGTCTGGAGTCTGCCTGAGAAGCCACCATGTCCCTTGGGAAGCTGGGAAGGACTGGCAGAAAGGACAGAAACACAGATTCTCCTTTGAACAAATTCACTGGGACTCCAAAAGGACAGCTGTGACTGTCTCTCTTAGTTTTACTAATTCTGTTTTTAAGCGTTAAGTTTCTTCTTAGCTTTGTTGCCACTGATCCAGGACCCTATCTTTTTCCTGCGAGGATCTTACTGCAATGGCGGAGTGAGAGACTTTGCCAGGTAGGAAGATGCGTGCTCGTTCTCGCATACAGTCTTATTTCTTATGCAACTAGCTACGCGCCTACCCGCAGCACTGAGGCACTCTCCCAGCCTCCAGGAATTATGGCGCCTCGGTAAAATCGCTCACAGCGGAAACCAGCCCCTTTGCGTCAGTACTGTGGGGCCTCTACACATGTCTGTCGTCTTTATGGTAACACCAGCTTGAGTTTGCTCTCTCAGACATATTTTCAAGGCCAGATTAAAATGTTACCGACCCCCTATCACCAATGTTCCCACAGACAGGACCCTCCCAGCCTCCCCTGTGTTAGGTTTACGCTATTGCCAGTGAAGGAGGATCAGGACCACCCCAGCACACGCACCCCAGTCTAGGCGTGATGTGTCCTGGTGGGAAGCAGGGACAGCCGGCACTGCCTGGGCACCACGCTGCCTCCAACACCCGCCAGCTCCTGCCAGACGGGACCACCCTTGCCCTGTCTCTTCCATTCTCTTGGGCACCTTGTCTTTTTTGTGATCATGTATGTTTTATGGCGCCTGAGAGGCCTCCAGGCCTGGACGCCTAGACAATCCCTTTGACTATGATTTCGGTATTTTTAATTATTATTTTCTCTTTTTTTTTTCATTTATACTCCACCCTCCAAGAGTATCTGGTGAGGGGGTGGGTTAGAAGAAAGAGACCAAGAGATACATTCTCTATGCACAAAACCCTCCCACTTCCCTTCCACTCCCCTGTTAAATATACCTTGGAACAAAAGCCCTTTATGATGCTCTAAAAATAAAGCATGCAGCAGTCAAGACAAACTGCAAAGTTTAAAAGAGAGGGCCAAATTTTGCTCACAGCTACACCCTCTCTAAGGCAACAAGGTTGCACTTGTGTTTGGATTGTTAAACCCTCTTTAAACATCCAGGGGCAGACTGTGATTAGCTGCATTTCGTTAGCAAGAGATCAGCAGCTCCATGATTGAGGACAACATCACTCATCGGGTCTCCAGCCCTCAGATGCTGCTGCCATGTCAGGAGCCGGCTCGGTCTGCATCTGGAGGAGCTGCCCAAGGTGCAGCACGGCCCTGTGACCATGCCATCCTGATGTTCCTATTTCTCCCTCCACCACCGATTTGTGGTGTGACCTCGGATAAGTCATTTCACACTCCCTGTTCCCAGTCTGGCTTCTTTTCTGTATAACTTGTAAGAAACTTCAAAGCAAGGGCTTTTATCCCTTTAGGATACACGGCTTTTCCCACTGACAGCTGTCAAATATCCTTTCCAGTTGTCCTATGATGTGCCAGGAATTTCAGCTGTCTTTGACCAAAGGTTATTAAAACACTTCAACAATTAATACGCAGTAAGAGGAAGCAGCCTGAAGCAGGTTAAAGTGAGTTGTTTTCCAAAGGGAGATGTGGCTGCTTCAGGTGCTTTTCCAGCAAAAAATATAGCTTGTGCCATGTAAGTTTGTAGAAACCTTTGATATCCAGACCAGACACTCTTTCCCAGTGAGACTCCCTCTGCCTCCCAGAGCCTTTTCCTTGGGAAGGCAGAATAAAATGCTGAACTGGAACTTCCTTGGGCTGTAAGTCTTAGTTTGGCAGGACTGCCCTTTTGCTCTGTTTGTACAACACATAGCACAACAGAGGCTACAAAAGTCACTCTATAGCGCTATTGTCACAGTAATAATGAGGAAAAGGAAAAAAAATAATTTGGCCTTCTGAAGCGAGCGAGAGACAAACCCCTCACTGACCCTTTCCCAGCAGTTGTTTTCCAGTTAGGTGAATACCTCTATCTGCAGGGTATCGGGGAAGCCGGCTGGCTCTGCTGGATCCTAGTACCACTAAACAACATGACCCGATGCTTAAATGTCTTTTTAATAGAGTCAGGCCAGTTTGTTATTATCTGTTGTAGCCCACGGGGCTATAGGAAAATTGCTGTTGTCTTTATCTAGTTCTACCAGTTTTTACACAGTAACAAGTTTGGGTTGCAAACAACTGACCCAACTAACAGTCTTCAGGGCAGCCACCTTCAGTTTAAATAAACAAACATGACCCACCGTCTCAGCCAGCTTCTCTTCATGGAAGAAACTTCACTTTTTCTGAGCATGCTCTGACCTGAGCTTGTCCCGTGCTCTCACTCTGGAGCTGACTTTCAGCATGTGCATTTAGCTGACACCTATCAACCCAAACCCATCTAGAAGAAACCCACAGCGGGGAATGGACATGCCAGTTTAGGCTATAGAGGGAGGGAGTTGGATGGGAATGTCGCAAGGATGTCCTCCATTTCAGCCAAATTTGCTGCCCAGGCCCAGGCTTCCTGTGATATTCAGCTACAAATATGTACAGGGAAGGAGTCAGGGGAAGGTTTCATAAAGGAAAACTGGGTCCTTTTTAAAAGAGATTTCAAACTGGCTCCAAGTAAACTTTGTCTTCTAACTCCAGCACCTAACAGTGAGCACATGCTGCAGCTCTTCAGCCATACCTAACTCATGGGACTTCCCTCCCATCAACTCTCACACGTGCAACTTGAAACACAAAAGCACATTTCCTCTTGCAAAAAAACAAGCAGCTGAATTCCCCCCACCAGTGATTACCACACCAGGAGCAGAAGGTGCTGTCAATGACACCAGCAGTGCAAGGAAGGGCTCAGGGCTGGGCCCACAGTTACCGCAGTGCTGATTCCTCATTGCGAGAAACTTATTTTTAAACATGAAAACAGTTTTTAAAATGGACCAGATGCAAAACATCAGGTATTGCTCCCAACCATTTCCCCCACTGCTGCAGCCTGATCAAAGCTGCCTCGCTTCAGGAAGTTATCTGATGTCAGCCAGTGACGCTACAGCAGAGATGAGTTTGGTCTCAGATACCTCAGTTGACTCCATTCATCATTAATCAGCCCTTCATGAGTAGAGATATGGAAATGTCACTGGCAGAGGTGTCCCAAGCTGCTCAGAATAAATTACCCTTATCAGCCAGCGGGTAGATCCCAGCAGCAGAGATTGGGCTTGGATTCAGACTCCAGCTGAAGCACAAAGAGTGTTTAGATCCCGGTGTCTGCTTGGTTCACGCAGTTGCAGAGATGCCAGTTCTGACTGGAATCTAAACACGACACAGAAATGGGATTTCATTCAGTAAATCCTAAGTAGCAAATAAAAAAGGAAATATTATGAATGAATATCAGACTGTCCTGATGGACTATAATAAATCTGCTCAGGGAGCCTTGAAAGACATCTTTACGTGACAACTTAGTTTCTGTAGCTAATTAGAAAAGCTCAGGCCAGAGATACTTATCTGTGTGCAACATCTGGAACTCATAACGTCTCAGGTTTGCCAGCTTTCATGGTTTCATTACAAATCTGCTGATACTTGCTGTTGTTATTAGTTTATTTAGTTGCCTTTTTAAAGCCTGACTTCCTGTAATCACATGATCATGTGAAAGTTTTCCCTACATAAAAATCTCTGTCCTTCATGATCGTTGCAAAATGCCTCAAAACACAATCCCTATAGGCTCAGGAATGAAGAGACAGAAATGAAAATAACTCCCTCACACACACCACAAAGTTAGGCAATTTTAAAGCCAATCGTACATCTACCAGGGACCTGGCTTGTGGTTTCTAAGCCAGCTCTGTGTTTGGCAGGATCGTGGCTCATGACATATTAGTGCTAAGGCTGGTCAGTATTGGAATCATCAAAGCACTCTGCAAATTTTAATTATTTCTCACTTCTGTTCTACACCTGTCATTACTCATCTGAATCAGTCATGGGATACTGGTACAGGGGATGTTTTGGGATGGCTAGAATTGGCACACAGCAGCAGTCATCCTGCCTTTCTCTGTCTCAGCACTTTGGCAGGAGCTGACTTTCCCACAATACCTTGAGAAGACAGCTGTTGGACTTGATTATTTATAGAGAAGAGGAAGAAGAAGTTGGCTCTGCAATCTTGATTTGACTCTAAAATTGTCCCTAGAGTTGGGATTCCATGCTTGGATCCCAGGCCTGGTTTGGAGACACCTTCTGCTCCCGAAGCATTCAAATGAAAAGGGAAACGCAGAGGGAGGGGAGAAGAAGTGAGGCTGGGCAGGGGCTTGGTACATCAACTGTGGGAACTGAATCTCATTTCCACTAAGAAAACTGGAAACCCCTGCCAAAGGCCCTGCATGAGTCACCGAACTATTGTCTGGCTGGCTGATACTGCGCAGGTAATACAGCACAAACTTCTGAACAACCTCATGTGGGAGAAGCACCCGGTACTTGGAGCTCTAGTTCTCAGCTCTTTACAGGCAGGGAGGGATTTCCCTTTGAAAATCTCCTGCAAACAGGCCCAGTGTTGGCCCTGCTCCCTCCCCAAGGGCTCCAGCTTTGTCATGCTAACATGCAGCCATCAAAGGAAAAAGGAGAGCCCCCTTTGCAAAAATATGCGGAGCCCACAGTGTGTCGGATGCTGCAGCAAAATCCAAGCAAAGCTGGCAGTGCTGAAGCCTCCTATAAAAATTACAGTTCTGGGCTGAAGAAAGGGGAAACTTGAACGTTTGGACTTTATCTTCTGGTACAAGCACAGCTCAAGGGAGTTGCTGCAGTATGTCATCTTCGTCTGACAGCATGAGGGAGTCAGTGGCTCTCTGGCTCCCCTTTGGTGCTGCACACCACTGCTGTGACCGGCACTCTGCCAGCACAGAGTAACAGCAGGGAAAGCTTTATCAGGGGGTCATGGGACCTTCCGAGTCACTCCAGCACCCCCTCAGCTGCATAGTCCTCCTCCATCCACACCGGTGAGGATACAGGTAATCACAGCCAAGTATCAGGTCTTCACCTGCCAGAGCCCACACACCGCAGACCATCTCCTGCTGACACCTCTGTCAAAGAGACCAAAAGCTGCAAGGAACCTGGGCTCCGCTCTTATCTCTCCCTGACAGAGCTACAGTACACGAGCAGGACATGGAGGAGACCTGAAACTCCACCGGTATCGTCTCTCCCAAACATCCTCCCCATGGCTCTGAAATCTAGGAGAGAAAGAAAAATAGATACCCATCTACTCCACCCTCTGGTAGTGGGCAAGCTCTCTTCGCTTCCTAGCTAGCACCTCTCTATCATATTTGATACCAAATAAAGACCCACTTAATTCTGACTCACTCTACCTGCTCATATTGCTTACTTTTCCTGGCCAGGCCATAATCCAACATCTACGGTGAAAAATCTTGCCATCTTAAATGAAACCTAAATTCAAATCATACCAGTGCATCGCCTTCTCAGATAACAAATCTAACCAAACCTTGTAAGAACTTACTAGATTGTTTCTAGATTGCCCAGCATCTACGTCAAATGTATAAATCCACGAGGCTTCCTGCACAGCAAATCCAGTAGATAAGTTTACTTTTCATCAGCCTCTGTTTATCAGGGCTGGAACTCCCTTCTCGGGGCAGGTTGTTGGTGGGGGATTAACAGAAAGTTCACTGCAAGGTACCAGTTATCCTGTGGAGTGGAAAAATATCAGGTAGTTTTGCAACATTTAAAGAGATGCACCAAGAACGTCTTGGGTGGCAGTTGGCACATAAGGGCTGCTGGCTCTTAGGGGCTTGGGGATTTTCCTTCCTCATAGAAAATGCCTCCTGCAAGAAGCACATACCTGTTACAAAACAAACTGTCGCTTTAGCTTTGTTAAATAAATAAATAAATCTTCTTTTACTTCAAGATCTGAGAATCAGCCTCCCTTCTAAGCTGACACTTTCATATTTTCCCTACAAATATTATATGGCACCCAAATACCAGGCACTGAGGGCTAGGCAGGCCTCTTGAGAATGGGGTCTGAGCAGCAATGACACTCGTCATTGATATTCAGGGAGGATCTGTTGCCATAGCTTGTCTCTAAGGCACTGAAATGGAAAGCAGGAGACCAAAGCGCTGCTCGCTGCACATCAGTGTGCCTGAGCTTTGCCTCTCACAACCTTCATGCCTGTTGTTCCAGTTGGAGGCCTGTTTGGGCAGTCCCGCACTAAGCAGTTGGACAGATGCCACCCCTGGGGCTCTCATGGGATTTGCAGCCATGACCGTACTGCAAGTAATTTTATGCGAGTCTTACAAAAATTTGCCTACCCTGAGTGTCTAGTCACCCACGCAAACCACTAGTGGAGATGTGACTTATAGCAATGCATTTTTACCCCAGTTTGAAACAAGATCAAACAAATTATACTGCACCAGCATAAACCGTGTCTCCACTGGTTTCCACTCCACTGGAGCCGGAACTGGTACTTGTGGCCAAAACCCAAGTGCAGATGAGTCCTAAAAAGGCACAAAAAGGAAGCTACAATTTCATCTGAACCTGAAGGATTTATAACCTTGACAGCAAGACCTTTTCCTGAGCGCTCCTACAGTAGCTTTAGGATTAATCACTGCCAGTGAAATCAGTGCCTGCTACTCTGATTTTCAGCACAGAATGAAATCATTTTAGGATGAACTAGAAAGATCTAATCTGAGTCAGACCCAGGAGCAGCCAGATTCAGAGCTCAGAGGGGAGGCAAAGCTGAAGACTGGGTTCAGATGAAGGATGCCAGATGGCTGGAGAAAGCCTTGTTATCAGAATTTAAACATATTTTATCCATTCTTGA
Source organism: Calonectris borealis (assembly GCF_964195595.1). Lineage (NCBI taxonomy): Eukaryota > Metazoa > Chordata > Aves > Procellariiformes > Procellariidae > Calonectris > Calonectris borealis. Next base: position 3,657,747 of record NC_134336.1, on the reverse strand, counting down.
ATAAAAGGTCGGACAAACGAGACATGAGGCTCCCGCCTGGCCTACCTGCCTCTCCATTTGGGTTCCTGCACTTGAAGGTGCTCAGCTGATGGGATTAATTGCATTAGACGACTACTTCACATAAACCATGCTTTGGAAGGAGTGGGAGAACCATAGATGGGGAAAACAACATAACCTAAGGAGTTCTCCTTGCACCCAGCTTCTTAATCCTACTACATGAGATGATATTTGGGGAAACGAGCCAGCCGTCTGGAGCTAGCATTGAACCGTGAGCGTAGACAAGTGCCAAATAGGGCAGTGCAGGGCCATTGTGAGCCTTCCCAAGGGAGATTTTGGATTGTGGATTGTTTTTTTCTTCCACACAAGGAAAAACTGCCTTTTGCAGAGCCTTGCAGTGCAAGCTGGCATTGTGTGGCAGCATGCAGGCAAGGGTATTTGGAGACTCTCCCCCTTGACCTGAGCATGACATTTGGCTGACATTTCTACAGAGCCCATCCCTGCAGTATCAGATCCTTTCTCCCTGTGATCTCCTGTGTCCTAAAGACTCCAGGCAGCTCCCCTGGCTAACAGGAACCCAGATCGAATTCTGGCCATTCGCTGCCTGAGGTCAAGCTGTAAAATGAACAATCCAAAATTGCCCCGAAAGGCAGATGTACTAATTAGAGAAACCTTGGGTGGCAGTTCTGAGTACGATGCTTTTAATAACTGCAGGGATGTTGAGAAGCAAATAAATTATATGATGAAAGTCTACCAGGCTGCAGAACCCAGATATGTAATAAGCAAGACTGGCACCAAGACTGAAATTTTGCCCCCTGGGCTTGGCATTTTGTCTGATTGCCTTTCCAGATGAGAAGGTATCTGGAGCTTCCGGTCCTGCCGACTACTTGGCAGAAAGGTATTTCTCAACAACAACCTGGGGAATCATCCTGGGAAGGCTGGAATTAGAGAGCCAGCACTCACTGGCACTTAGGGAAGTACGGGCAGGTTTTCACCAGGAAAGAGTGACCAAGGTTTCTTTCCTGACTTTTGGACTTAAAGTGGACATAAACCATATGGAAACTTTAAATGTGCTTAATATTGTAAAAAGCTAGACGGTTAAGGCCTTCAGTTCTTCTCTTTGCCAGGGCACAGATAAAGAGGCTCTGGCAGCTCCAGGGGTCTGGATTGCTCCCTGCCTGTGGCCTCTGATCCCATCGTTCCAATGGTTTATCTTCCCAGCGCTTTTGTGAAGCCGGGAAAACCTCTCCCCTCCTTACGCGGTGAGGTATGCCTTTACCTTGCAACACAGCATAGTGCAGAGGTCCCCATGAAAATGGAGACACAGATTGTTCACATCTGCACAGTACAGCCCACTCATCTGGCCTTGCCAGCCTAAAGCCGCACACCGTGGGTCACATGAACGAGGCTCTCCTGTTTCCAACCTAAGCCTGTTCTCCCGGCACAGAGGCCCTTGCAGGGCCAGTACACCCGAAATGCCCAGCACGGGGTCATACAAGGAACCCCTGCAGAGCCAGGGCCCCGCACACTCGATTGTGTGGCAGTGGGGACGGGAAGGACACCCACCTTGCTGCTTTTGACGGTCCATGGCATGCAGCAAGACTCCCCGAGTCGCTTCCCTCCCTCCAGCTCAGCGTGTTACACCCTCCCACGCTTCCTTCCATCACTCTGTGACCTCTTTGTGCCCTACATCAGGGCTATCTGTGCCCACCTTCCAGCTGTGCCACCCCACAACAGCCTGGTCCACACTCCTCCCTTGGCTGGGATCTGCATGCACCCATTGCCTCACCCAGCACACACCAGGAGCACCCATGGCCTTCACTAATATTGGGCTCTTCTCCCATAACCCCACCTTTGTGGCTTGACCAACAGCTCTAATAAATCTTGCAAATGAGGGTCCCCAATTACAAGAGGTTTATGGCTCTCTGGTAGTTTGCTTAGTCCCATAGGTCATCACAGCTTTCCCCCAGGGTGGACCTTGCTTGAAAGCAAACTCCCACACACATATAGACCCCACTTCAGACGTCTTGACCAGCAGAGACTCCCGCTGACAAGGAGCAAGGCAGACTGGAAATGTCTGCCCATCCCTAGCCCATAGCTGCCTGAGAAAGGAGGATACCAGTGTCTGTATCACACCTATAAGAGCTTCCATTCGCTCACAGGCTGCTACATGTCCCAAACAAGCCACACACAGTTATTTTCAATGGCAATTAAAGACTAGCTCTTGTTTCAAGGGCTGGACAATGAAATTGCAGGAAGAGCTGCCCTGACCAGCAACCATTATGTCAGTGAATACACTGGATTGAGAGATGCTGACGCTCATCTCGGCTCCAATTCACTTTTAATTCTCCTGGCCTGAAACCCTGCAGGAATAATATGGGGAACTTGTACCATTGCATGGGGATTTGGGAGCAGCACCTGTTTTAGGAATAATCAGCCCAGCAGGAGGAAAGTTCCTCTGCTGGTCTCGGAGTATTTACATTTTTGACCCCGTCTCAGGGTGATAATAGTGCACTTTGTCAATCTTGCACAAAACCTGGCCTGGCTCTGTGACTGGTTTGTCCTGACTCCTGCGTGGCTCTATTATGATTTTTCAAAAGACCTCCCATAAGGGTTAAATGACCTCACATTAGTGCTAATTTGGGGCTAACTTTCCTATTCAGCACATAACAAAGCAATTGGTGTTTACCCAAGTCCCATAAAGTGACAGGGACCACACACAACCTAACTGCACTCAGCCTGGACACAGACAAAACTCCACCCCAGCCCTTTCATAAGTATTGCCATTTTGTGAGAGAGAGAGGGAGGAAAAAATAAGAGAGGCTGACAGAAAACCTTCACCCAGCCCGTGCCCAAAGCACGACAGGCTTATTTAAGCACCCAACAGTCCACCTGAAGCAGCTCCACTGCTGTCCCCACGAGACTCTGCAATGGGAAGAGACAGTGGCCATCCCTTCCGTTCCCCTACGTGGCCTAATTGCAACCTGCTGAGTCACAGACCCACAAAACACTTGGCTGCCTCATTCCTTAGCTGCTTTTCTTCTCCACAGGCTCCTTGTGAATTTAACTCATATTAATTTGATGCCAGTAAATCACCCTGCACAGCTAATAAATCAAATGTCTCATTGACCCCGCTTCTGGGAAAAGGAAGGTTCGGCGGAAAGAAAGCGGCGCGCAGGCTGACTGCACACCGACGGCTGCGTGACTATCGCCACAAAAGGAATCGCCAGCCTCGTCCCCATCCCATCCACCGCTCCATGATTAATGGCAGCGCAAAGTAGGGCAGGCTGAAAATAACAACAAACCATGACTGATGTTCCCAAGCACACAGCTAGACACAGATCTTCAGCTACAGCGAATTGGTGTCACGACTGGAGCTGAACAGCACATTTTACGCCAGCTTGGCTTGCGCTGCTGTGGCGCAACGAGACCCAGCAACACTGGCCAAGGGTTTATTCAGTGCATCATTCCACTTCATCAGAGGCCATATATTTGCCCCCTTCCCATTGCAATTAAATAAGGACAAAAAAAAAAAAAAAAAAAGGGAACACAAACATGTTATTGGCCGAGTGAGTAAACATTTCAGGCTCTTTTGCAATCATTAATGATAGTACAAGGTGTGTGTGAACTTCCTGCACACTGTACTGCAGTTCATTCTGAATTCACCAATGCAATTAGGGTGTCTTTTATGCAAGAGCTGAAATTCGCCTAGATTGATTTAACGAGTATAATTTCCTCTTTGGAACTGCTGGAAATTAATCATCACTTCTCCAAGCTCCGTCTGGAATTCACTCCGTCAGCACAACACACAGCTATAATGGTGGCATCTAAAGAGAACTGCATGCTGACTACACTGTTGTTGACTTTGTTCAAGTATTTCCTATACTTAGAATGGGAAATATCTCAAATATGCAGCAAAGTCAACTATCCCAGCACAGTGCACACCGATTTTTTTCTCTAGTGACAACCATCACACAGACAATAAACCTAATTCTCTTCTTGCTCATACTAGTTTTCATTGAGGCAACAGCACCAACTTAATTGGATTGACCCTAATTTGCAGCAAGTGAAAGTGGCAAAAGAAACTGATGGAATATTTTAGAGAGAAATGAAATAAATACACCTAACCAGTTACATCACTAAGAAGCTACATTTGCACATAAAAATGACAATTTGTGCATGCGAATCAGGTAACTAGCCACCTAATTCCCTATTTTTATGGCTACCTGCCCGATTTGGGTGTACAGCTGTAGGATTTGGAGAGCTGAGAGCAATCAACGCCTCTGAGAATGTGCCAGTGACAGAATTATCTGGACTCCAAGAAATCTATTCTTTCTTGGCTGTTTCAAACTCAATGAAAATCTATAAATGGAGTCAGACAAAGAAAAAACAAGGACAACTTTATAGCGTACGGGGACACCGCTTAAGTGCCTAGCAGCTAAAAGAATAGAATGCTCTAGAAAGCAAACTGTTTTGTTTATTAAAACAATATAGCTTAAAAGGAAGAGCACTGAAGTAGGTGTGAATGAACTGCCCTTCTCAAAACTGAGGTGTGGCTGCTCCAGAGGTTTTCCCAGCATTTTGGTGTCTTTTGATGTAAACCACAGAAACTAAACTATATGAATTAAAATCAGAGCTCCTTAAAATTCACTAGTTCCAGGATTATTCTTGGGAGCTGACCCATCCCTAGAATACCCCACAGGTGTACAGTCACAAAGGAACTCACATGAAAGTTTGAGCAAGTCTTTGTTGACTTCTTCCACCCCAGTGTTGACCCATTTCTAGCCATCAGTAGTTTTCAACATTTTTTGGAAGAGAATCTCTATAGATTTTCTATTCTCCTGTATATAATGTTTAAACCAACTGACAATAAGCTTCCTTTTCTCAGTTACCATCTGCAGACCCACTAGAAGTCATGCAAATCCCCTAGGAGTCTGTGGTTAAGAAGAATTGATCCCCATCCCTTTATTGCTTCTCCAGCACATATCATACCCTTTACTCAGCCTCTTGGGAAGAGCCAGGACTTACTCCAGCATATTTTTTCTCTGGACAATAACAGTTAGCTCTGCCACAGAAAGCTGCATATTGGAAGTACTCTACAGGGACCATCTAATTAAAGATTACAGCATCCCTGGGAGATATACCAACCCATTTGATTCTGTCTATTGATAACTGGGGAAAACAGACTCGAAGCTGAAGTGTCTTGCCCAAGAACGCAGCATGAGAGAGCAGCGGAGCCAAGATAACAACAAGCACCACTGAGTCCTGCCACACTGTTTTCAGATTCTGGTTGGGACTAGGGAAAAAACCTCCTAAAATATTCCTTCTGCTAAGTTTCTGCCTCTCTTTGGAGCAAGGACAGCTGGAAATCAGATGAAAATATCTCCTTTTAGAAGACCTCCATCCAGTTTTGCAAATAAACAGATAAGCAGCCACCCTGTGGGGGGAAAAAAGGATAATAACTAGCTGGGCTCCAGGATGCAGAAAAGTGTGTAAAAAAAGAAAAAAGTTTCAAGGATGGCAAGATGGATGTGTAGAAGATGGAATTACAGACAGTCCTAATAAGGGAAAGTAGGGTTTGAACTTCCCGTGAAAAAGAAAAACCACAAACAAACCTGGGAGATTCTCAGAGCCATGGAGAAAGGCGTAGGGAGAGGAGAGGCGGGGTAAAACTGCACGAAGTAGGAAACTGCCACAGAAAACTTTGAGCTTTAAAAGTCTTCCCTTTTATCTAGAGAGCTTTGGGGTAAGAATGGAGCAAGAGGGAGTAATAAGCATAGGTGCTAATTGCATGGAGCATCTCCATGGAGCTTTAGATTAAAGACTCCAGCACCTCGGGGGGTGAAGGAATCTGTTGATCTTGGAGACAGTATGTGGGGCAGGCAGCTGCACCCTTTGTTACTAACCTGCCTCCCTTCCCCATCTGATCATGTAAATGAGAGCTACAAATGCTAGAGTTTACAGCATGCAACATCTGAGTTGGGATCTCTGGAGAGACAGGAATGGATTTATTTACATGTTCTGAGTTATCTCTGCAAATGATCTAACAGGGGCCCCTTCACATCTGTGGAGTCCTGATGAAAGTAAAAACATTGTACCCAGGTATTTCTGTTTGTGCTTGTGGCACTGAAGACAAAAAGGCCAGATTCTCTGCCTGTTTTACACCCCCTTAGCACTAGCATTCATTATAGTCTGCTCCTACGAAGTATGGCATGTCCTTGACAATGAATATGTGTTTTTCAGGGGAAGAACCAGGGGCAGATTCAGTCTGATTTGCCAGCTCTGCATCAGCTTGGCCTCAGATCTTCCCCAGATGCCAGCCCAGTATGGCTGCTGATCCTGACTCCCCTAGTGAAGCTGCATGGCAGCAATAACTTCTTAGAGAGGGATCTCGCTGCCATGGCAAAAGGCTGGGATGGTGGGAGAGTGGAGGTCAGGCCAGACTAGCGCTATTCCGGTGCTCCAAGTTATGGTGAAGCCCTCCCCATATCCCTACCACCAGGGCCTCGGGGAAAATGACTTCTCCACCTGCGATCCGAGAGTGGGTGAACCCGGTGCTTGGCAGCAAGGATCAGCCTAGGTAACTGTAATCCTATTTGGAGCCAAGAGGAAGGCAGGAGGGAGGACAGCAACCCCTCTGCTCTCCTTTGCCAATAGCAAAGAGGGAAACAATAAGAAGCAAAGCCTCAGGTGTTGGAGGAACAGAAATACTTTTTCTCCATAGACACCAGGCCTATTTGGCATAACACCCCCCACTCTGTGCGTGCACTGCCATTCCCAGGGAGATCCGAGCAGAGGAAAAGCAGCCGCAGCCCTCAGATGCAGTAGCTGTTGGGCTCCGTGAGTTGCCTGCCTGCCCTGAAATGTTTAAATACCTTCCCCTGCTGCAGGATGATGGTAGCCCAGGACTGCTGAATTCACCATTCTTCAAATGCTTCCATGCCTTCTATGTGGCTGACATTACCTCTGCATCGCTGAAAGATTTTGTTTTTGAAGAGTAGATGCTCATATATTAACCAAGCAGTCCTCCTTCCTGTCAGTAAAGCAAGCAAACTCAGCCAGTCCCTCACTGCTATTGCCAGAAGGAGAGTAGGGAAAAAAAAGACCAAAAAAAAAAAAAAAAAGCATCAAATAAACCAACCCATGAATCAGCCTCTGGAGCTATTTGTAACAGATGTACTGGCAGGTGTGTAATTGCCTTCCTACCGTTATCAGCTGGAGCTCACGCAGGCCCAGCAATCACCTGTAGCTCTGCAGCAGGGATCCCCAGGGAGCTAGCTTTTGCCTCCACCCCAGTGCACCGAGCACCTTCCTTTAATTAAGTGTTGAGCCTCTTCCCACCCGGGTGCTACCCTGCAGACTCAGCACTCTGTGTGAGAATGAAAGTGGTTATCGCTGAGGACCACGGCTTTGTCTTGGAGTCACTACGAGAGCTATGCAGCAGTTTCAGTCCCTGCCTCTATTAAATACAGAAACTCAGGAGATAAATGGGAAGCAAATCTTTGGATTCCTAGATCTCTGGATCTCTTCCTTCTATACAGCATCCTGTTGCCTTCCCTTTCGTGTAGGTTACTCCAGAAGAATATCTACTACAGAGTAGCTTGCACCCTTCCCTGCCACATCTGCTACAAAGAGTGTCAGTGCTGGCCTAGAGGACATACCATGTTGTGCAGAAGCAACTCATGCTTTCCATTTTTATCAGAGTAGCCACTCTTGGGCATCATTGTAGACCATTTTGCTTTCAATAGTATTCTTTCTTTGAAATAAAAAGATTTCATATTCTTTCATATAGCCCCAGAGCCTGCAAATATCTCATTTTGGAAGAATCTGAGTCAGAAGCAAAGCAAAGCAAAGCAAGAAAGGAAGTTCTCATCCTTACTTATAGAACCAAAGAACAAATAAAACTAATTCCCCACAAATTCTGCAGTGCACTTCCTGACTTTTGAATGCATAAGGCTCATTTAAAGAGCAACAAAGATGGGTGGGGATACCATCGAATTTCCTTGGCCTGTGCTATGGAAAGATGATTCAGAGGGTTCTCAACGGGGCTGCCCTGCTTATAAAAGGCATTGCAAAAACTGCACTCTGCTAACAGAACCATGGTGATGAGCAAAGCAAACAGCTCCTCCAGCCTGGCCTTGCTAAGGGGAGGCTATTTGCCCCATAGCTGTGACTCCCTTCTGGACCTGTGTGTCTCTCTTTGAAGTCCTGCTAACGCTAAGGCCAGCCCTGAGCAGTGAGCTCCATCCTGCGAGGTGCTGAGCACCCTCAGCCAGACCCTGTGGGAAAAAGCGGGCTCTGAGTGAAATTAAAGGGCAGCATATGGCGGGCTCCTAAAAGGAAATAGCTGTGTCCAGTGCATAGCAGAGCAAAGGAATTTGCAGCCGCAGGAAGGCGACTGAGACAAACAATGTTGACGGGATTTCAAACTTGAGTTGGAAAATTCTATGACTGCAAATAACACTGGCAGTCATATAACCCAAGGGAAAAAAATAGGGGTAATGAAACCTCCTGCTTCAGGGCATGAGCTGGTGGCCTCTAGGGACAATGGAAGAATTCTTCCTCCCATTCACAGCATTGCTCAAGTAGCTGGGTGCATTCTGTAGGAGTTTCACCATCCATAGAAATATCAGGCATCGACTGTTGATGGTAAAAAAAAAAAAGATACTGCACTGGACAAGCCACTGGCTTGATTTGGTAAGGACATCTAACAAATAAGTCAGGCAGCAATACTGCCATGAAATAAAAGGTACATTGGATGAGAATCCAGCCCTGGGGTCCTAACGAATCAACAGGGATGCTCTCCAAGGACCAGAGATAAACACATCAGACACAAAGAAAAAGAAAAATGCAGGCCAAACCATTGTGTTTTGACTCTGATCTGGAGCAGACTACCCAATACTATTATGCTGGCCAGCCAAATAATATGTCTTTGGAACTGATTTTAAATTCCCACCTTTGGTGGTTAAAGATTGGGCAGCTGGATCTCTGGTTGTGTCGGGGCTCCTCTTCCTCCTGAACGCTGCCAAATTACTGACACAGGGAGGGTATGAAGTTTGCTGGATGTCTCAAAAATGTGTTATCTCTAGTGGGCAGAAGTGTCTCCTCATTGTCAGTCTAAATCAGCCCAGGGCCACTTTAAATTCACTGATTATTATTGTTCTTCCTCTGAAATAGTTATCATTTTCCCAACGTTCGCCTCTTGATGTATTTACGGTGAGTGACCATATTGCCACTTGGTGTGGTCTTTGCGGGGTCACAGAGCCAGCTCTCGCTGGTTGTCCTGGGACCCCCACTCTGAACCTCTCACTGTCAATCCGCCTTCCACTGACCGCTGATGACCGCACCTATAGACATTATTTCTGATGAAGTTTTCCCTGGCTTTGTGCAAGGGCATTTGTATTTCTCTAGCTCCCCTGGCAATACTCTCTTCCTCCCATGCATTCTAATATCACATTTAGCTTTCTTTTACTTCTGCCTAGTCCCTATAGCTCACAGATCTGCTGTGATCACTTAGCACACCCAGGTCCTTCCCTTCTTTTGTTATCTCCAAATTAAACATTCTCTGTTTATAGCTGATTAGTTATTAATCCCTGAATGCATGAATTTGCATTTTGTACTTTGAATGTCATCTTTTTTCTGCTGCTCTGGTCCTGAAGGTCACATCGCTCTTTCCGTAGAACACCCTGACCCTCCTCTGCTTTTGATGATAAAGCCTGGATAAGAGTCAGCAGATTTCATCAGTACACACTTTTTTGTTTATTCTGAAAAAAATTGATAAGATTGAGCCCAAAAATGATTCTGGAAGAACTCCTCTAGTAACCTCCTTCCTGTCCAGTACTTCAGCTTTCAACATTTACCTATAAGGTAAGTCTTTCTGCCTCAGTTTTCCTTCTTCAAGTGAATTATCATGTCCAGATAGAATCTCATTTTTATGAGGTCTCAGGCATTGCTACACACACACGCACATGTGCGTGCGCATGCACGTGTGCTTGCTGAGGATACCTGCAAGGAATCTGTTTCTCAGTGGAAGAATGATGGTCTATGCAGTCCTGAAGTGGTACAAACCTGAGCTTCCAGGAAATCTTACTCTCAGAACTAAGCTGGCTCGGAGCCACTTTGTAATAGCACCCCCATAATAAGTAGCTTAAAAACCCAGACATCGGGACTCAGAGTCTAGCAAACGGGCACAACAGCATCTTCTGCCCCATTACACTTTCAGCAGCTCCAAAGGCACTCAGATACAAAGGGATTAGGTGGTTTATAGGACCAAAGCTTGGCAGATTTCCCTAGAGGGCCCCCAGCCGTTCGCTCTGTCGGTCATCATTCCTGTCAGGCTAGTTCAGAGTGTCTCTGCCTTTACTCTTAGTGGATTAAGGGGTGGTTGAGCGGTTGTTTTCTCTTGCTTTGTTGCTTGGAGATGGGGCTGCAGAGGGGAATGAATTACATCAGATAAATACATTAAACTGTCACTCTGAGAATTAACTGGAAGCCCCGGTCCCTCCAGGAAAACAGTACAAATGGCAAGAGAAGAAAGTGCCACAGAAGGCATCTCCACTGTCATTCACATAGATGGATCAACACGGACATAATTTTTCCTCCCAGTAATTAATTTCAGTGTATTATTAATTGTAATAACCATCAATTTCTAATGAATATACTGGGCCTCATCAAAATCCTGGCACTTAGTTGTCACAATTAAAGTAACTGTAGTATTCCCTGATCAGCGGGCTCAGTTCTTCCACCTCCTCCCAGATCAGAGTCCAAAGCACCTTATAGTCAAGAAGAAAGCCAGGTGATTGTAGCTTTATCCCAGAACTCAGGGTCTCTGCTGCAGATTTTCTATAGGACTTTGAGGAAAACTTTCTTTACCTTCATCTCATCCAGAGATAACATCAGTCCTCTACTGCACTCGTTTATTTGGAGGTAAGCTTGTTAAAAATGCAGGGATGATTCAGATATTTAGATAACAGGATCCACAACAAACTGCTGAGAAAAAAACATCCTAGGGAATCCTGCTAAAAATGTCTCCAAAAAAAGACCCAAGTCAGGTTCTAGGTGTTGAGGTATTTTAAGTCAGTACAACTTACTTGTTGTATCAAGAGACAATTACACTAGCTGAGAGGTTAATCCAGACTCACAGAGCAACAGCAACATGAGTGTTTGTCATTTCCTCTGCACAACATCACCGATTAGAAACAAAACAATGGATTGCTACATGTGCCATTAACCTTATACTTCTCACATCACAAGCACACTATAATCAAATACAAAGAAACAAGTATTAATTACAGCATGAATATCTTAGTCACTATCCTGATCAAAACAAAATCCAAGAATTTTATCATTAAACACTCTTTCAAATGAGAAGCAGGAAAACTACGTGAACATATTGATGACACACCCCATCGCAGCTGCACTCTCTTTAGGACAGGGACTGCCTTCTGTTCTGAGTTGGTCCAGCACTTAGCACAGGGGTCCTGGGATTGCAGACACTACTACAACAGCAATTAAGTTTCCCATTAAGATACATGTACCTTATTATCAAGAGATAATAGTTACCATTACTATAGCAAAATACTCAAAGGCAAGTCAGTAAATGTATCAATTAATTGTTTTCTTCCATTTCACCATATTCCTTAAAAGAACAAATTCTGAGAATGGCATCAAGGCTGTAAGAGCCAGAACAGTTAAAAAGATCAATAATTTTCAGGTCAGAGGAAAGGACATGATGTGACAATAAAGTACACTTCTCTACATAGCAGAAATCCTGACTTTGGAAGCTGCGTGGAGAACTCCTACCGATATCAAGATTTCCCAGTGTGTTTCGTCAAGGCGAGATTTGCAGCAAGGGGCATTATCCTTTACTGCTCCTGCTGATGGCAGTGGAACCAGGATTTCACAGTGCATTTAAGCAAGGCAAAGATTTGCCGTGAGAGGCGTTATCTTTTATAAACCAGCTGCTACAGCTGAAAAAACAGAGGCACTTTTGGGCACTCAAACACGCATCTAGATCTGACTCAAAAGCAACAAATTTCAAACTACGTTCAGGCCAAGAAAATTGTCTTTGAGTTTAACAAAATTATGCTGATCGATTAGACAAACTGAGAGAAAAAGTGGTTGATATTTGTGCCAAGTTTTTGCTTGTTAGCACAAGTTCATGTGATGTTAATAAGGCTAATGGACTTCCAGGCTGAAACAACTTCATATTTGGTTGGGTCAGGGTATGGACAGATAAGGTTCATGATTGCTTGCGCCTGTCCATGTAAATATGGCCTGAGATGTGGGCAGTTATTTACTTAGTCATTTCCGTGCGCTGACACGATCGCGATTTACAAATCATATAAGCAGGTATAATGTTATCATCTAGCAATGTTTTTTTAATGAAAATTTTTGGTTCTGGACTATGACCCAACTAAATGGTTTAGAACAACAGGTGAATCTCAGGATCTCTTGCTGTTGTAACCTTCATCCTCCCCGACGAGTCTCCTCCCCTTTGTTTACTGCAATTCTTCCTTTGCACTTAGATTGTAAGATCCTGCGAGTGGGGCCCCTATCCAGCCTTTGTTCAGACTGCGATACGTAAACAGCTATTTGCATTCAGTGGGAGACTTACCTGACCCAGGACTCACTCGGAGTGGTGGGATCAAGATTAAATGCATTTACATACATGTAAATTTTTGCCATTTGCTGTGCAAAAATATCCTGTCTCTGAGATACGGGAAAATATGGTTCTGACTCAGAATTGATGCTATCTTTCCAGTCAAGATTAGAGTCTAAATTGTGCAATCCAGCTTAACTCACAGTATCAGTTGCTATGCAAAAGACAATGTTTCATACAGAGGTGTGGTCTTTCCAATGATTGCAACAAATACAGACCACAGCTGGCTTGTCATTTAGATCCAATACAATTGGAAAGCGCAACCAATTTTTCAGGTTTGATCCTAAAAGAAACTGATTATTCCTCATAAGATGCGGACTGACCTTAAATCACGGTGAAAGTAATGGGATCAAGAGCTTTTGAATGCTTGTGAAGAAACCGTCCCTAAAGACAAAAAACAGAAAAGGTGAAAGCACTTAAAGAACAAAAAAAAAAAGAAGAAGAAGAAAAAAAGCTTTTTTCCCACAGGAAACTTCCATCACTATTCTATTTTCCCTAAGGACATTTCTGTATCTGTCACTAAAAATTACTGCTGTCAGCGGTAATGCATCAGCACAAACCGGAGGGCTGGGCTTTGGTGGTCTGAAAAGGGATGTAAACCACAGTTGTTTTTAACCACCAACTCACCTTAGCTCCAGTGAACATATTTATTATGCAATAAATCCAATTTTATCTGGAGGAAAAATGCTATTGGAAAGAAAAACTGTGTGTTGTTTTCAGAAGTGCATGCCTGATGCCTAGTCAGGGCTGAGAGACATTTCACTCACATAAGGCTGAGCAACTGCCAAAACAGAGGTAGGAGAAAGGTACGTGATAGGGAAACAACTGCAGATGAATGCCAAAACCCTTCAAATCCCTGAAACAGCAAAATTGTTTTCCATCAGAGCCCCTAAACAAATGCCTTACAATTTCAGTGGCAAAAAAACCAAGCCTAAAACAGATTTCCTCCATAATGCGAAATAACGCCCTAGAAAATTACACCACCAATAAAAAGCTAATGAAAAGGTCTACTGGGAACAGTTTTGCCCTACAGATAACTTGTCCCTACTGATCTTAATGAATTCACTTGCAATTTTGACATGCTTTTATTACAGTGGCACTCAACGCCCTAGAAATCTCAGTGCTAGGTGCTGTTCAAAGAGATGGTCTTTGTCCCAGGGAACATGATGTAACTCTTAAAAAGGCAATGATAGAGGCTGCTAATTATTCATTGTTTGCACAGAGAATAAAAAAGGTTTATATGGAACTAACGTATGGGTAAGTGTAAGTATCATTAGTAGTAATTATAGTAACTGCCTCTAAGATCCTCCTCTGTTATATTTGAGGCAGACTTCATTTCATAACTACAGGTTTGTCTGCTAAAAAATCCTCTTTCACAACAGACAGCCCATTGCAAGCCGATGGCTGCCTTCACGTATCCTGCCACTCTGGACGAGCTGTCTTCCAGCACGGAGTGGTCTCCCTTTGGACTCAGGCTAGAGGAAAGCCGCAGCAGATTGGTGCTATGTTTCTCTTCTCAAATGTGTTTACCAAGGGCTTTGCATGGAGACATTTAATGCCAGAAATGTGTGGGTTGTCAAATCATCCAAGGAAAGGGACAGTGGAAGGCCCTGGCCCTCTACTTTTTATGCAGGCAAAATACTGTCTCGCTTCAAACTAGCATTTGATAGGGGAGCAGAGATGTGAGGAAGGGTCTCTTCTGTCCAAATGGTTGTTGCTGGGTAAGGGCAGAATTAAATAGGATGAAGAGGGCGTGGACTGAAGATAGGGAATGGGATCTCTCGTGATGCAAGAAGCATCTTTGTGTAATGGCGCAGCCCAAACTGGAGCTCACAGGCTGCGGCAGTGTCCACCCAGGCGGAGGTTCACCATCCCCCCCCTGCCCCAGAGGGAGAGAGGTTTCCTCTCCGTGCCTAAAGAAAGCCAGAAGAACCATGGGTGAAATGGATTTTAATCCCTGTTGAGAAAATGCAATGGTAAAAGTACTCTGCTCAGCATGTGCTCATTGTCGAACCCACGCAGGCGCTCAGGGCGGGTCTGTTTGTCTCTTCAGGGCCACAGAAACCAACAAACAGCAGCGGGGAGAGGAGTTACCGCGGCCCTATCCTCATCACACCCACACTCCCATGAGTGGCCTTCTTTCTGCCTAATGAAGTGAGGATTAATTAGGGGAGGTAATGGGCTTCTACGGACGGCATTGTCAAGGACTGCTTATTGCTGTTTGTTGATTCAGCTAGCCATTTTGTAATCCCTCATGTTGTTTTGCAGTGACTACGGGAAACAGGTAGAAAAGACATTTAGCTTTCCCAAGTTCAAGGCACCTATGCAGACCCTTTAGAAGTGATGGCTGATGCTGGATAGTACTGAGCAATAGCAAACATACAATCAGTACTCAAACAGTGCCATTCATCTCCAGAAGATAGCTAATCTATAACACATAGGATGGGAAACAACAAAAAAAAGGATTTTCTATTTTTGTTCAAAAAGAAGGGGAAAATTCAAAGGGAATTTGTCTTTGGCACTTACTTCTTTTAAACAAAAAGTTATTCTCCCTTAAAATTTTCTTACTAACACAGTGTTTATATAATGGGGGAAATACTGCTCTGAGAAGGTGTGGTGTCTTAGAAGAAAAACAGAATGGGGGGGAAAACCTGATGGTTTTTGCTTTTCTCCTTGACCCATGCAGAATACAGTACACCCCAGAGCCTGACTTTTCTTTGCCCTTTGCCATGTCCAAGCTTTTGTACCCATAAAAATACAGTGTGTTATAGAACTAGCCCTTAAGTAATGGTCAGCATCCACGCTGCCTTGCGGTGGCAATTCCTCAACACGAAAGGCATCGGCAAGCCAGCCCTTGCTGTTCCCATGCTTTCCATACAATTCTGCTTTGGGCTGGGCCATAAACTAATACAGAAAAGGGTCTTCAAAAGTTTTCCCTGCAGAACCACTTGGCAAAGGACAAAGTTACTCATCTGGGGTTGAAATAACTCTTATCTCCCTGGCCAACCCACCTGGATTTTAGCAGTCACTCTCCTGTCATGTAACTCAGCCTGGAGAGTATGAACAAACATTAGCAGGTTTAAACTGCCACATTTCTGTATTTGGGCTAAGCAGAGCTCAGGGCAGAGATCCAATGTTGTCTTTGTGTGTACAAACCCACCACAAAAAATAATTAAAGCACTGAATCCTGATTTTTCCCCTTAGTTCCTTACAAGAAAGGTTAGAACCTCACCCATGCACTGAAAATTTGAGGCCCCTTTAAAAACTCCCCCTGGATTTTATTTGCCTGCCCAGCAGGACAGATGACACACTAGATTTCATTTCATTTTCTCAAGACATGACATTTTTGTTGGCTCATGTAAGGGGAAGGTATCTCATGCCTTTCTAAAGATGTTTGCATGCATGAGCACTCCACAGATCAGACAAAGCTTCTGCCCTTCCCAAGAGAGATATTTTGAAGAGGGATGTGCTATGAGGGGGACACACGGCTTCCTAAGCAGTGCCTACCATGAAAAGAGAGCAATCATTGTGGTAAGGGCAGGGGTTTTGGCTCATTTGCTACAAGATCCCATGGGACCTATGTCAAAAACAATAGCAGGGTGTGAGTAGCTATGTCCTGTCCCACAGGAACAGCCTCTGCAGGCTGGGGTGCCAGTAGCTCAGGATTTCAGGTGGGAATGTCCAGGAGAAAACTGGTGAGCGGGTTGGGCTCCTTTCCTTTTCCTCATTTTTCATACCTTCACCCCACAGCTGGGTGGTGCCAGGGAATACACATAGCTTAATGCAAGCTGCTATGGCTTGGGGACCAGGCAGCATGAGGCACAGACACATCTGGTGGCAGCAACACCAGCGTGCTGATATGCCACTTCAGACAGTGCCTGAGTCAGCTGGGACACAGGCTGTTCCTAAAGGACAGGTCCGGGAAATCCCTGACTGCCCTAAGGAACCAGGAAGAATTACTTCCATTCATGAAGGATGCAACAAGAGCTCCTGCATGCCTTCAAACAGGCTGAGCAAGACTCCTGCTGAACTATTGCTCCATTCTCTTCATTGGACATAGAGGCCAGAGGAACTGTCCCTTTACTTTCACGGTGAAGGAAGATTTGCTGTTTTGAGGTATTTCCTAATGGTCATGCCAATAGCCTCCTCCACTCATTGCTTCCTCACTCCTCTCCAAAGTAGCCGAAGGCTATGAAAAACACTGGAGGTCTAGTGGAGTCATTTCAGATTGATGCTGAAACTCCTAGAGCTTGTCTACATGGCGGAAATTCAGGGAAATCAATTCGAGTTCTTGAAGGGTAATAACTGGTAATGTTAGGTCAGTAAAACGGCAACGAACTCTCATGCAGATGCTCCAGTTCAGAATCAGATGGCCTCAACTGAGTCAGTTAATCTGAACTCACTTTCAATTAAATTACAGTAAATCCAAAGAAGACCCCTTTAATGCTAATTGAGTCTGCAGGGACCACTCTAATTCTAATTGAATCTAAAGGCGTTTAAGTAGCTCACTTCAAATTCACACTTCTAAGACACTGCCAAAAGAAAACTTGAAAACTCGATGGGAGTATAATACAAACGTTCTCAAACAAGGGGACATACAAAAGTAGTGCAAAATAAGTATATATATTTAAAATCTCATGCTTTTTCTGAGTTAGCATATTAAACTACAGAGATGTCATCTAACAATGTCTTGCTCTCTACAGATTATGTCACTGCCTAGTGCGTTGTAACGCACATGTCATGTGCCAGGGTATCGGTGGAAATACCAACTCCAGGCCCTACTCTGAGTCCTCTGGCTGACTCATTGGGCCACCGCAGGAGCCTTGTCACTGAGCTGCAGCCTCTCCTCCTGACCTGGCCACGCAGCAGTGCCTACAGCGCAGATCAAAGCAGGAGCAGAGCTGGGCAAATGGGCTGAGAGATGAGAGAAGCCACAAATGGAGCTACACACTTACTAATGAAAGCAAAGCGCTTGCAGACATCAGAGCAAAATGACTGCATTAGACCTACGAGCAGTTGTTTCTTCCAGATTTAAAGAGCTTGCTATGGAGGAGGTGTGCTGGGAAGGAGGGTCTCTAGTTAGGGTGAGTTGGATCCATGATGGACCAGTGGCAGCCAGGAAAGAGGACAGGAGTTTGAACCTTCTCAGGGAGGTGAGTGAGAAGCAGTTTGAGCTCTCAGAGCTGCTGTGCTATGCCACGTGCTTATTGCCACCATCACTTTCACTCATTTATTAGCAATACCAGCAAACGCGAGAGCTCCACCACACTGCCTGTGGTACATATCCCACCCAAACTGGTTTTGATCTTAAGAAACAAGAGGCAAGAAGGAAGGCAAACCGTGCTCAGAAAGGGTACACCTCTTGCTCAAAGTCACACAAGAGATCCACGAGCAGAACTCAGCTCAAACCTGAGACTGATGCCCTTTCCGCTAGACCAGACTGCCTCTTTCCTGGATTCATGGGATAAACAGCCTCATTTCTTCGCTCTCAGTGCACTTCCTCTGCTCTGTCATACCCATACTAGGACTTCACTGGACCGAAGTTAATGCCTATACTGGTTTTCCCCAAGCCTGGTTATAAAGATTACATGTCACCACACCTGCCTCACCTGGTAGTTAAACACTAGACACAGCCTGCACCATCCTGCACAGAAAAATCCATACAAGAAACGTATATTTTTAATGCAAACACATTCCTAAGAGCACAAAGGCACCTGGTGAAGACATTTCCTCATTGCTGGGTGCATGTGCCCAACTGCCATTAGCACTAAAGAGAAATAACAAGAGCCTGGGAAGAACCATCCGCTTGGGTGGAGGCTTATCATAGTGCCAGGTCATCAGAGGAGATTTTAGGGTGATTCTCAGGGATTAAGACCTCTCATTTCAAATCATTGACACTTGACATTTCCAGTTCAGCTGAGAACTTGTAAAATCACTGAAGAAAGTGAAACCAGGCCACATTAGTACCAAAAGAAGCAGAAATATGCACAAGTCCCCTCTCAGCCTTGGCCATGCCCATGCTTTCAGTTAACTGAACTCTTGAGCAATTTTTTGTCTCTGACCATTCCCAAATTGGTTTCTTACAACATCAAAACTGACTACTGACTTTCTTTCAACTTATCTGATAGAGTTAAAAGAAAACACCCTGGCAATGCCACTGCATCATAAGAGAGGCTTTGATCATCTAGAACTGCCAACGCACCTTGAAGCGTGTTAAACATATATGACTTGGCTGATTGCATCTGCCTGTTTCCATTAAGTGTACCTGCAAGGGAGCCACCCGCTGAGAAGGGGCAGTATGAGGGAGAAATGACCTGGGTTTTGGGTTACTCCTTGAGGTTTTTCATAGGAGGAACTTTGTGTTTAGCATGTCACCCAGCTCAAGTAAGCAAAGGCCAGATGAAAGTGCATTTCTGAATAAGCTTTTGGCAAGAACTGACCTTTCCACTGTGGTTATGAGTGGAGAAACCTTCCAGCAGTAAAAAACCTTCAACAGCTCTCATGGGCTTTGGGTGCTTATATAAACTCCATGGATGAGGTTCAACTCCTTGGATAGCAGGTGCTACCAGTCCATGCTGGTGATCCAGAGTGCCACGCTGGACACTGCTATATTGGGGATTGATCCCTCCCACCCCCTGCATAAGTCTCCCTGCGTACAAAGGCCCTTCCAGTTGAAAACACCTCTAACACTGCTCAGTTCAAGAATCTAAGCATAGATTTTAGATTCAGCTTTTAAAGACTCAGATTGAAGGAGCAGATAGAGACAAATGCTGCAGTAGGAGACGCACTGCTAATGAAATGCTATGACACTTTGACACGAGCTATGTGCAGAGATCTCAGAAACCTCCTTTTTGGTAAAAAAAAGTAACCCATTACCATTAGCCTTTTATTCCCTGCTAATGGTTCAAGACTCTTCTCAGTTCTCCTCTGGAACATGAAACACCAAGGCCACCTCATCACCTGCCCTCTGGGAATGTGATTCTGGCTTTGTAGGTTATCTGGGGTGGGGGAGGAAGCAGGGGAGAAGAACGATGGGGTGCTGTGCAGATGATTCTCATTAATTTTGGAAAGAGTTATAAAAAGTAAGCTTTAAAGTCTATCCTAAATATAAGGATTCAGCTGATTGAGAACTCATCTGCTTCTATCTCTTGGGTAATCGTGAATACACTTCTGCTGTGTCACTTCAAAGGCTCAGCACAGCTGGGAGGGTTTTCATCAAAGCTTCTGCATGTCTGGGGGAGGTTTTCCCCCCCATGAATATACATCACTGGAGGCTCCTTTTCCCAACTTTTCCCATGCCTCTCTCTGATTGATCCTCATTTCATTCAGATGAGCTCTTCCTCTCTGGATGGCTAAAGGGCAAGAGACAGCTCTCTCCAAAGCTTTCCCACTCGCCTGGATGCCTCTCCAAAGATTTTCCTCTCATCAGAGTGGGGGAGGGAGGGAGCTGTTCAGACAAGAGATTGAGCCTTTAAATTAAATTCTTGTCATCTGAGGGCTGGGCCTGATAGTAGCGGGGGTGGGAAGCATATTCTCCCAGTATCGGGACTCTGGCCAGATCCTCATCTGGTGTAAATATGTGCTAGTGGACTGATCTCAGCAGTCATGTCATCAAAACTGCAAGCCTTAAAACACTCCCCTCTCTGCAAGGCAGCAGGTTGCTGGGTGAAACCAGCATCATCCTCTGTGTGTCTGCCCTGCGGAGTACGTGAGCTCCACAGACTAAGAACACTTGCTGAAATTGCTCAATTCCCCTCTTTTTCAGTGGGGAGGGAGGGCCAGGCAGCTCGGTGGAATTTCAAACAGTCAGCCACCCTCAGCCGGGTTGGGATTTCACAAGAGGCCCAGACCCTGTGCGCACCCAGCACGTGCAAAGTGCTGGTGGAAATCTGGGCCCCTCTCCTGATCTCAGAAGGGAGCTCAGCCCTCCTGGAAATTCTGGGCCCGGTGCCACTTAGTTACAGCACGTCTCCTGGCTGGTGGCCAGATCAGAAGAGTCTGAACCTCATCTTAGCTCTTCTACCCTCCACCCTCTAATTGCATATTCCCTAGGGCCAAAATGACCCCAGCAGTTGCCAGGTCAGGACACTGCTGAAGCGACTGGATGTGCACTCTCTTATACCTCTGGCAAAGCTGGCCCACGTGAATGGTAACGTGTTGCTGTTGATGATTTTTTAAAAGAAATGTTAGGAATCGCCTATGCAGTGACCCACGGAAAAGTGACAGCCTTGGAGATTATACATGTCTGCTTGTCCAGTGAGATCTTCCCCTGTTCCAGTGAGACCCCTCAGCAGACGGGGACCCTCTCTGAGAGCAGGAGAGCTGCACAGCCACCACCGATCAAGTTTCACAAGCTTGTGTCCTTACAGCCTCCTGTGCATCCTCTCTTAGCTCAGAGCCCTGCGAACCCACATCTTGGACCTTTACCAGGGAGATCAAACCAGGTCCCCAAGGACATGTCACCCTCATGGGGACTCTTCCAACACCGTAACATCTGTTGGCACCTATAAATCCTGTCCTCCACGCTCAGTTCCAGGCTGTAACCCTCCCCTCCACAGCAAGAGCTCCTCTAGAGAGGCATTCAAAGCCTGGTCCGTTGTGCTGGGGCTGCATGTGATTGAGACGTTTCTTCCCCCCAGACAGTGATGGGATTTTCCCGCACCAGTCCCCTGAATGGTTAATTGGATCTTGAATGGTTTATCACTTCTTTCACTGGGGTGTGTGGCTGGATTTACTTTGACACAAGCTCCTTTCTGAATTGCAAGTTGGCAACAATAAAAGGGAGAAGTCTTTAATTAGTTATCTGGCTAATTAACTTTTACAGCACTGTATAGCTTTGGCATCCAAATACTGCAATGCAAAACATTGCAAACATTCAAACAAAGACTACCCACCCCACCAGGAAGCTGCTGCCACTAGTGGTTGTGGGGGAATAGCATCTCGCAGCCTTGGCCGGGGTGCATGGAAATCCACCTCTCGCTGTGCTGTGCTCCCTGGACTCCCTGCACATCCACTTCTGCAGATAACTCACCTTCTGATGACGATGTTCAAATTACAGATACGGAACATGCATGGCTTCCCCATGTCATACTCCTCCTTCCCAGCCTGTGCACTCACTCTACCATTGGGTGAAATACATGCCAGATAAAATTTATTTCCTGCTTGAACGGTATATGTAGAGATCCTTGCATCCCCCTGCCATGCAGGGGAGAGTTGCACAGTCAGGGCCAGCATACCGGCATCCCACAATCCTGAGCCAAGAGAGAAATCCCTCACATCAGGCAGGGTGACGTCATATCACACAGTAAGGAAATGCTCTTGAAGAGGGATAAGCTCTGAAGCCTGTGGGATGACCCCCAAGAGCACAGTTTGGCTCAGATTGTACAACAGACAGGTTGCTAGAATTAAGTCTCTCTCTCTGTTGGAACATGCAGGGTCCCCACTGCTTTTCCCACGCTGATCAGTGAGAGCTAGGGGTTTCGGGAGGCACGGTGCCCCCAGGACGTTCCCGTGTTGTTATATCTGCACCTTGTGGGCTAGCACATGTTTTACTCTGTGTGCACTGGAGTTTCGCCGTTACTGCATGTCCAGGCAAGCTCCCTAACTGCTTTCAGCATGAATAAAAAGGCACTGTAAAGGGGAAGGGACAGGTTTCAGGAAAAGAGAGCGAAGCAGCATAAAACGGGCCATCAGCTTGAGTCCACTGGCTAATCAGTACCATCCCACACGTCTGCCCCACTGCTCAGAGAGGCACAGAGGGAAGGGAGAGGTCTGTCTCACCTCAGCCTGGGATCCAAACTAAGTCTACTTTGTTGTAGTTTGGACTTTAACTGAGATCTATTTAACTGCTGTATTTAATTTGTTTGTGGTAGAAAAGGATTTTGCTTGCTGGCAGGCCCAACTCAACCAAGTAAAACCAGGGGCGATACTTTGCCCCCTTCCTGTAGCAGTCCATGTGGGATCTGGGGAATCAGCTGAACTGCCAGCTGACAGAATTGGTGCCTTCGCTCGTGAGGTAAGTTGCTGCCTTTAATGTTACACAGCCAGCTGCCCAGGGAGGGTTGTTACAGGAGGATTTCAGTAAAGCAGCACTGTGTTTGCACACCACAGAGTTGCACACAAAAAGCAGGTCACTGGGAAGGTAAAAATGAAGTCAGCTCGGAGCTGCAGCATGAGTAACCACTGCTACAAAAGGGGGCAAGGCCCTCTCCGTATCCTGTAAACATGCACATAAGAGACTCTTCTCCACATTCGTTTACTGTGAGCAAGGATACCTGTTGAAGGGAATGATTTCACTCTGTGAGCACAGAGCTTGTGCCTTGTTCAGTAGGGGCTTCTCTTGCTGAGGAAAAAAAAATCTCTGCAGATCTGCACTTGGTAAAAGCAGCAAGGGATGGTGCAGGAAGCATGGACTGATACAGGGGGGGAGATGAGGGGAAGGTTGTCTCCTCTGGGTACAGGCATGCATCTTACCAGCCCTCCCTGAACTGGAGGACCTAAATCTAGAAGGGATGGAGATGCCTGTGAGCCGCCTGTTTTCCCCCCACTAGCACTGGCCCATCCATTCTGAACTCCTGCATTCTGCCAGGGCAGCCAGGCAGCCCTCCTCCGTCAGCGTCACAGTGGCATCCAGTCTGCCTGACTGCAATATTAACGGTAATGAGGCTTACAAGGGAGGAGAGTCCTCTGGCCTGTGACTACATGCTGCTTGTGCAGGTCTGAAACAGCTGTGAAACGCTACGCTCTCCTCAGGCAGCTCCTAAAGCCTTGTCTCACCACCCTTAATACCTGTCAGAGTACGATGGTCCAATGAAACTATGACAGAGGTACAATCCTTAACACAAAGGGTCCAGGTGTCTTTACAGGATTACTGTATTCTCACCACGCGGGTGCAGATCAGTAAATGCATACACCCTTGAAATCGTGACCCTTGTATCAGGAACTGAATCAGCTACAGTTGCAGTGTACAGGCAAAGCCCTGAGTTCCTTTAAAAACCCTGCCCCAGAAGAAAAAATAAAGGACATGAAATGATTCATAGCACTTGTATGGGGAACATTTTATGGTTTTGTTTTTGCTTTTGCTTTTCATTTTACATCTTTTCAGACTCAGTTTAAAAAACAAATCAAGCCCATTCTCTTCTCTTCCTCCTGGTGACAGGTTGCTCAGATGCTTGTCTGGGTCAAGGGGACACTGCCGCATTTTATTTTACCATCTGGAATCGCCCAGCTCTGCAGATTTTTTAACCTCTTAATTCCCAATAGCATTTTGTTCTTTGCTCATCCCATCATTTCCCCATATTGGCTTTTCTAAAACTTCCAAGATAATTTCCATCAAATCCAAACACTCAGCAGTCTGTATGTCAGGCTAGTTTCTAAGCACAAAGAGGAAAATATTTCCCCCCCTTGAGCTGCCGAAGATCAAGTGCCCCCAGTTCCAGGTCAGAGCTAAGCCTTCAACAAAAAGATTTTCCAGGGATAGGCAAGAAGGCTCAAGTTCACCAAACTAGCTCACTAAAGCCAGGATCAGGCTCGCTGCTAGAGCTCCTTGGTGTTTACAGTCTCAGGCTGTCACTTTGATATATCTCCTCCTCTCAGAGTATGTGCCTTGCACCCTGCTGCCAAAGCCACAGCTGCAGCCACTCGCAGGGGCGGCGGCCGTTTCCACACTCCGCGTTCCTGGATGGTACGAATGCCTTTGCCGCACAACTCGTCCTCCAGACCTACATAAGCCAGAGGGAAA
The DNA here is from genome assembly GCF_964195595.1 of Calonectris borealis. Taxonomy (NCBI): domain Eukaryota; kingdom Metazoa; phylum Chordata; class Aves; order Procellariiformes; family Procellariidae; genus Calonectris; species Calonectris borealis. Next base: position 3,633,349 of record NC_134336.1, on the reverse strand, counting down.
GAAAGGAGAGTTGGGCAGAAGAACTGCCAAAGAGACAAATGTTGTCTGAGGGAGAGTGATCCCTGCACCTCAGGTCCAAACTTGTCCTCTTGGTGCGAGAAACTCGGGACAGAGGAGGAAGTTTCCAAAACTGGTGACTTTCGAGTTGTTCGAAAATTTTCTGCCCCTCCCCTAAGCATAGGTTTCCTTGAAGAACAGTATGTTCTCCACAGAAATTACAAGTGGTTTCCAGGGAAAGTTTTGGAACTGGTTGAACTCTCACTTTCAATTTCAGATTAGGCTTTTTGTTTAGATTGGGGCTAATGAGTATTTTCTCTTCAGACATTGCCATGCTCATTCACTTTTCCAAGCAGGCCGTGAAAAATGTTGAAGGAAAAATTCCTCTCCTGCCCTCAGGTTTTACTTCGCCCAGCTCTGAAGACAGGCCCATACTGCACACTTTTGCCACCACAGTTACATCAGCTCCACCACCTCCAGAAATAAAGACATTAAGCCAAGAAAAGCAATCTCGCACTGGTGAAGACTGCACCTCTGCTAGGAAGCTCTGCCCGTAGCTTTCTAAGTCAAAGACATATTACTTTCCGACTGCCAAGCCTTGAGCTCACGCCTGTGAACTGCTACGGGGAAGTCTGCAATTTTTTCTGTGCCTCAGTCCCCATCTGCACAATACCTGTGTACAGATCCATGTTGAGAGGGTTATAGGGCTACGTTCTGGAGAAACTATGAGAAATGCTACGTGGGATGTGGGCTGCCTCGTAAGCCGTGAGCACATGTACAGCACCAAGCGCAGGGGCGGCAAGCTCAGCTGCAGGAGCGGTGCAGATAGCAGGTGCTGCCAGAACTGTCTGCAGCATCACGCCCTTAGCGAAGCAGAGAAGTTAATTAAATAGCAGGAAAGGAAAAGACCATTTAAAGAGCTGAGTCTGAATGACTAAAGGTCTTAGTCACTCATTTACCAAGATCTTAAGCAAAAACTCCTTTTAAAATAATTTTTATCAGGATCACGTTCCTTTAAGAAATTTCTCAAATCATCCAGTGAGAATCACTGGGAAATGGCACTCTCATTCCCCGAGATTTTCAGTATCCAGCATGTTTGTGACAACTGCCATCTCTTCTCCTTGCCTGCAACATTCTCTTAGGCTGAGCAACCTCACCTAGCACAGGACTATGAACGCTGCTAGAGAAGAATGATTTTTGTCCTGCAGAAATTGAAAATTTACTTCCCAAAAAATGTTGAGTTGAATCTTTCCAGAGTTTCAATCGAAACCTTCTCCAAAACCATCTTGTTTCATTACGGGAAAAAAAGCTCATAACATTTCAGAAAGAAACAAAAATCAACTGTGGAAGACTCCATGTGGAGGAGGTTATTTCAGAAGGCTATTTCACATTTTAAGAAATACTGAAAACATTCAGCCAGTCCTTCATGCAATATGGTGGTGATAGAAATGTAAGAGCACATTGGAAATGTTAAGCATGCTGCACTTATGGATCAGTGGTTTGGTTTCCCATTGTCCATTCGCACCAGAAATGCCCTGTTAAATCTTTTAATACGTGGGTTTTTTCTCAATGGGATCAGTGGTCCTCCCAAGCACATCGCACGCAGCACACACAGCTCTGCCAGAACAACTACGTGGGTGGGATAAGAGCAGAAGGAAGGACCTGGGATGACAGTACCTTATACTGCCTATTGCCTCCAAAGGTTTCATAAAATCAAACCACAGCCCAAATCGTGCCTTCCTCACAAGACTAAGACTGTATTTCCTGCAGTGCCCCTCCTCAGGAAAGGAAGGTATCAGTCAGTCTGACTCAGGAAAGGTTGCAGGGTTTGCCCTGGTCTGAATCATCTGTTGCACACAAGAGAGGCAAGAGGTGGCAAATCGAGAGAGTCCCCCAAGTATCATCGGTATTACTGCAGTACGCGAAGGCCCACCCACAGATAAGGCATTGTACTAAGGAATGACAACCCCATCCCAAAGCATTTATGCTCCAGATGAGTAGAACAGTGGGACGGTGGCATGATTCGCCCAATGATGGAGAGACACCAGTGGCGTTATCAAGCCCAGTCCTCTGCTGCAGCAGGCACCCCTGCCTGCAATCATAAAGTCATCACAGGCCAGAAGACCCCAGAGCAGGCTCCCAAGACACCGATGAGTACAACGGTGCTTCCTGCCCTTCACACCGGGGTAACGAGTCTTGCTCCTGCCGACACCTGATCCGTTGCCTGCCTGGGCACCCAAGGCCAGGGACAAAGGCTAGTCAGAAAGCAGAGCAAAACTTTGTGTACAATGCAAACGCAGTGCCTGCAATTAGAAGATGCTGTTGAAAATACTCATGTAGGCCACTGTACAGGAGGGTGCTAGGCAATGCAGAGGGCAGAAGGAGTTTTAGTGAAGTTTGCCAAGTTTTTAAATAGGTCTAGATGAGAGCCTGTTGCTTGGAGGAACAAACGTATTTTGTTTGATAGGCAGCGACACCTCGTGGCACAGGCCTCCCCCCATTTGCTGCCAACAGTACACTTGTTTTTCCTGTGACAGGTCCTCAGTCATGCTAAAATGAGGGGGAGTTTTGCCACAGAGTCCAGTGGAGCCCAGATTTCAGGGCTGATGTTTCACAGGAAACAATGAGGATGATAAGATTCACCTCTTGCCAACGCTTACTAAAAATCACCCGTCATCTTTAAGAGAAGCTGCCTGAGGGCTCTCAGCAAGACCTTAATGAGACTGGCCCTAGAATGGCTTCCTATTTTCTTCAGGCTGCTACAGGAAGAGTAAGAGTCATGTGTTGGTACTAGCTCTGCAGTTTTGATGCTAAAGGGGAATAGACCCTCCAGACGCTTAGCTTTGTTTTTTTTCTTATGAAGCGTTATAGTTCTTTTTGCACGAGAAAGAGAAACTTCATAGAAATTAAACAGAGGTAGCAAAACAGCCAAGGAACAAGAAAAGTACTGGTAACAGAAGCCCGTGGTAAGAAACGGAGATTTTTGGAGAAAGTTGTGACTGAAGAAATTTGTAACTATGTCTCCTCCTACGGCTTGTATCGTACCATGTTCAGGGAAATGAGACATTTAATACCTTCCTGGTAAACATACAAGCTTTTGCCAATACAAATCCCAGCTCTATCGGCTCTTGTCCTGCTTAGTACCCAGAACCTGACATTCATAGGTAGAGCAACGGGCTGTCTGCTGGGGTTGGTGAGTTTTCCATCTGGGGAAGACCCAGAAAAGCCCCTTTTCTCTATGCCGGTGTTACTTTCTGTGTTGTAACTTCATTGACCCATTTTCTTTCCTCATGGCACAGGCCTGGATGTGATTGTGATGAGAAGAGCAGGAGAGTAGATATGCCAACCAAACAGCACGACTGATCGGGCTGTTTTTTCCCCTTCTCTCTCTGTGCACAGCATGCAATGGCACAGCTACTCCAAGCACATACGCCTGGGCATAATGTACTTGGTAGCGTAGCTCACAGCTGAACCAGGATGTTTCCTACTATGTTTCTGATACCCACAGAACAAAACTGCTGTCTCCATGACTTTGCTTTAGGAAGACACGTGAGGCTGTAACATACAGCAGCAACTTAGGAATTGAGCTTTGCCCCAGGAGAGCTCTGGAGTTTAAAGGTACCGTGTGCTGAAAATACAAACACCTCGAGAGTTTCATATCTGCAAATGTCAAGGCCAACAGCCAATGTGCTCATCGATTAGGCAGAGCAGGGGGCAAGAACCATCCGTGTGTTGGCAGTCCTGGCAACTGGTCCTGATCTTGACTGATATTTTTGGGTTGATGACAAATAATTGATAAGTGGTAACTAAGGTATAAGGAAATTGCAGCACTGGCATTCAACAAAACCACAGGATTTATCAGAAGGATCCATGTCCTTTCATTCGCCCACACTGTGTACGGGGCAGATCCCTGTCCCATTTCTGCACTTTACTTCCACCATCTGTAAAGTGGAGTAATTCCCTAACGTCTGAAAAACATTCTTAACCTGGTAACATAAATTAAGAGAAAATCCTTGATCTCTTGTAATCACAAGACTATCATAATATCACATACTACTCATTGATTACTTTTTTATTATTGCTAGGTTATTATCAGATATCTCATACAGTAAAGCCTTATTTGATTTCTATTAATATTTCACAGCCACATAGGTAAATTCCAAAGGTCAATTTTTTAATGACGTGCCTCACAAGATAAGGCTCACACTGTTTTACTCTGTTCCTCTTGCACATAGCCTGTGACAGAGATCAGTTATGTTACACTGGAGGGCGTAGTACTGCAATCTTTACAACATTTTTCTTTCATCAAAAGCACTCTCACATCTGCTCCTTTCCCAGTTCAATGTGCAGTGCTATATTTGGGCCGTACCAGGAAGTGAGGCTGTGTGTGTGTGTGCAGTTCATTAACTGCATGCTCCTCCATAATTCATACAACTTAATACAAGAAAACAACATGATGAAAAGGTAGCAAGAAAAGAAATATATTACAAGTGGAAAAGTTCTGCTTCGGCATGTCTACCTGGAGAGTCAGAGTCCTGATGGCACTGTGCTTCCTGCGGCAGACTAGAGGTACAGTACAGCTGTCTGTCACTTTTCATTTCGCTATGCTGTGTGGCTTTGGTTGTAGGAGTAAAGACATATACAGGTAAATTTTAAGTTTAAGTGGGAATGATTCACATAAAGTGAAATATTCCACTGTAAAGAAATGGCAATTTAAAATCTGTCTATAGAATGTGTCTTGTTGAAGGCTAGTGATGTACATATTTACCTATCAAAAAGAGTAAGTACCAGGAAAGTACAAGTGGTAAGCCTATGTGCTGCATCTCATAGAATCATAGAATCATTAAGGTTGGAAAAGACCTCTAAGATCATCGAGTCCAACCATCTCGCTGCATTTGTGGTAGGATCTGCCTTTGAAGAATTGGGATTGAATGAGCGGTGTGAGCCAGCTGTGTCTGCCTCATCCAGGGACTAGGAGGTAGGAGCGCAAGGGAGTCAGGTCGGAGTTTGTGGGGTTGTAAATCAGGTCACAGTGAAATCCGGTGAGACCTTGGCGGAAGCCACTCAAAATTATAGAACAGGATGGTTCACACAAATGTAGTCCTAGTTCTAAAAGCTGTTGAGATGAAGGTGCTTTATAAGACATGAGGAAAACAACTACATCACAGACATACGTGCTTCCATAGCCAATTTCCAGTCTTAACTGAACTGCTCTGCCCCAGATTTTGAAACCACCTTGGTCAAAACCAGGTAATATTTCCTATCCCCAAAGATATTTTAAACCATTCACGTAATTTTCCCTTTCAATCAGGTCACGTTCAACTTCCCCCTCCTCAAAATGTTACACTACTGTCAAAGGATTTTGACATGATTTTGACATGGACTCCGGGAGAAGGCTCTCCAACAGATGTGACATACACTGTGAGGTATGAAAGGTAAGCGCTTACAAAAGATGTCTGATTGAAAGTATGGCACAGGGCAAACATCTGTGCATGTATATTAATCAATGTCATTATGATCAATGACCTGGCTGCATCTTTTCACCTTTCACCTTTCACCAAAACCAATCCTCACCTGTGTGGGAAGTGCTCCAAACTCTGAGCAAGATTTGGTACACATCCTCCAAAACACCTCCTTCTCTTGCTCTATAAGTTATAATAAAATAGCATGTTTAATATTATGGTATGCTTGTTTCTTCCTTTAGCCGGGAACGCATGGACAAATGGATAAAAGTTCCTCATTGCAAAAATATTCACAGTACCTCTTGCAATCTGACTTGTGTGCTTCCAAACTTCTTTGTTAAAGTCCGGGCTCGAGTAAAAGCTGTTTCTGGACAATTCCAGTCGCCATGGGTAGAATCACAGTTCAAGGAATACTATTTGGATGGTAAGTGTCTGTTAGGTTACAGCCTGCATGAAAGGACATCCCAACAACAGCGTTGGCAGAGCAAATGAGTAGATCACACATCACAGAAAGAGAAACAGTAACAAGCAGCTTTACGAATGACAGAGATTTGAATGGGCACAAACAACAATAAGCCATGATAGTTTGAAAATAAATTTTGTAGCAGGTGTCAGAATTTGTTCATCAATGCTCTAGGTGAACAAACTGGTTTCAAGCTTTCCAGATACCAGTGGGGCTATGTTGGATAAAATAGAGATATTCCTTTGCCTTCCTCCTTCTTTCATGTCTACCACAAGATAACAAAAGTGTAGACCAGTCTCAGAAAAGCATTAATTCTGTGAAGCTAAGACACAAGCAAGCACTATTCTTATGTCTGATCACTCAATTACAGTGGAACTCGCTCCCCCAGTGCTATACATGAATGTAAAGGAGAACTCAATCCACGTGAATGCCTCCTTCCCTTTGGCGACCTGTGTGGAGAGTTTCTCTTGGATGTATGACTTGAACCTTTGGGAAGCTGGATCTGAAGACAAGGTCAGTAAAAGTGGCACTTCTTAGATGAAACGGAGGAACGATGCCTGGCTTGAATTGAAATCGCTTCAAATTTCTGGGCAGGGAGGGACTGGATTCAGGAGAAACTGAAATGGCCAAACCAGAGTTAAACCAAAGCCAGAGGAAAAAAGTAGATGTGTGTGAGTGCATCCTTATTTTATTGGTAGTTCCCTTTCCTATTCTATTTCTATTTTTATCAGGATGATGTGATGGGGAGGCTACACAGTAGTCAGTATAACAGGGCAATATCTGAGGTTTAAAACAGCTAGTTCAGGTACGGCTAACAGTGTGCCATGGCAGCACAGAGCATGCTGGAAATCCCACCATAGAATCCATAAGCCCTAGGAGAGATGCTTGCTACAGACAGCAAGCAAGACATGAAGTGCTTCTCTATGCACTTTCCAACCACTGGAGCCACACAACAAGATGAAGAGAATCATGGGCTAAAAAGGTACAGAAACATCACTCAAATAATGAAAGAATCGTCTTTCCAACACTCTGTTATTTTTGTTTCTAAACAGAAGCAATACGAAGGTATCTTTAGGAAGAATACAGTGACTATCGACACCACTGCTCTTCGAGGCAACTACTGTTTAAGTGCCAGATCTTCCTTCCAAAGCATTGACTTCAAGCACAGCGAATTCTCCCAACCAGTATGTGTGCTTTTAAACCACAAAGGTATGTCCCTGCTGAGAAAAGGATCTGGTGAGACATTAAGTGGGATTAGGGCAAGTCAAACATTTCCATCAAAATTAGCTTTCAACCAAAAAAATGGGCTTCCTGTTAAATGGATTGGTTGGATTTTCTACTGAAAGATGTCTGCTTTCTATAGAAATGTTTTCATTTAAAAAATCCAACCCTGAAAATCCTGAAATATTGTACTTGAGTTATGCTTACAATGAAATTTTGGGAATATTCAAATTTCTCCTGAAAAAATGTGAATAAAGCATTTTACCTGCTCCAAGTAAGGCACTGGCTGGTATCAACATTCATTTCTGTCTGCGACTGACTTACAGTCTGATCTTAGGCAAGTCTGTTATCCTTTCTCTGCATTTGTAAGATAAGGATCTTGAACCTAACATTTTCTGAGATTTCTGAAAGAAAAGCTGAGTGTAATAGCCCATTATTAGCATAAAATATACCACCAGCAGGAGATTATTTTTGTCTTTTTCTTTTTCAGCAGTGCAATGGAAGTTCCCGTTTTCTGCCATGATCCCCGTGTTTGTCCTCCCCATCCTTCTGACAAGTGCCTTCATCATCTGCTTGCTGAAACAAGATGCTAAGCGAAAGAAGATGCCTCATGCTTTGGTATGGCCCAAACGCTGGGGTCCCCTCCAGAGTCAAAGTCTTGCTGCTTTTCAGAGGGTAACTGGGGAGGAGTGGGGGAGCTGTATGGGCTCCGCATTTCTCAGTTTTGCATTCAGAAGTCCCATTATAAGTAAGCTTTCATTCTGGCATGTCCTATATCCAAGCTTTTCTTTAAAAAGCATCACTAACTCATTGACCTGTGTGTCTTGTTTCTTTTCCCTCGTAGGATTTAAAAGCTGCTGGACCAGTCTTTCCCTGGGAGCTCAGTGAAAAGGAATTCTTCAGGGACTATCTTATCTGCACAGAGAAGCCAATATCACAAAGGAAGACAAACAAAACTTTAGCAAGAAACAACCTACCATGGATGGCTTCTTTCCTATCATCATCATCATCATCATCAGAAGAGGAGGAGGAGGAAGAGGAAGAAGTCAGCAGTACTTCCATCCCATACACTGAAATGCCTCTGTTTCCAAAGAGACATCTCAACTGTCAACCATCCAGAACAGCTCAGGGAGAAACTAGCTTGGACTCCGGATCTGGAGGTCTCTCTGTGGATAGCAAATCTGTGCTTGACCTAAGTACCTTGGGTTTCTCATTCTTTCCAATGACAAAGAATGAAGTGGACACCTCAGGATCCCAAGGAAATGAGAAGGCATCCCTTTCTCGCAGTTCCTCTTGGGGAATAATATCTCTCACTGACGTGAGATTCCCAGGTTCCAGGGAATATGGACAGCATGATACAGACAGGGATGAATGCCTGGAAATGATGCCTCTTCACACACTGATGGGGGGGATTTGTGCCAAACTTCCAGCTGATGAGCACTACCTGCATAGGAAGGCTCATAATTTCACCAAGTATTACGAGAAACCAATAGTTGATCTGCATGCCCAGATCGGTGAGATATCACAGCTCAGTGAAGATCCCAGCACCATTTCCTTTCAGACATTACAGGTGGCAGAAGATGAAGGTATTGCAAGTGACTGTGACAGTGATAATTTTACAGAAGGGACACCTCCTGCATCCACGGTGCTAAGTGACACATTTGAAACTTCAAATATGGAGGAAAAATATGATCAAAAGTTTAAATTCAAAGGCTATGAGCACACACATTACATGCGAAGGAGCTAGAGTACCCCAGCAGTTCTGTGACATGCCTGGAAAATACTAGAGAGCTCCAGATATCCAGACAAGGATACCTGAACAAGAGCAAGGACAAATAACTGATAGTGGTGCTTTTTGTATTTATTCACTTAGACAGAGTTTTTTCTACTGATGTCTGGCCTATCAAGGCATATGGCTTTAGGGACATAAAAAGTGTATTTTTACTGCTAAGTAACTAATGTATGTTCACCATCCCTCTGTACAAGTACAACTGTGATAAGGGGTTAAGGCTCTGATATGAGGCACGCTATTCAAACCCAGCCAGGGGTGAGGCATGCAGTGATACCTCATGTAGGTTGTGTTCCCTTGAGACTTCAGAGCAAGGTAACTTTTACATGTGAGTTACGAAAGGCAAAGACACCTCTGAGGGAGCAAAAACACAACCCGAACCTGTGTGAAACCATTAGCTGGGTTCCGAAAACACAGAGTGTTGTGCCTGCATATTGATTTTGAGCCAGGATGAACTGCTAATGTTACATTTGCTTCTCTGTAACTGCAAAACTGCACCCCTGCTTGACTGGAAGTACCTTACAGAGACATTTAACAACCTTTGCATTTCGTGGGATGAAAAGATCTCCACCTCAACCTACAGAGATCACCTTCTGTGTTTCAACAGAGTGAACTGAAGCCAAAGTGATAAATGTGCAGCATGTTTGTTTATTTATTTATTTTTGTTTTTATACAAATATACTTATTGATGCTGAAATTCCCCCTGCTGTGCAGAATGTCTGAGAGCTGCTTTATGCAGAAGCAATAATATTTTGATAGGTAACTCCATGTGTCTTTGTTTTTATGTTTCCCAGAACTACAAAGGGTGACTGCAGCTCATCCTGAAAAACATTACATTTTGAAACAGGACTCAGTCATGGGCTTCCCATTCCTAATGCTTTGGTTTGAGTGGAATCCTATGACACTTCCCAGCCAGGTCTCCCTCTGGGTCACTGAAAGACCAGGACTGTCTGGTCATCTCTCTGAGCAAAGAATCAAATCAGAAGTCCACCAGCAAAAGGCACAGGAGACACAAGGCCTCTCTTCACTGGTCAATGCTGACCTCTTCAGTGTATTTTTTATTTGCACTCTTCACATCTCACAGAAACATACTCTCCCATTTCATTCCAGTAAAAAGACACACAGAAAAGCAAAGCATTACAAGAAAGACACAGATACACAATAGCCATTCTCTGCATTCAGAGAGAGTTGTCTCAGATGAGGGAAGGGTGTTGATGGAGGGTATTAAAGTTGACATCTTCAGAGAATCAGGAGAACAACATCAGAAGGAGGTAGGGGGTGATAGGAGGGGTTGGGAACTGCTTTGAAAGAGGAAAGCAAGATGTACTAATTAAAGTCCCGAATTAAAGTAAAATGGGGAGGTGGGAGAAAAGATTCATCAACTTTTTTGTCTCACCTGTCCTCCGCAAAGTGTCCTTAGTTACATCCTGCATTGTAATCCCTCCTGTTCAATTAGAAAGATATAGATCATACAAATACAATCACCACCCATTTTCTTGTGCAATCAAGGAAAAAACCCCAAGCTTTGAGTTACAGGAAGCTCTGAAGTTGTGTAACCTCTACAAAATTATTTTGACATGTCACAGCTCTGCAAACAGGGCCTGGGATCACTTCTTTGTCTTGTCCAGCTTTTCTCAGGATGGAAGCTGGGGGAAAGGTGAGCTGCAGGCCAGGTGAGCTGTACTGGTGGAGGCAAGATCCCACTTCTCCTTCTTTCACCAGGGCTTGAGATCTGCTTTCCACTGCAAAAGGGTCAGGGACTGCCAGAGCACAGTGCTCCCTCTTCCAGAGCAATTGGTCCTTATCTTACACCTTACTTAACAGTTGTAGCTGTATAATAAGAAGAGTAGCTCTCCCCTCTCATTGGAAGAGGTATGACCCAGTCAACCAAAAAACCTGGACATTGCTCATCTACTGGATAAGTGCAAAAGCTGGAATCAAATCTCCTACATCCCTGGATCAGCAGTCACTAGGCTTCATGCAGTCCTCACAGAGTGGGGCTCTGCAGCCTGAGCCCTGCAGCAGCTCAGAGGACGTAACCACCGTGGTCTTCTTGGCCTTAATCTACTGTCTTCACAAATCTCTGGCATGCAAGATTTTTCTCCTCTTTCCCAAGCTGTGCCAAGTTATAAGCAGAGTTCCATGGAAATCTGTGTTAAGAACCTCTCAGTCTGTTTTTGTCCTTAGGAACTAACTTCTGACATAGACTCAGGCTCTACAGTTTGGAAGTTGAAAGCCAAGTGTTTAATTTTAAACTTGGAACCAGACTTTTGGAGATCTTCAGGTACCTAAAGATTCAGCGAGGTGTTTCCTGGGCTATTCAAAAGGTAACATCTCTCTAGAAATAAGGGCAGAAATAAAGTTTTAAGTTATATTCTCAAAACTAAAGTGTCAGGTGCACTACAATTTCCCTCACCTCTGCCCTATCATGGGTCATCACACAGCAGAAGCATGAGGCAGTGACATGAGGGAAGGAAAAAAATAGAAATACTTTAGCAAGCTATTCGGGAAACACCCTAACAAAGAGTTGTACTTAATTAGATGTAGGCAATACTGGTGGATAGGTGTGTCTTGTTTAATAAACCTGTGAGGCTTCTACAAGTGAGATGAGAAAGACAAAATCACTGATGCATCAGTGGCATGGTTTGAAGCATACAGCCCCGTAATATTGAAGCAGGGCAGGAAATAGAAACAACTTCATGAGATTAAGAGCTAAGCAAAAGAGGTAGTAATTTTTATCACGTTTGGCCACAAGGATAGAATAGTGAAAGTAGCGTGCTTTCAGCTTCAGAAGCACACATGGTTTGTATTTTGATTAAATTGGCTGCAGATGTGATGTTGCTTATGGGACTCACTTGTAATAGTAAGAAAAAAATCTAGCATTTAGGAGCTTTAAATAGGCTTAGACAATATAAGAACACTGCTCATAAGGAATTTGTCTAATGCACCTATGTGGTTAAGGGCAGATATTTCTGTTAAAGCTTTTCTAGGGCTGAAGTGATTACAATTTGAACGGTTCTCAGTGCTCAGAAGGACAGTCCAGTTGGTTTTGCTTTGGTGGAACCTCAGCTTTATGCAGTGGTCCAGTTAGTCCTAGGCAAAACTGAGCACTGAGGACAGGACTTCCCCATTTTGTGAACAGTTACGACCATGGGATAAAGTAAGCCAGAGAAATAAGCTAGGGAGGCTATCCAGTTTGTGTCAAGGGAATAGCTATACTATGAAAATTCAAAAGCAGCGGCTAAGGGAGTTTCCTAAGCCTCACATACAGGCTGTATGTGTGAAGCTTTCTTCGCTTAGGACATCTTGGGTAAAATAAGCAGCACGCAGCTGTACCAGTTCTTCAGATGTTATACACATCTGGTGGTTCTAAATCCACATCTCCTGGAGACAGGCAGTTAGTTTTCACTTTTGACCAAAGAAGGAAATGTCTCTCCCTCTTCTGAGAAAAGCCTGAAAATGTAACTTAACAACACCCTAAAAAACTCAGAATGCTATGGAGAAGGAACTATATCTCTTTCTTGTCTAGATTTCATTCAAACTCCCAGTTCTTACCATATGGCATTCATGATTCTCAGAACAGAGCCTTATATTGTAAGCAGCCACAAAAATAAACTGTAGGTCTACAGCAGCCTCTGAGAAAAGCCATGGGACAGCACATAGAATCATAGAATCATAGAATCATACAGGTTGGAAAAGACCTCTAAGATCATCGTGTCCAACCGTCAACCCAACACCACCATGCCCACTACACCATGTCCCTAAGGGCCTCATCTACACGTCTTTTAAATACCTCCAGGGATGGTGACTCCACCACTTCCCTGGGCAGCCTGTTCCAAGGCCTGACCACTCTTTCAGTAAAGAAATTTTTCCTAATGTTCAATCTAAACCTCCCTTGGCACAACTTGAGGCCATTTCCTCTTGTCCTATCGCTAGTTACTTGGGAGAAGAGACCAACACCCACCTCGCTACAACCTCCTTTCAGGTAGTTGTAGAGCGCGATGAGGTCTCCCCTCAGCCTCCTCTTCTCCAGGCTAAACAACCCCAGTTCCCTCAGCCGCTCCTCATAAGACTTGTGCTCCAGGCCCTTCACCAGCTTCGTTGCCCTCCTCTGGACGCGCTCCAGCACCTCCATGTCCTTCTTGTAGTGAGGGGCCCAAAACTGAACACAGTATTCGAGGTGCGGCCTCACCAGTGCCGAGTACAGGGGCACGATCACCTCCCTATTCCTGCTGGCCACACTATTTCTGATACAGGCCAGGATGCCGTTGGCCTTCTTGGCCACCTGAGCACACTGCCGGCTCATGTTCAGCCGGCTGTCAACCAGTACCCCCAGGTCCTTTTCCTCTGGGCAGCTTTCCAGCCACTCTTCCCCAAGCCTGTAGCGTTGCCTGGGGTTGTTGTGGCCGAAGTGCAGGACCCGGCACTTGGCTTTGTTGAATCTCATACATGCTCCTCCTACAGAAAGACTACCTCCTCTCTACGTCAAATGAGAGAACCTCTGCAGCCACCTGGTAGTGCAGAGTCATGGCAGACTTGAGGAGCTTGTGCTCTGCCCAGTATGCAGCAGGGCTACACGCTAGTCATTTGGTTCCCATCGAAGGCCAGTATGAACAATAGAAGAGCTTAAAAACTAAAATCTGGCTGACTTTCATTTTAAAAAAGTATTCGAAGGTATTTCTTAAGGTGTCTTGCTTGCAGCAGTTATAAAACCAACTAGGTGCACAGCACTAAGTTTTAATTTCTAGAGTTTTAACAAGTCAAAGTTACCTGTCCAGAAAAGCAAGCCTTAAAAATGAGAAACCTCAGTGAGAGCCTTCAGGCGGAAGCTCTTTATCAGCAAAATGGTATTTGGCGCTCTTTCAAAAGCTGGGGATTTTCTAAGCCTCTGGCTTGTGCACCTTTGTACAGTTAGATGTGCATACTCAGAAGGGGAGAGGTGCTCCTGTTGTCACTCTTACGTTCTCTCTTACACATGCGCACAGATCTTTAGCTGGTGATCTCGGATCCGAACGCAGGCGGGATAGTAGCTCTGCAGCCTGTTACTGGGCAACAAATCCAACCTGGCCTCACGAACAAGAATTTAGCTCTTGTAAAAGGTGATTCACCTGCACACAGGAACAACTGCCTGCTCTCCCAGCCCAGCTTGCATAGTTATTCATGAAGCAATTTCTGATCATCTTGGCTGTATTTTCAGTGGTCGGTAAGTCCTGACTTCTCCTTTCCTATCACTGATAGTGGTTGTTTCTGTTTGATCCTGTAGTATGGGAGATAGGTCAATCAGGTTTACTGAAAAAAGACCTAAAGAATGAGCTGTTGTCTGAGGTTGTTCAAAAGCTCTCTTCTGTCTTGCTCTCTCCCTTTAATATTTTCAAAGTACTGTTGGTGTGCTCAGGTTTAAGGATTAGTAGGGAGAAGAAAAGATTCCTTCACTTCAAAGCGTTTGCCACTGATGTGTTACAACCCAAATCCTACAGGAGTAAAGGATATTCATTGACTTCAGGGGGCTTTGGATCAGTCCCCCTATGTCTTAAGCGGAGATGCAAATGAATACAAGAACAGCCCTGACTTTAAAAGAGGTACAAACAAATAATGTATCCCTAAAAGCCATTTAATCCTACTCCAGATGTGGCAAATTCACTCCTTGGTGAATCAAGGATAAACTTGCTATGTTTTCCAATGCCAGCTTTTCAGCAAGCAACTTTCTCATTCATCTGCTCTTGTGTCCGTGATCTTATACTGTAGGGAAGGCACCTTCAGAAACTTCTAGAACAGAGGGACTTTCACACTGTGAAATATCCTGGTTTTTCCGTGCCCACACTTGACTGTGTTTGTGTTACGCTGCTTTGCATAACTGTGTTTTAGTATGGATAAATGTGGGAAGACGTTGATTTCCTACTTCTGATATGATCAGAGTATTGGTGACTCAGTCTTCATGATGCCCAGACAGGGAAACCCACCCGCTTTATACTGACTGCTGCATTTCTGCCTCCTCAGGAAGACTGTGCTGAGCCTTGCATGAGCAGAGGCAAGTGTTGAACTGCAGATGAGGTCAGGACAAAATTTGGACTAGACTGCAATCCATTTTTGTGTTGCTTCCCTGCCAAAATACCATACACAACAAGACTGGGAACAGGATCTATGCCTTTCTGCCTAATTCTCCTCCTATACAGCATGCTAGTTTAAACTGCTGACATTCAGTCCTCCTCCATGGAGGCAGCTGAAGAGAAAGCTTGGAGGGAGGATCCAGGAACTGGTATGGTTTAGTCCCCGCTCTACCACAACTGCTCAATGTGATCTTGTCGAAGTCACCCCCATTCTGGTCCTCAGTTTTCCCATCTGTAAAGTGGTGCTATTTTTACTTGCTTACCACATAATTTTTTCATGGGGGGGACTCACTGATTTTGAGTGTCCATTTACAAGCACCATAATGGGACTGTTCATTTTCAGCAAGTGCAGACTGAAGCCCATGCAAGTTCAAGGTGTTTATCAATATTGCAAACCAAGAGCTGAGTAATGTATAAATTACCTCTCTTTGTGTCTGTAATTTGAATTCACAGAGCTTATGAATTCTGAGGTTATTCTCCAAGTTAGAAGGTCTTGTAAATCAGCCTTGAGAAAATTTTGCACTGTGTATTCTCATGACAGGAGAGAGCCAAAAGGCTCTAGGACACTTCTGCAGTGCCTGCTCAGAGCCAGTTTGCTACAAGTGGATCGTGGTGGTATTCTGCTCTACAGAGGCAGCTCAGACCAGGGGCATGTTTGTCAGAGGCAAAAGACATTTCTGCTTACCAACGCCAGAACCCATCCTCTGTAGGGAAGAGGCACAGGGCTTAGAGAGCAGGGAGCTGAGTTGTTTGCCTTCACCGTGCCACACCCAGATCAGAGTCCAGGCATCAGATCTTTGTGTGTCACTCTGTACAGGCAGTCTCCATCCAATAAAACATGGAGCAGGAGAGGTTAATGGCAGTCACATCTTCAATGATGCGAAACTGATTTCAGCATATTACTTCCCTGAGTATGGGCAGAAAGCAGAGACATTCATAGATGGATCTAGCCTTGAAAACAGGTGGTTGTTCTTAGTTTTCCAGCCGTTTAACTGCTTTAAAAGAAACCTGATAAGGAACTCAAAGATTCTCTTTCTGACTCTCAGTTTTTGAAGTCTTTCTGTACAAATTCCTGACTTACATTTCTTTGGGATGAGTGAACAATCTGCAAGGTGTATACAGTGACACGTGCACGGTTTAAATTCCTGTTCTGTTCAAGCTTCTGCTTTGCAACCCATCTCTAGCAAACTGGAATTGGCATGCTTGATACTTCTGTTCACTAAAAGGCTGAGCAGCATTGGACCCATATTCATCTGAGCGCTGAGATGCCAGTATATGCATTTTAATACTAGTTTCTTTGCTCCCCTAGGCATTGTGACTACAGAGAGGTCATCATGTCTGAAACGTGCAGCATTTTCTTCTACAAACTTTGAGAACATCCTGACATGGGAAACTGAAGCAGATATTCCCTCTGGCACTGTATTTGACGTCCAATACAAACAGTATGTGACGTTTGCTTCTTTTTGGAGTTCTGTTGTTCTTAGGGCCACTGTTCTCAGAGAGAAGGGCCAAGAAAGAAAAGTAGATTTTGCCTTTTCTGCTGCTTGTTTTACTGTCACGGAAATGGTTCTGCTTAGACAAGAACTCAATAAAGGACAGGATTATTTAAACTGGTAGATGGTGCTCAGTTAAGCAAATACTTTCACATCCTGAGTTGCCAGCTTTACTCCATTACTGAGCTACTCTTTGCCTCCAGCAACTTCCTTCTCTCTATTCTGTAGTTTCCTCACCTGTAAATACAGGTAATAGCAATTGTCTTCCTCTGGTTCAGTCACTAGAGCTAAGAGAAATCAAACCAATGCTACACAATAGCTTGGTTGCCTTTGGGTAAGTCTGCAAACTCTGCAGCGAACTTGCATGCAATCATTCAGTGTCAGAGCTGGGCAAAGAACCCCGGAGTCGCTGACTCGCGGGACACTCCTATGTGTGCCTTGAAATAAGCTGCACTTCCTCAAGGTGATATACACGCAGAAGCCATCAATGGGAACGGATTAAGGGCTGCAGTCCAGGGGAATTTTCTCTGCTGTTACATTCTCTGCCACTTGCTATTGCAGTAATGAATTTAAAAGCTACTAAGAGCTGGCAAAAGAGCCTGTTTGGATCATTATGGAGAAGGGTTGTATTGCGTCTGTTCTAAAAGCTTTTTTCATCCTAAGGTATGGAGAAAAATCCTGGCTTAACAAGCGTGAGTGCCAGAGTATCACACAGCCTTTCTGCAATCTCACTCGTGAAACAGAAAACTTCACGGAGCATTACTATGCCAGAGTGAGGGCCACTGGCCAGAACTACTGCTCCTCCAACTGGGTGCGCTCAGAAAGATTTCAACCCAGAAAAGAGAGTATGTACCGCTGCTGAAATCTATTAAATCATGGTTGTTAGGGATTCATTCCAAGTCTCACTGATATTTAGGACAGTGTTTCCTCTAATTTCAGTACTGCAAGACTCTGTGCTTGATCGGAAGGGAGTGAAGGCCCAAAGAAGGCTTGTTATTGGGAAAGGAGGCAAATGAGTGAATGGGCAGGGCCCTCCCTGAGGTCTGACACCAAAGTGGGATTAGAGGAGAAAAGGAAAAGCCAGATGCCCTTGAAGGAAGAACTGCTATTAAGGCTGACGAGAGGCAGAAGGAAACTAGTAAGAGACAT
Source organism: Calonectris borealis (assembly GCF_964195595.1). Classification (NCBI taxonomy): domain Eukaryota; kingdom Metazoa; phylum Chordata; class Aves; order Procellariiformes; family Procellariidae; genus Calonectris; species Calonectris borealis. The sequence goes on along the minus strand of NC_134336.1, from coordinate 3,615,668 downwards.
GATGGGCAACCTGAGGACAGCCAGTAATACAGCCATAGAAGCCATGAGATGTGAAGTCCTGAAAATCAGGATAAGCAACCAGACCAATGGCTATTTAATGTTCCCAACCACTAAGTGAGCTCTACTGCAGCCATACAACATAGCCTTTGGCAATTCTCTTATTGGCTCTGTGACTAAAATTTTCCCACTGTGTATTTGTCAATAATTCAAGGTGGCATTAGCAGCCAAAGATCATGAAAAGCCTTGAGATCTGTGCATGGAATAACCTATGAAAGAGCCGTAAGTTGTTTCGATCATTAAACATTCACTTTTCATTGCAGCGTAAGCACTAGCACACACAGTGAAGCGATCCTATCCCCCAAAGCCATTATTTTCAGTTTGATGTTTTCAAGCTACATGGCCTTGGAGGAATACTGAATGCTGCTTTTAAATATGCTGTTACAGATTGGGTTAAACTTCTGTTTAAATATTGGGTATAGCATATGCCTTCCACTGAAGATAAAAAAGAGCTGAACTATTCTGAAGGCAAAATCTGATGTAGGATGGGAATAGGAATTTAGGTAGCAGTTAGCTGAGTGCCCTGTGGTGGGATTTCACACTCATCACACATGCATGAAGGAGGATGTCCCTGTGCAGGACAGCAAAGCAACATGGAAGCAGTGAGAATTTTTAGGGACAAACACTGGCCAAAGGTGGCAGAACCCTGAGAGAAGACAGTATCTCCAGTTGCCTGATTTTTCCTATGCTCAGTGAAATACAGCTCAAATACTTTTTTGTATATAAACAGAAGTAATAATTTACAGTGAGTCTGGGGTGTGTGTATAAGATATATATAAGATGATTTGGTAATGTATCAGCTTTAATCTTAACAGCTGACACTTCCTGTTCTGTCTTTTCTAGCTATTATTGGAGCACCAGAAGTGGAGTATGTTCCTTATGTACGGTCTGTAAAGTTTCTTATACGGCCCCCCTATACTCCACTGAGAGGTGAGGATGACCGCCAGCTAACCGTAGAGGACATTTATAGCAAATTTGGTGCTGTTGATTATCACTTAACAATATTCAACGAAAGGACACACCAAAAGGTAAAGCACAACCTCAGGCCACTAGCCCACTGACTTTTGTGAGTCACATTTTGCATAAGATGGAGAAGAACATCAGAGCTTATACATGATGGATGAGTTTTCTGACGTACAAGGGAAAGTCTCAGAGTCTTTGATTCTCGGTAGACAAGAGGAAGCATTTAAGCATTCCTCTAAAATTCTGGAAAAGAAACTGGAGTTTCCCAGGGTACTGTATAAGTAACAAAAAGTAAAACCACTGGTGACTGAAAAAGAGAATGACTTAATTAGTTCAAGTCTTAAGGAACTGAAATGCAAAAATTAAATACAGTAACAGTAGAAAGCAAATTATATATTTAGAATTCCATATATACAGAATTATTACAGTCCCATAACACCTTATTAGTAAATAAAATTTTATGCTGAATTTTGCAATCTGATTTGAAGAAATTGTGTGCATTTAATCGTTCTAAAATACAGAATTTGCCTTTATTTTAAATAGTGGACAAAGAATGAGCACAACAAAGAATTTGAAGTTTTCAACTTGGACCCAGACACTGAATATAATGGGACAGTATACATATATCTCCTCCACAGAAGCAGCAAAGCTCAAGTATTTTGGGTTAAAACACTAGCAGGTGAGGCTGTTAACTCTGCTCATTTAAAAGTCCAGGTGGGATATTGGATACACAAAAGAGACTGATTTTCAGTTGGTATAAAATAACATAGCCTTGCTAAAGATATTGAAGCAACACTGACGCTCCTAATTTAAAAATCACGTCCTATGAGACTAGACCTATAACATCATTTAGCTAATCCCATGCAGTTTTTCTAACCCAACTCTCTGAAGCTACATTTTCCACTTGTTCTCTTCCCCACTAACCAGACAACACATGGCTTCTCTACTGTTTCGTGGCACTCGCATTCTGTGCCGGATTGGTGTTTGCTGCAATTAGTTACGTGATCTACAAATATGTCAAGCAACACAGCGCACAGCCTATGTCTTTGGTAAGTGTTCCTAAGCCATTGCAGCAAATCTTTAAAATGCACTTAAATAGCATTGCTAATTGAGGAGGATGAATGAGCAGACAAGAGCATTGTCTAGGCAATCACTGCAGACTACTGATAGCTTGAAGACGGGTGCTCAGAACTTCCCCCAAATTGGGCCCCTTTAAAGGAGGTATCAGGTTAGGCAGCTAACATGAGGCATCCTAAATCACTAGTTCCTCTTGAAACTCTGGGCCTTCTTACCTATCCTTCATCTCCCGTAGCAAGCATTGGTTCTGCATGCTAAATGAGCTTAAGGACAATCTATTTCCATGCTCCAGGGCTTAGGCCAAATTTTGCAAAAATTAAAGCAGGATTTTTTCTTCCTCATATTTTAGGATCGCACAGTTGCCCTGATGCATAAGAGACATCTGTATTCCTCTGAAGGGTCGTTCCCCAGGGGAAAAAAAAGAGTTCTTTTGTCAACAGAGCATGTCCTTGGTGGTTGTTACTGGCTTTTACTGATACTTCTCCAAGGAAAATTTTAAAGAATATAAACCAAACCTTCAAAGTCACAGCTTCTTGTAATTAATTCATGTTTGTCTATCTACTTCAACAGGACTTCAGAGGGATTTCATCGTTCCAGCCTCTTACACTGACAGTGGAACATATTATAAAGCCAATTAATTTAATCAAACCTTCACTTCTCATCCCTGAAGTGCAGTTACCACAGATCAGCCAACATTTGGACAGAGCACTGGAGCCGCCATGGTCTTTCCGTCCACCAGAAACTGCCTATCAGCAACAGATGCATGTACCGACATTCCAGCTGCCCACTCAGCCACCCTGCTTGGCAAGCACAGCTCCTACTGGTTATGCTCCTCAAATAGTTGAGCAAAGCGTTCCTACTGCCGCATCCAGCAAAACTCAGCCCCTAACCTATGGGGTGTGTGTCGAAGGCACAGACCATGTTGACAAGAAGAATTTGCAGCCAAACCAAATGCTACAGGAATTTTCTCCAGATAGTTTTGTTGGTAGAAACCTCATAACCCAGATGCTGGGCAAGAGCTGTAGCCATTGGAATTACAAAGAACAGAGACCAAACTTGGCATTGTGGAACAGCAGTGAAGCAAAAGAGTCAGTTCTCTTACAGGGGAGCCCTGGGCAAACACAGCAACTGCTGCTGCAGACTGACGGGATAGAAAGTAAAGTGCATGTATCCCAAATGTCACTGTCTTTGCTGGAACAAGGAGAATGCTACAGACGACAGACAGCAGAACTGCCACTGTTATGGTCTTCAGTGAAAGCTGGCACAGACTATGTTCCAGAGGATGAATCGCTGTCATCTCTATCAGCAACACTCCTTTTCTCAGTTGGTAACTTCCCTGGAGAGAATAACACAGAGCAGTGGATATTGCCAGATTCATTCTCACATTCTGCAAATAAATTGCAGTTCCCAGAGACCCAAGAAACAGAAATGTTAACAGCAACAAAGGAGCTAAGCTGCACAAAACTGAATAATGTTGTGTCCCAAGACACTATCTCAGACCAGGACAGTGGCACTTCTCTCACTATGCTGTTCAAAGATTTGGACTTAAAAGTATCGTGGGATCAGGATGAAAACACAGAATTTTATTAGGATGACTTAATGATATTAAAATCCAGATTATGTTTTGCTTGCGTTAAATAGTAGCCTACCCTGCAAACAGTGCAATGCAAATAAGCATAGCTAATCTTGGATGTGTTAACATGGCACAGAGTTGTCAGACTGCTTCCGCTATTGTTCTATGGTGGAGAAAAGTGCCTTTATATCAGCTGCCTGATATAATTACTTCTTGGTACGTTGCAATACTGTATCTTTGCACTTAAATAATAGGCCTGCATATTCTTCAAATTTATTATGAATTGGACTATTTTAAAAGCTGAGTTAAGATTCAAGTTCAAATTCCAGATCCAGTTTACTGAAATTTAGCAAAATTCACAACAGAAACTGTATTTGCTCTTTACCAACCAAAGATCTAGGTCCCAGATATATCCACCCTTTGAAGAAATTCAGGTACAGCTGTATGCAAACCTAAAAGAATTAAATATATATTGGTGTTCTACCCTTGGATATATGATTCGTGCAAAACAATAGCTACTTCCATGAAATGGACTTTGCCTTTAAAGCAGTCATTGAAACTGTGGTAATAGCTCCTGATGCAGCAGTTCTGTGAAACTACATGTCCCCTATCCTGCTGTGCTCTTTAATGCTTGTAGAAAGATGAAGCCTTTTTCATCTCTGCAACAGATTAATGCAGTCTTGGTCCAGTTCTGACATATTTCTCAGCTGCTGCTCATTTCTTTCTCTGAAATAGTCACACATTCTCTTCTTCCCTTGAAATCCCCAGGGACGAAGCAGCTAGGATCACATTCCAGGTAGGCAGGAATTTACACTAATCTCAGTTCAGCCCCTCAATCTCAATTTACACTAATCTCAATTCATGCACTCAGTAATCTACGAAGGAGACTAGGGAGGTCTTGAGCTGCTCCCTCCCACACTTCACTGACACTGTCGATGTGGAACATGCTCCGTTTGCATGACAGAGAGGAGTCTACAATTGCAGAGCCCTCCTTTGTTCCTGTTACCAGCACATCCACCTCCAGGGCTGGAATGTAAATTGAGAGCCAAATTCCTTTAGCACTGCACCTTTACCAAAAGCAAGTTAAATGGTATTTATTCGGGGGACAGAGAATGCAATTATTTTTCATTAAGACGAAAGCATAGTTCAGCCTGTTGATTTCCACTGGTGTGGTGAAAAAGTGCGTGTCTGATGACATCAGTTTTAGAGGAGAACTGAAACCATTTATAGGAATAAGCAAGGCTTTGAATGGTATGGGGAAGTACTCACTTGAAGAGCACTGCCCAGAAGCAAAACTCAGCTGTTTTTACCATGAGCACACGTAGGTGTTTTCTCAGTCCAGGGAAGCTGAGGCTAAAGGCTAAATTCCACTTGCTTTGGTGTGATTTTGCAAATAAACTATAGCCTTATGAAGTAAAAAAAAATTCTGATGATTCAACCCAGAATTAAAGGAATAGTCTTCGAAACTTTACAGGCAAGGGTTCAGCTCCTAACTCCAGCATCAATAACGAACAAAGCACTATGGCCATGTCATATAAGGCCAAAAGGTCAAAATGCCAGATGTGGTGAAAAGGTGTCATGACACAGGGTATGAAAGGTGTGAGGTGTGAGTATGTGCATGGTCTGGGCAGCAACCCAGATGGACGTTTCCATTGTGCTAGCTTCTGAATGCTACTTCTTACCATTCAGTATCAATGATTTTGTGGAATATCGTTTGAGCTGTTTCATGTACTCTGTGTCCAAACTATACCATCAAAAACAATACACGCAGAAACGCTGCAGTTATAGGAGTTGCAGCAGCTCAGCTGTATTGTTTCCAAGGAGTGCGAGACTCCAGGGGTAACATTCTGCCCCGCTAACGCCCCCCCTGGGGAGGCTGCATTTCAAGCCACTGATGTCAACTACCTTATTCAGAATTGCCTGTGGGCTGCATATCTTGTGTCAACAACATTCCCAGTGATGCTACTCAGGGAATAATCAAATGCCACAATGTCAACATTTTGGCTCATGTTGTGAAACATAACCCTCAGTGCAGGGTCAGTATGGGCAGCTTAGTGCGGAAGAGAAGGGGGCCTTAGGAGAGCATTTGAAGATGCTGCTAAAAAATACATTTCCTGTTTAAAAGCCTTTTCAAATCCCTCTGCAGACCCCCTGCCACAGGGTCTGATCATGTCCAGCCCTTAATAAATGTATCATCTTGGTGCCCCAGGAGGAGAGATGGGAACTGTGGCGCAGAAAGCCTAGGACCAGATTTTTAGAATATATATAGGTGCCTAAAGATGCAAAGTATCCCACAGCTGGGATGTCGATCTCTTCTTCAGGCACCTTAAACATCTTAAAAGCTACATTGCCTCTGACTATGCTCAAATGCTGCATATGGCAGGAATGATTTTAAAGGCTTACAACCCAGCTATTGCCCCATCCTATCCTCACCTGTTCTACCCCTAACAGCAGCAACTGTAATGAACAGGGAACACAGTCAAGAGAGAGACTCTGTAAGCCATGTCTTAAGGAGGTGATTAACAGCAATATTCTCAACTTCCTGCTCTGATCATGGCTAAGTCAATATTTATCTTTTAGGCCTTGATATACTAAGCAGGAGATCGATTCTTATCTCATGAGTCACCTCTTAAACTTAACAGAAAGATCATCCCTTCTAAAACTATTTCTCTTTGGAAAAGCTTGGAAAGATGTTGTCGCTATTGAGCTTTATTGCAGCTGTGCAAGAAAAGTGCTCATCCATCCCCCATCAACAATGACCTTATTGCCTTCTGCTTCATTGCTTTTCATAATCAAATTTATAGCCTTGTTTGTTTCAAAATGCATCACAACAAACAGCTATAGTAGGATCTAATTATCTCATTCTCATTCTGTGTAAGGACATTTTCAGATAAACAGCAGGATTTCAACGTTGTTTCAAAGGTCTTCCCATGCAAGCCATCTGTATCTAACAACAGACTGTTCCTCACTTATCTTGACGTTTTCCAGATAACAGTTTTGATAGCTCCAGATAATAAAAACTAGAGGTGCCTTGCCACAAAGACCGTGCTTATTCCTAGGCAGATGTCACGACGATGACAGGTGAGCATTGCAGTTCCAGTTGTCACAAGGATACCAGCACAGCAGGTGGCAGCTGTAACCCTATAGCAAAGTATTACTCTTTGTCTTCTCAGCTAAATCTGGGAGCTGTCACTTAGCCACTCCCCACACCAGCAGCCCTGCTCGTAGCTCACCAGGGATCCTTGCACAGGGATGAACATATTGCTGCAGACGGAGGCTCACGTTCTCCCTCGTTATTCGCTTGTTATTTGTTTTGGCATTGAAAGGTGCCCCGTTTGAAGACTACAAAAAATCACCGATGATTTTTTAACACGTTCTTTGAGGAAAATCTTACTCAAGGAACAAATTAAAAGTGCCAAATTCTGGAGACAGAATGAAGCAGAGTTGAGGGGCACTCCGAAAGTATTAGGGACCCTGATAAAACAGACTTTATATCTTAGCTCTGGCATCACATTGGCCTAACAGTATTGCTGTTAGTGATGGGGAGATACGAACTACATGAAAGAACTTGCACAGCAGCAGGATCACAGTGCTAACCAGTGGCCTTACACTTACTGGTTCAGAGGATTTAAAATGTTCATGTATAGCTTCTCTCTTCTCAGGCTGAGATAATGAGAGCTGTGAGACATGATTATAAGAGATTTTGTAAGAAAAAAGGTGACCAAAATGGTCAAAGGTTTGAAACAGCATCCATATGAGGAGAGCACAAGTTAAGACTCTTCTCCTTAAAACACGCAACAGAGGGTTGATATGACAATGAATGAAATTATTAATACTAAGCAGAATAGATTATAATTACTCATTACTTCTCATAATACAAAATTCAGGAAAGCATTCAAGTGATCATGCAGTGGTTCAAAACCAATGGAAGAAAAGCGCTCCTTCACTTGGACAGCTCAGCTTACACCAAAATGTATTCAGTCACGCCTGCCCAGTACCTGTTTATTGCTTTTTTAGGAATGTCTGAAACACAGCCACTAATTAAACTTCATACACAGAAGTCCTTGCAGTTCTAGTGCTGATCCTGCTGGGTTTCAGCTTTGTTTTATTCGGATGGTGAACCAAACAAAGGTTCTTAGAAAAGGATCCTACTGATACGGGCAGGGTAACTCAAACCATGCCAAATTTGATAGTGGAATTCATTTCCACAAGGCCTTGTGGAGGCCAGAATCATAAAGTATTCAAAAAGGAATTAGGCAAATTATCAAGGATAGGACTATTAGCAACAATAAAGCATTGTGTCCAGCTCAGGAAAAGCTACGGGCCACTCTCAAGAGACAGGATACTGGGCTGGACAGACCTTCAGCTTCATCCAGTATGGCAATTTTATGTTCTTACATATCCTCTTTACAGACTACTACTGGCTGTGAGAAGCCCACTACTGATCTAATAAAATGTAGCTGGAAAACGTCTGGTTCACAAACTGGTGTTGCAGCCTCAGAGCTTCACTACTTTCAAACCTTCACTTCTCCTTCTCACACCACAAAAAATATCACCTGCTTCTCACATTGCTGGGAAGGGTTTATCCTGAATGCTGAGAACTGCAAGCCCGTCTCAAATAAATGGAAAAACAGCAGTCTCTGTTCTTTTACCCTACCCCAGACTCTTAGATACCACCATGCGCAGCTGGATATGTAAGCTCACCCGCTATTGTGGCAGCAAGCCTTCAGTTGCTTGTAATAAGAAAAATATAATAGTCGCAGCCAACCAAACCATAAGAGCTGCTGTTAGCTCCTGTTCTAATTATACACTGACATAATTTGGCTGCAGTTGGCATTCACTAAAGAGATGGCAAAGTAAATAATTTCACTCCATTATGCAGCAATGGCGATGTTAACCTAAGGGAAATTCCTGGAGGAGATTAAAACATTCATAATTCATTTCGGATGCATTGTGAGCTTCTATTCTAAATGAGCAGAGGATAATCCAATACTCTGATGCCTGAATTTTGGAGGCACCTGTCTTTCCTTATATCATTTGGCAAAGGCAATAATTTGCCCCATCTGAAAAAGAGTTTGTGATTAGTTGCCATTGCAGTAAGCAGCTCCAACTGCGTAACCCGTGCATGGGTCTCCCCATTGTCACTGCGATGGCATGGTAGGATGCTATATTTAAGACTCCAGGATGGGCACTCAAACATGGGGAACATTCTTTTGGGGAGAGTCATTCTTAGTGTCATCAACAGGGAGAAGGAAACGCTTCTTTATCCTTTCTCTTTCATGAGGACAGGCACTCTCACTGTAGTCTTCACAGGGTGAGTTTGGTTTATCTGTAAATAAACTACTGTTTTATAGCAAGATTTTATAAGATCTTCATAGCAGCATCAGTTATTTTGTATGATCACTTTCTTTGAATTGCACTTCAGAGATAGACTGTGCTTCGTGATTGTATCTGCTTTAAAGTGTCATTACTGTTTTTCCAGTGTTATTCTTATGAAAATACTGTTTGACTTCATGTTTTCTTACAAGAATCTATGCCGGTTTACTGGTCTGTTTAGAAAAAAATATATACTTGGATTGAAAAGTGTAGGTTTTAGCAGATCAAAACTCTATATCTTTACAATAAACACCAGATTATAAAGCACTGAAAATTTTCCAGGGAAAAATAAAAAACATTGTATAGCAAAAATTAACCTGGATTGGTAACTATTCATGAAAATGGAAACAAAGATCTGATGCCCAGTAGTCATTCTGCAGCTGAAATAGTTCTGCAGAGAGTAGTATTGTATGAAATTACAAAGATATTTTTTCCATAAAAGCCTGTTTTATTTTCTCTTTCTTATACTTGCCAACATTTCTTTGTTTCTTCCAAAGTTAACGTCTGCTGAGGAAATATTATCATGATAATTCTGTATTTTCAGTTGCATTTTGGGATATTTTGCATTTAGCACAACAACTCTGCTTTTCCATACAACTGTGCTTTTCCATGAACTGTTTTTTAAGAAATTTGTTTACATTAACAGAAAATTGTACTACTAGTAAAAGCTGAGGGTTTTGTAATTTTTATCATTTTAGGATTAGAAAGCAGTAAAACTAAAACCCAGGTGCAAAATTTGCCAAGGGAAAATTTCAATAATGGAACATGAGCTATGGAAGGATTAACAAGTATGTTTGAACAAATATTATTCAGCAACAATTACATTTCCACAGCTGTTTTTATAAAGTAACCTAAGCTCTTAGAACTTTAAAATCTGAACAGTTTAAGGATTGTGCTGTACATTTCTGAACCAATTACACGACAGATGAGATAAGGAGGGATACACTTTTAAAATTTACTTTTGTTTAATACCCACTCATTAGTCAGTGCCTAAAAGCAGCATGCTGCTTATTCCCAGAGGACAGGCTGCAGCAACAGCCTAGTTCTTTAGCAGCTAATGCAGGAGATGGATGGGAGCCAAGTGCGCTGATGTTTGCTCCCCGTGTTTCACCTGTAGGAGAGGGATCTCTCTGGGAAGGCTTCTCTGGTCACTCCGGGGAAAATCCTGCTGTTTACTGAGCAACTCCTCTAAGGCTAACATGTTGAAGGATGCTATGTTTTCTCCATGATTTATCAACCTTTTTCTAAGACCTAAGAAGAAACAACTGATCTCTTAAGGATGCACTCAAAGGACTGGATAAAGCATTATCCTCTTAAAGTATTGAACTATAACTGTTCTTGTCAGCAGCCTAGATACACATACAGGCTGAAGAAGTGCTTTGTTTCGGCAACGGCAACTGGGACTGGTTATCCACTTGGATTTTCCAAATACGACAGACACCAAGTCTGTCAGCCTGTGTGTTTGGTTCAGCAACATTGCCTTATCTAACCCTTGGCACATCTAGGCAGGGTCAGAACATGGTGCAATCACAACCTGGGTGGCCAGTCACAGGCTAGTTGGCATCACAGCTACCCCTGCAATATAGTTTCCAGATTAAAAATCTGCTTATTTTGTAAACTTCTCCTCCGTATCTCACTATCTGATGTTCCGTACCTTATTTTGTCCCTAATCTTCCATGTCCCTCTGATCTCCCTTCTCATGATGCTCCTCATTCGTCTGCATGCTATATTGGGGGTCTGATCTAATGGAACTCTCTGGAAAAATATCCACCAGATTTAGAGCATAAGATCAGTCCTAGGAAAACAAATCTACCCACAAAATGCTGCCTACTTACTGTTCTGTTACAGCTTCAGCTGCCTTTAAAGACTTTAATTTCTTCATCTGATTCCATTTTTCACAGAAGTGTCACAAAACAAACCCCTTTCATAGTCTGAATGCCAAAAGATAGTATTATATGAACTTTCATTCACAGCCCTTGAACGTCAAAGCAAAGCAAGGACTTAATGATAACTTGAAGAGATTCTGTTAAGGTGTCTTATTTGAAAGCCACTTTATGTTTTATTCTATTCCAGCAAGAAAGTTTGTTTTTGACTTCCCAGCATGGGAACCCGAACCTTCTTCCACCACAGAGAGGAGGAGCAAAAGGAGGAGAGGCAACAAAGCTTGCAAATGACCTCCACAACTAGAAAGAAAAAGTTCAAAACCAGGTAAGCCACAGTTAGGGACAGGCCAAGTAAATCAGGTCCAGACAGGACTTTCTACACTCGGCACTGAGCATTCACAGATTTGTTGAATTTTGAGTTTATGAAATTATGGAACCTTGTCTGGATTCTTTTACATGCCTCTGGAAGTGAAGAAGAAGAGACTTTCAGCCTTTCAGAGTTATCGATAGCAGCTGCCCTTGCCTTGACCTCTGAAATACCACAGTAAGTCAGAAATCATTATAACTCAAATATAACCATTGTATGCTACATCGCCTTTGTATATAGGGGTCACAGTTTCCAATTCATTTTGTTGGAAGCAAAAAGAGCGGGTTCAATCAAGAGGTTCTTCCTTTAAAAAGAAAAACGCCAGACCTCAACTAAAATGCAGGAAAAGAAATTATATTGCCTTGGTACCTGTGATAATGAGTAATATTGCCCTGCTCACAAGCAAGTGCTTAAGAGAAACCAGGTTTCATAGGAATAAATGGAAAATACAGTCAGATGAATAAATTAATGGTAACAGATGGAACTCCCCCTCTTTCCTAGAAAATCTTGGCAATAATCCTGCTGTCCATCCTTCTGTGATGGCTGAACAACCTAAGTAGTTAGCAACATCCCTCCTCCCTTTAATCCTTCTCCCAGTTCCCTGCCTGGGATTAAAAGTGGATCCCCTTCTTGTCCCGTTAGTGTGTTATATTTCACGGTAGCACTGCTGGTTCCTATGAGGCATAATTGCCTGACATTCATTCCCATACTGCATGCAAGCTGATGTTTCTGTCCTTAGCACTTGTGCTGATTTAACCAAAAATATGTGCTATAAAACAACAAAAAAGACCAAAACAAAATAAAAACCATTATCCTAATTTCTGTTGGCTTTTATCATCCCCTGTTGCAGGGATTACAGGATAAGAAGAGAAGCTGCCATCCTAGAGCTAGAACAGAGGGGGCAAAAGAGAGTTCGGTTTGGGAATGACATGGAAAAGTTGGAAAAGGAGGTTATTCGGAACTGCAGACAGCTGCGTGTGAGAGCTGACCGGAAGGCCCTTCGGAGGAAGGTCAGATCAGACATCTCTATTGGTAGCAGACACGCCAACAGGATTAAAATTGCCAAGACTAACTAGCATTCTGGAGGGGATACTAAACCTAATCAGGTGTTAGGACAACCTCAAAACCATTAGAAATAAGGCCTTATACTCCTGCCACTGAAGCATTATCACACATGTCCCTTTGTAAAAGACTTTGTGTAGTCAGAACGTAATCCCTTTCTATTGCCTTTATTTAGTCTATCCTTGTCATAGGCTGTAGAAAAGGCACGCGTGGAGAAGGAATACATCGAGCTGAGGTCGGGGCGACCACCTATGTTCTGGATCCCCCTCAGAGTACATGCAGTGTGGGAGAGGATGGAAGTGAAGCTGGTGTGTACAGTCCTGGCTTCCCCACCACCGCAGGTTACTTGGTATGTCAGTTGATAGCAATGACTCATGCTGCCCATGTGGCTAACAGTCTGTGTGCGTTTCACGGAGCAGCTAGAGGAGTAACATCTGTGTCCTGCTAGAAAGAAGGAAGGGAGAGCTTCAGAAATCACAGAAAACACTTTCAATTCTCCAGGTCCACTGTTAGGACCAGTAAAGACATTAAGTATTCAGTGGGCTGTGGAGGCAGTGGATAGTCCTTTGGGGCTCCTTCTGGGACAGGACTGACATTCATGTAGATTTCTCTGCTTCCCTTGGTGCTGTCCTCCGTCCTGCAGGCAAACTCAGGATTTAAGTCTTGGAAACCAGAATCTATTGCCAGGACTAAATCACCACACACATACACACCATCAAGGCTTGGCTACCTTGTATACTATGCAAGTTTTAGCATTAAACTGCCATCGCTCCTACAATTTGTAAAATACAAACCAACTCTTTCATTTACTCAGCTTTGCGTATTTACCAAACCACAGGAGAGGAAGTGAACAGCATTACTGTTAATAACAGAGGCATGGAAATAAATGAAAGATCACCTCAAAAAACAATCTGCAAAGTGTACTTTGATCAATTTGTTAAAGTGATTGACCATTCCTCCCATGGAAGGTTTGAAGTATGCAAACATTTGGATTACTAATGACTTCGTAGGCAGCTAACTCTGCCACTGTCAGAGCTCCTGATGTCCTGTGTCCTTCCAGAACAACCTCTTTGAATTATGCAAAGAGCAAAGAGAATATGAACCTCCCACAGATTCCCACACAAAGAAGCAAGAGACATCTGCCCGAACTCCCTCACACAACCTGCAAAGCAGGGAGCGTAAACTGAGGAGGAAGCAACAAGCCAACGCTAAGCTGCCCGTAGGCAGTTTGCAAGCAGCCCTAGGGAAGAAGCACACGCAGGGCTATGGGAGGGGATCTAGGTTAGCTGCAAGGCTGTTTTGGATTGATGTGGGAGACGTGTAAAAGAGGGAATTGTGTCTACTCCTCTGTTCTGTTGTGCCTCTGTTGTGTTTGACATGGTTAATTTTAAAATAAAGTGTTAATTTTACCAGTCAATTTCTCCATCCTTTCCTAAGCAGCATGTTTCCTTTGTGTTCAACTAGGTATAAAAATGGAGTCCGCATTGATCCTCGCCTAGCCCCAGCAGGAAAATATAACATAAAAAACAAGTTTGGGATGCTGACCCTGCACATCAGCAGGTAATGTTTGTGCTCGTCTGAGTTGTTTTTTCAGTTGAATAAGACCTGCTCTCCTGAAATTCCCAGTTTGTGTATGCTAAATAAAAAAAGAGAATTTTTGTGGAATCTGACCCTGCTTGACTTTAGTGTGTTGTGTCTGAGCTAAACCTTTGCCATTAGGAAGCAATCTCAACAGCAGTTCATGAGGTTTAAAAAATCTTAAAAAAAAAATTTAGAGCCTTGCTCTTTTTAGGCATGGCCAAAATTTTCTCATTCAGGGTAAGGCCATGCACATTAGGAGCACTTCACAAGCAGACATACCAATGTGATTTAGGATGGATTAATGTAATCAAAATGACATTAGTTCAACTCTGTGAATTATACATGTGATAAAGATACATGCATATCTTCAGCGGAACCAAGTGTTCCACAGGTCTTTTGCTTGTTCATTACTTGAAATGTTTTGCTTCTGTGTATTAAGAGAAAAAATTGACCACTAAGTATAAGAAATCCTTGTAATCGAAAGGAAAAGCAGCTTCTTGATGAAAAGCAAATACCTACTTCTAACTTCTGGGATTAAAGAGGAACCCCTTTGAATTTGTCCTGTGAAGTATGAACAATAACTGAAAGCTAAATGGAGGGGAAATGTTTTTTTCCAGATGCTCCATGGAAGATTCTGCTGAATATAGCGTTGAAGTTAAGAATCAATACGGCGAGGCTTATTCATTTGCTACAGTGCTTGTTAGGAGTAAGTAGAAAATGTTCCTTTGGTTTTAAATTTACAAATTCTTTAGATTCTTCAAAATATTTTCAATGCTATACATTATATCATAGGAACATACAAGCACGCTGGTAAAACAGAGAAAGAAGTCAGCATTCTGTTAATAGGAGAGGAGAAATTCTCTCAGTTATTAGTGAGGGGAAAGCACAACTGGGTAAAATAATCCTTAGCTACCACTAATATGTATATGGCTGATATAACGGCTTCTCTTTCTCAGTCATTTCTGGACTCAGGCAAAATCTTTCAGATTCCATATGGACACAGCTGTCCTGTGCTGAAATTGTACTAAATTTAGGTACTTATTTCTTCTGGACTGATACGAAACAGCCATACAGTTAAATACATAACAGGCTTAGAAAGAGACTGCTGCATTTCTAAAGATAAGCAAGAAATTGGTTAACAAGTACTGTGGCTTTCAAGGGGATCTCTCAGTGCAATATTGCATAGAATACCATATTTCTCTCTCAAATCAGTAACTACCAAGAGCAAATATAAGATTTTCTTCTTTGGATCTGTGCTGTTCTTAAAATAACTGGTGTAGACACCGTAGATACACATTCTGCACAAGCCAAATCCAGACATATGGTGAAGGAAGTAAGCTACCAGTACTTAAAAAGGGAAATTATATAAAGCTTTAAGAAATACGCAGTGCAGTCTCATAGGATCATAGTTTAGCTGTTCACATTTCATATATATATATACACATATATATAAAAATAACAATTTTGTCATAAACAGCCTGAACACAATAGATCCACAGAACTGTAGACAACTAAACGCTTCAGTGGGACTGACAGAGTCCAGGGAGTAATTCAAATGGTAACACATGAACAGGAAGGGAACAGGTTTGCTTAGGACATCTTACTGGTCGTGAAGAGATGGGCTTCTCCGACTGATTGAATTGCAAAGCCAGCTGGAACTATTTTTTCAAACAGAAGGGGTCTTCTTTGGTTTAGATAGTATATTTATTGTTAGTGCTTTAATATATTCTTGGCTCTGTCATGGGTTATGTTATTATCATTCTTATTCTTTGCATGCCATATTTTGATCACATCTGAATACTGTTTGGGGATATATATGCGTACAGAAGAACGTGACTCCAGAATTGTAATAGAAGTGTATTGTTTATGATATCTTTCAGATCCTTTAATTAAACAATGATGTCAAAATTCAGCATATCCAGAAATACGTAGCACACACTTACCAATTCTAAAGGGACATGTATAATAGCCCAGAAAACCTTCATTTGCAAGCCTTCCCAGACTCCTAATTTCCCCTTACCCTAATGCAGAAATACAGAAAAAGTTACCAGGTGTGCAATGCTTCTCTTCTATAAAGGTTCTTATAGTATGTCCAGAACTCAGGAACTGGGCCTTTGCCATAAAGCAGAAGCAGCTGTCTGAAAACAAATCCATGGCAATAATCACATACTCCTCTCAATTCCCATCAGCATTTTTAGGATCACAGCAGGCATGATGGTAGAATAAGAGCTGTGGTCTACCACAGAAAGCCTTGGATGGGACTGCTCTCTTCACCTCTAAGCGCCTGATTAAACTGTCCTTCATCAGTCCTGATCAGCATTTCAAAAAGCTTGCAAACATTGTTCCTTGTGATTGCGGGTGAGAGGCCCACACTGTTCCTTCTCCCTTGACCCTGTCTAATGCCATCCCAGTAATATGATTCTTCCTTTTGCTATTTGCATTTAACATTCTGAAAATAGAGACTACACCAAGGCCTTAATCCTGCCTCCACTGGAAACATTCCTCATCCCCCAGGCAGGCCGATGGCATCTCTTCTCCTGGCCCCACGCTGTCTCGAATGCCCTTGATGCCAGGGGAGGGCCGCCGGGATCCGTGGTTCCTACAGCAGAAGTTCACTTTCCCTAAAGGCATCACTGAGGGACCTGGGATGAGGCTGTGCTTTGCCTCCTGTGCTTTCTATTTCTTTCCTCTTCAGCTATTAACACTCAGTCCTCATCCTTTGCTTACGAGTGGGCTCTGCTACTGCCAAGCTTCATTCATTGAAAAACATAGGCTTTATTTTAGTGCATTTCTTGCAGCTTATAAAGATAAGAAAGGAAAGTATCTCAATTTCCTCCTGTGTTAAGTGCATCAGTTCTTAGATTTCAGCTCCAAATCATTTCATTTTGTGCTGTGATGCCAGCAGTTCTCACACTGATCAGGTGAAGCAGGCCAGCGTTCACATATGATGCCTCCAAAGAATCCACGGCTGTTGAAACAAGTGATTTGGTAAGGGACACACTTCCCTCGGCTCCAGGAATTACCTCAGTGTCTCAGGACAGATATCCTTTCTTTTGGTTAAAGCTTGAAGTTCCAGTCATTGGTAGTCTTCAAGAATCCCACATCATCCTCTGGGAATGCTGCTTAAACCCAGGGGTTTGGCCAAATTCCACTTTCAGTAATGTTTATGACACCATCACTTTTTTCTTTCCTTTTCCGTGCTGTATGTGTCAATGAGTAGCTGTCATGCTCTGTCTCCAAACAGGGACGTAATTGAAGCATTTCAGTTATGGGTGATCCTAGATTGTCACACTTCTAATTTGACAGTACCATATTGATACACTCATATGACAAAAGTTGTACCTCTCTGTATGCATGTTTTTATTCAGCATAACTTTCCTAGTGCAGTTTAAAAAGACAGAACCCAAACTGAAAAAAACCTTTCTTAGCTATGAATAACTGTGTGCACATGAGCATTTAAAGCAGTATTGCTTTTACTAGTATAGTCATATGAACAATTTCCTATGTAGACGCATCCTCAGTTGTTTGTGAAGGTCATCAGCTGTCAAATAAATTAATGTTTTACCATATGACACTTTGAAGGTTCACATTAAGAGCTGGTCTGAGGGAAAAACATAGTTTGCTGAGCATCATTGTGTGTTTTTGAGGGGAAGATAAACACTGGCATGAGATTTGCTAAATGTATTTTCTTCTTTTCTTACAGAATATTATGGAAAAGAGTCAGGATTTGATTCAGAAATATACAGAAGTGAGTAAATTATTGTTATTATTATTCCTTTTATTTTTATAGCTTGAAGCAATTTGATTCTTTTTTTCTGAGCTATAGCTTTTCCTATTAGCCTGACTGCACATGAGCAGTGCAAGGCTCAGGTACCACTCTAAATATATGATAATAAAAATACTACAAGGAGGAAGGCTCTGGGAAGTCTAT
The DNA here is from genome assembly GCF_964195595.1 of Calonectris borealis. Classification (NCBI taxonomy): domain Eukaryota; kingdom Metazoa; phylum Chordata; class Aves; order Procellariiformes; family Procellariidae; genus Calonectris; species Calonectris borealis. Next base: position 3,597,798 of record NC_134336.1, on the reverse strand, counting down.
CATGCTGACTTTTACTCTTATTTCATAGGATCCCTTATGGCCAGAGAGGCAGATTTTGCTTTTCCACTGAAACCCTTATTTTCAAGAGAAAAGGAGCCTTTCACCCTCTCCTGTTACTTCTCTTCTGATTTACTTGAACACCAACGAGACATTACCTGGTTCAGAGATGGTTTGTATGCAACAGCTAAGTTTATATACATATATGTACATGAATATACCGTTTGAATTCATAGCTGTGATCTAATGTTCACAGAAGAGAATTCAAATTCAGGATTCTTTAGCTGCTCTCAGCTCTTCTAAACCTACAGATGTTATTATTTAATTTGTATGTTTTCCTCATTTGTAAAGGGATGACACCACTAAAATGACTTATTTCTTCTCGTAAGAATAGTTTAAGAGCCTTAGTTCTATACAATGAAAGAGCCAAACGTTTGAAAAGCCAGTGGTTCTCTAGTGAAAAAACCTTTTGGATATTCTGTGTTGTTCTGCTGGCAACCAAGGATGTCGACCTTAGCCACAACTTTCTCTGCTATTAAGTTTTGGAAAGCAGAAAGAACACAGTAAGACTGCTTTTGCCATCCCAGCACTTCTGCCAGAATCAGCTGTGAAAATAGCAAGGCCTATTGAGTTTTAGTGATTTGAGAAGAATTTGGTTAGGGTTTGTATCTCAGATCTGATAAAAATACACAAAATGCACAGTATGTCCCATTCCGCTTTCTTGGTTTGAGCACCACTCAGACAAAAGGTCCTGCGTGCTGAGCGGTAATGTATCCTCAGTTAGAGCTGGCATAATATTTGGCAGACTTCAGAGCATCCACTTACTTGGTGTGAAGAGTACCTTTTACTCACTAATTCATCTGAAGCCACATTTTATTACTCTTTTTCACATGGACTGCAAGCTCTTCAGGACAAGGACCATGCTCTTTGCTCTGCATTTGTGTACAAAGGGAACAGAGAGACATAGCCACAAAGTAGGATCAGAGTCCATGACTATAACTCGGAGGCATAACAGTAATATCAGCAGTGTCTTACAGATCCCTCATCTTGCTCTATGTTTTCTTTTGCATTTAGTAATATGCCACTCCTGACACAACCAGTTCAGGTGGCATTCATTTACCCCTTCTTATGCTTCACAGGTGAGTTGCTGCAGAACTCTGAACGTCAGGAACTAAAGTACAAAGACCAGGAGGCTTCTCTGACAGTGTCATGTGCTTACAAAGAAGATGAAGGATTCTACACTATCCGTGTCCCCTCACTGGATGGATATAAAGAACAGACCACTTACGTGTTTGTTAGAGGTATAAGCAGGATTCTATCCTACTTAGAACAAAAACTCCTTTCCTAATACCTTGGCATAAAGGAATTCACAACATCATACATAAGAAAATATCTCCCAATTTTGTGCATGGATAGAATTATAAAAATGTCCAAATCTTGTTTTCAGTAGTGATTTAGGTATTAGAAAATATGACTTGTATTACTGGGATGTAGGCCCTTAGACACTTAAAATTAAGCTATTGAATGAAAATTTTGGTACAGAGAAGGAAAAAACCTAACCATTATCACTTGGGGTTTCTACAGATGCTGCAGCAGAAACAGCTGGCGCACCTGGATCCCCACTCAATGTGAAATGCCATGATGTAAATAAAGACTGCTTGATTCTTTCTTGGGTAGCACCCAGTGATAACGGAGGAAGTCCGATCCTGGGATACTATATTGAAAGGTCTGTATGTAATCATCCTTGAGCAAAAAAAAGCTTATGATCATGTGTGGAAAAACCACGAAGGACCTCCATGGGCTATGTTTCATTTCAGGTGTGTTGCTGGGTCAGAGGATTGGGTCCCATGCAATGACAAGCCTGTGAAAACCTGCAGATACCCTGTCTTGGGCCTTGCTGAAGGACAGACATACCAGTTCCGAGTAAAGGCTGTCAATAAAGAGGGCATCAGTCATCCTTCAAAAACCAGTGATCCAGTTACAACATATGACCCCAGCAAGGACAAGAGAGTAACAGGTTTGTACTAAAACAGGAAAGCTTTCTCCTTAAGTGCAATGTGAGGCTGCAGGTATAACTGAATGCAGTTTGTCCAGATTTTCCCCATCCTCACAAATATCATTGCAACATACTGCCATGCTGTGCCTTTGCTGAACCCACCTTAGTACTATTCTGAACAGAAAAAGATCAAAATACCAGTTACAACATTTCATTGTATGTGTAATGAAATGTATATAATTATGCACATAATGAAATGACAGAGTCCTGAACTCTGTCTTTCTTGACAAGCCCCAAGCATTTTCTCTTGGTAGATAACATTGCCCTGTTTGACATTACAGTTATTCCATACGACGAAGGCAGGACGATAGAAATTTTCAAGGATGACCTGGAAGGTAAGTTCAAATTTATACTGAGCCATTCTCTCAGAGAAGAATGATTGTTCTACAACGAGATCTGTAATAACATGACTCTGGAGAAAACACACTTAGGAAAGTATATGGTGAAACACCGTTGTAAGCTGCACAAGGATCAGAAACTATCCTAAACAGCACAGCCTTTTATAATAATCTTGGTTTGCCTCTATGTCCCCAAAGGGTTTAAGTCTCCTCCTTTACATTGAAGAATCTTACTTTATAGTGGGAAAACATAATCCATTGTAAAAGAAATTTTTTTCCTGCCACGTGAGAACTAAAGCATAGCCTATTCTGACTTCCCGTAGGACATATTAAAATTCCCTTGCCACCCACCAATGTTCATGCAAGTGAGGTCAGAGAAGATTATATGGCTTTGGCCTGGGACGAACCAGATCCAAGAGGCAGAGAGCCACTGAATTATTATGTGGAAAAGGTAAGAAAATAATATCACATAGAAGGGAAATTGCAGAACAGAATCATTTATTTCTCAGATGGTCTATGGCACCGGCAAGGCTACTCACTGTGTCGATAAATGGAGAACTACAGCCTCAAAAATGGCTTGCTCAGCCTCTCTCCAACTCCCCTGTTTACTTGAGCTATGATCCTGACTCTTGACACCAACCCAAGTAGTAATGATTAACAAAGAATAAATAAGTAAGTTTTACACCACAGAACAGTAGCAGAGTTTTAACAGGAAGACTGTATCTGCCCTATGGGCCCTTAAGTGTGGAAAAGCTGCGAAGAACTGCACAATAGTTCACTTTCCTGTTCCCCACTAATCATTTTGCCGGCTAATTAGTATCTTCTACCAATCTACTTTCATATATACTCATTTCCCACCTGCTGTACCATTTCTGCTGCAAAGGGGCCCTCTGTTGCCAAGTAAGAAAAGTTTGGGTTTATCAACAAGAAATACATAATTTAGGTTTTTGGTTTGTTTTTTTGTTTGTGGTTTTTTTTTAAAAAAAAAAACAAAACTACTTTCCTGTAAAGATTAGCTTTGTTATTGCTCAGGAGGCTTTTAAGCTTGACTTACAACATGAGTTGTAAATCATCACCTTTTTCGTTACAGTCGATTGTAGGCAGCAACTCCTGGCAAATGGTTAATCTGGATATGCCAGTTAATTCCCCAAGATTTGCACTCTTTGATCTTGTTAAAGGAAAATCATACTGCTTCCGCGTGCGATCTGTTAACAAGTATGGAATCAGTGAGCCATCCCTGCCCAGTGAGCCTGTAACTGCTGGAGCAAAACTGGGTAATTATTTCATTAATATGCTCTATACTAATGATATGGAAAAGGAGATGTACTATGAAAGTAACGTGTGGGTTCCCCTGCCCCCCCTTTCCTTTAAACTTCATGGTATATGATTACATAGCAGTTGCTTTGATATCAGGAAATCTCCTAAAGCCTTAAATCCTTGTTTAATTACTTTGCAGTTGGTCAGTGCAGTGTAAATCTAATCAAGCAATGATGCGGGAATCACATTTAATAAAATAAGAAACAGTTGAAGCCTGTGTTTAATCCAAGTATGCTTCCAGCACTGTGTAAGAGACTGGTTATGCAGACCAGTGTTGGAAGGAATGATACGACTGCTGAAGGAGCCTGTTTCTGGGGGCTTCCGACAGAACAGCAGTCTTCGCAGTGCTGATTTGTTTTGTTTTCTTCCCAGACTGAGCTGACAACAGTAAGAGATGCAAAGGCTCATGCCCATGTTTCCCTTATGCAGAGAGACAAGCACTCACTCTTTCTTTTATTTTTTTATATTCTCCCATATTAAAGCTGCCCTACTGTTCATTCATACTGTCCTTTTTTCTCAAGAGTGAAGCCGGTCCCATTTCATAGTGGAGTCACATGAGAGTTACTGTATGAGTCTCGTTTCTCCTCTACTTCAGAGAAGGTTAAGTAGGTGTAACTCTGCAGAAATCAATGGGCTGTAAGGGAGAGGAATATGAGATATGGCAAACCCAACATAAAAATATAGGCTGTAGACTAGAAATGTCCATGGTGTTTTGCTCTAATTTGAAAATGATGCTCCACAAAAGGTGAATAAATCAAACAGGCCAACTCACTTATCATATTTTTTTTAATTCATAAATTTTAACCTCCACCCATTTTTCTCTGTTTTTTCTTTTTTTAGCTACTCTGCCTCCACCCTCTCAGGTTTTAGCTTTCAGAGACACCAAGACATCTGTTGTTTTGCAATGGGACAAGTTAAAGGATGGTCTGGAGCCTCTTGGCTACTACATATATTGTCGGGAGACTGGGACAGAAGAATGGCAAACTGTCAATAATAAGCCCGTGACATGTAATGAGTGAGTTCAGCTATTATACTCCACTGAAAGAAGACAGGGTGCCAACTTGGATTCTTCTGTTTATGGCTGGAATCATATTTCAGATAAAAAAAGAACTTCCTTCTCTGCACACACATAGGCATGCACGCACAGAAACACCACGTCCTCTTTCAGAATTAAGTATTGCTCAAAGTCTCACTTTTACACCCAAAGCCAGACTGACAGCAAAGTCCGTGTATATCTTCATAGACTCTGGATCTGCAGAAGCTAGATAGACCTTGTGGCACCAGCAGAACCACATTCCACTTTTTTGCTTGCTTTCCAGTAGAGTAAGTTGGTGTCACTCACACATAGGACTTAGAATACCTCTCTAGTTGTGGGGGTCACATGTCAAGCAGAAAAAGTCCATTAAAAAGTCCTGTTTATTCTACCGACAATGCCAGCCAGCAGTGTGACACCTCTCTTATCTGAGCTATACTTACTGTCTGATTTATTGGTAGCCATTTTATGTGACACTGCATTTTAATTTGTAATGGCAAATAATGATTTTGTAAGTAACAATGCCTTATTAAAATGTATTGCTGTCTGTTCAGACGACTATTTACCTGTATTTTGAACAGCCAAACACAAACATATTAATTTGCTCTCCTAGATTTACTGTTCCTGGGCTGCAGCCTGGAAAAGAATATGTCTTTTGTGTGAAATCTGTCAGTGAGGCAGGACTAAGTGAAAGCTCACCAGAAACAGATCCTATCGTTGTAAGACCAGCTATTGGTAAGTAGTAACATATACATGCACATACACTCAAAAATTAAATCCCTCAAAAATGTATCTATCATGCATAGCTATATTACATGTAGTGGTAATAACGCTGAGCAGATAAGCAAAGCAAAGCAACAGGGAACTTATTTATTTGTACCCTGCAGCTTCTGTCATCAATTATACTTGTCAGGAGTGGACAGAGTTAATTAGCATTTTGACTTAGCAATGTGTTACATTTTCAGTATTAATTTGGCACTGGTACAAATAACCATTTTAAGCGCTCAGTTATGCTGGTATCTTGAAATCAGCATTTTTAATTTCTCCAGAGCAATTACAAAATCCTACCGACTGCAATCCTACCCATCATAATTTAGCCCTCCATCTTCTCCATTTTATCGACCCACTGCTTCCATCTTTTCTGTCAGACAAACCATAAAGCCACATGCAAAAAACATCCTGAGACACATCCGTGACTTTTGCTGTGATTTCCAAATAAGAATCTTATCATTTTCAAATACTTTTACATTGCAAAAGTGGTATTAGGGGGTCTTAACACAAATAGAATCACATCTGGTATGAGCACACAGAGAAATGAGCACTCAGCCCAGTTCATCCCATACCTCCACCTCTTTTCCTGATCCCTAGATCCAAACCTGCATTGAACAATACCGTGTTTTCTCTCTCCCTTTGCTGCACAGCTTGTCCATCAGCACCACACGGGTTTGTTCTTCTAAACTGTGGGAAGGCTGACATGACCATCGGCTGGAAACCCCCAAAGCGCATGGGAGGAACAAAGATTCTGGGTTATTTCCTAGATCAGCATGATACATCTGAACTAGACTGGCATGAAGTCAATATTCAGCCAATTCCTCAACGAGTTTACACGGTATTCATTTCAGATATATACTGTCCTTCCTTAAGCATAGTGGGAACCCTAGCTATAACAAGGGTTGAGCTGTTTTCTAGTCTAGAACTCTCTTCCTACCCTCACAAGACTATGCCCATGCAGGGCTGTACTAATAATCTGTTCGCACTTCCAAATCCAAAGGTCAGCAACCTTGAGGAAGGTCACCTGTACGAATTCCGTGCCTGTGCAGTGAACATGGCTGGTGTTGGGGAAGTATCTGAACCCAGTGATTTGTTCAGATGTGAGGAATGGACAATGCCAGAACCAGGTATCGCTCATGTAAAAAAAACAGCCAGAAAAATATTACCAGGTATACTGGTTATGTCCTCACTCTTCTGTGAATCCAAGGGACTCCTAAAAACTATAGGTCTGTATAAGGGTGGCTCCCGGTACAGAAAAGCACACAAACACTTCTAGAGAAGTTCCGATTCAGATGTAGGTTATTATTTCTGCATTATGCAGATACAGCACCCAGGTATTTTTAATAATGTTTCCAGAGAAGGAAGAATCTGGATCTAATATCTTAACATCTTTGTATATTACACCAAAGCAAATAACATTAAACCAGCTGATGTATGCTTTTTTCTAGAACCTACTTCTGCAGTTAATTAGCATAGAAAGCATCTCCTATGGACCCACTATTCACTTGTTATCTTAAAATTCTCTGCTTTCTGATCTCAAACTCAACAAAGTGCACCTGGTTGCATTTTTCAATGTTACTGTTTGACAGCCTACCCTTCTTTGAACAGGCCCTCCTTATGATGTAAAGTGCACTGAAGTAAGAGACTCATCCCTGAAGCTACACTGGGAAGCACCACTATACATAGGAGCAGGTCCAGTTACAGGGTATTATATAGACATGTGTGAAGAAGGGTCAGAGGAATGGAAACAAATAAATAAGCACTCCATAGCCACCACCCATATGAAGGTCTGTATGTGCATTTAATATCCAAGTGTTGCCTCTCATTTAGTCTTATGTTAATTCCTGTCATTGTTTCCTGCAGGTTTCAGATCTGGAGACAGGGAAATGCTATATTTTCCGAGTAAGAGCACTGAACAAGGCTGGAATTGGACCCCCTTCACTCCCTTCGGATCCTGTGGTGGCTAAAACCAAACCTGGTATGAAACTAAAAGTGATGAGATTGTGCGAGTCTGTAAATACTATGATGATTCTGGTAAAGAACTGCTTTATGAAGCATCAGCTACATGTTTCATAGCAAGAAAGAACTGCAGCCAAAATAAAGATTAGCAAATCAAACTGCCCAAATTAATTTACTCTGTCTTTTTTTTTTTTTTTTTTTGAGTTAGATGCCCTGATCTGTTTTGGTAAGGAATGTTTTGTGGGTTTTCTGCTCATACAGGCACAAATGAAATTGAACTTGGGGTCGATGAAGAGGGTTTCATTTATATGGCTTTTGAAGCTCCTGAAAAGAATGACTCCTCTGAATTTATCTGGTCAAAGGACTATGAAGGACCACCAGATGCTGACAGAGTTCAGACTGAAGAGAAAGGCAATAAGTGAGTATATAATGCACACTGCAAAAATTAATTGTGGACTGTCAAATAAAGAACACATTAAACGCTGAGAAAAATGTGAAGGCAAATGTTTCCCTCTCCCTACAATATTCAGCAAAAATACATATACACAATTGAACTTCTGCAAATCTCTGTACCTGATTCTCAGCTCTGATGCCCATGAAATGGGGCATTCAGTGCAATCTTCAGGTCACAAAAGGGAAGCGTCAACCATCATACTGCTAATGTTTTTGCCTTGCTCATTAGTGTCACATATAAATGATAAGAAGTGCTATATTTGATGTTCTGGGTTTATCAAATGTATTGCATTCTGTTACAGAAGGCATAATTTTTGAGGAAAATATAATTTTTATTATTACTATTTTTATTTTTAAGATCTAAACTGATACTGAAAGACCCATCAGAAAAGGATCTAGGTATATATTCAGTGGAGGTCACGGATGTAGATGACGATATCTCTGCCAGCTGCACTTTAACAAAAGAAGGTAAAAACTAATAATTGACAAGAACAAAAATCTGATGTGCTGTAATTTTCTAATATTAGATGTTTAGAAGAAAGTTCCTCATAGAGGAATAGTAAGTGATAATGATAGTGGCATCATTAGAAAGATGTTTCCCATTCCTTGAAGGCTCAAGGGCAGTTTCTTTTACAGTCCCCTAAGAAAAGATTCCATGCTCTTGGAAGGTCATTTTTCCATTACAGTTCAGATTTCACACACAGCTACACTGTCACAGTGATTTAAAACTTCTTTAACATGTTTCTTGAATTGATACAACCAACATTTTGTTCAGACATTAACTAAGAATTATCTTCCTTTTCTAGTCCTCCTGGCTATCAAATGTTTTGTACTTACTATCTTCTTCGTGACATAAATAAAGCTCATTAACAAATTAAATTAATACAATGAATTTGTTTTGGCCTAGTTGTACTAATCTAAATGACTTGTTATTCTTTGCATTTCAGATCTGGACAAGTTATTGAAACGTAGCCGTGAAATCAGGAACCCATGTAAGTTGAACCAGTAAGGAGCCACTCTGAAAGGGCCCTGGCTGAGCCAAATTCTGTAGTTTCCCTCTGAATTCCCCTCCGTGGTTCTCTTTGTTTTCCAGTGATCAAGCTGATATCTGGATGGAACATTGACATTCTGGAGAAGGGAGAAGTGCGGCTGTGGTTGGAGGTTGAAAAGCTGTCACCAAATGCAGAGCTGCATTTAATCTTCAATGACAAGGAGCTTACAAGTACTCCAGTATGTTTTGTTTTGTTTTGTTTTGTTTTGAATTCTGACTTACTTTCCCCCTGCTGAACAGGGAGATAGAGCAAATGGGTACATTCCCAGTTTTCTAAATTCCCATCAGATATTTTGATGTGTGTTTTTGGAAGACTCTAGGGCTTGGTTTTCCATGGTGCATAAACAGAAAGCCAACTGTCTGATTCTCAAGCTGTCCAGTCCTAGTATCACGCAACGCTGCAGCATTGACGCTGTTAGTTCAAGACAGTGTAATATTCCTCTGTGCTATGGCCAGCAAAACCTTCAGTGGTAACACCCAGAGAACGTCTCCTTCTTATCCAGCTTTCCTGTTATCCCCACCCTCCTGACAGGCTGCCTCTGACAATCTTGCTGCAGCAGAGACTTCCCTTTTATAAGGGAATTTTCTGACAACAAACCTCAGCCTTGTGTAATCCATCTGATACTTCAAATGCACCTGTGCAGGACAGAGAGCTTTGTCTTGGATGAACAAACTCGACTCATTTCAGTGGATGCTAAAGAAATACCATCTCACAATGAGACAGGATATTTTTCTTCTGCTTTACCAAGCAAAGCTGCAAGCTTTCCACCTTACCTCTTTGAACTGAATATGGATAAATCTCATTAATTCTAAGAGCAGATGAAAGTGATTTATTTCTCAGTCTGAGGCATGGAAATAACACTGCATCGTGTGTTACAGTGCACTCCAACCGCCTGATACATTTAAAAAAATATTCTAGCCTCTTCCTTGTCTTCCCGTATCAAGTTAATATTATAACATTTTAAAAGTATTTGGAATGACAGGATCAGAGCGGAGAACAGTTGAGAATGAAGAACAATATAAATCATTCGCCTGTCAGTTAAATGCAGCGTAGCAATGCCAAGATAACAAAAAGAACATATATAGCAAAGGGGTAGGACTAGGCCAAAGACTTTCAGAGCTGTTATTGTGATGCTGGGGTTTTTTAAAGCAATGTGTAGCAGATTTATTGAAGGCTTTGTCTATTCTAAGAATTGTTTTTCTACATTGGAGAACTGACATGGTTATGCACGATTATAAAGTGTCTGTCAAGCTCTTTGTAATGATAGTATTTGCTTAGAGCAAACAAGGCGGTAAGGCATAATGATGATATTTATGTTTAAGCATCTGGCAGGTTTCGGGGTGTATGTATAAAAGGTTCAGTAGTGCTTGCATGATGTCAAGAGGGTGGCAATATTATTCATCGTTGCCCAAATACGCAATTACATGCCACAGATGTGTAATTAAGTGCAACACTTCTATTATACTAAAAAACATACAGATTCTGATAAGCTGAAAAGTCTGTAACATCCAACAAGAAAGAATGTATTGTGTTATGTGGTTTTAACAGAAATTTTCTCCCAGAGAAAAGTTCTCCTGTAAGCAATTCTACTATACCTACGTACATAAACAAATAATAGATGAATCCCAGAATACAGAATATCAGACTGCATTCGCTTCATTACTCCTGTAAGATGAGGGGAGTATATAAGGATATATATATAAAAGGACTGTAATGTCTGATTGTTGTAGAAGATGCTGTGCCAGGATCTGACCTTGGAACAGTTCCACTGTGGAAAAACTATTCAGTTTATCATATTTCCTTTGTTCTACACAGACACATAAAATAAACTTTGTCAAAGGAAAAGGTCTCGTAGAGCTGATAATCCAGAATTTCTGTGATGACGATAAAGGGATGTACACAGCCCAGCTGCAAGATGGAAAAGCTAAAAATCAATTCACCCTAGTTCTTGTGGATGAATGTAAGTGGAACAGGATCAAATATAGACTGCCATGCTCAGTGGAAAGTTTTCTAGGCACTTAAGGCCCAGAAGTATTTCCGACAGTTATAATGGCACACTGGGAATGGGGAGAACAAATACTTATTTTAGCACACATTTGAAGTCCAGGAATCATGTAAGAAATTATCTGAATTTCTCTTTAACATAAATTGAAGCGTTTGGTCTTATAAATAGGTCCTTAATGATAAAAATGGTCTGCTAAAGCAAAACATCCAGTGGAATGCTTAGTTATTTTTTTCAAAAGTTTTACATATTATCTTGCTATGGCAAACTGTCTGTGTCTTGGCAGTAAACTGTACTCATTTATCTCAGGACAGGATCAGGTTGAAAATTCAGTGTATTTAACAGCTGGTTAACTGCATTAAACTGAATGCAATAAAGAAATCAGTGTCAACTGTACTCGAAGACAAGTCCAAGCAACAAAGAAAGCTGAACATGAAACATACAGGGTCCTTGTATATGCTAGTACAGAGAGCCTTTTTTAATTAATTAAAAATAGAAAATAACAAGATTCTCATTCAAATACTTCCCCATAGAGTGTCTATCTCTATTTTCAGTTCTTGCAAACAGTTTGTTTTCAAGTGACCTTCTAAAGCTTCCAAACTTTTTGAATGGAAAATGTCTATAAAATGTCAAGTCTGCTTGACTCCATTCACAACCGGTGGAGAGAAACAGTCAGTTTTACAGAATTATTCAGCACATACTAAGCTCAGGATATAAAATAAGTATGATGAATTGTGCTCTAAAAGTGCCCATTTTTCTTTACTGACAATGAAGGAAGTAGAGATAACTAAAGTTACATGCGGTTGTCTAAAACAGAGGTAAATTCTACGCTCTCTGCCTTCTTCTGTGTTTCTTAGTTTTTAAACATTTTAATTTGCGGGTTTCTAGACTACCTTTTTGTATGGTCAAAACTCCTACTTCATTTCCTAAATGGACAATAGTCAGGTCTTCAAAGACTCTTTTGTTTTAATGAAAATAAATGTTAGGTTCTGAGCAACCCATACAATGAAAGAATGATGGTATTAATCTGTTCAGGGTTCTCAGTGGGAACCAGAGGTAACTCATGCACTACAGATGTCTTATAAACAAATATCACAGCTCTAATGATAATACCTTTCGTGATCAGAAATTTCTAAAGTGTTACACTGAGAAATAGTGGGGGTTTGTTGACTTTGACCATTGCTGTTCTCATAGGTTTTGCTAAAGTTGCAGAGGAGGCTGATGCAAAACGGAGAGAATGGAAGAAAAAGCAGGGTAAGATAAGCTGAAAGTTAATCACTTGCCAGAACTATGCCAACAGGATGGCAAAACCTGAGCAAAGCTATTTCACTGAGTGCTCTAAATACTTTTCTGTATCATTTTTTTTAAGTGTATTATTTAAGATGATTAATACACTAGGATAAGATTCCTTATTTTAAGATACTCTGCCCTGCACTTAATAACAACTGTGATACCACACTAGACTATAGGTCCAGTCTCTTGTCTTCAGAGATGCTTAGTATAAGATGAAAGTATATATAAAGTAATCTGTCCCCCAGTTTACCCTCCCAGAATCAGGAAGAAAAGAGAAAATATATGGCTTTTCCATTCTATTGCAATTCACCTGGGAAATATCGATCAACCCCTACACTGACTGGACGCAAAGTAGAGTCATAAAGGACTGGTTAGGCAGCATCATTAACGACATTCTGAGATAGGATTCCTCAACAAAGATACGTTACCTAAGGACATTACAAAACCAGCAATAATTATATGCTCTAAACTGTGGTGCTCATTGCATGCAAAACTCAGTAGCGTGAAGCATTCCCGACAGACCGCACTGCTGGGAATCACCACTAGATGGAGGCATTTCTGTAGATAACACTTGAGAGCTGGGGAAATGCATTGCAAAAGACACTTATTTTCTTTTATAGGTCCGCATTTTATAGAGAATTTGAAATGGAAGGTTACTGAGAACTGTGAAGTACTCCTTACCTGCAAGGTACATGCAGCTATGTGATGCAACTGCACAGTCTGAATTCATTTAGCATTAAATTTTAGACGTGAATTTTAAGGGAAGGGTATGAACAGTGCTCATCCAAATGCTTATTTGCAGATCAATTAAAGTTAAGAGACAGTATATCTTGGACAGAAATTTTAATAAAGAAGGAAGCTTCTAAGATTCTGCAGCAATCCTCTAATGCAAGTGATGTTTCATATTAGAAGGACATCAAGGCATTCAGAAATAAAATGCACTTGGGACCCTGACTTGTAAATGTTGACTTCAAACAGGCAACAAACCTGAGAAAGGACACCAGCCTCCAATGGTTCTTCAATAAGAAAGTACGAGAAGGTGGTGTGTTTGATCCACAGACTGGAATAGGAACTCTTCGTATTAAAAAGGTGAAAAAAAGAGGCTTTGGTGATCACATAAAAATGCCAAAAATACGGATTGATCTTATTAATATTCAATGTGTCTTTTGCGTAGTACCCACTAAATGAAAGAAATTGAACAAACGCTGAGAAAAGCAAAAAAGAAGAAACAACTTAAAATTATAGTCAAACAGATCTGAATTAGAAATAAGATGTTTTTAACATGAGTGGCTGTTAAAAGTTTAATATGTTCTGAGTGGCTAAAAAGAAAAGTGTGGGCTTTTCAGGTTTTCTGATCAGGACTGGTTGCCTATTCTGGAGATGAACTTTAGTAACAAAAAATGTTACTGAGCTCATTACAGAAGTAACTGAATGAAATTTTATGGCTTGACCTACAGAGAAGGCCAGACAAGCTGATACAATGCCCCTTGTAATCTTAACTCTGCCTCAGAGAAGATACAGCTGAAGAAAGGGAGCTTGATGGTGCAGTTAAGAGTTTTAGTGCAATCTCTGCGTGGCTAATTTGAATCTCGTTTGGCTTTGATTTTTCATCTTAATTTCAAACAGCCGAATCACCTACAGAAAACAAGTAAATAAATGTATGTGAATGGGAATCTCTGCTCACACAAGTCAAAAGCATTGGCAAAGCAACAAGAGGAAAATTTATGGAGCAGTGAGCATTCATCACCACTGAGTCCCAGACCTGTACCTTACACCACTAAGGGCACGCAGGCGTGCAGGGTGACTGAGGGCAAAAGCTGAGATACTGACTCCCCATAACTGACAACATATCAGTTCATAATGAACCAGGGCCCGTTCTAACCTTTTAAAGGAGATTCTGAGGCGGATTGCCTTTTTTGCCCTCCTTTCTGATCCGTCCAGGCAAATTCATTGGGAGGGAAGAATAAAATCTCAGCTTTTCCCCCTTTTCCAAATCCTGTCCTATTTCAATGACATGTGAAATTTCTGTTGGGGGGGGTGTGTGTGTGGTTGGTTTTGTTTTGTTTTTTTAATAAATATTACATATGTACATATGTATTTGCTAGATAACCAAAGCAGATGAGGGCCAATACAAAGCACTTGTTTCAGATGACCGAGGAGAGGACTACACCCAACTTGATCTCACAAAAGGAGGTAAGAGAACCTTGTATCAGGCATTAATACACATTCACACCCCTGCCTGGGATTAATTTTGGATTTAAAAAGAAATTTCGTAACTTTCTACCACATTGTTAATTACCATAGTACCTACATGCTTTTATAGGGATTAAAACCAGCATAAAAAGTTACTGGTGAAATTTAAAGAGTTTCCTGATTTACTATAGCATATATATATATGCTGATCATTTTAAAAATCACAAGTATTTCATGTGCGATTGGAATGCACTATGTAAAACAGTCTCTTATTCTGCAAGAGTTATACAGAGCCCAATGAACAGAATAAAAGTCTCCTTTGTATCTGATCTCAAAGCTTTTTTTTCCATCTGTCCATAGTATACTTCATTTGATAATCCACAGACAACTTTTCAATCCTGGAAGTTCAGCCAGTGTTCCGAAGCATCAGGAGAACAAACTTCCATTTCCACTCTGCATCCCCCACCAGTGAAAAAAAATCCTAGGCTGAATGATAATGACAGAATAGTTGTAAAAGGCAACATCAAATGGAAAAACAATTAATATTACTGCAGATTCCTGCTTCACTTTTCAGTGTTCTGAATATGCTCTGGAAATTGAAAAATAAATATGCAGTTCTGACATTCTAATGTCATTTACATATATAGTCATTTATCAAGCTGTAACCGCATTATAAATTCTGTCAAGCACCACAGTTAAAAGCTCAGTAATGTTTCAGTCACTTCAACTCAACATCAATCAGAAGATTCTGCTTCCCAAGATTAAATCGTACCCTGACATCTGGAATCTGTCATTTAAACCTGATACATAAATCTGCTTTCTGCGAGGCAGTCTATTGCACTCATTGAGTGCTAAGAAAGATAGAAGTATCTAAATTTAGTAAGAAATGCCCAGCATCCAAAAATAAATGAGTCAGTGGCAAAAACTCCATTCTGAGTAAGCTTTGCAACAGAAAAAGACAACGAATAACTACTAGATATAATACATTCTAAACACAATGAAATCAAGTTGGTAGATCAGATGTGATTTGCTAAATATTGTATTTATAGACAAATTTTTATGTCTTTGCAGCCTTTGAAGACCTTCTTAAGGAGCTGTGTAAGATCAGTGGTACGTCATTTTCTCACCAGCTGACACAGTAATAATGGAAAGGGAGAAAGGTGGGGTGCCACGATCAGAGCAAACTGCTCAGGAGCTGTCCCTGGGTTTGGATCAAATACAATACCACCCATTTACTACTCCTTTAGTGTTAGAAGCACCTTCAAACTGTCAAGGAGGATGGTCAGTAAATAAACCCAGGGACATAAAACCCTCTGCACTTACAAATTAATTCTGTGACCTTTACGTGCCAGCAGTTTGCTCCTTGTCACATCACTTGCCATGTGAATTTGGCCAAGTTGTACTACTTCCATCCATGAGATGTGTATTCCAGACCCAGGTCTCTAGAAGAGATGCTGACATTTTTCTACCAGCTGCTAAAAGATCCAGGATCTTCAAGAGGTAGAATACCATCCTACTTTCAGCTAGCCACACTCTCCAGAGAGAAATGTTAATAGATTGCTTGGGATTTTGTTTGCGTAACGTGTAAAACTGTGCATTCTTGAACGTCCTCCTCAATTTCAGTCTTTCAATTATACTATTAGCTCTTTCTGCTACACCTCTGAAAATTCAGCCTACTGAAGAAGGCATCAAAATCTACACAGATGTGAAGTACTTCACAGACTACATGAAAACAACTTGGTATCACAAGTAAGTCCCCAAAAGATATTTGCAAGGCTTCTGTAGTCCTGTTGCATGTAACTGTTTATCATCAAAATTAAACATGTTGGGCCTGAGCCCGTAGCTTTTTAAGGCAATGGTAGATTTGTCTGAGTAAGAGCTGAAAAACACAATTCACTCTGCATCCTGAAACATGTCTAGGAATTCCAAAATAAGCAGTCATGTTATTTTTATCTTAGCACTCCAGACATATTTATAAGTGATCATCTTTACTAGAATAATAATGATGCATTTAAGGTTCTGCTCAGTTACAGCCATCTTGGTTACAGACAGGAAAAGAAGTTGTTGGTTTTTTCAAATTCTTTATTTCTACTACTTTGTACTTCCCTAAACCACTCTATTCCCCCACTCTGAATAACAAATATTCCCAAACATTATAAAATTCTTTCCAAACACTAGCTAATTTAGCCTCAACATCTTCATAAAATAGAGAAATGGTGTTTTATTAGATACCACCTACACACATATATAAGGAGGCCAATTTTTAATAACGTTTAAACGTCTAAACGCTTACAAATATTCAACATCTAAATCCTATTTAATCTCTTAAATAAGAGCTAAGAGGTCTTTTGTAAAGTTTGTAGAGCTTTGGCAAAGTGCTGAAAAGCACAGCTAGATGCCCCATGAGATTTTCAAAAGTGACTGAGTACATAACTCTCCATGAAATTAACAGTGAGGTCCTGACTCCCACTCTCTTATTCTAACCAGTATAGGTCTAAAAAAAGTTAGCACGCTAATTTATACAGCTCTACTAAATACTATTGAAATGATATAATTTGTTTACTTAGGGAGAAACAACTGGAAAGCCGTGACAGACTGAAAACTGGGAGCACAATGAATCAGATCTGGCTTCACATACTGAACCCAACAGATGCAGATAAGGGAAAATACACCCTGGAGTTATTTGATGGGAACAACTCTCACAAACTGTCAACTGACTTGTCTGGACAAGGTAAGCTGAGTCAAACAATACCGTCATAGGAATGAGATATAACTGAGCTGCTTTTCCAAGATTCCTTCAAATCATGGGCAGTGATTCCTCTCTCCTCCATTTGAGCTGGAGCCGCAGTTCCATGACAGCACGCTATGACAGCACTCTTCTTTGGGTTAAGAAGGACAGTGAAGTGCCCACAGAAGTCAGAGAAAACACGGGGAGAGGAGAAGTGCGCAGCAGAAAGGATTGAAGCCTTTAGGGAGCCGTGCTGCCGTAGCTTAAGACACTCCTGGGGAAAGGATGAGTGAGAGGGCAGCTGCTCCTGGGATGTGTCTGATTCCTCCATAGGCCAACAGAGCTTACAGGTGGCATCTTGGAAAAGAGAATGTGGCTTCAGGTTTACAAAGAGTTTTCCAAACTGTTCAAAGTTGGGTTTTTTTTTCCTCCTCTGGACTTCTCTTTGGAAAGAATACTAGACCCCCCTTAATTTCAGTAGTATATAAATAGATTATATCTCCTTAAGGCAGCTACAGATACTGTCTAGATGATAATCATACATATCTTGTGCACAAATACCTGTAATTCCAACACTGATGCATTATGTTAAATCTACTAAGTCAAATGAAATAAATGGCAACTTTCCCTAAAACCTTTTCATTCCTTGCAGCCTTTGAAGATGCCCTGGCTGAGCACAGAAGACTAAAGTAAGTTCCTGCCTAAATATTTTCACAGCTAAATCTATTTTGAGTGTCGTATTCTGTATTGAGAATACAATGCCTAATAAATAAAACCACTACAATTTTTTCTCTCTCACTTTCAGGGAAGCAGCAATAGCAGAAAAGTGTAAGTAAATTAATTTCCTTCCGTCTGTGAAACAAAGCCAAATGGTACGCTGATAAGTAGTAAAACTAAAAGGTCATATTTGTTCATTCCCAGGTCGTGCCAGAGTTGTTCAAGGTCTGCCAGATGTTGCCACCATCATGGAGGACAAGGTAATATTGTGTAACTGTTCGTATAATTGGCCTTTGTGCAGACATAGAAGAATAACTGGTGGGGAGAAAACTACTTGTTTTCCCCTCCTGTATGTTCCCAGGAGCTTTTCTGAGCTACTGCAATTGCCAAAGGTGTGAAGTGGTACCCTCCACAATACTTGTATCAGCCCCTTACATTGTTGATGGTGCTTCCCAAACATGCATGTGCTTCTGCACATACAGGTGCTCTTTGTGGCACAGAACCTCTTTCTTGCAGGTTTCAGATGTTACTGCTTCCTAGGTCTGTTTCACAGCCAGATCCTTTCTGTTGTCTTCCATTTCATAGGATTAGACTAAGGCCTTTAAGTGCTGGACCTGATTTTCCATCATATCAATTTGCTGCTTACATTTCTGAGTCACATTGCCCTTTACTGGTACACAGGCAGAATAAAAATCCTGTAAAGTAATTGCAAATTCACCATGTGGCTATTTAAGTGTCACTTTACAGTGTAAGAAAGCTATAAAAAGACAGTAGCACAAATATGAGTCAGGCCCAGTGAATTCAGTCAGGTTAATCCTGATATCAGGAAAAGGAGTGGACAGTCCTGGAATCTCACCTATTGAAAATCTAAAAGAATTGATTTTTATTTTTCTTAATTTCTCATCAACTGAGTTTCCTTGGTCATTTATATCTTCATAATCTATTTCTGCTATCTGTTTTACAATAGACCCTGTGTTTAACTTGCTGTGTATCTGGAGATCCTTACCCAGAAATCACTTGGTTCAAAAATGAGAAGGTTATCGTCTTTAAAGATCGTTACAAAATGGATGTGAAGGGGACAGTTGTCACAATTACCATAGAGAAAGTCTGCAATGAAGACACAGGAAAATACAGCATCTATGTCAAGAATAAGTACGGTTCTGAAACAGGGCAGGTTACTATCAGTGTCTACAAGCATGGAGAGATACCGATAGGAATGGAAGAAGAGTAAGTCCCAGGTGGGATTATAATGAAAAAGCCTAAATGAATTAGTCAATTATGTCTCATTGGATTTAAAAGGAATTTAACTCCTTCAGACTCCTTTTAGTGTCTCTGCCCTAAAATTGAGGCTCATTACTCTATTTTTATTTTAGTAATATTTTAGTATTTTTGTTTTGGTAGTTGTTAGAACACAATTCTCGTGTGTGTGTGCATGTGCGCATGTGCGTATACATGCACATTTACCTTACAGAGAAACTCTTTCCTCGTAAATCTGTGTGGGAAATACCAAAGGATTCACATATGAGAACCAGGCTTTCAGTGGAGTTTTCTTGTAGTAAATCACTGTGTGTTCCTGATTATCTTGTAGCTTGTGTGTGTGTATTATTAAACTTATATCCTTGGTCACACCTCAGCACTGTCGTCAAGTACATCCATCTCGAAATCAGTTGGCCTTAGGAATTTTCCTAAGTACTGTGCTGAATCAGGGCCTTGAAGTATAGACCTTTACAAACCTAAGCCATATGGGAAGAAAACAAGGCAGTGACATTTTCAAGGCTTGGTCCTATAAGGTTCAGCTTCTACATATACACTGACACGCAGTAATACATTTACACAAAAGGATTGAGTAAACGTCTACAGAGGTGGACCCAGATCCTTCCATCCTACTGAACCTATATTCTTTGGAATTAAAGAGATTTTTAGGTTTATTAGTTGTGTTAGATTATTGTGGATGTAGAAGTGTGGCCTGCTCTGAAGCCACAGCTACAGTCCCAGCTTCTAATAGTAAAACTGTCAGTGAGAGATAAAAAAGTGATTGTACTTCTAATACAGCCATCCAGCTAAATGCATTTATTCAGCAAAATAGCATCTTACCTTGCTGCATAAACTGTATAAACTGTCCTCACAATATTTTTCCTGGTTACTTGAGGGACACTGCTGTTCCAGTGTCAATGTAAATGAGCACAGCAATCCTGTACAGGATTGCCAATCATTTGACCAAAGGCAGTTACGTTTCAGACATTACTTAAAATTAAATTAAATGTATATAATATATATTATTAAATTTAATAATATTAATAAGTGA
This sequence comes from Calonectris borealis, assembly GCF_964195595.1. Classification (NCBI taxonomy): domain Eukaryota; kingdom Metazoa; phylum Chordata; class Aves; order Procellariiformes; family Procellariidae; genus Calonectris; species Calonectris borealis. The sequence goes on along the minus strand of NC_134336.1, from coordinate 3,577,584 downwards.
GAGCTTAGCTAATTGTCTAGATTCTTCTTACAGTGAATGAAGAAAAGCAAGACATACTGATGGCATCATTAACATTACTCTATGGTAAAATAGACGAATCATGTCCTATGATAACTCCAATATAAACATGTACCTTTTAGAGCCATGTGTGTTACACGCCATACAAATACGGCCTTATTCATTATCAGTACCTCATCCTTGCTACTCAGGTATTATAATATGTAAATGTAATTACAAAATTGGCTCTCTGTGTGTAAATTTTCTTTAAAATTAGATACTGAAAAAAAGTCGTGAATTTGTAAGAAGTTCAGCACTGGTTTTCTATTTAAATAGAAGAATTACTGACTGATATGGGGTAATAAAAGTTAACTTAGAAAGGTCACCTACCCCTGGGATACAGGCTCTATTTGAATTAAGCAATATAATTGCAAGACACATAATATAATGAATGTCTTCCAAAATCAACAGTCATGCTTGCACAGACAGCAAGGAATATCACTCAATAACTATAATGATGAGGAATTCTTGGTGCAATTGGTGAGAAGAAAAATAATACATCCCATTTACTTCTTTCATTTCGGTCTCCAAGCAATGTTCCGTGTTTTATTTTACCTTTAATCTTCTACGTATGCAGTGAATATTAAAAAAAAAAAAACAAAAAAAACCCAGAATTTAATACAGATTTAGATACACGTTACTGACATCTACTGGATAAAGTCATAACTGACTGTCCCACTCCAACACGATTTTCCCTGTTCTCAAGAAATTGGATGCCCAAAATTCTGGAAGAAATAACTGTGGATTTTATTCCCACCATTTAAGGTCCAAGTGCCCATAGTAGAGAATATTGTGATAATTAGGAAGTTCCTGCTGTAAGACAGTAATTACCTCGCATCTATTGTAAATTATGCCATTTTATCTGAAGAATTCTATCCAAAACACAGAAAATGTATTAAACATAGAAGCTGGGAACAAAAGGAAAAATTAATCCATGCAACACTTTACAACAATTATGAATAATTAGCCGAGTTCAGTAACCCATGATAAAGATAACATCCCAAACCAGTTGGTCAAGGTAAGGCTTTCTACAAAGCAGAATGAACTAGAGGTTATGATCATTAAGAACAAATAAATGATTAATAATTGTTATTTCATGGTTAATAATTAGCCAGTCATCTCACAATTTGGGCTGGCCTTTCACTTTTCATAAATAGCATCCGAATGACCAGGGAAAGCCCTCACTTTCCTGCTAGCCTCACCGCCCTAAACTGCATTATAACATCCATAATGGCATTCAATGGAACCTGGCAGGTCTATGCTCAAGAGAACTATGAAGAGTTTCTGAAAGCTCTTGGTAAGTGTCTAGTTACTTTTGAAATAATTTGGATTGCAACACACACTTTGCATGACATCTTTTATTACTGTATTTCTATGTTTTTTTTCTTTTGTTTTATGACAAACTACGCCCTCCCAGCTAAGTCTGTTATGTCTAATTTGGAAACAAAAAGAAGCTGAAAATTGTACAGATCGATGTAGAAAGGTTACAGATAACCCCCAAATCCCTATCTTAACATAAGATGAGTCCCTCATGAAAGAAGAGGTATATCAGCAATCAACTTGTTTTGATTAACACATAACTTTATAAATCCATTTAACTAGAAACAAGTTGTCAATGACGTATACAGATTTCCAATGTGTATTAGTAGCGCAGGCACTTTCTACAGCACTAGCGATTAATACATGTTATACCTGTTTAGTAATCTCTAAGGAATAGACTTAGTATGTGCCCACATTAATAAAAATGCACTTAGCCTCTTGTCAATCTTGGCAAAACATTCACATTGGGGTTTTTAAATGTATATAAGAGATGTTCAGTAGAATAAAACTCAGTTACAGTTGAAAAGCCTAGTCCTATAGTATGATGCCTGAACCAATCCCTCTACTGCTAAAGATGACACTCTCAAATCATGCTAGAGACACACTGATAAGGTAGTTTGAGGTTACTTGCACTGTTGCAGCTCTGACTAGACAGATAACCCCCACCGCCAATCTCCCTGGGAAGAGGTGAGGGAAACAAAATAACACACACATGGTTTTCCTCATGAAGAAATGCCATCACATGGCAAGCTGTTACTGAAAGAAACAATACGTATTCTGACACAAGAGTAACAAACATAGTACCAAAATCTATACAGACTAGATGGAATGGAACAATATGCCCATAGGGAAATGAGGAATCCAAAAGAGGATTTGTCTTTTAACTTGGACATCACTTTCCATTATTGGTTTGTATCTTTTGCACCTTTATCAGAAAAAATAATTTGCTGTTTCATATCAATACACTACTTCATAACAGAAAAAGTCATTTTTTGCCTTTTTTACAGCATTGTCAGATGACCTTATCAAAGTCGCCAAAGATATTAAGCCTGTTGTTGAAATACAACAAAAAGGAGATGACTTCATTGTGACATCGAAAACACCCAAGCAATCTGTAACTAACTCATTTACGCTTGGAAAAGAGGCTGACATTACTACTATGGATGGCAGAAAGCTAAAGGTAATGTATTTCAGGAATGGATGCATCTCTCTATTCATCCTTATACTTCAGTTTCTGTGCATGAGTGAAACTTGTTTGTACCATTTCCATTAGCATACATTTCAACAAACAGAAATGTTTATTCTAAAACTCTTATTAAAATGCTGTGGTCTTCAGTTTAAATTAGCAGATGTGATTATGAAGCACCGGTATCATTTATTTCCTATTATGTAGTCCCCTACTTATTCTAATGAATTCCAAAATCTAAATTTTTTTGTAATTTTTAAATCTGCTTCAACAGTGTACTGTGAACATGGTAAACGGGAAGCTTGTGTGCAAATCAGAAAAATTCTCTCATGAGCAAGAAATTAAAGGAAGTGAAATGGTAGAGGTAAGTGTTAGAAAATAATGGCTTATTGAGAAAAATTCTGAAGAAAAAAATGTTCTATGTTGATCAGCTCTTAGTGTAGGCTCAAATCCTCACCCCAAAATTACTACATTACTTGCAGAATTCCTTACAGGTGCTTAGATCTGCAGATACAGAATTTTAGTATTTCAAAATAACCACAGTTAGTGGAAAATACTATTAGTATCCTTTATTATTCCTGTTTCTTATTAAAAGCAATTGCCTTAGATGACTCTCCTTTAAACATTGCTCATATATTTAATGCATCCTGCTCAACAAATCTTTTTATTAATTACTACCTTGGGGTCAATTCTAGGCACTGAAGTGTGAATGGCTTTAGCTCTGAGCGTGTTGCAGAAAGACACCTTATAAATTCCTCTAGAATACTAGAGCAGTGTTTCCACCCTTAGATTTATCCACAGCATTGGCTCTGAAAAGAAAGTAAAGGCTCAGTCAAACCTGAAAATTTACAATACACTTGTTCCACCTACAATTCTTCAAAGTTCTTTAATTAGTTCTAAATCGTTCAATACTGACAAAGAGCTTTTCTCTATAGAGTTAAGCTCTTTAGGCTTCTAAGAAGTGTCCACTTGGGTAAAGACTACTACAAGCATGACAGCTAACTACATTAAAGTTATATGTTTTGGACGTACAATTTCCTAAGATCATTTTGAGTATCTCAGACTACTTTTCTAACATTAAGTATGCAAAACACCAGGCAAAAGAACCCATTACTATTTGGGACAGTGGATTTCTATTACAGGAAGCAGATCCTTCTGGTAGCATCAACAATACTCTTAAAACAGGATGACAAAATGTAGTTGATGATGGCATTTATATTTAGATTTTCCATCTTCAGAACTGGTTCTGTAAAAAAATTTTCTTTGGTATGAATGTTATACACACATTTATAGGCAGGTACTGTAAATGTATTTTCTTGTGGAATAAGATGGATTTATACATGAATTACTGAAACTTCTAGCCACTTAGCTATAAATAGATTTCCTTAAAGTCTAAATGAAAAATAAGGTACGCATATTTGTCTTCTACAGACTATGACTTTTCGTGGAGTAACGCTTGTCAGAAGAAGCAAGAGAGTTTAAAGACAGATGACCACCTTTGTGATATCTCTACATACCTAAAATAAAGTGCAGTTTCCACACGGTGTGATCTTTGTTATCTGAAAAAATAATACAGAACATAATTACAATTTCTTCTCTCCTTTCACACATGCATCACATCCCATTATTATAAGACTGAGTACACTTACAGACCCGTTCTATACTCAAAGTGACAGAAGTCTGCCTGCCAGACAACCAAATCTGGACATTAGCAGGAACATTATGATTTATATAATAATCCTTGGGAGCAGACAAAAGCTGATGTAAATGGTTCTTGATTTCTTACATACTCAGTGAGCATATTCAGCTTTAATTCCTTTGTCTAATAAAGTATAGTCTTCTACTAAAACCCTTTCTCTATAATCTAGCCAGCAAAGAACAATTAGACATTTGTTTAGCTGATCTGCACCACGTGTCTGTAACAGGAATAGAAACAGCAATATTTTAAAAGCTATGAAGTATTTAACAGTCATAAACAATTACAGAGTAATAATGGGAATGACTGCTCTTAAACTGAAGTACACAAGAGTACAATTAAACAAAAATGAGGCACTACAAGAGCAAAGGGAATTAAACATTCTTCCAATTTGCAATGTACTCCCAATATGTGCTTGTCACAGTTCAAGTTTGTGAAGCTCAAGTAAACTAGACTGCTTACATTCAGATTGTGTGTCTCTACTGAAGTATAATGCATAGGACACATGCCTATAATCATTTCTCTGTTCACTGCTGATTAGATCCTACTATTATATTAACAGTCCTATTTCATACTTATTTAAGTCACAGCAGATTTGTTAGAATTGGTCTTGGATGTAAGACCTCCATGAAAAAAGTTGCTGGACTGATTATGCCATTTAAAATCCTCACGGGGACGTTTTATTCCAATTAAGAGTGCTAGGTCTACATCTTCCTATGCTAGGAGAAGAGCAGTTTGTGAGGGGGGAGGTTGTGTTTTAGTTAATAACACTTGCAACCTGATATAAGTAATCTGGGAAGTGTGTTCTTATTTTGTGATAAGGCTGTCCTCATGGGGAGTTTTATTGGCGTAACCGTGCAAGTATCATCGCGTTCATTTTGCTTCCCAGGCAGTTCTAATGTTAAGTACACTTTTGCAGACTAAATTAAATTCCATGTGAGTTACACATAAATAAGAGCAACAGAACAGAAATCAAGACACTAGTAAAACTCAGGGAGAAGGCTGCTTTAAAGCGTCCGTACTGCAAAAAGCCATATAAGAGCTTGAAACGCTTCTGTTTGGAAGTTGCTGGGTAACTGCTGCTAACTACACAATGAAACACTACAAAACAGAGCGTAGTTTTCCAACAGTAAATTCGAGAATACTGCAAGTCTTCAGTGACCAAATGCTGTATCAGGATACAAAATATGAGACACTTCAGGTTTATTTCTAAACTAACGCAGAGATGATTCATTACTCTGAACCCTACACTTTTAAAGCCTGTTACAAAACAACACTTATTTGCTTTGATACATTATGACATAAAATGGGAATGATGTTAAAGCAAAATGCGTATATATTTGTTTGCTCTTAAAAGAAACATGAAGGTCTTATTTTGGTTCAATAACTACTCAAATATTCCCAGTTTACTGGACATAATCTGCCTTGCAAACTCACTTCTTCCCTATTCAACCCCTTAACAAAGTTCTGCCTCAATACATGACAACTGGTATGCAAAGGCTGTTTAAGTTATAGATTGTAGATACTACATACCAAAACTACACTAATCCTATATAAAACTTAAACTGATGCTAAACCATTTTAATTAAAGCCCTAAAAATTCTTAAAAGAATACTTCATCTTACTTGCTTCACAATTGTGGTGATTTAGTATTTCCAACAACTGTGCCAATCTTTTCAATCCAATGGCAATATTCTTCTGTCCCAGGACATCTCAGATTTAGGTGAAATATTCAGTGCAGTTCCTTACGCGAAGCAGTCAAAACCTGAAGGTTTCTAATCAGATTGCAAACCTTGCCCCATTGCCCAAAGTAATTGGTCATTTCTGGATGACAAACTCTTACAGATTTGGATGATAGCACTGGATCCACTCTTCCACAAAACCAAGTGAATTTTTCTGCAAAGGACTTCATGGGAGTATTTATAATCTTATCTGGATCTTGTTCAAAACTGTTCATTTCCAATTCGAAAAGCTCTGAAAGGGTAATCCTGGCAGCAAGTATTTTTATCCATCACCAAACTCCACTCTGGTGATTCCATTTTTCAGAATGTCTACAGAAGGAGTTTTTTCTCCTTTGTGTCACGCACTCCCACCGTAATTTCAGTCTCTAATGTGCTTTCTTAGCTGGATTTTCATATTCTTTTGATGACTTGTGTAATCAGATCTGTGTACATATTGCACAAGGTAACAAACTCAACCTGCTGCTAGCATAGTTAGTACAGAATAATGTTAATTGTAAATATTAAATGCAGAAAACATTGTCAGAGACCCCCATCTCTTTTCCACAAAGTCCTGAACAGACCACTGAGCATACAACCACCATAATTTTCTTTTTTTCAGAAGAGCAGCATATATAGTTCACATACACCTCCTGTATCAGTGATCGAACTTCGTCTGTCATTCAAAACTTATAGAAATGTCAGGCAATTCTGAGTGTGAGATTGCCAGGATATAAACAGCAGTGTCCACCCACCAGAGTTTTCATTCATGTTCAGCCATTAAAAATAAAAAAGTGAAAATACACTAGCAACAGATATCAGGACTGCATCAACTCTTAAGTCTTTCTCTCCCATCTGCAGTTCGCTGAAAATCCCTCACACCGGTAAAGATGCAGACACATTGCTCTTTGGACCCATCAAATCACTTGGAACTGTTCAGTCACAGATCTGCCATTTATCTGCCTATATACCTGTTGGTGAGTCACACATTAAGGTGTTAAGAAATGATCTCTCTATCCGCCTGCTTTAGTGTTCTCATCACACAGATGGCTTTAATAAAAAAGCGCCGGTCCTTTGCAAATAGTCCTGCCCTACCACTGTCCGATGAAAACTCCTGGGGCACAACAACGCGTCGGTAACGGGGCCACGGAACAGTGATGCCTCGAGCCACGGGAAAAGGCCTCGCCCAGGGAGCCCTACAGCCCGACACCCTAATCCGCCCCTGCGTCAGTTTGTTGTGCTGGCCGACTGCACAGGAGTGAGCCATGGCGCCGAGAGGTGACTGCGTGAGGCAGGAGGCACGCTCTCTCCTCACAGCAGCGGCGCGGCCTCCATCTTGCTCACGCCAGGAGCGTAGCTCGCGCGCTTCTCCCTGTTTTCGGCGGGAAAAGCCAGCGGCCGCCGGGGCGGAGCAGGGCGCATGCGCGGGCGGCGCCGGAGGGCGGGAGGGGCACTCCCGCTCGGGTGGTGAGTGGCGGCGGGCGGGCGCGTTCTGCGCGTGCGCGCGTTCTCGGCGGGCCGAGGGCGCATGCGCAGTGAGGGCAGGGCCGGTTTTGGCGCCGGCAGTCTCTCCCCCCTTTTCCTCCCGTGTTTCCCTCCTCGCGCGGAGCTCTCGCCGGAAGCCCCGCGGGAAGTCTCGCGAGAGGCGGCGCGCGGGCGGCGGTGGCGCTGCGTGCAGCTCCGGAGGGTCGCCTCAGCCGCTCGGCTCCCCGCAGCGCCTGGGCCCTGCCGCTCGCTCGCTCCCTCCCCCGCGCCCCCCTCCCCTGCCGCCGCCGCTGCCGCCATGTCCCGCTACCTGCGCCCCCCCAACACCTCGCTCTTCGTGCGGAACGTGGCCGACGACACCCGGTGAGTGGGGGCGGGCGCCAGCGGGGCGCGGGGGCTGCGCAGGCTTTGGCGGGCTCGCTAGGCCGCGCGGGCGGCTGCCGCCGGAGGGGCGCGGGGACCCTCCCGGAGCGAGGGAAGGGAACGGGGAGAGGCCGGCCTGCTCCCTTCTTCTGCTCTACCTTTCTCCCTGCCTTGCTTTCCGCGCCCTTCTCCATTTTCCTCTCCTGCTCTATTTCCCTCGTCTCCACGAGGATCGGTTTCAAAACAACGTCCAGAAAGAACAAAGCTGGGCCGGAAGAAAGTCAAACTCTCGTACCCGCGTTTGAGTTTGTCCAGCGGGAGATCGAGGCGGGATTTGCATGCCCGCTTGAGGGGTAGCCGCCTGTGCCCCTTGGCAGTGCTCAGCAGCCGCTGGAGTTTTGAATGCTCTTTTGAAATACAGCGATTGTTACTAGAAGGGAGAAAACGGCGCCTTTGCTGTGGGTGTCCCCAAAATTCTTGGCGTAGTTGGTTCCGTTAGTTTGCTGCCAATTCGGGTGGAATGTTATTGCATTAATTGTTATGTATCGTGTCCTCTTACGACACTCACTATAGAGTCGGGGGGAGGGGGGGAACAATGCTTTTTCTCCATAATAATTTGTAGCAAAATTCCGTAAGGACTAAATATGTCCAGCAACTTAGTGAAATAACTTTTCATAGCTAAAAAGTGTGTATTGCACAGGTTCTTATTTATTGCTCGGATATTTTTAGTAAACTGTTAGATTTATCCATTTCTGTTTTGCAGTTTATCATGTCCCTTTTGTGTTTATTAGCTGTGAAACATTTATAGAGCATATTAGTATAGAACGCACATGTGAGTTAGAGCACTCTTATGTTGTTAATTATTGTAGAATTTGTATGGAAGTGCCTGTAAGGTCTAGTTGTGTAAAATGCAAGCATGAGTTTTCCAACTTGCCTGGGCAGCTTGCATCAAAGTTGTTCAGCAAATAACAGTACCATGGGCACGATGGAATGAATTAGGAACCTTATTGTGGTCAAAAGCGTAAATAGCTTCAAATTTTTTTTTTTTTAAGTGAATTTTCTTTCCTCTTCCTGGTAGTTTATATTATTGTAAGGTCAGGGAGGACTGTTATCTCCAAACTTTGTAAAATAATGTGGGTCTTATTGAGGCTTTCACCATAAGCTTGTGATTAGACGGTCCATTCTTCTTAGAGATGGTTTCATTGTGAGATCTTGATGTTGGTTGTCGTAGTTGCCTTCTGCCGTCATTGACTATATGCACTGCAGATTCTTTCCCAACCGATGAGAAAGAGAAATGGATAGTAGTAACTGTTCCATACCACATAAATATGGTATTACATCAGTCTTTCTCATACAGGTTATTGTCCTCAAATGGCACAAAAATACATGTAAAGAAGCTGATGTGATTAAGAAACCTCTCTGTTGAGGAGACAGTAGTTGTTCCAAGTATAGTTACAGATCTGTTCATCAGTTTTGTGCTCAGCTCTCTTAAAGCCACCTCTTTGGAAAAGCTATCCTAAGGGCATGAATGGTTGCTCACTCAAGTTTTGTTCTATTTGATGTGGTTGTAAGTATTGATTATTCTATGGAAATGAGTTTGTGTGACTGGTTTATTCTCGTACTGTTTATTTGGATCTTACAGTTGATGTTTGCATGTTGCAAAATCATTGTCAAGAGTTACATGAGGTACTTGAATAACAATAATTCTTAGATGCTTCTTTTCAATTTCTGCCAACCTTTGCTAGTACACCCTGCATTGAATTCACTAATATGTGTCACTTCTCAGTTTACGCTTCTGTTGTAGAGTTATGCTGAACACTGGTTTCAAAATGCCAGGGTATATCTTAAGCATCCTGAGTTTTGAGTGTTTCAGAAAAGCCTAGTGTGTTGCTTAACAATGAACTGCTCAAGCACTTTTTTCCCTAAAAACGTTTTGCTACATTCATCCTCTACCAACTGCTTCCAAAAAGATGGGCGGTCGTATTGATTGTAGATTTAAAAAAAAAATTTAATTATTATTATTTTTTAATTTGGTGGATGTTTTGTAACACCTTAAATAGTGAAACAACATATAAGATATTTGTGATATTCTAGGTCTGAAGACTTGCGCCGTGAATTTGGTCGTTACGGGCCTATAGTTGATGTATACGTTCCACTTGACTTCTACACTCGTCGTCCCAGAGGATTTGCTTATGTTCAATATCCTTTCTTCAGATGGCTGATTAGTGAGGGGTGTTGAAGTTTGAAATTCAAGTTTGTGTAAGAGGTAACAAATCTAAATGAAAAAGCAGTTTACTTTTGTGTTGTATCTAATAAGTGTCTTACTTATATTGTGGTGTTTCATTATTTTTGAAGATTAACTTCTCTCAGTTGTTCTTTGCCTTTTTGCAAAACTTAAATCAAGTCCAGTAATATAAAAGCTTGCTTATGTCACAGAAATTAATACTATATGATTTAAATGAAAATTTATCACGGACTCAAAATTGTCTAGCACGTTTTTATTATCACTGGTATGTAAGTAAACTTGTGCTTAGCAAACTGTGGCTGGTATTCATTGTTAATTTAACAAATGGAAACTGGAATCACTTGATCAAAATCAGATTGTATGAAAAATGAGGTGAACTTCTTTCTTTAATATTGTCCCCTAATTTACTGTCCTCTGTTGTTGCCTCAGAATGTAAAGCTGTACAGTAATGGCGACCCCAAAGAGAAAGCATGAAAGAACCTTTAGAGTAGAGTTCAACAATTAAGGCAAGTAGACAAGCCAAAGACCTCTTAAGGATCAGGCTTGAAGAGAAGGGAGAGTTTGGGAAAAGAAAAAATAAAGAAAAGCTGGAAGAAGGACAAGCCATAATGGGAGACAAAGCTTCGCTTTATCTACAAAAGGGGGAAAAGGTTGTTTTTCAAAGTAAAAGATAAAGCCATCTGTCATTTTTGGCCAAGCATCTCATGACAAGTCCTTCTGACAAGCACTTAAAGAGTTAAAGGTCAAGATGAAGTTGAATGGTGGCCAAGATTAAAGGAGTCATACCTGATGTATCCTACAGAATAACAGTTTTTCTTCTGTTTGTCATGTAAGCAGTAATTTGATGAATGATTCTGGTTTAGTCCATTGACAAAACCTGTAATATTTCTCTCGTGAGTGCTATTGTAACTGTGGTCTTGAATGAAAGTGCATTCGTCCTTGGTTTATCAAGATATATACCTACAACATGATAGTTTAGTTTCTGCATAGATGATGCTGATGATGATCTGAGTTGCTACAAGGAGAAAGGCAATTCGTTCTTTCAGGACACATAGCTGGAAGAAGGCATGTGAATCACAGTAGTGGTCAATCTTGCAGATTAAAATTAGTAATGTCTGTGTTACTGAGCATTTGACCTGCCTGATAGTGTAGGGGTTTTAGTGTATGCTTTTATCTCAGACTGTTGAAGGTCTGTATACATATCCATGGCATTACATAATTTAAACTTAAAATCAGTTGGTGAAAAAAAGGAAAGCTTTATCCCAATTCTAAAATTAATAGACACGTGTTAATTTTTGCTGTTGATATGCCTAACATAATTTAAGAACTAGGGTTTAATTTTAGTAAAGTCAATGTAGTGGAGAGAACTGAATGACCATTAACAAATGTATTTTGAAAAGGATACCGTTTTTTTTTCCTTGCATAAGTACAAGTGGGAGAAGAAAAAAGTTAGAGTATCGCATAGCAACTGCTTGCTGATGGATAAGTTCATGGTCATATGATGAGATTTTAATTTTATTATAGGAGTTCTCAGATAGCTGGTGGTTAATTAAAAAAAAAAAATTTACTAGTGTGTACTGTAGCATGACCAAAAGAACTTTAAAAAAAAACCAAAAAAAAACCCCAAAACACAAAACAAACAAACAAAAAACCTGTAAAATTGGAAAATAACTGATTTCTTTTTTTAATTTTAAATACCAAATCTGTAAACTACTCAAATTCCCAAGTACCTTAACACTCACCACATTTGAAGATGTCCGTGATGCAGAAGATGCTCTCCATAATTTGGATCGAAAGTGGATTTGTGGTCGGCAAATAGAAATCCAGTTTGCACAGGGGGATCGGAAGAGTAAGTGCCTTGCGTGTATTTCATCAGACTATGATTTTAGCCTTAATGTTTACTGTCAGGCAACATTACATGTGTTATTAATTGTTGTGATATGTTCTTACTTGTATGTAAATAGCATGTGGATGTTTTGCTTTTTATCCAGTAACTATTAATGACTCATTTTAATTAAAAACAGATAACTAAGTATAATGGTCACTTACCACAACCTGATTCTTGCTGCTAGCTGAAAATTCTTAAGAGCTTTTTGTGCAGCTTTATGTGTTACTGCAAAGAAAGCTAGACTGTTGAAAATTCTCCCTATCAAAATGAGTAGCCCAGTTTTAATGTATTGCAATGTTTATATTGTGCTGAAGCATATTAGTGATTCTGTGTTGACATTTCCCAATGCAGTCCAATTTCCAGGATTGAGGTAATGTCTTCATTTTCATTTGGCTTCAGCAAAAAATAAATTTCAAGGTATCTCAATTCAACATGGAACAGAAGTCTTATTTTCTGAACAGATAATTGTAAAGAGAACTTACATCTTTTCCATCTGTTATTCGTATACATATTCTTAATATATAGATAGATACAGATACTATATAAAAATAAAACATGCTGTTGGTAAACCTAACACATACTTGTTGACCTAAAACAGGACTATAATACTCATGTGCGGCTTGGGAATAAAAGCGCCTTAAAGATCTTTCAGTTAAAGCTATCAAAGAAACAACCTAACTGTCCAGCTTTCCCTCAAATGCTCATATTTAACTTTTATTGAAGTCAATGGAAATTATACGCTCTGAAGGACAAGCTTGTGTCCTGTATATAAACATTGGGATTTCTTCTAAGTTTCTGAAAAAAATTAACTAAATCTGCCTTACTGTTGTAAACAGCAGCACTTAAAACATACGAATTGTAGCTGTTTAGTACAGACAGTGTTCATTACAGCATGATATGTTTAAAATACTTTGAGCATGGTCTTTGGATTTGAATGAGAATGGGATTTAATATAGAGGAAAGATAGCTACATTGCTTAGAGAAAATACAACAGAAGGCGAATAAATTCATTCATTCTTCTTAATGATTTTAATAACTAAGCTACAGAGTGAATGTGCATTGTTGTACCGGCGGGGGGTTATTTTTAGAATCAAACTTCTCTTTGTGTGGCATCCATTGCTGCTTCTGTATAAGCTGTCTTAATCATTAAAGAAGAGTGTGGATCAGGTGTAATGCGTGGTGCTGTGTAGTCAAGAAAATGGATGTTTAATTAATTCCCTGTTAGCTTTCACTTTTGGGGTAAATTCAGGATTGTTAGAATATTTCAGTTACGGGATTGGCCTGTCATAGCAGTTTCCAGGTGGCCTGAAATCACCTTAGCCGGTTTTGTGGGGGGTTAGTCCTTTCTTACTGGTTTTTGGGTTTGTTTTGTTTTTTTTCTCCTAGATTTATAATGCCTACAAGGCTGCATTAATTTTTGTCCAGTGGTTAAAGCAGCAAAAAGAAAATGGCTTACAGCAATCTCTCATCTGTCCTTTCCATAAACATGTCTGCTAGAATCATGAATTAGGCTTTCTGCTAAATACCAAATATATGGATTAGTAGTGTCACTAAAGGGAAAGTAGGGCATCTTTTTTAACTTAAAATGTTAAACATTGCTATTTTTTACAGCACCAAATCAAATGAAAGCCAAGGAAGGGAGAAACCTATACAGTTCTTCTCGTTACGATGACTATGACAGATATAGGAGATCTAGAAGTCGGAGTTACGAAAGGAGACGGTCTAGAAGTCGTTCTTTTGATTACAGCTATAGAAGATCGTATAGTCCCAGAAAGTAAGTGTAGTGTGTGTTTGGCTTCAACTGCACAGCAGTCTGTGGAGGAGAAACACCACATTGACTATTTAATTGTTAAAATTTTGAATAATCTTTTTCTATACTCACTTTGTAATTGTGGGAGTTACGTATCTTGCATGTTACGTCAAATCAGAAATATTGAATGAAGTGATTCTGTGCTTCATTGAAGAATAACTAAAAGCAAATGCACAGCTTGAAAAATAATTTATTAAGCATTTGTATACATACATAGGTATTTGTCACCGTTTACTTTTTCTGATGTACCTTTTTAGCAGTAGACCTACTGGAAGACCTCGTCGTAGCAGAAGCCATTCGGACAATGATAGGTAAAATACTTTTTACACCCTTTAATTGAAAAGTAGATCACTGTATTCCTTTAACTATAGGTTTAAAAAAAAGTTTCTCCTGCAAAAAACGGTAAACAATTTTTTATGTACTAGATGTCTAAGAATAGTGTTTTTACATTCAAATCTCCTCTCTCCCCTTTATTCTGATAGGTTCAAACACCGCAATCGATCTTTTTCAAGATCTAAGTCCAATTCAAGATCACGATCCAAGTCACAGCCCAAGAAAGAAATGAAGGCTAAATCACGGTCTAGGTCTGCATCTCACACCAAATCTAGAGGCACCTCTAAAACAGATTCTAAAACACACTATAAGGCCAGCTCAAGATATGAAAAGGAGTCGAGAAAAAAAGAACCAGCTAGATCCAAATCACAGTCAAGATCACATTCTAGATCTAGGTCAAAATCCAGATCAAGGTCATGGACTAGTCCCAAGTCCAGTGGCCACTAACAGTGTATCCATGTTGGTTTTAGGCATGTAAGATTCATTTACACACAGTTCAGTTTACTTAAATTATCAGGAATACGATGTTGCAACAGTGCTAAAAAATATTTTCTTTGTCAGTTTTCCCTGTAGCCGACAATGGTTAAAATTAAAACAGTGTTGAGAAGCCACTGAGAGAGAGCGAGAAAGAGAGAGAGAGAGAATGTCCACTTGGTTAAATGTCATGGGCAGCTACTGATTTGGTTGTGGTGTCTCTATGTATATTTTTGTAAAGATTTGCATTTTTAATGCTTAGATATTGGTGATGACTTGATTGATCGTAACTTGCAACATTGTCCTATTAAAAATGTCATTCCCGTAGAGAAATTGGTACCAGTTTGTGCTGAACAGTTAAACCAACTGTTTAACTTGTTCTTTAATGCTAAACTTTGTGATAAAACAGAAAACTGGACAGCTGTAGTGCAACACTGACTGCTGTGAAATGCAGACTGGCAATTTTTTGTTTCCATTGTTCAAAGGCAGGTTTCTGTGTTCTCCATGCCCACTGACACAAGTAGGTTGGTAAATGGAGCTCTATGGAGAGATGTTTTTGAGATTTCTCTTTAACCCTGCCATCTGGAGAGATGGTACTAACAATGCATGTACTACATGGGGAGAGAGTTGGTCTTGGAAGCTCGTTCAGGGATCGTGCAGTGTCGTGATTTGTCAGGATAGAGGCTTCACTGCTTTTGCCCTGGCTGCTAGTACTAAATGTGTGAGGGAAAAAACACCTTGAAATGGAAAATTAAATTCAGATTTCAGCAAATGGCAGAGCAACTAAATATTAGGTTGTGTGTACATTTTCTGCAGTTTTTGTATCTATTCTAAATTTTAGTGAGCAGTTAACCATAAAATTGCTTAGTTTTCCTGCTGTTAGATACAAGTAGATTGTTTCGAGTTGTGTGTGTACAGTATATAAGAACTAAACTTTTCTGCCAATGACTCCTGTGGTTAGTTGGTGTATTCATAGGTATAAAACTGTAGCCATCTCTCTTCCTGAGTAACAAAGGCTTGCTTTTACACATCAAAAAGTATTTGGTCAAGCAAGTCTGAATCACTTCTTCCTCAGAATGGATAGTGGTTTGGTTACAAGATTTCATTTTACTTAAGAACAAATGTTTGAAGTTGGGTATGAACAAGAGCTGCATCTCTAGCTATTTAGTTTATCACTAATACAGTATATTTAGTAAATTGAATGTGAAAAATAACAAAACCAGTGTGTAATCTTACCAGTATTTCTCTAGAAGGCAAGATACTTTGTTATGAAAATGGCTTTTGGCATTGTTTTTTTCTATTTACCTTCAAAAGCCAGCATCAAACACTTAGTGTTCCTTGCTGTCTTATGTAGTAGCATATAAAGACATTGATTTCAAAAAGTTCCTTTTTAGAGAAATGTTTTAGGTTTGGGTTTTAGTGTTTTCAGCAGGGCCTTTGAAGAAATGCAGATGGCTTTTAAATATTGGCAGTGGAACGTGCTTAGGGGGTTGGTTCTAGAATCTTTGTACATTTGATAGTATTTCTAACTTTTTCTTTACTGTTTGCAGTTAATGTTCATGTTCTGCTATGCAATCATTTATATGCACGTTCCTTTAATTTTGTAGACTTTCCTGGATGTATAGTTTAAAAACAGCAAAAAGTCTATTTAAAACTGTAGCAGTAGCGTGCAGCTCTAGCAGAGGAAAGTTGTGGGATTAAACTTTGTATTTCCTTTCTTATAGAGGCTTCTAAAAAGGTATTTTTATATGTTCTTTTTAACAAATATTGTGTACTACCTTTAAAACATCAATGTTTTGATCAAAATAACTAAAGACCCAGCTTATTTTCTGCTTGCTGTAAATTTAGCAACATGCTGTAATAAAAAAATGAAGGAAATACTGATCCACTGGAATTATTGTAGCTTTAGAATTTGACTCCAGAGCATGGTTAGGACTAGAGCTATGCATCCCTTATGGAGTAAAATCCTTACTATGGTATTTCAGTAAAGTCAGGAATTTATCATTTAATGTCTGAATAATTATCATTTTGTATTTTTAAAGGGGTACTAGACAAAATAAGAATGATAAGCATATGTTTTAGTCTAATATATTGAAATTTCTTTTCCGTTAACTTTCATTATTGCTGGATGGACTTCCCTATGGTTATAATTCAGATCTTATTAGCCAGGTTATAAACTATTTAAAATCAGCAATTGAAGATTCCTATAGAACCAAATTTCTAGTATCACCTTATCGATTTATATTTGCCGTATCAAAAATTTCACCAGCAGTGGTTCTCTAGAAGGTGGTAAAACTTTGCTGATGACATTTAAAATTTGAGCTGCCTCCTGGCACTTGTGGTATTTACAACTGGTTCTTCTTATGCCACTGAATGAAAACAACTCTGAAAAGCACTTAATTGCTTTGATAAACCCACTCTTACACTTCATAAGTTAGGCTGTGATTATCTTGTAGCTGTCCATAAAAATGGCTTGTAACAGCAGAGAACCCCACCCTTTTTCAGCTTGCTTAAATGAATATAGTCTTCAATCCTGCTTAAAAGCGGTCCACCTGACTGTGTCGTGGGAAAGTGTGGTTATGTTTTTGTCAGCAGCCTGCAAGGGATTGCTGTAATTGATGTTCACGTTAGTCCAGCCAGAATTACAGCTGGATGGGTGGGGAGGAGGGAGGAGAACATCTTTGTGTCCAGGCTGAGGTTCTACTTTGAGACTGACTTTGAGAGTAACAGTAACTATACCTTAACTATTTTGTCAGCATGTCCTTATATTGTGTGCCTCAACATTTATGTATAGCACAGTTTAATTTTTTTTTTGTTTTGAAAATCCAGTTCATTGCAAGTATAATGTAGTATCTGACAGTTCTGATGGTTCTTTCTTTCTCTCCCAGAGGTAGGACTAAACTTTGACTTGACTTGTGTATATGAACAAGCCAGAAAAGCCGAACACAAACCCACGATGTTTCAAGAGTGCATGAATAAAGATGTTGTCCTAGTTCTTGCTCCCATGGAAAAATTGTGAAGAAGCTGTTCTGTGGGCCTTTCAGTTGGGGACGAGTTAGCAGGATGTGGCCAAAAGGCAGGGAATGTTTACGCATTCATGCAAGTCAAGCCACAGCCCATCTAGATAACATCTCCCTTCCTTGATGCAGGTGTCCTAGTCCTGCTCTAAAAAAAGCAGTAGCCTGTCTTGTGCAAGCTACCTGCAGGTTATGCACAGCTGGAATGCAAGAACATACAAAAGGCTACAAAAGATCATGTATAGGCATCTTTCTTTTGGAGTCTCAAGAACGGTGGGAATTATGTTTTTCTGTGGTAAACTAGATTTTGTCATTCCTGCAAAATTTGTAGAATTGAAGTAGTATGTAAAAATTCTGCTGAAAATAATGGCTGTGCTCCAAAATATCTGCAGCGTATTGATTTATCTCAGCAGTAATAGAAGGCTCTATTGGAACTTCTTTTTCACCAAAAGTCCATGCACCCAACCGATAATTAAAAATCTTAAATTTAGTGGTTAAGTAGCTGGGTGTTTAAATTAGGGACTATAATAGACTGGTCTCTGAAAGCTAAATGTTATCCTTTCTATGTCTTTTAAAGATGTTTAAATGTACAGTATAATGGCTTTATTCAAAGTGGAAATTTTCAATTTAAATGTTATTTTGAGCTCTCTTCTTGGAAAGAGCTTTTTTTTCTCCTTACTGTTTAGTCTGGGGTAACAGCGTGAAATATGTTCAGAGAAGGGCAATTGGATTGATATACATCGCAGCACTGCTACTTGATTTTTTGGCAGGGATGTTGCAGATTAACATTTTGAAGTACAAAGGGATAAATTTACACATTTTTAGGACATAATCACCCATTAATAATTGCTGGTTTTCTCCATTTATCTTGTAACTTGCTTAAAAAGTCTGTAGTCCATTGCTATAATATTTGTCTAAAGATGCTCTTACTGATGAGACTATTATAGGAAGGGAAGACTATGTACCCTGTAGTGTGTTTGATCAAAAGATGCTAATGTTTTATTCATACACATCCTTTCTTCTTGAGTTTTGTGTTCCATCTGTGCAAATAACCCTGTGAATTGGGAATAAAATGTACAAGTTTTGACTATAACTTGAGAGCACCTTCTGACTTAATTAATACAGCCGTAGTCTGTTGGAGATCGACCACCAAGCACTGCCATACCCGAGGAAGCTCCCTCTAGCCCTGAGCACTCAGCCAGCGACCCATCCTCAGAGGTAGCGGAGAGCGCGATCACAACTGTACTGGGCTAAGCTTAAGCTGCATCTACTCAGACTAGCTTGTCTCACTTAGTCTAGCTTTCCTGGGCAGAGCCTGACAGCCCTTTAGCAGGCTTTGTTTTGCTTTTGTGAGTAATGTGACTGTTTGTTAGTTTTCAAGCCCTGTGTTCACAAATCACTGGTGAGGCATGAATGAGGGCTGTAGCTGAAGAAACCTCCTTCGTTGCGAAGGGATGCTCGGCCTGAAGAGACACACAGAACTCGTGCCTGGGGTTCTCAGGTTGCCGAGTCTTACCAGATAAAGATAATTGTAAAGAGGTTCTTGCTAGTTAAGGATATGAAAGGGAGCATTCAAATACATTAATCAGTATGCCAAAGCGTCAGAGGTCCTTGAGCTGCCAAAATGATGTAATCCCACTTTTCCACTACCATCTTAAAATAAATAGATCCTTGTAGGGGGTGAAAAGTTTAGTTTATTTAAATTTTTGTTGTTTCCAATTTGTACATATGCCATTAGTAATTGACAATTTGAAGTCAAGTCTACACAATTGTAACTGGGATACAGCTCGTTCACTGGTAAAGGTCCAGGTCACAAAGACATAAGTTTAAAGACTGCCAATTCCATCTTATTTGGAGCAATAGAGTTGTAAACATTCAACCAGCTGCCACTGCATTTTGAATGTACGGAAAGACATCCCAAAGAACATTTCACAATCTGCAAAACTCCCTTTCAAGTTAAAGCACTTTTTTAGTAATTACTGTATTTTTAAATAACCTTGGATTCTGTTACCACAGTTCAGTTGTTTCTATTACAGGATCAACTGAATTGTGACAGCACTGAAAGCTGCACGCTGGCAACTGTCCCTCTCCCCATTCTGACAATGACACATTTTAGCCAATATTGGGACAAAATAACATTGTAGCATTGGTGCATTTTAGAAACAGAAACAGTTATACTTCAATTTCATCAAGCACCCAATCTCAGCCATTTGCATTGCTTATGAAACAACCCATTTGATTTTGAACACTTACTGTTTTTTTCATCATTTAATAAGCACCTCTCCTATACATTCAGAACTTGAGTATCTTAAACTTGAGCAGCTTTTTTTTTTGGTTTTTTTTTATTTTATTAAAAAATTCTAAATAAGCCTCTTTTGCACTGAATTTACTTTAAAAATGAGCTCACAACCAAGTAAAACGTGCATATTCACTGTATGTTAAGTGCAAGGGCACAGCCACAAATGTCCTTTTTTTTTAAAAAAACAAAATATCTTTTTTAAAATCAGGCCATGTACTCAACATGGTCATCTTACATTCAGCAGTTTTGTACTAAAAATAACTTCTGTGCAGGAAAGCCCAGCGTAAATTTACATATGCTACAAAGTTTTACATTTATTTACATGGCTCTGTCTTCCCTATGAAAACATTTTAATACCTGCCACAAGCTACTGTAACTTAAAACAATTATTACAGGGTAATGGATTTAAGACCAGTCTAAGTAACTACTCCATCTTTCTCACAACTTTAAAAACCAATACAAAAATTATTTTAGAACTCAGCAGTGCAATCGGAACATGAAGGATTTTTTTAGCATTTTTTGGCAGTCATCTGGCAATGCAGTGTCACCAGTTGGCACAGTCTGACTCGCTGAGATTCCAATGAAGTATTGCTAGAGCTGAAGAGAGATAATTACAGAATTGCCTGATGCGTTCGTCCATCCTTTCAAGAACACACACCAATGTTTCCTAGATCTGAGTTTTAGTCACAGGCTTGACATGCTTGTCCACCAATTCAAGCGTGCCAAATAAAGCTCACCAGTATAAACGAGAACAATCTGGGTTTTACCTAGTGCCTAGGTGGAGGCCTCCTCTGCTCAGCAAATCTGCTCTGCGGAGTTTTTATTTAACTAGCAAATTTTACACAAGTTTGAAAAGCAGCAAAGTACCTGACTAAAGCTTTCAGTGCATTTTTTTTCCAGTCAATGCTGCATTAAGTTAGGTAAAAGCTGGTTTTCTAACACCATACCAAAAAGTAGTCACAATTCCAATTTTGGGAGACAGTCCCATTTACTCTTACAATAAATACAATAAATGGTGACTGTTCAGGATTTGATTAGATTATAGAGAAGAATACCTATTTCACAGTGAAGTGAACACAGCACACAACTTTTGAGGTAAAACATTAGGGGAATGTAAGCTTCCATCCCCTCTTCCAAGTGACTAACTACATGCAGCAAGAACATCTAGTTCTGTACATCTGTGCATCTGGAGTTAGGAATAACAATTCTCAAATTTGAAACCCTGTAAATTTAAATAACTTTAAAAATATGAAAAGTTACATCTCAAGCCTGGACTTTAAGTAATGTTTTAAGCTGAAATGTCATTATTTCTTTATCAGAAGGTTTAAAAGAAACAGGTACCCAATGGCTTGGTGGCTTAGGAAGAACACTTGGTGAGGGTGGCTCACTAAATTTTGCTCCAGCATAGTTCTGATTGGTTTGAGGTGTGAAAAACAGGTTGTGATTTGATAAAGTAGGACTCCAATTTTGATTATTGGGGAAATGAACATTGTTCTTTCCCCCTTTTTGCATGGCCTGCCATGCAGCAGATGATGAGTTGCATCCATGTCCTCTTTCTTTCTTCATATAGGTCTTCATCTGCGAATTCTGGTCTTTATTCTTCTGCCTGTTTTTAAGTTGTTGATGGTTCTTGGTGATATTTCTAGATTGGGGAACTGGAATGTTGAATCTTTCTCCACCACCCATCTTCAACTTAAATGTCACCTGTAAAAACAGGGGGAAAAGTCGGTGGAGTTTGCATTACGACTTTTTTTTTAAAACAGAAAATATTTCAGAGAATTTTTAGATTCTAAGCAAGAGGACTGAAATCAATCTAACCAAAACTTCTATCAACTGGAAGTAGCGGGTTTTCTCCTTTACTGGACACCACTTCAATAATACCGAAGAACTTAGCTGACACACTCATGAGAACTGAATTATAATGCAGCATATCTTCCGAGTGGGAGATTACTGACTCAACAGTGGCTTAACAATTCTGCTGCTGATGGCTGACCAGCACGTCATATACCAAACCATCCTTCAGGAACTGCACCCCAATCCCCTTATCAATAGTCACAGCTTTGTCTACCTAGTTACGAAAACGCTGGTCCTCCAGACAGCCCAACTACTAAACACACCACTTCTTTTCTCCTCAGCAAAAGGTGTTACTGGAAGAATGTGAAAGACATGTTGCTTGCAAAATATGGTGCCAAATTTAAGGTGTTAGTATTTAATCCTGAAGACATTTAAACTAAGCTTGTTACACCTAAAGATCTGGGCAAAGTTTGCACTGATAAAGCCACTCCCCCAGTCTTTCTGGTAAGTCCAAGAATTACTCTGATAAACCCAAAGTGAACTGAAAACAACCTCAGATGGAAAGCAGCCATTTGTAATTGAACTTCCAAAGCAGACAGCCAGATACTATCACAAGGTACTTGGCACCTTCATGCTGACTCTCCTACAGTATACTATTCCTCTCCCACCCCCATTTACCTTTCAGTTGTCTTCTCAGATTCCACACTCTCCAACTCTTGCCCCCTTTCTTGCTTCCAAGCCTGAAAGAGTAGGTGCTGCCTTTTGCTGGACTCCTTCCTTTGGCTAGGAATAGAAGTTTTCATGGGCTGATCTGCTGTATTCAGCCAGGTAGCCGAGCCCAACATCGGATTCTCGGCACAGAAGCTCCAAGGGAGAAGTCCCACTGCATAAATGAGAATGAAGTTTGAATTCAGGTTAAGGAAATTGTCTCCCTTTCAAATTGGGGGGGGGGGGGAGGGGGGAAGCTGAAATAATTCAGAGAATTCATAAAGTCAGTTGTGTCTCTTATTTGTTAAAGATGACAATATACCTCAAACTTAAAAAAAAAAGCCAAAACAACAACAACAAAAAAACAAAAGACAAGGCAATATCTATCTTACTCTACTTATATAAACTTCACCATCATATTTAGCATTTCACAGAGAATAGCGTCTCTGTATCTTAAGTATTTTAATAGGCAAGCAAGAACCTTATCTTTTTTTTTTTAATAGGGAAAAAAAGTCATATACAATGGAAAATACTTTGGGATGAACTCTTAGGGAACTAGTGCTTCAATGCATCCCTCTTGAGCACAAAGAAACCCTGAAAACTATCCCTTGAGAACTCACCCGCCTAACTCTGTGGGACCAGAACAGGAAAGCACCGCCCAGCATTACTGCCCACAGAAACTGACCCCGAGTGTCCCAACACTTCCCACGAAACCAATCGCACCCCAAACCCTCCTCCAGCCATTACAACAGAGCTCCACTTCTGTTTTTTTTTTCACCTTCGTTAGCAAAGTAATTCCTTATTAATTCTTAAAATAATTCCCTGTTTAGCCCATGGCTCATCCTCTCCTGAAATATTTTTGAGGATTTTAATCTTAAGGCACTCCAATCTGTTCAGCTCCCTCTAGTCGATGTGTCACTCTTCAGAGCCATCAGCACCCCCAGCCCACCTCTCCACAAAAACTCCAGGAAGAGCCACCTATCTTCATGTACAGCTTTCGCCTTGTGACTAAAACTAAAGGCCGAGGTAACGTTATTAGCACAAACCAAGCAGCTGTCTGCTCCCACCGGAGCGGCCCTCACAGCCTCGGCGCTTGCCAGAGCTCCGTCTGTTCGTCTCCAAACTTTCTCTCTTCTTCTGTTGGCTACACCCCCCGGTCCCTCGTACCGCCTAACCCCGCGGGGAGCCGGGAACCCCCGTCCCCGCTTCCCCAACAATGGAGCAGCCCAGCGAGCACAACATGGCGGCGACAGCGCCCGGCCCTTCCCGCACCGCTCCTCCCTTACCGACTTCTGTCCGTCTCGGTCGCCCACAAGCACAGACACACACACGCGGGCCTTTAGGAACCGACCCCGCTGCTCCTCCGCCGTCACTTTCCGACACCCCCCCTCCCCCCGCAAACTGCTCCACCGACTCCTGCCGCTGCCCCTCTATCTCCCACACAAAATGGCGGCCGCTTCCCTACGCCGTATAACACCCTCACCCTCCTCCCCCCTCCCCAGACCACCCTGCTCCAGCCAATAGGAGCGCGCTGCCTGCTCCCTCCGCCAATGCGAGCCAAGCCCCGCCTGTTGCCGGGAGGGGACGGGGCAGACTGGCCGCCGCGGGCGGGCGGGGCCGCCGTTTGAATCTCCTCAGCGCAGGGCAGCTCGGGAGCGCGGCCGCCCCGGGGCCGCGGCCCTTTGTCCCGGGGCCGGCCCCTCCACCGGACAGCGTCCGCGGCACCGCCCGAGGGTCCCCTGGCTGCGCTCCCCAACCCCCGGCCACGCAGCCAGCTTCACCCCACTCGCTCGGGAATTAGCACAACAAAAGGTGAGAGGGGTGGCCGCGCCAGCTGCCGCCTGGGGCTTCAAAGAGGTAAAATAATTAAAAAACAAACAAACAAAAAAACCCTCCGGCTGTAAGAGGGTCCCCGGGAGCGGGGATTCACTGAACAGCGAACAAAGAGCAAAATCCAGCCCCGCAGAGATCCCCCGCAGCTTTCAGATCGCCAAAAAACCTCGAGTTCGTCGAGCCCATACCCCACACCTGCATGTAGTTAAATTAAATAATTTTTAACATTTAAATTATTAAAAATAATTTAGAGGGATTTTTAATGTCAAAGTGTAGGGAAATGCGTAAAGGGGAAAAGCCTCCACGGGTTTAAACTACTGTTGTGGGAAGGGATTCAAAACTGCAGAGCCCCCGGCACTGGCTGCTGTTTGTGTTCATATTCACATACTCTTGTTTTGCCTCAAGGGATCACCTGCACTGAAACGCACGAGATTTGGCCTTTACCATGTACAGGCTGAATGAAAATTACATATACACAAGAAACCTGCACACTCAAGAGAGGTCCCACTCCCTGTCCACCACCACTGAGGGGCCAGTCAAGCACTATACACTGCATTAAGGACGAAAAACAAAGAATCTTAAAATAAAATGGAAAGCAACTAATTCAGTTTAAACAACACCGAGGGGTACGGGGGCAGGGGGAAGTATTTAAAAACAATGAACATTCAGAGGTTTTATTTTGAGTATAGACAGACACCTTGAGTTCAATGAGTTACCCTGCATTTTTAGCTACAGAATGGAAAAATTATTTTTTCCTCCTTTATCTGTAAACCACGTAAAACAGAGCTGGTTTCTTACTGACCAGCACCTAATATTACAGGGCTCTGACCCACCATAGGGTCTTCAGGCACTAACAGAACAAAGACAAGTACTCCAAAGAGAAGCTGCATCTTTAAGAAGTTTGTATTTCATTATGCAGTGTTATTGAAAAGGCATGGTATGTTTCAATACACAAGATGTGTTGACATAACCAAGCCCAGACTTTTGTTCATGTTCTTTATTGTATGTTTGCACAAACCAAGCTGAGATTAATTTGTTTTCCTCCCTTTGCTCTGTATTTCTTGGCACAATGTTATGGCTAAGATACTGTTGTCTTCTATCTAAATGAAAGCTACTAAAAGTATCTGCTGTAAACAAACACTTAAGCCTTGAAATTCCACTAATTATCTCAAACAACTCTCCTATAATGCACATCAACAGGTTTTTACTTTGGTTCCATCTTTAGTGTGTTTATATCTGCTAAAACATTATCTCAGTGTGTACATGTTTTTAAGTCAGGACATGTCACTGAGATTTAGAAATAGCATTTTATTGGCTGCAAATGTGCTCTCTTGTCTGGGGAGCAGAACAGCCATGTACTTTTCAATTCAGATGAAGGATGACACAAGGTCTGGCAGTCTTTCCTCACTATCTTCTAGATATTTCAGAAAACATCTTGTCTTTCAGAAATGATTTTGGGGTCAAGCTGACACATTTAGCCAGAGGGGAGCAGGAAATGTCAGTGATAAACCAATTCTGTATTTGTGCAGAAACTGTTTCTCTGAAACACACCAGGAAACCAGTTGCATGCTACAGAACATTGTGTCATTCAGAGTTCAAGCAGGAACACAAGGGGTATTTTTTAAATCAAAAGGCAGTCCAGAATATCCAAAACATCACAATGCTCAACTTGCAAGCAAAGAGAAAGTTACCTATACTTCACACTTCAGCTGCTAAAACCTTGGGCAGGTTTCCTCTCCTGCAGTGGAAAAAAAGGAGATATTCCCAGAGCTACAGTAACCTAACATGTACAGAAGCACTCGAGTGCCTGCCGTGTCTTGGACTACATGTCCTGAAGACACAGCACACTCAGTCGCAGGGTCTTGATCCCTTATCATCAAGATCTGAGATCACTTCAAGAGAAGCTACTTCACTCCCTCAAATAATGATTTTTAAACCCTCTTTCTTTTTTTTCAATGGCCTCAACACAAGACTTCTTGTTCCAAAGCCTACAGCACTATATTCACCTCAGTTACTCAGGGCAGACTGTCTGGGCTGCAGTGAGATGCGAGCTGCCTCCAGGAGCAGCTCATGCCCACCATTCATGCCATGCAGCCCTCCCATCTGCTAAAGACAAGAGGCAGTGCCCTCAACCCATCTGCTAAAGACAAGGCCCAAGAGGCAGTGCCCTCAAACATGCTGCTTGAACAGGGTAGTACCTCCAAACCTAACTCCGCTGTGTATTGCCACATGGCAACACAGACTCAATGACCTCAGCTCCACTACACCTTTGCTACATGCTTTTATAACCTATTGTACATGTTTTTTCTATTGTGCAAATGTCTGGATTATTCTGCTTCCTCCAGGTAATCCAAGGCTGACTGGAATAACTACCAAGTTTCCTCATGTTCCCAGGGAGCCAGTTTCTTCAGTAGAATCTACATTACTCAAATCCTCCTCTCTGCCCTCCACCACACTTTTGCTGCCACACTGACAACTCAAGGTTTTCCCTAGCCACTATCATTTTTCACTCAGCATCTCCATCCTCTCTCAAAGCAAGTGTTAATACCAGCCCAGGGAAGCAGCTCCATCTGTGCTGGCATTGCAACAACTAGCAATTTGCACAGAAGTTCCAGTGAAGACAAAGTCCCCAGAGCTTCATTAGCCCCAAACCAAAATGCTTCCAGCTGTGATCAAGATGATCTAACCATGCTCATATTCATGCCAGAGCATTTCAGTGGAAATACCCACTGATGGATGCTGCAGGAAGTAAGCAGCACAGATGAATCATTTGTTAAGTCAACCATTGCCCCAGTTTTATTCCTCAGGTGACAAGCTTCTGGTGGTACATCATTTTTAGAGCCATAAAAAGTAAACACCTTGGGGTTACTGAGAGTCCCATGACACACTTGAAACTAGTTAGATGTTTCCATCTGAGTCAAACATTAACCAGGGTTACAATCTACCTAAGTTTTCCTCATGTGGGAAATGTGTTGAGTTTGTATTTTCTTAAAAATCTGCACAAGAGTGTTGAGTATACAGTAACATTTAGAATATCCTTTATTCTGTTTGGCAGAGGACCCCTGCTTCTCAATCAAATAAAGCTCAGGAAATCCACAGCAGTGATCTACAGGAACTAAGTGGATATTTGAATCTCTCCAGAGTAAACAGAGAAGAGGTACAAGGCAAGCACCCCAACAATTCAATAAAAATATGTACTTTAATTGCTTGAAGCTCCTTATAAGTTTGTTGCTAAAGCAGAGGCAGGATACCTAAAGATAATTTCTATATAAGCTGTAGATATGAATTAAGTCAGTATCCACCAGTACCTGAGTTGCATCATCTCCAGAATAAGAGTTTCCTCCCCTGCACTGCTGAAACCAGTTACATGCTCAGGAGTGTCTCTGAGAACGCATCTCCTTCGCATGACTGCAGCATGCACATTTGTAGGTATACATATACACAGAACACAACAAACTCAGCACCAAGAGTAAAAACACCATGGACACACACAGCTCATTGAAGATCAATTATCCAAGCCCTGAGCCTTATGGCCCAGGAGGGTTTAAAGGGCTTGTGCTGAAGCAGCTTCATTGCAGCTGATGTCCGAACATTGTAAATAAAAGCACATTCAGGCATGACTCCTGAGTCACACCCTGTAGATTTTCTGTCTCAACAGCTCCCTGTTGAAATCCACACCAGCACTGAGTCACAAAAGCCTGCAGGAACCTTCAGCCCATGTAAATCAATATGCCTGGTTCATATCCTATCAGCAGGAAAAACATTTCCACCCTCAACCCACCTCACTACACAAGAGCAAGCAGAGGTGGCTCTCCAGCAGGACAGCTCACCCAGGGCACAGCCACTGCCTTACAGGGACAGAGAGCAAACTCATCAGACAAGCCCTGCTTTGCTCACATGAGCTATGCTATAAGAGAGAGACTCAAGTCTGTTTTTTTCTGAGCATTTCCTCCAGGAGTGCAATATAAAGTCACACGGGCTCTCTGATTCACACCTTATCAACACAAGCAGTGCCTCCACCCTCAGCCCTGTCTGGGCCACTCAGTTTTCAAATTCAGCCCCAGCAAACACCAAGTCAGAGAAATACAAGCAAGTCACTGTCCTCCCACAAAGCACAGCCACACTTCCTGCAAGTGCTGGTGACTAAGTGCCCCATCACATGAGCTATGTCCTAACAGCAGCCCCAGAGGTTGTTCCCTACTGCTCTGGAGATAGAGAGACAACTACTGAGCAAGACCAAGCTCATAAGCGCTTTTCCCCATTGCCTGCACAGCTTTTCTTTAAGCCTTCCCTCCAGCACACTGCAGGACCAGAGCTAGCAGCTCATTGCGACACAGCCCCAGCCCTTCCTGCACCCCAGCAAGCTGAGGTGCCCACCAGCCAGCCACCTCTGCAGCCAGAGCTAGTACCTGTGTAAGGACTGCAGGGAAAGCATCCCTTCCAAGGTCATCTCCCCCTGCTGCCAGTTCTGCTCAGCCTTATTCACTTGGAGAGATCTGGTACAGCTACTGGCAGCAAGGCAAGAAATGCAAGCTGCTGACGAGACTCTCCTGAAGAGCTCAGCAAAATCCTGCACCACTATCTGCACAACAGCTCAGTTGCACCTGATTGTGCTTCTGGCTTAAATACACTAAAATCAGGTGCACTGAATTCAGGCAACCCCACCCAATTGAGAGAGAGGCCATTTAAAGCCCACCCAGCCAAGGCAGCCTCTTAGAGTCCTACTTGAGTGATGGTGCTCCTTTAGTTACTCATAACTTGGTGATTATGAGTTGACTGTACTTCTGCTCAGTGCCAGCAGGCAAAAAGACAAAAGCAGAACCTGACCTTTATGGGAATGTAAAGCTGGTCATTGATCCCAGATGTTGACCCTGGGTATGGGGGGTTTCCCAAAGCAGGGCTATTCACAGCTGTGTTAGCTGCAGCTGATGCCAGGGGAAAAAAATCCAAGCTAGAGGGGAACAAAAAGCCCTTACATTACGGAAGTCAGCCTTTAATGCTTTTCTTTTACTCTGGCAGGACAATTTTTGCTGTAAAAGAGAGTCCAGAAACCAAATTACAAGCTTCTATCTATGTTGCAGTAATAATGTTTCTTTCTTATAACACGCACTCCTTTGACATAACAGCTCTCTCTGCAGATAGAGGAAACTTGGGTCTATATTTCACAGGATCCTGCTGGATCTGAAGCTGTGACAGAGCACGGAATAGTTTGGGCTGAGTGCTGCTTTTCTAACTCAGGACTAGTATAAAGTATCTTTCTGTTTTTCACTAGCTCTTTACAGTCTCGTATTTGTTCTTGCAAAGGAAAATTTGTCAGTTCATGGGAACCAAAATGGAAGCCGTTATTTTTTGAGACAGAGCTGATAACCTGTCTCTTCTCCTTTGCTTAAACAATATGATGCCATGATGCCTTTCATCTTTATTGTGGTTTCCACACATGAGATACAGAGAGGGCCTTTCAAAACCGCCCAGCCCTGAGCAGCATCGAAAGAGTCAGAGAGGTCCCAGGTCCCAGCTGTGCCTGAGCGCCCTGCTGAGCAGGGGAACCCCCTTTTTCCAGCGAGGGGCCAAGAGGAAGCGCTGGGTTCCCAGTTCTGCCTCTTTCTGAAGCGTCTGCAGGCCAATGTCCCCGCGAGTGTTGTGGGCTCCCCTGGAGAGGGCAGCCAAGCATTGCTGAACACGGGCGCACGGCTGAGCTCCAGCAGCCGCTGGGGAACTCCTGAGCCACAAATAATGGCAGAGAGGAAATATGTGAAGCAAAGATTTGGAGAGCAGGAGATGTAACTGCTATTCAAACCCATCACAAATCCACCAAATGGGGGAACTGGGATCCAAGCAGGAGGGAAGGTTGAGTTCCCACTTGGGAGAAGACGGGTTGATGTGGGAGGAGGTTGCGGCTGCTCTGTAGGATGTCAGAGCAGGACCTGCTGTGGGGCAGGGTCCACTTGGGAGCTAAGGAGCACGGTCTTTCCTTTGCAGCCAGCGCAGTGTGTGCTCCCCACTACAGGTTGTATGGTCTTACCCAACCATAACGTGGCCAGTTCCTTTGGGATTTTGAGCAAACTGACATGGAGCCTTGAGTAACAGGCGATATTCTCCCCGGTGCTCTGGTGTCACCTGCCAGATGTCCCTGCTTTCCAGCAGCCACAGCACAACCTGCAAATACCCAACTACAGGCTGCTGCTGCCCAGCTGAGGAGGAGAAGTGGTTAGCTGCGAGGAAGGATAGCTGAGAGCAGGTAGAGCAGAGACCTCAGCCTCTGCAGCCCTGGGTCCATCATGACTGCAGGGGTATGATTGTGTAACTTAAGACCTTAAGCTGTTTCCTTTCCCTTCCACTTGCAAAAAGAAAATCATCTTACTCTTCTGGCTTTAGCAGAGCACGTTTGTGTACAGAGAAGTGGCTTGCCCACTTTCAGGGGCACAGAGAGGTGGGGTTCTTGCTGTTAATGGGGCTGGCAAGCACACAGAAGATTTCTGAGCTTGCCCTTAGACCTGCACACAGCTAGGTATATCCAGATTTTTCCATGTCTGCCTCCTAGCTCTTTTCTTTCCCCTCCACTTCCCCAGAGAGATCAGAAAAAGACCCTAAATGTCTCTTGCCTCAAACACTTCAGGTACATGGAGGAATCAGAGGGACTGAGCAAATTATTTCAGTGAGTCGGAGGGTTAGGGTGGTTGTGAGATGCGGCACTAGCAGCCAGAAGCAGAACACAAGACCCAAAGGGGAAGTGGGGAAGGAAAGAAAACCTGACACACGTTCACCAAAAGAATGTGAAATGGAGCAAGAAACCAGAGGAAGGATTTGCACTGATGGATTTCCAGCCCACGGGAATAAAACAGAATGGTACAAGAAACCCAGATGAAACCAGAAGTGATGTGAAAGGAGAGGGAAGCAGGCGCCGTCCGCAGCTGCACAAACTGCCCTGAGAGCTGGAGGGATGGGAAGCCCCCAAGCATCCCCAGACCGCAACGCGAGCGAGAGGAGGTGAGTGGTTTGCATTTGCTAACCTGTGGGGAGATCCTGCAGCCAAGGATCCTTTTTCTCCAGGTAAAACACATCGTACCTTTGAGCCCATGGTGCTGACACGCACGCACGCAGACTAGGGAGACTCTGCCGCGCAGGGTTTGTCACAGGGAGATTCCCGGTGTTATTCAGGATAAACTGCAATGCAATGTGTAACAAAGGGTGGGAAAATTGTTTTTTAGGATGAATGCTTTCTTAACAAGAACACAAAAGGTAAGTGTTTAAATAGTAGACTGCGGACTAACTCTTTATAGCTGGTTTTAGGGAATATTAACGTTGGATATGGCAGAGGTATTTCCAAATGTCTCGCAAGCATGGGTATGATACTGAGCTCTCAGGCTGAGCGTCCTGCACGAGTTAGTGTTTATTATGACTCTGCGTATGGTAGTTTTGGTGGAGTCGTAAGGTAGTTTTGGAGAGAGAAGCTCTGTTTTGCCATGCTTTGTAACCAAACTGGCATTTGCAGTGCTGCTCTGCACCCACATACCCGTGTGCTTCGAATGCTGTCACCCGAGCAGTCACACATGGGCAGAACTGGACTCTAAAAAGAAACAAAGCATATAACCTTCAGCGTGGCATTTGTGCCAGACAATTCTTACATCAGGGAGGTAACTCCGCTTGGCATTATTTAGTACGGTCGGAGGGACAAACCGGGATGAACAGCTATTTCCAAAATAATGGCAAAACTTCTGCAACTAAAACAAGAAATCGTATACAAACTAAAATATTTGTAAAGCAAAAGATATTTTGCTTTTTCAGCACGTGAAATGTCCAAGCATTAATGACAATTTTTGCATAAATTACTTCATGTGTTCATATTAGGTAATCACTTAAGACATTTTATTTTATTGTAAAGATCAAATCTCTCAGAAATTGTGGTGTTGAAATATTCAAGGCCAGCACTTTCAGAGTGCTGCAGGCACATTGCACTGGCTGATTGCAGCAAGAAAATTTCATTTTACATTATCTAAGCAACTGGTATGTTAACTTATTAATCACAAGGATTCTGAGATGTCTCTGTAAATGAAGAAACCATCCCAAGTGATATCTGAAACCGTGCTGCTGCATCAACGCAGTGTAAGTCTGACAGCTTAAATCAATTGCAGCAATGCACTGAAACGGAAAAGGACTTTTTCACTTGTAAACTTAATTTCCACCGAAGCCAGCGGAGTTATTAGGCTGGAGTGAGTGGGCTCACAAGCAGATCTAACGGGGGGAAGGTTTCTCTGCTGCTTCTCGGCAGACTTTGCAGTCAGTGAGGCTGTATCAGAAATATATTGCATTCACAAATGTCTTATCTGCATTCTGTTCCTAATAGCTGGGTTTCTTGCTCATTCTTGCTTCCATTTGCTGCCTCCTGGGGCTCTGCTATTGTTATTGGTACTGTCTGGGGGTTTCTCCACTGCAAGAGAAGGGGTTTCCATCACTTTATTTTGGCAGAATATCCCCCACCCTGGGAGATCCTGCTGCCAGGAGACACTTTGCTGTGCTGGGAGAAGAACTAATCCTGTGCAGAAGCCCAGGAAATCCCCGCTTGGCTCCTGTGGCTTCCGGGGACGCAGTCCCTCTGTGCCGCAGCCTCCTGGCTCTAAAGGAGGGCGAGAAGCCCCTTCACTCTTTCTTGCTGAGCTGAAACATCAGCCCAGCGGGCAGGGACTCTGGGCTTGTGGGGCTGGTTGTGGTGGGGATGCACAGCCGTGCCCGGGGCTGTAATTCCCAGGGAGGTGGAGATGCTGCCCCTCAGAAGGGGTTTTCCACCCTGGAAGTGGGACTTGCCCCATGGAGATGCTGTAGATCAGCTCTCCCCCGGGATCCAGATATGGGCTGAAGCATGCAGGAGGCAGTGGGCATGAACAAACAAATGGTTGAATCCAGGAGCCCATCTGACAAGAGAAAAATGTCCCCTGGGCAGGAAAAAGCAGACTTATGGCCAAAAAAAAAAGGGACAGGCAGTGCAAGGAGAGGGACTCTTGGCACTGCCCATGTTTTCGTGCTCTGGAGCCTCTGCAGAAGAGATCTTGTGCTGGAGCAAAGCCCCGTGCTTTCCCTCACAGACACGGGAGCTGGAAGGAGGATTTGGGGGAGCTCAATCAAAACTGCAAAGAGATTCGTCCTTGTCATTGTCACAGACACAACAGATGTGGGAAGAAAAGGTCTGGGCTGGCTGGCTGATTGCAACAGAGCCCAGCACAGTATTTTGAACCTGAGGGCTTATCTGAATTACGTCAGCTTAATGGAGAGAACTGGACCAGAACAGTCAGTGCAGGAGTTATTTTGCCATTATAACCAAATTCTCACCCCAAGCAATGTAACATGAGGGATAGCATTTTGCTGGCCTTCAGTCTCTTGCCTAGTGTTCAGTACAATTTCCAAGCTCCGAAGTATGTTCGTTGGACGTTGCACAACTGCAGATACTGAGAATTTAAGATGGTCCTGGGAATGCTGGCTGCAATTAATAGATGCCAAGGTGATGCTGGAGTCTGCTTAATTAAGAGATGTCTTGGTTTGGATGCTGGAGTTTTGGCTGAGGAGTTTTGGATACTTGGAGAGGTATCTGCTGCCCCAATGGCCCCTGGTGAGCCCTGAGATATGTCAAAGTCCATCTGTCCACTAAATCCGTCTCTCTCTGGAGGGAGAAATGTTGTCAGGTTTAATAACAGCAGTTAGTAATTACTGCTGCCCTTGTAGTGTTTCTGTGAAGAGCTGCAGGAAACAAGAGTGCTGTGATTAGAGTGCAACATCTCCAGTGCTGCCTGATTGCCCCATGCCAGAGCCTGATGTAAGAGGAGAGAGGCTTGCTGCAAGGCTGAGCCACATTTCAGCCCAAAGTCCAGGACTCCTCCAGTCTGATATGCCAAGAAATGCAAATCAGGGTTGAACTGCTCTGGCTGTAATGTGCACGGAACACCCTGCAACCGCCGATGTTCGAGCCCCGACAGGCAGGCAGGAGCAAAGTGCTGGGGCTCAGGCTCTTCTCCAAGAGCTCCTGGGCAGCATCTCAAGTGCTCTGGGGTATTTTGCAACTACTGCAAAACACAGAAACAGTGATGGGTGCCAGGGGACGGGGGAATCAGCAGGGAAGGAAGTAACGAAGACAGGTATAAAATGCGTGTCACTGCTAAGATGTTGCGGTCAGAGGTTTCTAGCATGTTGGTCACTGCTGACTATTGTCGCCTCTAAAGAGAGATGTTGCCTTGGCTGAATTTCAAAAAACAGACAGAGAAACTGCAGATGGTCGGCTACAGTTGCCTGGAGCCCAGCAGCCCAGCAGCCCGGCCCCTGCACCACCTGGGCGCTCGCTCCGCTCCCCGGTAGCTGTAGCTGTCACACGTCCCGTCTGCTGTGGCTCACACATTTTGGACATTTCCTCTTTCAAAAGAGAGCTGAGGGGAGGGAGAGACAGTGCCTTGTTTGTTCTGGGGGAAAGGGAACGCTGTCAGCTCAGTGCTTTCCTCCTGCAGCGGGAACTCATGCTCCCATTGCCCGGATGTGGCATCCCGGATACTCAAAGCCAGGCAGATGTTTTCGGGAAGGGGGGTCCTGTCCCATGGGCTTTTGCAGCAGGGCAGTACGACCTGCCGGTGCATGGCACTCGGGACACGGCATCTCTCTGCTAATAAGGCAGCTTTAGTGTATCCGACACCCGCCTCTTCATCTGCTCTCTATAACCCGGTCCACGATGACCTTGTTCCCCCTGTTACATGAGGCAACACAGGGCAGCTGAGCCCTCAATGAAAGTGCATTTGGTTTAAAGCACAAGTATAATCAAGAGCAAGAATGGGAGAAAAATAACACCTGAAGGACAAGCTCATCAGTGTAATAAAAACGAAGGGATTTACCCGCCGGCGGCACTTCCCCTGCCAGCGCCCCTGCAGTGCACTGAGCAGCTCAACATCTGCCTAGGGGAAAACAAGGCATTTCCCTCTATCACATCTCTGCTGAAGCTAAAAATATTGATAAAATTAACATAATTCTCGGCATGGACAGGGGTTCTTAGGTTCAGGTGGTCTAACTCCTGCATATCCCCATTTTTATGTCCAACCTGCACACTAATATCGATGTTAAATATAACTTTTAATCACTCACACATGGGACAGACTGACTCATGACTCAGGGATTATGGGGGGAGAAACACAACTTTAATGAGGCTGAGCTTTATAAAACTGCAATGGGCAAGCTTAAATATAAAACCCGTCTTGTCATTTTATGTGTTTAAACAGCTTTGGTGAAGAGTAAATGCTCCAAAGAGCACTTTGCGTTCCCAGATGAGCTGCACCGAGTCCCTGGCAGTGCAATATTCCTCGGGGCAGCTTCACTCGGACAGGCTGTTCTCCAGGGTCTGTGTCCAGCCACGGCACAGTATCACCACGAGCAGTCCCTTCCACCGTTGCTGGCCTGAGCAGTGAATCCTGGAGGATCGGTAAGAGCTGGCCCAGGATTTGTACAATTCTCAGCGTTGCTGCTTCCCTCTTGTGGTAAGCAAACAGCACGAGAGACGGACATGGTACGGACTAGGGACGTGGTACGGACGTGGTACCCATGAGCTGTGATAGACGGTCTCAGCCAAATCACTGGTGGGACAAAGCCTGGATCTCTGCTGAGAAAGGGTGGAAGTTGGCTCCAGATTTGGGCTGTGGACCTGAAAGTAGGTCTCCTTGGGCTATTTTCCTTTTGTTTGCCTCCCTCTAAAGGAAGGGATGTGTCTGAGTGGGTTGAATTTAGTGCTCGTTGTGCTCCTGTAAGTCCTCTTCACTTCGGTCTTTTTCAGAGCATCTGAAGAAGTGCAGAAGGAAGCAGAAAGGCTCTCTGCAAGCTCCTAGCTCCAGTTAATCACAATGGATATTTGTAAGATACATGAAAATGCCTCCAAATGCAGCGTGAACACTATGGAGTGCTTCATGGTCCTCAGGACGCAAGCACAGAAGATAAGCATTGCCACGCTGTGCGGCCTCTTTGGGACACTGTGCATTTTCGAGAACTCTTTGGTGCTGTACTTGATCTTCTCCTCCCCCAGGACCAGGAGAAAGCCTTCCTACCTCTTTATCAGCAGCCTGGCCTTGGCTGACATCCTGGCCAGCATCATTTTCGTCTGCAGTTTTGTTAACTTCCATGTCTTTAATGAAACTGATTTCTCTAAAGAAACGTTCCTGCTGCAGCTGGGAGGGGTGAACACATCCTTCTCTGCCTCCCTGAGCAGCTTGCTGCTGACAGCCCTGGACCGTTACATCTCCATCAGCCGGCCCTCCGAATACAAGCTCCTGATGACAAGGAAGAGAACGTGGATAGCCCTGGGGGTGCTCTGGGTGACATGTGCGACCATTGCTTCCCTGCCTCTCCTGGGCTGGAACTGCTGCACTCTTGATTCAACCTGCTCCGAGCTGTTCCCGTTTGTGGACGAGAACTATCTGTCAAGCTGGATCTGCTTCATCATGGTCCTGCTGGGGTGTATCATCTACGCCTACGCGCACGTGCTATGGAGGGCTCACCAGCACGTGGCCTACATGGAAAAGCACCAAGTGGGAAAGCAAAACACCAGGATGAGGATGGATGTCATGCTGGCCAAGACCCTCGTCATGGTGCTGACTGTCCTCATGCTGTGCTGGTCTCCGGTCCTCGTTCTCATGATCTACAGCATCTTTGCCAGGCTGAGCAATCACCTGCGCAAGGCGTTTGCCTTCTGCAGCACCCTATGCCTGCTCAATTCCATGGTGAACCCCATTATTTATGCCCTGCGGAGCAAGGAGCTATATTCCTCCCTGAGGATGGTCTTTTCTCGGTTCAGGAGGCAGCGGAAGGCCTCTGAGGAAAGCCCAGAGGCAGAAAGCACCCACAAGTCCTCCGTGATAGAGACCGTCTGCGAGGACATGCGTGTAACGTAGGGAGGCAGCCGTGGAAATTCCGCGCTCCGGTTGGCAGAAACAGTCTGGGTCACTTTTCTTTTTCTTTTCTCTTCTTATATGGAGGTCCTGGGAGATCAGGATCCTGAGGGATCAGATGCCTGTCATGGACCCAGCTCCCGCTGATGTTATTCTTAGACGCTGGGACATAAAGTGCACAGACTTACACAGGCAGCCAGTCCCCAAGCCGCAGAGATACTGCTGCCACGTCAATGTGCCAGCCATGAGGCAGCGGATGATGCCATGCCCCAAAAAGCAGATCCTAATATTTTATGACAAGTCTTCCTGCCTGGCCTCCCGCCTGTCCACCAGTAACCTCGTAACCCATTTTTCTTACATTCAGTGGTGTCTTCCTTACGCTCTATAAAATATAGCTAACCTCAAGTAAAACACTCCGCAGACCTTCAGGTTCTCTAGAAATCCCCAGGTATCACATAACTCTTTCTAAACCCCTTAACTGGGCATGGGCAGAGTTGTACAAGCACCATCAGCAAAGTGCTAATAGCACATCGCTACGTAGCAGAGGTACATCTATTTATACCAGACTTGAACGCCGTCCCGGGGTGTTACGTATTAGCAGCATGGTGACAAAAGGTCTTCATGTCCTGGCAAAGGTGGCAGAGAACAACACCACGTCGTGACGAGCTCCCGCTGACGGTGAATGCCTCGCTGCATCACGCGGGAGCAGGACCGGCAGCAGCAGGAGGTACCTCGGCCCTTGCTGGGAAAGGTGCAGATGGTTTCTCTGGGCTCGCTTGCAGACGGTCCTGGCTAATCATGTCTCACAGCATTTAGGATCGTGTTGATTTTAGCCTCTAATTCTTTATGGAAAACTGAAATGCTCTCACTGTGGCTTATGGACTCTGCCATAGTTGAGGATTTGAGACGGAAGGACTCCGTAGGCAGCACATTTCTCTCAGCAGGCGTTTGTTGGAAATCTGCTGTGCCACGCAGGCATTTGTTGGATGTTATTAAACATTAAAGACATTTTTCAGCCTTTTCTTCCATTAACCTCTGGGGCACAAACCCCTCCAGGTGACAAGTTTAAGCCCAAGCTGGGGCAGATACTCTGAGCATGAGGAACACAATAAATTTTTTTGCAAATTACACAAAAGCAGCACCTTTAGCTGCAAAACCTGGAAGGAGAGCAAAGTGGACGGGGCCCTTTGCCAGTGCCCCAGAGAGCAGCAGGGCTCCTGCCAGCTCCCGAAATGCCTCCGACAGGGATGAGCCTGACCCGGGGCACAGCCACAAGGCCCTTGGACTCTGCCCTGTTTCCCCAGAGGATGCACCCAGCCCTCACCTGCGGGTTTTGGAGCCAGGCCCTGGGCCTGCTCCGGCTGCACAGGAGGGCCAGGGGGAGGGGGGTCTCATGGAGGCTGAGCTGCCATGGGGCCAACCCTGTGGGCTCTCTCCTGGCTCCTCGTGGGATGGACGCTGAGGCTCAAACCGCAGGAAGAGTCACACAGGCGGCTCTAGTGGGGCAGAGCCGGGCTGCGAGGGAGGGAAGGAGGGAGGAAGGGGGCCGCCAGCCCCGCTGGCAGGCGGACCGCAGCCTCGAACCGCCGGCCCCTCGGTGGCAATGGCGGCGCCTCGCCGTTGCCTCGGTAGCCATGGCGGCGTCGCGGCGCCGTTGCCTCGGTAGCCATGGCGGCGGCCGCGTGACGTCACGCGGCAGCATGGCGGCCGGCGGGCTCCTGTGCTTGGCAGCGGCGCTGGGGCCGGTGCTGGCCGCGTCGCGCTACCGCCCGGACTGGGCCAGCCTGGACGCGAGGCCGCTGCCGGCCTGGTTCGACCAGGCCAAGGTGGGGGTGTTCGTGCACTGGGGGGTGTTCTCCGTCCCGGCCTGGGGCTCTGAGTGGTTCTGGTGGCACTGGCAGGGCGAGCACCGCGCCGACTACGAGCGCTTCGTGCAGCGCCGGTACCCGCCCGACACCACCTACGCGGACTTCGCGCCCCACTTCACCGCCCACGACTTCCAGCCCCGCGAGTGGGCCCAGCTCTTCCAGCGGGCGGGTGCCAGGTCAGCGTCGGGCGCCGGCCAGGGCGGTTGAGGTCTCTGAGGGGATGGGGGGGTGGGTCTGGGGGTCCCTGAGGGGATGAGTGCCCTGCCTGGGGGTCCCTGAGGGTATGGGGGAGCCATTTCTGGGGATTTGTGAGGGGATGGAGGTTCCTGGTTACTGAGTAGATGGGGGAGCCATGTCTGGGGGTCTCTGAGGGGATGGAAAGGCCCAGAGAGGATGAGGGGGCTGTGCCTGGGGTCCCCAAGAGGGTGCAGGGGTCCCTGAGGGGATGGAAGGGCCAAGTCTGGGGATACCTGAGGGATTGGGGGTCCCTGAGCAGTCCTGGGGATACCTGAGAGATCATGCCCAGGGTGCTGAGGAGACGACAGGTCTTGCTACTTCCTAAGTCTCACTTGTTCATTCTTTTCCAGCATTAAAATCCATTAAAAGTCTCTATTATTCTGGTAGTTACTTTTAAATTGAAAGGGTAATGAAAGACGGCTCCTCACAGCATGGTTATTCAGTCCCTTGCTTTTTTAGTGACTGGGTTTGCCAGCGAGGCTGAGGAATATCTGAGGTGGTTCCTTTGTCGTCCTCATCGAGTACTTTTTTTTTTCCTCAGGTACGTGGTACTGACCACGAAGCATCATGAAGGCTTCACCAACTGGGGGTCACCCGTGTCCTGGAACTGGAATTCTCTGGATACGGGGCCCCACCGGGATCTTGTAGGAGAGCTGGGACAAGCCCTCAGGGAGAGGTATGGCACTGCCAAACTGCACGTTTCCTTTCATCCATTCATTGAATTCTCCTGGCTGTTCTTGACAAACAGCAGAAAACGTTGAGTTTAATATGAAAAAAGTAGTGCTTGCAAAGTCATGAAATCTTGTGTGAAATAATAATGCCAGTAATCTAATCTGCCACTGGTTCTTAATTCTCACTGCCAACCTAACTCTTTCCTCTGTGTTTTCTGTCCTTCAGCAACATACGTTACGGACTGTATCACTCTCTGTTAGAGTGGTTTAATCCACTCTATCTAGCTGACAAAGAAAGTGGCTTCAAGACCCAGAACTTCGTGTTAAAGAAGACCATGCCAGAACTTTATGATCTTGTCTTAAAGTAAGAGCTGCAACCAGTTAGGAATCAAGAGCATTTCCTGGTTTCAGTACTGTAGAGAAAGATGCCAAGTGGGTGCAGAGAAGAAAGGTGACAAATGTTAATTTTTGCCAAGGCAAATCTGTTTACTTATCAGTAATTAGAAAAGGGGTTCACATTTGCCCTGTGGACAGTCTAATTTGTAGAATAAGGTAGGGACAAATTTTTCGTGCAGGAGCAATTCCCCTTAATACTGCCTTTGTGCGGGGTGGCTTTGAAAGTGGAGCAAGCTTTCTATTTAGTAGAGTAGGAGAGCGATTTCACTGTGAATTTACATCCTTGCCTTGCCTCCCTTTGTTGACAAAAATAGGAGGCTTGGACCCATGTTGCTCAGAATGGCCATTGTCGCAGGTCAAGAATGTGCCTCGTAATTGCCTTCCAGATGCAAACTTCTGTTTTTTGGAAGAATTGCATCCTCTCTTAAGCCGTGATCAACACATCATTCTTTGCTGCTGCAAGAACCTCACTTAAAGCTTTGAAGCAGAAAATGATAGCATAAACCTTCTGATGATGTCAGGCAATAGGAAGAGGAAGTGAAGCTAGACTCCAGATGCAAGAAACACAGTCCTTCCTTTGTGGTAGGAGAAAATAAGCCATTTTGAAATAACATTCATCTCTCTGTTAGATATAAACCAGATTTGATTTGGTCGGATGGAGACTGGGAAGCTCCGGAGTCGTACTGGAATTCTACCTCTTTCCTTGCCTGGCTTTATAACGATAGTCCCGTCAAGGTATCGCTTTCAGCTATCCCTCATGGCCACTAGCATTTTATGGGTATGGAAGGTCTGGCAGCAGTGAGATCAAATCAGAAACCTGCTTGACAGATGCCAGATGTGGTTTATTCTTTCACAAAAAAATAAGCAGCTCACGCTGTGCTTCTATGAGAAGACGCTAGTGTCCTTTACAGCACACGCGTGGGAGGCTCAGGGGCCAGGAACCTTGTGGCCTCAACTTCTATGTGAGTGAATAGAGAGAAGTTCTCCCAGGGAGGGATTCAGCCTTCTCTGGAGGATCCTCTCTCTCTTTCCATTGATTACACAGCGGGTTTTAGGTACTTACCTCCTAACTTAGATGTCTTTGCTAACTTAGGAGGGATGAATGCAAGTTGAAAAGTCCAAGACAAAACATTCTCCCTACTGAGCTTTGTTTCTTCTTTCAGGACGCTGTTGTTGTTAATGATCGTTGGTGTAATAACTGCTCTTGCAATCATGGAGGCTACTACAATTGTGCTGACAAATACAAGCCAGGGACCCTGCCAACTCACAAGTGGGAGATGTGCTCCTCCATTGACAAGCTTTCCTGGGGCTATCGAAGCAACATGAACATTGCTGAGTTAATGGATGAAGCAAGTATCATTGAGGTAAGAAATCTGAAATCAAAATAACAAGTGTGGGGGAGTTCCTGAGAATTAGAGGTTTCCTTCATCCTCCTACTTGCAGAAAGAGTTGTCATGTGTTTCATACAATCAGGCTGGAGTTAAAGGAGCAGTTGATGAGGACAAAGCCCCCCTCGGGTTTCTTTGTTGTCAGAAGTGAAGATAATGCAGTTTGTTACCTTGGTTTATCTGTCACAGGAGCTAGTGCAGACTGTGAGTTTTGGAGGCAACTACCTTCTCAATGTGGGACCTACAAAAGAAGGGGTGATTGTTCCCATCTTCCAAGAAAGGCTTCTGGCCCTTGGGCGGTGGCTGGACACTAATGGGGAGGCAATTTATGAATCGAAGCCATGGAGAGTCCAGATGGAGAACAGCACAGGCACGGTCTGGTAAGGACTCCATTGCTCAGTACCGTCTGGGCTGGGACTTCCAGAGCTGACATTTCTTTCTTATTTGTTCTTAAATTTGGTACACTCTGAAGTGTTGCCGTCAGGTGCAGATGGTGTTTAGGTAATATCCTACAATTGGAGTACTCAGTTACTGCCCTAGGGTGTTATCTAAGGAATATCTTGCTTGAAAGAAGAACAGGACTTCATCCATCTTGCTTGGTTTGGAAAAAAACAACTCTTCCTTTAAAAAAATTTCCTTGCTGCTGCTGTCAGGACTGTTTAAGTAGTGGTCCTAGTAGTTTGAATTGCACAAAAATACTTCATCTATATGCATACAGTTTGTAAATGTAGTGATATTTGCTTTTAAGCTGTTATAGAATAGTACTAATCGCTGTCACCTAACTGTTAGATTTATACTGACTGAGAAGGGCACAGTGAGTCAAGAGCCAGAAATTGCTACAAAACGGAGTTACTTTTTTTCCTCAGGTGTGCCCAAGTGTTTTCAGTCTAGAAATGCAGAGCAATGATCAGGGTAAGGCAGTTCCACTTTGTTGACCACAAGCTGAGGCAAGGACAGATGGGCAAATGACGTTTGCTTTTAGGAAGCGTGCACGGACTTTGTTTGGGTTGCATCAGCCAGTGCTAACTGGTGGGTCCAAAGTGACGGATTTTGGAATGAGGGGAAAGTAGGTGACCCCTGTGCAGTGACAGTAGGCAAGCCAGTGTTCACATGCTGTCTGGAAAGGTCAAGCTTGTGTCTGATTCTCTCTCTTAAGGGGCTCTTCACCTTGCTGAACTCTTGCTCTCTCAGGTACACTTCTAAGGGACCAGTTGTCTATGCCATCTTTCTGATCTGGCCTCGGGACAACGTTTTGGAGCTGTCCTCGCCCGC
The DNA here is from genome assembly GCF_964195595.1 of Calonectris borealis. Lineage (NCBI taxonomy): Eukaryota > Metazoa > Chordata > Aves > Procellariiformes > Procellariidae > Calonectris > Calonectris borealis. The sequence continues at coordinate 3,534,624 of NC_134336.1, read as the reverse complement.
TCCATCCCCAGCCACACAAGTAAGGAACTTGAAAAAAAAAAATGCACTCTGAGAGCCCACCTCGAGCACATGTGGGCTGGGAAGGCCCAAACTGACTTCATTCGGAAACTGGGGAGAGTGTGGAAGTTGTCATCCCGTACTTCTTGCTCTGGCCTCCCTCCAGATCCTTGCAGCATCCCAGGTTGTTCTCCAGGATTAACACAGAACGTTGGATAGGACTTGCCAGGACAGGCTCTTAGTCTGCCATAGAATAAGCAGAGACACTTCTCCCCCAGAGTCTTTTGATCCTAGTGACACAGGGAGGTGAAGTAAATAACAAACCTCACACATAGGAGGGATCACTGGTATTGCATCTCAAATTCAAATCAGGTACACTGACCCGCTAATTGGAAATGTAATTGTAAGTGACGCAAATGCTAGAGTGCCCTTTGCTCTAAACAAACAGAGGTAAAGCCTTCTCAGTTAAAAAAAAAAAAACCAAAACAAACAACAAACTACAGTCAAATGTTTGGCCCCAAAATATCCCCTGTGTTACCTTTTGTGCACTGTGAGCAATGGGTGGAAGTGTGCGGGACTGCTTTGAATGTGTGGGAAGAGACTGCAAACGTGTTTTGGGCGTACTGGGGTGTTCAAATGGGAGGTACCTGCATGAGCTACATCTGAGTGTTTCCCCTGCCCTCCTCTGCAGGTGACGATGTTGGGTTTTGCAGGGACTCTGAAGTGGCAGAAGTCCCCAGGTAAAGGACTGCTCGTAACTTTGCCCTACATGCTTCCATCTCCTCTACCTCCTCAGTCTGGCTGGACTGTCAAGCTTGAGGGTGTGAAGTGACGGCTGCGGGATGAAAGCAGCAGTCTCCCCCGCCTTTCTTTTTGATTGAGTCTAAGAGGATTTTTCATTTATTGTTGAATAAATTGTTTTTCTCTTAAGAGAATTTCTCTTCTAATCCCTCTTGTCTGTAAGTGATCTGTGTATCAGTGGACCTTGTCTGGGAGCAAAGGACTGACCTCTCCACTCAGCAGTGGGAAGTTGGGACGTCCTTTGTGGTATTCTGCTGGGATGTGACAGCCCGTGAGCCAAACATCTACACTTGGAACAAGGTGGTTTTTTGATGTAGAGCTGGACTTCTTGGCGGATGTGACTGCTTCACTGCTGTGATTTTAGGTGGGCAGACTCAGAGTTGGTGGGGGACTGAACAGAGTTAGTATGGGGCAGTTAGGAGGACCTGCTTCAGGGTGTCAGGCCAGGCCCGTGGCACCTAGGTATTAGTGCGTGAAGCTGCCGAGAGGATGCGCGTCTGCCAAGGAGGAGATGCAGACGTTAATGGTGAGAGGATTTGGACTGTTGGAGCAGCTCACGGGACGTGGAGCAGCGGGAGCTGTGTCCGTGTTCGCGTGTGTGTAGCCGGCGCTGGTGAGCCAGGCTGCGCACGGCAGCACCTCCCAGGCAGGAGCAGGCCCTGCCGCTTCCCTGGCTTAATTACTCATCAAAATTAATTTTGATAACCAATGTGATACTGTCATATGTGGAATCATGAAGTCTTGCATGTGATGGCATGTTCTAATGAAGACCAACAACAGTGCCATTGCAGATTCCTGTGTATGATGTACTTGCATAAAAATAGGTACTCGATAAGATGCATTGTATTACTTTGGTATTGATTGAAACAATTATGATCACATACTTCCATCACAAATAAATACAATGGAAGCTTGTTGTTTGAAGAGGTCTAGAAGGAATCAGCTATAGAAAATCATAATCTAATACAAATCCATTAACAACCTTCTGTTTATATTCTGGTGGAGACAGCAGAAGTTTTTGTTCTTATGTGGATTTAACAAGGAAGCCACCGTCCTGAACTGAACCTCTGGCTTCTGCTGTTTCAGTGAAATAAGATTTCCTGCGTTGATGTTGAACTTCTCTAAAAAGTGTTGAACAGTACGTACTTAAATGATGAAACTCCTCATAATAGCGTGTGTTTCTGCAGCGCAGTTGTTGTGAAGGCCCCACGACGTTGCGTACAGGCTTTATTTTGTTACCGCACAATGTGGTGCAAGCGAAAGTTGCCAGAACACTTAGAGTTTAGCACAAGCCGAGCCCCAGGGCTGGGACACGTGCTGAGTTGTAGGAGCTGTTACTCAATTGACAAATAATGATCTGTCCTGACGAATCTGCGTGGACTTCAGAGAACTGGCATCGACTGCCAGAGACCCGCTCACTCACCGGAGCATCGCCCCAGCTCCGGTGATGACGCCGTTATGAACACAGAAGTGGGAAAAAAAACAGACAACAGAGCGATGGCCTTTTTGTCTCCCAACCCCATCACGCTGGTAACCTCTGGTGCGGGGAGGGGGCCCATCCAAAACAAACACGCCGTGTTTATTTAGCGGCACGAGCCAGCAGAAAAGCCGTCCGTATAAGTACGCGGCTCCCGAGCGGGCGCTCAGTGCCGGTGCCGGAGGGAAACATGCCGCAGTGCGCCACTGGATCTCTGTCGCGGGACGGCCCGCGGGGACAGGTACGAGTTGGGTCTCTCTCGCTCCCCCGCTGCGTCTCGGGGGCGGGCAGCGAGGGCCGCTCGCAGCCGGAGGGGACGGAGGGGCTGGGGCGGCTGCGGGGCCCCGGCCCCGGGCAAGGGGGTCCCGGCGCCACGTGGAGAGCGCGATAGCGCGGTTGTCATGTGACCGTGAAACCACACCCCCCTCGAGTCACGTGGGGTGGGGTGGGCGCGGTCATGTGAGACTGGGCGGACATGGCGGCGGCGCGGCGGCTGGTCCCGCGCTGGGCGGTGTCGCTGCGGCCGGTGAGCGGGGCCGGCCGGGCGGGCGCGGGGCCGGGGCCGGCGGGCGCGGGGCTCGGCTGACGCTCTCCCTTTGTCCACAGGTCAGCGCCGCGGCGGCGGTCGGAGCCTTCCCGAAGCGTGTGAAGGTGGTGGAGGTGGGGCCGCGGGACGGGCTCCAGAACGAGAAGGTAGGGGCGGGCCCGGGCTCCCCGCGGGGCTCCTGGGCGCCCTCCGCCTCCCGCCGCGTCTCCCCCAGCCCTTCGCGGCCTCTCAGCACCTCACCGGGCGGTTGCTCTAACCAAATACCCGTAACGTGCCGTTGTGCCCCACCGACAGAGTTGGTTTTGTTTTAAATGCCGCTTTTTGATGTTGAAAGATGAGGGTTTTTTTTTGCAGTGGTGGAAAAGTTCATTGTGAAAATAATAACTTAAGGTCGTTTTTCTTTTCTTCTGCTTCTTCTTAGACTGTTGTACCGACACCAGTGAAAATCAATTTAATCAATATGCTGTCAGAGACGGGGCTTCAGGTTATAGAGGCCACCAGCTTTGTTTCCCCCAAATGGGTTCCTCAGGTCAGTATTTACGATTGTATGTTATAAAAATGCCTAATAATAGATAGTAATCCAATGAAAAGATTCTTCTTGCTCCAAAATCCTTGTTACTGTGGCTTGTAACCTGACAAGAAGCAGCAAAGCCAAATAAAAGAGCTTGCAATATCCCAGGCCTTCCCTTTGGACCCTGCGAAAGAGCAAATGTGCAGCTGAAATACAAACAGCTGGTTGTGCACATGTTGGCGCTGGCTTGGCAGGGTGACTGGACTATGATCCTTCACAGGGTGCAATGCTGTTTGCTCTTTAGAGGCCCATTTCTCTTGTTCCTAAATATTGCTCTCCTAGTTCATAAAAATAAATTTGAAAAATTATTTTATAATTTGCAGAAGCGGATGTTGTTGTCACCCTTGGAAACCTTTCCTTGTTTACTTTGCAGATGGCTGACCATACTGAAGTCATGCAAGGAATTAATAAGTTGCCTGGTATTAGTTATCCTGTGCTGACCCCTAATCTGAAAGGATTTCAGGCAGCGGTAAGAGAGGCAGCGTCTGGACGTTCACAGTCCCTCGTGTGCAGGGTTGCCTACGCAGGAACTTTTCAACTGTGGTTGAGGGTGGGAAATGCATCTTTCATTCTGGCAGGCAGCAGTCTCATTTTGTCGTTCCTTTACGAGGGATCATTTTGCTGGGGAAATAGGAACCTGTTGTTTATAACAGAAAATACCTTGATACGTTTTCTGTTATAAAAAAAAAGTAATCTATTTTAATTGACAGTGATGCTTTCAGTCTTATCTGCGTGTCCCACAGCTCTCCTGACTACATCCAGCAGATGTAGCTTTACTGCTGTATCTGTAACTTTACACTTCCTTTGAATACAAACTTGGATGTGTCATTATGTTTTTGTTGTAGAATGAACTGAGGAAAGAATTGGGTTATTTGGGGAAAAATTGTAAAAAAAATATTTTTTATAAAATGAGAGAACTGTAGTCATGGTTGTGCTTGTCATTTCCCTTGCAAGGGAAATCAGCTCACTTTAATTTATGCTTTCTATTGGCAGGTGGCAGCAGGGGCCAAAGAAGTGTCGATATTTGGAGCAGCATCTGAGCTCTTCACTAAGAAGAACATCAACTGTTCCATAGAGGAGAGTTTGGAGAGATTCGATGAAGTGATGACCGCAGCGAGAGCAGCCAGCATTCCTGTCCGGGGGTAAGAAGTTCCTGCTGCGAACTTAGCATCGAGCAGGTCGTGTGGGGAGGTGTGACTGCTTGAATTTATCCCTTTGGAGTCCAGCCCGTGCAACGCTGGCGAATGGGATTTCTTTTAAACTTTATCTTTTTTTGGGGGGTGTCTGCCTGGATGGGTGCAAGCAGATGTGAGCTCAGGGCATTGAGAAGCATTAATTTGGAAACACAAACACGATTTCAGATGCTGGCTTGGTGCAAAGCCTGTACCACTCCTGACAGTTTACACTCCTTCAGGTGGTTTCACCCTTTGTGTAATTATTCTGTCTTCGGCTTTACAAATGATCCAAAATAATACTAGCTCATTGGCAGGCATTCCACATTGAAGTGTGTGGATCAACAAGCCTAACGATCTGGTGTACTCTTGTCTTGGCAAATTTTTCATATCCGTGGAGGAAATAATTGTTGCATAGTTACTTAGTGTAAGCTTTGTCCATTGGACTGATTTTTAGAATATGAAATTAACTCTTCCGTTGTAGAGAGCATGCAAGACGCGGCACAAGTCCTGACTAATTTGGCCAGTATAATCTCACTTCAGTTCTCTAGCTCAAAGTGTGTATTTCTTTTAACCATAGATACGTTTCCTGTGTCCTTGGATGTCCCTATGAAGGGAAGATTTCTGCAGCTAAGGTTGCGGAGGTGAGTTCATCATAAATATAACCAGAATTTCTAAGAGGTTTTTGGCTCCCTTTTATGGATGTGAATTGGGCACTGGAGGCTGGAAGATGTGTCAAACCATTTAACAGAAGACTGAGGGAGGACTGGAGGAGGTTACAGCTAGCTGCCACCACAGGGAAGGAAGGCTGGATCTAGCCGAAATGGACAGGGGAATTCAGGGAGAAGGGTCTCCTGGGTGTTGTCCCCATGGTTCCAGGGAAGCATGCTCTGATTCCTCTGTACGGCGGGTCTCCAGCTCTGGGGAAGGGAGTGACAAAGCTGCCTTTTCAGTAAGCGTCTTGGCTTTTGGACAGGTCTCAAAGAAGATGTACTCGATGGGATGCTACGAGATTTCCCTCGGTGACACCATTGGCATTGGGACCCCCGGGAGCATGAAGGAGATGCTGACAGCAGTCATGAAAGAGGTGCCAGTTGGGGCTCTTGCTGTTCACTGCCATGACACCTACGGGCAAGCTCTTGCCAACATCTTAGTAGCGCTTCAGGTAAGATTCTTGCTTTGCTGTATAGCAAAAAAAACTTCCTCGAGTTTCTTCTGTGCTTGCTTGTGAACCGTAGATTTGAGAAGCAGGACCGCAGTTTGTCCTTTAAGAGGAGCTTACTGATAGTGGTTTTGTTTGCAGATGGGCGTGAGCGTGGTTGATGCTTCCGTCGCGGGCCTTGGAGGCTGCCCCTACGCCCAAGGAGCTTCAGGAAACGTCGCTACGGAGGACTTGGTGTACATGCTGAACGGCCTGGGCATCCACTCGGTAAGCGCGAGCAGCCTTTGCCTGCAGCAGCTGAGCCTCTCGCACGACGGCTCGGTTCAGGCTTCAGCGGGGGTTCAAAACTTGGCCGAGGGAGCCTGAGCTGCAAAGGTCGCCCTGGCTCTGCCGTGCAGGCCAGCCAGGCTGCGCCTGAGGGCCTTGTCTTGCCATGCCAATCCCACCCCCACCCGCCGGGAGCATTTCCGCCTCTCCCTTCTTCAGCGATGTAACCCTCGCTATCAGAATCGCACTAGGGAGCAGCAGGCACTCAGCGCCTCGTTACAGTACCCTTCACCCCCTGCTAGTCTCTCCCAGCGATGCCAGTTGTTACTGGGCAGCTTTACGTGGCAGAACCGGTACCAATGCGTGTCGTATCTTTTTTTTTCCCATGAAGGGTGTGGATCTGCAGAAGCTGATGGACACGGGCACGTTTATTTGCAATGCTCTCAACAGACGAACCAATTCCAAAGTGTCCCAGGCATCTTGCAGACTGTGATACTGAATCAAGTTTCTCCCTGGATCAAGAAGAAAGCAAGGATCTGGCATTGGCCGGGTTCCCCTCCATTCTGCTGCCTCTGATCTTCAGTGCTCCTTCCAGCTCAGCGCTTGAGAGGGAATGCATAATCCACCAGAATCTATGAAGAAATGAAAAAAATGAGAATACTATATTCAACCTCGAAGACGTTAGTGATTTGCCTTAGAGAAGGGAGGACGTGGATGAGCTGAGGGAGAAGTAACGGACGCACCGCTTGCCTTCTCTCAGAGAGCTGCGGTCTCCAGCACCAGCCCAGAACAACGTCCGGTGACTTCTACCTCGAGCGTGTGTTGCCATAAACTACCAGCTGTGGTTTATCCTAAACCACCGCTTTCCCAGTTAGAGCACTTCTCCAGGTCACGCTTGCCCCTTCTTCCCTTCTCTCTCCTCTCTACAAATACTAAGACTGGGATCGAAAGGCTCCCCTTCGCCCTTCAAGTGTCAAGGGGCAGCCTTGGACCTTCTGTCTTAGCATTTAGAGATCGTAATAAAGGACTGTATCTGTTGTAAGATACTTCTAAATACTAGGAGTAATAAACACATTATTTAATATTCTAAACTATTAGAAATTTGGTTTAACTAAACCAGTTAAAGAGCTTTTGCTGCTGGTTTGGTTCCAAGTGCCTCTTCTACCAGCCCTCAATGTGGAAACGCTGCATTATCGTGGGCTTATTCTGTACGCATGTGTACTCCTCACGGTAGACGGGTCTTAGGGAAATCTCCCCGTCTCCTATTTAAAATAATTTATTTAATAGTTTATTTGTGAGACTGGGGACAAGTGCAGAAATCTTGTCCTTCCATGGGGTGGGCCTGGTTTGTAGCTGCACGCTGCGCCTTTCTCTGACTGTCCCAGCGTGCTGCATACGGGACCGGCCACATCACTTAAATAAGCTGTAACAATTAAATAAACCGTAACACTGAAATAAGCTGGAATCGGTGAATAAATGGGTGGGTTTAAGCCTGGGCCTCAGTGGCCTCCTCCCGCCGCCAGGGGGCGCTGCGGGACTGGTCGCTCACCGCCCTTCCCCGCGGGTGGTTTGGAGCGGCCCCGCCCTCACTCCCGGCGCGCCAATGGCCGCCGTCCCTCTACGCCGCTCCCCGCCCCTGGGGGGCGTGGTCGCCCTACCCCGCGCATGCGTGCCCCGTGGCTTTTTGTCCCCGCTGCCGCGCCGTAGCTGGAGCGGCGGTGACACGTTTCCATGGGAGAGCGGTGCGCGTGGCACTGCGGGGGGCGGGGAGCGTGGCCGGGCCTTAAAGGGGCCGCACCCGGCGCAGGGGCAGAGCGAGCGCGGCGGCGGGAGGCGACCGGAGCGGCGGGTAAGCGGCCGAGGGGGCTCCGCGGCGCGGCGCGGCGGGGCGGGGAGTGGCGGGGAGTGGGGCCCGACCTGAGGGCGCGGGGCGAGCGGAGGGAGCTGCTGCTGCTGTGCCCTCCCTTAGCGGGGAGCTCCTACGGCCCGGCCGGCCCCTGAGGTAACCCCGGGGCCCTGAGGTAAATCCAGCCCCTGAGGTACACTGAGCCCCTCGGGGGCCCCCCAGCCCCTCAGGGACCCCCGGCCCCAAGCCCAGACCCACGGCCCTGCAGGTAACTGCGGCCTCGCAGGTGACCCTGTCCCGTGGCTGTGCCGTGTCCACGCCCTGACACACCCTGTCCCCAGGCCCCTGCCCTGTCCCGCTGCCTGCTCACCTGCCTGGCTAAAAGCAGCGTTATTTTGGCTTTCCAGCCCTCGCCTGCCTGGCTCAGGCTCCGGCCTCCCTTGGAGCTGCCCTCGCTGGCTGCTAGAGCAGCCCTGGGGTTGGCAGCAGACACAGGGCAGGGCAGTTCAGGGGTTTCAGTTTGGCTTTCAGCCTGAGATGCAGCTCAGGTGCAAACTTTCCCTGTGCTGCCTCCACATGCCTTGATAACGAAGTGGATTCTCCCTCCTACCCACTGGGCAGGAGCTGCTGCTCAGTTCCCAGGGACGGGGGCTTTCTCACAGGTTAGCTTCCAGGCTTCCACTTTGTGTATGCCAGCAAATGTCCCTGTAGTCTGCAGTGACCCAATGCCCACCTTCCCGGGAAGCAGGGGTGGAACGGGGCCAGCGCTGGGCAAGGGAAGGGAGGCTGGAGGGAGTGCTGGGACTGTTGTAGAGAGGGGATTTCAGAGCTGGAGAAAAAACAGGGAATGGGGGGAAGAGGGCAGAGCTGATACCCCTTGAGGAAACCACCCAAGTCAATACCGCTAGATGACTCCATGCCCTTGTGCTTAGGGGCGAATTAGCCTGAAGGATTTGTGCTGTAGGATATGGGTGACACCAGGATCTTGACTGGATTTAACAGGAAGAACAAGGGTTTTTCCCTGGTATGTGACAAGTGTCCGATAAACCCTCCCTGTCCGGGAGGTGTGAACCACGTCAGCAGGGTGTGCTACAACCTGCCAGCCCATTCCTCCCCGGATGTTGTCCTGGCGCTGGCCGGGCCAAGCGCAGGGAGTGCCTAGAGGCAGCGCTGACCTGACAGTGTCCAAGTCCTTCCCTCCCAGGGCCCCTGGATATCGTGCCCACCCCAGACCATCTCACACGGCGTTCTGCACTGAAGGGCCTTTCCTCCCCCAGGGAACCATGGCTGAGAAGATCCTGGTGACCGGCGGAGCTGGCTACATCGGCAGTCACTGTGTGCTGGAGCTGGTGGAGGCCGGCTATGTCCCTGTGGTCATAGACAACTTTCACAATGCCATCCGAGGTACGGAGAGCCTTCATCCCTTCCCATACAAGGTAGTCGGCCTCTCTCAGCCTGGGAGACCAGACCCCCTAGCCCGGGACCTCCAGCTATCCCAGCGCCTCATCCTCTTCCATCTCCCCAGGGGCAGACGCGCTCCCCGAGAGCCTCCGGCGTGTGCAGCAGATCGTGCGCCAGCCCATCCTCTTCCAGGAGCTGGATATCACTGACGAGGCAGCGCTGCGGGAGCTCTTCACTAAGGTGAGAGCAAGAGCTGCAGTGCCCCAAGGTGGGCTCCGAGGGGCGAGACGGGTTTGTGCTGGGGGTGGGAGCCAGGAGGGAGTCGTGGACTGGGCAGGAGCTGTGCGGGGAGGACAGTGCTGAGGAAATGCTGTGACCAGCAAATGTTCCTCTGGGCCACGGAGACCACAGGGCTGGCTGAATGAAACTCCGAGGGAGACTTGTGACTGGTTTCTGCCTGGAGCTTCTATCTCCTATTGCTGTGGCACTAACGCCCAGCTCTTTCTCCCTCTGCAGCACCGTTTCTCAGCCGTGATGCACTTTGCGGGGCTGAAGGCAGTGGGGGAATCTGTGCAGAAGCCCCTGGAGTACTACAGGGTGAACCTCACCGGGACCATCCGGCTGCTGGAGGTGAGTGGAGCCGGGAAGCAGCGTGTGGTGCTCAGGGCCGCACGGGTGCTGAGTGACTGGTGCTGGGTGTGATCCTGCTCTGGGGTGGTCCCTGCGGTGCTCCCAGGGGTGTCATGGTGCCTGCATGGTGGGAGCTGCTGCCTGCGGAGGGCTGAGCCGCGCAGCTGAGCTGGAGGGCGCGGAGCTTGCTGGCTCAGTGGCGGCTGGTCCCTGCTCCCCAGACCATGAAAGCCCACGGCGTGAGGAACATCGTGTTCAGCAGCTCTGCCACCGTCTACGGAGACCCCAAGTATCTGCCCCTGGATGAGAACCACCCCGTTGGAGGCTGCACCAACCCCTACGGCAAATCCAAGTACTTCATCGAGGAGATGATTCGAGATCTCTGCAAAGCAGAAAGGGTGAGGAGCTGCCCCAAGGCACTCAGGGCTGGGAACCTGACGTCTTTTCCCCGTGGAGCATGCTGGGGTGACCAGGCAGCACTGCACAGCCCTGCACCCTCCCCAGGCAGCCACATTTGTGTGTCTCCCCAGGACTGGAACGCTGTTCTCCTGCGCTATTTCAACCCCATCGGTGCCCACGAGTCAGGCATGATCGGAGAAGATCCTCAGGGGATCCCAAACAACCTCATGCCCTACGTGGCGCAGGTATCGCCCCGCTGCAGCCTTTGAGGACCCGTGGGCTCGCGGTGCCTGTGTGGGGCACAGGCTGACGGGGCTCTCGCGGGCTTGTCTCTCTGTGCAGGTGGCAGTGGGGCGCCGGGAATTCCTGAGCGTGTTCGGGAACGACTACAGGACGGACGATGGAACGGGTGCGTCGCGCAACGGGTGGAGAAGAGACCCCCGTCCCCTGGGGAAGCCGTCACAGCTCCCCAGCCCGGCTGCGCCCCGGGCAGGAGGGCTTTGCGCTCACCCTCTGTGTCCCCACAGGCGTCAGGGATTACATCCATGTCGTGGATTTAGCCAAGGGCCATATCGCTGCTTTGAAGAAGCTCAAGGAGAACTGCGGCTGCAAGGTACCAAGAGGGCCGTTGTCGGGGGTGCGGTCAGCCCTGCCAGGGCTGTGGGGCTGGACCAGGGCCAGGCTTTTGCAGCCTTGGGGAAGCTAAAGGGGGCCTGGTCCTTCTCCCCTTGCGAAAGAAGCTGACTCACGTCCCTTATCCTCCTCCCAGATCTACAATCTGGGCACAGGCACCGGCTACTCTGTCCTGCAGATGGTCCGGGCCATGGAGAAAGCCTCAGGGAGGGAGGTAAGGTCTGACCCGCAGCCTGCAGGGCCACGGGCCCCCCCTTGCCACCCCGAGCCGTCACTGCCACGGCAGCCCTCGTGCCTGTGTCTGCGGCAGCCACTGGCACCGCTGCCTCAGCTCCCGGGCCTCGGCTGAGTCCCCTCTGCTGAGAGCCAGGAGCCCGCAGACCCCACGGTGCTGCTTTCCCTGCAGATCAAGTACAAGATCACGGGCCGGCGGGAGGGAGACGTGGCCTCCTGCTACGCCAACCCGGCGCTGGCCGAGCGCGAGCTGGGCTGGAAAGCTGCCTTTGGCCTGGACAAGATGTGTAAGAGTATCCCCCCGTCCCCGGCACGCTGTGTGCTGCCGGCTGCCCCTCTTCCGGCTCACCCCTCACCGCCGCTCTCTCCCTGTTGCAGGCGAGGACCTGTGGCGGTGGCAGCTGCAGAATCCCACGGGCTTCAGCAAGAACTGAGCCGTGGCCCCAGGGCTCGTGTGGCTGCTGTGGGATGCTCCGGGCCAGCTCTGCCTTCCCCCCACAGCCCCAGCCAGGCTGCGATCATCCTGGCTGCAGTTCCAGCTCCCTCTCCTGCCTCTTGCAGGAAGGGGCAGGAAGGCAGGAGCATCCTCAGCCTCTCCACTCCTCATCCTCGTTCTCCCAGGTCCTTTGCATCTCATAGAGCAGAAACACAAGAACAGAGCCAGGGCCCTGCTTTGGCACCCGGGGCACGAAATCCCCTTGTGGGAATGTACAGGGGCTGCTGCCAGCCCCAGCAGGGAGAAGGCTGGGCCCTGCGGCCACTGCTGGAGCTGCTCCTGGGCCCTGGGAAGTGGCCGCATCCAGCACTCAAACACGCGAGCCCTGTTGAGCCCAAACTGCAGAGGAAACCACCCGTTCCCTGCTGCACTGGGCCCCCAACCCGCCCAGCTCGGGGAGCCAGGGACGTTTCTGGTGTCAGGGGGGAGGCCAGGGCACCCACGGCCCCTGCCCTGGGCACGGAGAGGGCGGCCGAGCACCTACCTCATGGCCTCAGACCCCAGGAACCCCCAGACCCCCCCACTCCCACAGGGACCCGTCACATCCCAAGGCCACCATGGCTCATTCCCCAGCCCAGCTCCCCTGGGAGAAGGCCCTGATGGCTGCCAGGGGCTGTCCCCTTTTTTTTGCCCTGCTCCCAGTGTGGTTTTGGGGACCAAGCCCTATCTCCCACACGCTCCCGCCGAGCCAGAGGAGCCCCTGCCCGTGGCTGTGACAGCCCTGGGCCCAGCCAGCCTCGCCTGGCTGCACGCAGCCCCCCTGCTGCTGTTAGATTTGGCTGGGGCCTGGTTTCGCTTCCATGTTGCCTGTGGCAGCCGCTTCCATAATTACATTGCCAAAGGCTGCCCGGGAGAAGGCTCTGCTCAGCTGTCAAATACTGGTCCTATTTATTACTGGCAGCTCTAATGGCTTCGTTAGGCAGTGATGACGCAGTCAGCCCGGTTTGCTGTCAGTTGCATTAATAACTTATGCTACTAAATTATGAATCGAGCTTTTGATTTGTTTTTAAATAAACTTTCTTACTTTCTAAGTGGCAGCTCTGTTCTGCTTCCCCTCCGCCGGAGCTGCTGCCCCCAGAAACAGCACCCTGGGGCCTCGTGCTCATCTGCTCCCCCCGAACCTCCGTTATGGAGGTGCTGACGGCGTTTCCTGCCCAGCCACGAATGACGCCAGCTCAGCTCTGGGAGAGGTTTACGATTTATTTAACCTTGTATCTGACTCTGTGGAACACACACACAAAAAACCCCAAACATTTACAAGGAAGACAAAAGAAAGAGAGAGAGAAGGAAGAGAAAAGAAAAAAAAAAAAAAGCTGTATTGAGGAATGGAGAGAAGCCGTTCTCCCTCCCGGGTCCCCAGCACGGCCCCGGCCAGGCGCGTGCTGCTCAGGCGGGGAGTGAGCAGGAATGCTCTGCAAAGGGGCCAGCGTGGCCACCCGCGCCGTGCCCAAGAATGGCCACGAGTCCCAGGCCCCCGCTATGCACATGGTTCCAGTTCACAGTCAAATAGGTCGCTCTGTCCGTCTGCCAGCCCTCAGGTAACCCGCGGGGAGCTGCGTTCCCGTCCCAGCCAGCCCCCCTCGCCTCCCCACTCACCGAGCACAGGGAGGGGAGGACACAGCAGCTTTAAAACAGACAAAGTAGAAGAAACAGCAGGTCTGAACCCCAAGCAAGGAGAAGAGCCGGGCTCCCCCCAGCACCAGCAGCAGTTTTGCTGGTTTAAGACTTCCTAAAGGGGGAGAAAAAGAAAACAAACCCCAACCACCCAAAACAACCCAAGAAACCAACCAAGGATGAGTCCGACAGATCCGACTCTCCGGAGAGTGGGTTATTGCTTTACGCATCCCAGGCGGGGAGGGCACGGCGGGAGCAGAGGTGCCAGTGCCGAGCCCTCCGCCTGCCCCCCGGAGCAGCCCTCGCCCTCGGAGAGGTGCCGGCCCTGGCACCGCGAGCCCGGCCACAGCCCGCTGCTGGCCACGGGGCACCGAGCAGAGGCTCTGCGGGGCGAGGGGCCGGACAGGGCATCGACCCACACAGAGCCGGAGCACGCGGGAGGGAGCAACAGCCCTTAGGCTAGGCGGGTTTTGTGATTTTTTAAAAGACATGTACAGCTCCAGCCCAGAAGGGCCCAGCAGTGCTGTGGGCTCAGCCCATGGAGGAGAGGCGAGGAGAAGGGCAGTGCTGCTCAACAGCAAGTGCCCTCGGCCCTGTGGGAGGGGAGCCAGGAGCCCACCCGCAGAGAAGACATTTCGGGCCCGGGGAGCTGCTCTGCTGGTGGGGATGGTCCTGGCCCCGCGCCCCAGCCAGCCGCGGCCACCAGCACGGCCAGGCCAGCGCTCGAGAGAGGACAAGCCTTGGCTGCAGCCTCCAGCCAGCTGGGCGAGGGGCCCCAGGGAAACCTGTGATTGTACACGGAAAGGCCAACAGAGCCCACAGCCCTCGCCCTGGGGAGCACGGAGACCCCAGCGCTGCCCCACAGGACGCGGGCATTAGATGCTGGTGAGATGATGGCTGGGAGCAAACCTGCTTCCTCCAGCTGCACCAGGAGCCATCCGTGGGGGCCGGGGGCCTCTCCTCGCCTCTCCTCTCCCTCCCTGAGCCAGCCCGAGTCCAAAGGGAAGGAGAAGTAGCAGCAAGAGAGACATTAGGGACCGGGCCAGCGCCGGGCGGGCTCTGTGGCAAAGCGTTTGGACACCGGCTGTAAACAGCAGCGCTTTGGGGCTCTGAGGGCGCAGAGAGAACCTCTGGGAACCCCTGCCGGGCTGAGGAGGAGATTGTAAAAGCAACAGGAGGAGGAGGAGGAAGGAGGCGATTATCTCGAGGAGGGCAGGGCTGCCACAAGCCAAGGGCTGAGGCTGCTGGAGCGCAGGGCGAGCCCGCCAGGGAGTGTGCGTGTGCGACAGGGTGGGGGCCGGGGCCCCATGCGAGGAGGTGCAGGAGCTGCGCGGACGCCTTTCTGCCGGCCCCGGGAGACGGGGCAGCCGTTGGCGGTACCGGCCCGGAGCAGAGGTACGCCTCGAGGTGTTTGCAGGAGAGTCCCGGGTTCCTGAGCTCTGATTGAAAACCCGTGAGTCGCCTGAGCGGGGGCCAAGAGCAGCCGTGGAGAGGACAGGTCGAGGGCAGAGGAGGAGCACGGGCTGCTCTGAGCCATGGGGGGTTCCAGAGGGTGCCCCAGCCCTGCCCTGTGCCCACACCGCTCCTCCCGCCGCACAGGGGCACGTCCCACCCCTAATACTGTTACAAAAAAAAAACCAAACTCAACAAAAAAACCTCACCGTGCCAGACCCACACACTGCAGTGCCTGAACGGGGAGTCGAGGGGATGGTGACCCCCACAGAAACCGCTCGGAGCAAGAGGAGGAGAGAAAAGGCCACTCGAAGACTCGCCTTAGACAGCTCCGATCTCAGCTCCGAGAGCAGCAGGGAGAGACGGGGCACCCCCAGCCGGAGAGGACGCAGTGCGAGGAGACGGGGAGAGGCGGGGGCCAGGGGTGCGGCGGGAGGTGCAGTGGGGTGCCATGGCTTCCGTTTGCAGCGGACGGGTCACGGGGGAAAGATCGGCGGCTGTGACCTCGGCGTCCTTTCCTGCAACAGTCTCGATTGGCTCCGCTTAGATCCGGGGCAGCAACTTCTCGATGAACTCCTTCACCGCCATCATCTCCTGCGGAGAGCCCAGAGCCCGTCATTCCGGGGCTCCTCAGGGACCGTGCATCGTCCCAGGCGTGGGGGCACGAGTGCTGCGCAGCCTCCCCGGAGTGAATCGGGGAATAAACACATCCCGTGTGTTCCGGACTCAGCAATTTCCCTCCCCTGCCTGACCCACCGTGCTGGCGTCGGTCCCAAAGGCAAGACCAGCCCCTGACAGCCCCGTCCCCTCTCTCCGCCCCGAGGCACTGACCTGAGGACAGGAACTGTGCATCACGCCGGGGTAGGTTTTGAACTGGACCTTGGTGGGGGTGACGACAGATTTCAGCTTCTCAGCAGTGAGGGCCCCGAAGCGGACAGGGATCATGGGATCCATCTCCCCATGGCACTGCAGGATGGCGATGTCCTTGTTCACGCCGTTATTCGCCGCCTGCAGCGAGGAAGGAAGTGCTCAGGGGTGCCCAGGAGAGGGGATCCCCAGCGGGTAACGGGGCAGGTGCTTTATCTGTGTCCCCACGCACATCACCTGGCAGCTCCCCTCCTCAGGAGGGACGTGGGAGAGTTGCTCGCACAGCACCTGCTGCCTGGCCACCAAACGCCTCCTCCCACACTGCCACCAGGACTGAGCTGCTGCCCGGTGGCACAAGGAGGCTCGGGGAGCAGATCGGCTCACGGATGCCCACACCAGATCGGAGGTAGAGCCCTGACTCCTCCTGTGCCCTCACCTGCCCCAGGCCCCAGGAGCAGGGGCGTGGGATTAAGCCCCCACCACAGGCACCCCGTGCCTCCAGCAGCCCCAGGCTGACACTGCAGCAAACTCCAGACGGGAAACCCCCCCCCCACCGACCCTCCGCGCGGACAGAAGGGGCAGCAGCAGCGCAGGATACCTGCGGGAAGGCCTTGTGCAGCGGGAGCCAGCAGCTGAGCGCCACGATGCCAGCCAGCTGGTGCTGGCAGGTGAGAGCCGTGTACAGCGACAAGGCGCCGCCCTGCAGCAGACGAGGAAGGTCTGTTAGTGCGGTGGAGCGATCTGCAGCCCCGGAGCACCCACCGGCTCGCCCAGCACCCACCCACCTCCCTGCCACGGATGCCCCCTTTGAGGGGTGTCTTCGGAGAGGGAAGAGGGAACCCAACCCTCAGCCTGCTCCACCTCAGCCCCCTGCAGCTCAGCTCACCTGTGAGAAGCCCCCCAGGATGATGCGGTTGGGTGGGATCCCGTTCTTCATTTCATGCTCGATAATTGCTTTAACTGGTAAAAGACAGAGAAATGGGTCAGTGAAAGGTGGGGGGGCTGAAGAGCAGCACCCGAGGCCTGGGGGTGCACACAGGACACTCAGCACGTCAGGGAGAGGCAGGGACCGAATGCCAGGGAGAAGGTAGGCTGGGATCACAGGAGAGCAGAAAGGAAGGAGAGGTGGAAGGAAGACATCTGCTCCTGTCCCAGCGAGGGAGAGGCGCCCAGGAGCTCAGCGCTTCCAGCTCCCCAAAGTCTCTTACTGTTTTCTGCGGCTTTCTTGATCCCAGCTTCATCCTCAGGTGCATCCGGAGTCAACCCCATCAGATCAAACCTGGGAGAAGAAGCAGGGTCAGCCCCAGGGTGTGGGGAGGTGGGAGCTGGGTGTGCTCTGCTCTTCCCCCGACTCCTACAGGGCAGTGGATTTTGGCTGTTCAGTCCCCCCATCCCTCTCACTCCCCAAAATACACCCTCAAAAGGGTCCCACCCACCCCTGCCACCCAAAGCACTGACCAGGAGGGCATAACCATCTTCATGTTGAGGGTCACTGGGATCCGGGGCCTGTGGAGAAAACAGTTTGGGTGTTTTAGTTCAAGCGCAAGAGAAGAAAATCTGAGCCAAGGGGAGCGGGGTGACCGGCCTCCCGCCCGCAGCTGCAGGACACCTCTCCCAAAGGACAGCAGTGGGTTGGTGCCACCAGACCCAGCCTGGGGACTGCAAGGTGACCCCGGGGATCATCTGTGAGCCCCGAGCAGATACCGGCTGAGCTGGCAGCTCCAGGGCGTTGCCAAGTGGCCCGCCTGGGGAGGAGAGCACCTGCGTCCCTCTCCTGTTTGCTGCTGCCGAGCCAGGAGATGCTGACGGAGCGGCTGCCTCTGCTGCTGAGACGGGACACTGGGAAGCCGAGGCCCTGCTGCCGGGAATGCCGCTGCAGCGGAGCTCTCCCAGCCCGGTGAGTGCCACCCTGCGTGGGCTATCGACACTGGGGACACACCGGGGAGCGTTTCCTTCCCTTTCTGCTGACCCCCTTCCTGGGGGACAGGGAAGGAGCTCCAGTGCTTTTGGCTTTCACTGCAGCCATCGGGGAGAGGCAGAGGATAGGACAGGGAAGAAAACAGACTCAGAGCAGCAGCTCCCGTGCTGATCAGCTCTGTGGGGAACCACTCTGCCTGCAGGCAGAAAATGTCAGGGCTGGGGCCCTGAACGAACCAGCCACAGCAGGAGAGCAAGCCTCACTGCACAGCCCCGCGGGTAGGTCAGGGCACAGGCCACCGTCTGCCTCCCCAAACAGTCTCAGCAGCGGGCACCAGCGTCACAGCCCACCCAGGCCCCCCAAGGCCCCTCCCGAAGCAAGGACGGCACTTACGCGTGAGGGCAAATATATTTCACATAGGGGAGGCGGATGGAGGAGAGAGCGTCAGCCCAGCTGTGCCTGGGGAGAGAGGAGAGGAGGGAGTTCAAGGCTTGCCTTAGCATTTTGGAGGATGCTGGCGAAGGTGAGGGATTTCCCCCAAGGACAGGTTTTATCCAAGGCTGCTGGCTCCCTGACGCTGCTCCAACGTTATTTTACCAGGTCCTGCCCACCCCAGCAGCCTGAATCCCGATGTGAATCCCCAGCACAGATCTCCTCTGCGGCAGGGCAAAGGCAGCGCACAAAGCCCCGCAGCTGGAGGCAGGGGAGCTGCTCTCAGCAAGGGAGGAGGGAGAATCTCCCGTGCAGGGAGAAGCCTTTTGTTATTGCTGTATCTCACGCTGTCCTCTAAGCTGGCCTTGCACGTTAGAAAGATGCACTCGCGTAGACACAGCCCAACACCCAAGGACTGGAAAAACCGCAGTGCTTATCTGCTTGCCTTAAAGAAAGCAGAAAATCAAACCCGCAGGAGGCGGGGGGCTGCCAGGCTGCCGGGATCATAAATATTCAAGTGCAGACAGCTGCTGGCCGGCGATTCCCTGTGAGGGTGGCGCAGGCACGGCTATCGGACCGAGCTCAAAGCCCCAGCAAATCTCAGAGCTGCCCCTGGCGAGAGCAGCACCGGCGCTCGCAGCAAACAGCGGGGCCCGGGCCTGCGTTCAGCAAACCACGCGTCACAGCCAGAGCCAGCTCCAGGAATACTCACCCCGTGTCTCCAAGGCCATGTAAAAAAATGACCTGTTAAATTAAGCAGAAAAACAAAAGAATTAGCTGGTGTGACAGCTGGTGCCCTGGGAGAGAGGCAGGGTTGGGCTCGCAGGCATGCACCAAAAGGCCACTTAGTCACTAACTAGAGGAGACTCAAACAGGCAGAAATTAGCTGATGCTAATGACACGTCTCTGCAGCTTTGAGCGTGATGGATGGGTGGAACAGGCACATCATCATCATCATGCCACAGAGCCTGCTGTCACGGCCAGGTTTGTGGGCGTCGTCGGCCCCTTGGCTGCCCAGCGTAGCAGAGGGCCGGGGAGCGACGGATCGTCCCGCCAGGCTGCACGGCACCACGCTGAGCGGAGGCCGAGCTTGCCAAGGACTCACAAAACCCATCTCTACAGGCTTTTCATCTAAGATTTGAGCAGCCCCTAAGCAACAGGGAGCAGAGAGAGGGCAGCCTGTGGGGCCCCAGGGAAGGACAGAGGATTTTCTTTGGGGGATTTGCTTTTAAAAGCAAAATAGCTTTTAAAAGCTTAAATAGCCAAATCAGATCCAACTCCCCCTGACTTCCCTGCAGGTCAAACATAGCTGTGAGGCTGCTTCCACACTGGGCGAAGCAGCAGTAACAAACAGCCCAGCCCAAAGGACAGCTACTTTTCCCCAGCAAGACAAGAACACGCTGGTCCTGCACCCCCTTTGATGCTCTAAAATGTACATCTGAAGAGCTGAGGGATTGCGGGCTCAGCTCGTGGCCCCTCTGAACCCCACGGAAGCAGCTCCGGATCTTCAAGGCTGCTAAAAGGGAAGAAGCAGGTGAGGCAGGAGGGGTCCGGCCCTTACCGCGGCAGTCTCCCGCTCTGCCCCTGAGACAGTCACTGCGTCAGCGAGGAGGGGGACAGACATGTTGTTACCACACATACACCGAGAGGGACTCGGACACTGGCACCTGCGGGACAGAGGGACACAGGTAAGGTAGGAAAATACTCCCTTCTTCCCACCCCGCAACAATTTGCTCCAGAGGGACCAGCTATTTGGGGGAAAATTAAAGAGTACATGAAGGCTTTGATGTTTAAGCCCTTGGGACAGCCCTGCTCCATCCCTGGCCTGGCAACGCCAGAGAGCCAGGAAGCAGAAAATGCTTCCCACGTCGCAGCACCAGATGCGTGCGAGCGGGGATGCGCGTGTGGAGTGTCAGAAATGTTAAAATTAGCTCTTTCTGTTACACCTCAAAGCCAAAGTTATTTCTGTGACTGTAACGACGTGGGCAGAGGTCGGCCGGGCGGCGTGCAGCCTCAGCATCCCTTCCCGGCTGCCAGCGGAGCCGAGGAGGAGCCTGACCCACATCTGCTCCGACAGGGAAGCAGGAAACGCCGGCCCTTGGCACGCAGCAGGCAGCAGCACAGGCTTTAAGCACTAATAAAAGGTCCAGCCCTCTTTTATGGAGTGGGTTGGGGATAAACCAGAGCGTCCAGGTGCTGGCCTGAGACCCAGCCCCCCGCTGCCTTCCAGAGCCTGCGCCCCCCCCAGCGAGACCACCCCTGTCCCTCCCCGCCGGGCAGCCAGCCAGGGCCACCGCCGCTGTCCCCACCGCCACGGTCTCCTGCCAGGAGGAAGGGCTGACTGTCACCTCCCAGATCCCGGTCACCTGCAGGGCGGGCGGCTCCGGCAGAGCTAACAGCCCCCACGACACCGTCTTCAGACGCGACAGTCAATGATGTTTGTTCCCAGTCCGGCGCAAATCACTAAAACTACCACACATCACGTGACGGGCCCTAACCCCCACTTACCACCCAGGACTAATTAGATCAGAGCACGTTTACAGCGCTGCCATCATCTCCCAGAAGCAAGACCAGCCTCCCGGCTACTGCCAGGAGCAAGGTCAGACCCCATGGTCTGCTCCAGTCTTCACATCTCACAGCGAGCACCATCCCCAGAGGGTTTCGGATGGCACGGGACCACCCAAACCCCCCCCAAACTCCCGGTACCCCGGCAGACAGCCTTACCCAACAGAAACAGCCGTCTCCTCTACCAGCCTGGGCCCAGACCTGCCCGACTCGTTTCACCAACTGTTCGTCAGCTGTTTCCCCGACTCAAATAAAAACACCGGGAACAAAAAGCTCCTCGGGTCTGGCGAACCTCGCAGACACACAGCCCACGTGCTCGTGTGTACTCCAGGGTCAAAACAACAAGCGAGGAAAAACAGCACCTGCCAAAATTCCTGGCAAGAAGCGCCATAAATAAAAGCATCTTCCATGACAGATGGAGACGCTGAAACGTGCTCCCTGAGCAGACACAGACTCACGTCTTTGCCTTATTCACACAGGCTTCGGGGAAAGGAGGGGCTTCGAGGGTCACGGCTGCCCGAAGCACCCCTTGGAGACACCCCAGATTTCTCTGGGGTGTTTCTGCCCCACTCCGGGGGTATCTGCAGGAGGGTCCACGGCTGCTGCCACAAGAACAGCTCCAGCAGAGACCAAAACACAAGGCGGGAAGGATAAAGCCCCCCAAAACGGGTCTGTGCCTGCGTGAAAGCACCCACACACAAAATAAGGAGATGGACTTGTGTCCAATTTGGGCTGTTCCAGTGGCAGCCCCAGCGCTGTCGCACCCCACGCCTCCCCCTCGCCCACGAGAGGGACGCCAGTGGGGAAACCCACGGCTCGGCCCCGGGTTTACGCCTCGATGTTACCGCGTTCGTCAGGAGGGGAGCAAGTCGCTAATTGCCGTTTAATAACGTGTTCCGGCCTCTCCCGCAGGCCCGAACCGGCCGGGGAGGGGGGGGCGAACCGGCGCAGGGAGAGAAACGCAACAGGAGGCTGGAGAAATCCCGCCTGGAAGCGGATGGAGGGGAGGGACCGTGGCGGGGTGCGGGGAGCCAGCCTGAACCCCACCTCGGCCGCCCCACGAGCTTCCCGCCTGCGGCTGGAACGGGAACTCGTTTTCCGTGGAAATGGGGCTTTTGGGGGTTTTCTTAAAGGTTGGAAGCCCGGAGGGCTCGTACCGACCCGCGGGAGGCCCGCGGCCGTGGGAGGAGGTGGGTTTGAGGCGGGAGGGCGGCTCCACGCTGCGTGGAGCGGCCCCGTTACCGGCAGCGTGCTCCCCCCGCCGCCCAAGGGCGCCGGGGCCCACCCGGGACCCAGAACCGCAGCGGAGGGGAGCGGAACCCCGGAACCTCCGGCCTCTCTGACGGAGCCCCCCTTAAACACCCCGGGGAAGGGGCCCCTCAGCCCGCCCCGGCCTCCCGCCGCCCCCCCGGGAGGCGGCCCTGCCCTCACGGAGCGCCCCCCCCCCGCCGCGGTGGTACGTCCCGCGCCCCCCTCCCCCCCGCCCCGCACCTCTCCCGCGGGCCCGGCGCGCGCTCTCCTCCCGGCTCCCCCGACGTGCTCCCACCGGAACTTCCGCCCACCGGGTTGCGGCCGGGTCAGCGCGGCGGAAGTGACGCGCCGCCCGTCCCTCAGGGGCGGCCATCTTCGCAGCGGGCCCCGCGGGGCGGAGCCGAGCGCGGCGGGGCCGGCCCCGGGGATTAATGGGGGGAGGCCGCGGGAGGCCCCGGCCCCCGCCCTCCGTCCCGTCTCTGCCGGCGAGGTACCGAGCGCCGCCCCCTCCCCGCCACACAACCGCCGGTGACAGCCCGGAGCCGTCCCCGCCGTCCCACCCCCGCACCCGCCGGCTCCCTGCGGGGCCAGGAGGGCCGCTCCACACACAGGCTGTGACCCACACTGAGGGACAGGGATGCGGGTGAGCAGGCCACAGCCGCAGCTCTGCACCTCGGCGCGTGCTTTATTGGCAGTCAGAGAAGTAAACGATACCAGACACGAGCTTGCCTCTGCCTAAAGACCGAGCCTCCCGTTACGAGAGCGGATCTGCTGCCTTCCGCACGACCCAACGCGCCGCTGCCCTCAGCGGCCGCCTTCGTACAGGCATTGCACACACTTGGCACTCTGCTTTCCAAGGCAAAGACCGAAAAGTAAAGCTGATCCAACACTCTCCAGTGCTTCAGGAAGACATTTCTGTCCCAGTCAGACCATCACGTCCGTACACTCGTACCAGAGCCTTCGGGAGATTCCCGACAGCACTGTTAGGAGATGAAGTGAGTTTGTGGGGTGATTTGTTCCAACTTGTGATCAGCCGGGTTTGCTGATGCTTCGTAATTGCAGATGGTGACTTCGTGGCGATGAGCCTGAATTAAGATTAAATGTGTTAGTCCAGAGGAGAGCAGAATTCAAGTCCCTCCTAAAACACCCGACTCGGAAGAGCTGAGCAGGTTCCCAACTTACAGACTTTTTATCACAGACCTCCCATCTCCATCCCCACCCCCACACTACCCTCACCTTCCTCGCCGCTAGAGCTCAACTTAAGCTATGATTTAAAGCCCTTTTTACGCTATTAGCACAGTCTTGCTCATCTCTGCTCTCACCTACCTCCGTCCACTCTCCTTTCAGGCCTATATAAAAAATCTTCGTTGTCTCCGCTCCAAAGTTCTTCGGAAAGTGGATGGAGAGATGGTAAACATTGGAGAAACGGGCAATTCTGAAAGAAAACACACTCTGAAACCGGAGCTGTGCGTACAAGCTGTCACTATGCTGCCTTGCCACCTGCCGTCAGCACGGCGCCACGGCCCTGCACCGTGCGTAGCTCCCACCCTAATCCGAGTCAGACTTGGGAGCAAATGCCCGAGGGTGCAGGAGGAGCAGCTTCCCTCACGCTTGGGGTGAGCGGGCCAACAACAAGCTGTCACTGGGGCCAAGGATCAGGGGACGCAACACTGGGATGATTCTGCACCCCGAGAAGTCCTGGGCCATGGGTGCAGGCACCCCCCGGGCTCCGGGGAGGAGGTTTTCAGACCAGAGCTCTCACCTGACAAGGGCAGGATGGAGCCGGGGAGGCAAATTCTACTGTGGGCAGCTTTGAGGTGCAAGAGAAGGAACTGCCCCTCTGCTAGCAGTTTCCTAAAATTTGGCTGTACAGCAGGAGGCTGGATAAAGCGCAGCCCCTGTGCTCGGGAGGAGCAGCCCCCCGCACCCCCCAAGCATGTGGGTCTGCATCGTACTTGGTGGGGTACTCCAGCTCGCCCGTCGGATCCCGGTTCAGGCTGAACATCTGGTCCGGTTCCCTGGCTGCGTCATCAAAGGACATGTGAGGAATGTTCTTGAACCTGGGAAGAGAGGGAGGAAACCCAGGAAGTTATTAACACACAGGTCAGCTAATTGGTTTCCTCCTCATCCATTAGCACTACCCGGATTCTTCTCAACAATAATAAACCGGATTTGCTTTGTCTTCTAAGGGAGAAAATACCAACACCACTACAAAGCATCATCATGTTCCAGAATACCCAGCACCCTGAAGAAATAACAAGGAAGAGCGAGGAAAAAGCTGGGGAGATACGGATCTCGGCATGCTTGGGTACCTGAAGAAACCCAGACCCTAGTACACTGGAGACCAAGGACTATAGGGGCTCGATAAAGGTGTATTTCTTTCCCCACAAGCAAGAACTGCAGAGTACTCAATACTCTTTCATTTAAAAACAAAAAAAAAGGTAGTATTAAGAATGATCTGTCTCCCTTCAGGAGCTAAAACAGGCCGCGTGGCTCAGCACAGCCAGACTGCTGCAAAGAGCGGTACAAACCTCACCCGGCTGCAGGACACTCCGTCACTTGTGTCCCTCCCTCCCAGACCTCAGAGTTCCCCCCCAAAGCATAACCCCTCTCAGCCCATTGATCCTTCTGCAGCCCACTAAGCCAGCAGCAGGTTGGTTTCTTCACGGCACCGCCAGTGTCTCAACCAAACGTTCTCTTCTAATTAAAATCCGCACCCCATTTCTCTAGAGAAAAGGCAGCAAGCAGCCACGCTCATCTCTGTACAAGTTACGGTTTCTTTTTCCTCCTGGGGCCCTGGAATGACTGAGGTGCTGCAGAGTAACGCTGCTTTCTCCCACGCTGCGCACCCTCACTGGGTGCTTGGGCACCCAACAGGGTGGGAATCGCTGATCTCGTTAGCTATGACTCAGTTTAAGCTCCAGCAAAGTTAATGCTTGTTTTACTTACAGTCTCATTTCTGCTGGATGCGTACCATCGTCTTCTCCCATCACAATTACTCCTTTTAATTTCACATTACCCGTAAACCTGCCAAAAGACACAGAAGTGGCGTTTTCATCCCCATTCTTTCCAAATCGGCCCCGGTTACAGCAGCACACGGACGTGCCTCATTCCCAGGAACACAAAGGCAAGGAACAAGCCCTGCCAGCAGCCAAAACGACGCCAAAGGAGCTCAGGGAAAGAACTTACGGGATATTAAACAGAAGCTCCTCATCATCGTCGCTTTCTACGAACTGGGGAGAGAGAGGAGCAGGTCAGGGCTGGCCCCGGCTGCGCAGGTACGCGGGTGTCGCGCTGGGGGAACACGGGCCGGGGGGCGCGGAGGGGCTCAGGGGCAAGGCGGGGACCCCCAACACCTCGCTGTCTCCCGCGCCCCGGTCCCCTCCCGCCGCCCGGCTCTCCTCAGGCAGCGGCGCCGCTGCAGGCCCCGGCCCGGCCCCACCTGGGCGCGGTCGCCGCGCTCCTCCCAAGCGCGGAAGACGAGCGCGCCGCTGCCCTCGCGGCGCTCGTTGAGGCACTGCAGCCGCTGCCGGTCGATCCGCAGGTAAAGCCCCCAGGCCGCGCCCCGCTCCCCGCCGGCCACCGCCGCCGCCGCCTCCCCGCAGCAGCAGCAGCAGCGCCCGTGACCGTGCGCCATGGCTGCGCCGCGCCCCGCCCACCGCGCCTGCGCACTGCCGCCGCCCCGCCCACCGCGCCTGCGCACTGCCGCCGCCCCGCCCACCGCGGCCTGTCGCCCCGCCCACCGCCCGTGCGCGAAGGGGGCGGTGCTCGGCCCTGCACGTGCTCGGCCCCGGTGGACCGAGCACCCGCAAGCGGCTCGGGCCGGGGAGGGGGCTCGGGCCGGGGAGGGGGCTCGGCCGCGCCGGCAGTGCCAGCCGCTGGGGGAAGAGCAAAGCTGCTTTTCAGCAGCGCCAGGAAGAGCTCCTGGGGTTTAAACCTGGGGCTGGTTCCAGCCAGGAGGGGGAACCGCAGCACCCCCCTCCCCGGAGACCCGAGCAGAAGCCCTCCTTGGGGCTAGAGAGACCCGGCTTTGCTAATGGCGTATTTAAC
Source organism: Calonectris borealis (assembly GCF_964195595.1). Lineage (NCBI taxonomy): Eukaryota > Metazoa > Chordata > Aves > Procellariiformes > Procellariidae > Calonectris > Calonectris borealis. The sequence continues at coordinate 3,508,842 of NC_134336.1, read as the reverse complement.
ATTCATTGCTCAGAGACATAAAAGAACAAGCAGACACGGTCCAGTGTTTGGCTTTTATTGAGACATGATTTTCCTCTTTTCATATAACTTATCTAATTAAAATATTCATCTCAGTTACCACAAAAAAAGGAACATAGAAAATTGTATATACAAATGCAAGTCAAAGTCACTCCCCCTCCTGCCCACGTTACTCATCCCACCACCAACGGGGCAGCGAAGGGGGAAGAGGCAGCTCTGCTCAGTTCCTTCGCGTGTAGTGTAGCACAGAAAATTGCACAAGAATAACACCCCACGCACTTTTACCCTAGACTTTGCTTAGTTTGTGTCTCATGGAAGTAACCCTCCTCTCTTCCCAGCTGAGGGCTGGTGCCCACCTCTTCCAGCTGTGCGGTTTTAGTGTCCGAGCAAAAGGAAGGGGAGGGAAGGGAGAGCGGTTGGCATCGGTCCCAGTTGCAGCGGGACCCGCTCAGCACTGAGCGGAGTCAATCCTGACACAGCGTCACGTCTGATCCTCTCTGTATCCCCCTTCCCCGCAATCCCGCTAAGCTAAAATACAGACACAGCTGGCAAAGCCGAGAGCAAAGAGGCTGCTCTGAGAGGGAAGGTACATCACCACGTAACAGCAATGCTTTGGGCAATACCCACAGCTGGAGTACTAATTAACTGGCAGTTTAGCAGAGCCCAAGATTGTTCTCGGGCCTCACCCAGATCCTTTGCTCAAGGCTCCATTGGGGCCTGAACACGATGCCAGACTCCGCTTCCCTCCCCTCTGCCCCTACCCCAAGTACAGAGGAGAAATAAATGGTAGCACAACAGTCAGCAGAAGATAATATATTGTTATCTAATTAAAAATACAGCAAAAATTAAATACAGCAAAAATGCAAGGGTAAGGAGCCATTATTTTACAGCACAACACACACTGAAATGCTGCACGGTAACATTAAAGCATCTGGGACTGTAACAAACTTACAGCACATGAGAGTCTGAGAACATTTTTCCAAGACCTTCAAAATAAGAAAAGAACAGACCAAATAAGAGACAGGTGTTCAGAATGGTTTAAAATTAAAAAAAAAAAAAAAAAAAAGGAGAAAAAAAAAGAAAGAAACCAACAGAAACCAGAAGCATACAGGGATTTTTCTAGAGCCCTCCAGGGAGGGCTCTTCACAGCAAGGTTTCCCCCGGTCAGTGCGCGCAGACAACTCCACCGGTTCGGGATTTGGCAGCCACAGAAAGCCAGCAGCAGAGCTTCTCAGAAGCTGCCTCCAACAACAGCATCCACTACCAGCACCTTTTCCACCTAGACAGCAAAGTCCTAGGGCAGTAAATATGGCTTGGAACAGGAGAATCTCTCCCCTTTCCGATCCAGTCGGACCTTTGAATGCTAACAGAGAGGCCGTCTCCCTCGCCACATGACCTGGATCTAACCAGCTCCATCCTCTGCTTGCACCACCTCTGTGTAAGTTTGCTTTCAAGGCAGACATAAACCACAGGCAGAAATGTTCACCACGATAAGGCTTCACATTTAATAGCGAGTGCCTAATTGTGTCCGGCTCCCCACTCTCTGCTGCAGCCTCAGCCAGTCCTGAAATCACACACCTCATGCAACACTCTGGCTCCCGACCTCCCCAGCGGAGCTGTGCTCCAGGGCACCTCCTCACGCGTCCACCAACCCCAGCGTCCGGGTCCACTGGGTCACATCGCACACCCCTTCCTTCCAGAGCTCCAGTGCCTCAGACACCAAGTACAACCGAGCTTTTTGAATTCCTGCTATGTAGTATGCACACATTAAGAACAAACCACATTCCATTATTCACTTCCCTCCAACCCCAGTCAAGTGGTTTCAGGTTCAAAGACTAAAATCCTTGCTTTTTCCAAAGAGGGGGCAGAGGTAAACATGCAGGGAAAAGACAGAATTTAAGCACCAGCTTCCAAACTGGAAATAAATCCTTCCCAATTCCACACAGAAAACAAGATAAAAGTATTCCTCCTTTCCACTAAAAGAGGCAAACCAATGCCTTCACTGATATTTAAAAACTGTTTTTAATTTCAGAGGCAGAAAAAGTCCCCTCTCTCTGTACCTCAAAAAAAAAAAAAAAAAAGTTAAAATCTGACTTGGTGCACAGTAAAATTTCTCCCAAAACCCCTCGTAGTTTTATTCCCAGTAGCCAGCAGAAGACAACAGCAGCAGAGAAAAAGTCCCCAACGGCTCTTGGCATCCCTGCACAACAGCGTAAGCATCTGTACAAGAGCTACAGTAACAGCAGAGAGAAGGTCGAGAGCTAAGATTTTATTAACATACACGAGTAGAGAGCAAAGCCTCAGGACTTGATGCGCCTGCCAAAGGATCGATGAGCAGATGGGCCACCAGTCCTACCTGTCCCAGAGAGTCCAGGTGGGACTTTGGGCCCAGCAGGTACCAGATCACGAGGAAAGACTCCCGTGACACCCAGTGACAACTCAGACAGATGGATTCCTGCCAGCTCGAGTCACAGAGAGGCTGGCCCTTGTACTGGATTGGATGGGGGGAGACTACTGGGAGCAACATAAATAATACCAGCGGGATAGAGGGGCAAAATATTAATTAAAACCATTTTATAATTTATTAAGAGGTTAAATAGTAAATAGTCTCTGGATCTTCCACTCTCAGCAGGTGCCAAGACTTCACATTTTCTTGTGTCAGGAAATTCTGTACACCCTTCTTTTGACGGATGACAAAGCCAGAAACAGGAGGTTAAGGGCAGGGGGAAAAGAGGGGGGCTTGACACTCAGAAAGGGACCGGAATAAAAGATAAAATACTGTGCTGTCGTCTTGTGCAGATCGAAGCTTCTCCCAGCAGCTGCAGCCTCCAAAGAGTTCAAAGAAAAGGGCTGTTTGGGTACCTTCTCCCCCTTCAGTGCCACTCCCCCACGAGAGGGAAAGTCCCAGATCTGCACTGCAAACTTATCTCCGAGAGAACCTGTTTTTGAAAGCTTTGATAGTCTTTGCCATCATGGGTGCAATTTCTGCAACAGAGAAAGAAAAAAAAAAAACCTCAATCAAACAAAAAAGCAGCAGTCACAGACTAGGAGAGCAGAGAGCAATTCAAAGCTGCAGCCCTGGCAAAGCAGATGCAAGTCAGGTGTAAGTGTGTGCTCTCTGATCATGGCCTATCGTATTCTCAGGTCACAACCGAGGAGAGCCGACTCTGCTTTCTGCACTGCAAGAACACAGATCTCTGGTTAAACTCTCCCTGCTTCCTTCCCAAGGGAGCTGCACTACAATTTCATTGTTCCAAACAGCTAGACAGACACAGAAGGACAACAGGAGGTAAAAGGCAGGGTTTCTGCCTCGCTAGTACCATTAGGACTGGCTGATACAGCTGAGCAGGCTGGTGAATCGGATGTTTGCCTATGCTTTTGCTTGTACAAGAAGTTTGAACAGCCTTTACCCTCTCCTTAGGTAAGAGGAGAGAGGAGAGGAGAGAGGCCACCAACATCAACCCTCCTGCATAGCCTGGATTTCTCTTACAGCCGAAGCAGCAGATTCGTGCGTTTGTAAAGCTCTAGGAGACCACACGGATGTTCTGCAGTTTGTACTTACTCTTCACAGGTGGTTTCCTGGGGTCATAGGAGGAGAAGGTGCTACCTGAAGATGGGACAGAATGGGCACTGCTGGTGCTGGGCCCATCATAGGACTGCTCCTCACTCACACGAGTGTGGCTTTTGCTAGATGTGTACAGGACTGGTTTTATTCTGAAACAGAGACGGGACAGACATGTCAGTAAAGGAGTCACTGGGGTTTGATGCAATTCTTCAGACACAAGCCACATTTGTTAACAGCAGCACGGCCGATACCGCATGGAACCAGCGGTGACCAGGATCTCCACACTTCCCAGCAAGAAAGCAGCTATTACAGTTACACGTTTCACTGCAAAAGGGCTTCGCGGACACACAGTATCCTTTCCTGCTAGGACACAGAACTTCAGGGGGAAGCTGGCAGGAGCCCACAGGAAAAGAGGCCCTGAACAGCAAGCGCTACTGAGAAACACTCACTTGGTCTTCTCTGGCAGAAGAGGTCCTCCAGTTCCAAACTTCTCTTGTCTCCTTCGTACATCCCGAGGAGGCTTTGCTGCAGAGTTCACAAACGCCATTTTGGCCACTCTACCTGTAGGAGGCCAGAGGGAAACGCTGCTTAGATCCAGCTTATTATAAAGGAGGCTCCTCAGTGCTTGTCTTATTACAGCAAGCTCCAACCACCTCTCCCCAATCCATCCATTTCAAAGCTCAGGCAATAGCGTCCTCCCTAAGGTCTGAACCTCTTGCAGTCACAACGTGGGCTGTGAGAAATCAGACTGATCAGGTCAGTAGTTCTCATTATGTTCACCAAAAGAACAGGAATGCTTCCCTCCACGTCGGTATTCTTCAACCCCAGCATGGAGAAGCCACTCCAGCAGAACAGGAGGTGCCTCTGCAGCCCTACATGTTCTTGCTATAAAATATTGCTCTGTCTAGTCTGCATCAGCAACACTATGGATGAAATCTAGAGCCTGCTAAGCCATTAAGCAAAAGGCCACGTCAAAGAACGGAGAGTGAAGCAACTCCTAAATTGGACTAGATTTAAACCAGCCAGTCCGAAAGACCTTCCCCCCACAAAGACATCCCCTAGGCAGCATTTCCAGACCCCTCTATGATCGTTCAGCCCTACTTTACCTTTGGGTTTGTTGGCATGAGCCGAGCCGATGTTCCGTGCTAACATTAGCAGCCGCTGCTCTCGTGCATCATGAAGTCGAAGGTACATCTCCCGCCAGGATTCAAACTCTTCTGGCTTCTCATTCTTGAAGTCTCGGAGACAGTGATTGTGCCACAGTTGATCCGTATCCTCAATGAGGACCTGAAACAAACCCACATGTAAGCTGGGATCCCTCCTGACACCTTCGCTCCCCTCTCCCTCCACACCAGCTAGCGCCAGTGTCACTGCAATACCGCAGAGGACACCACAGCTTAGGGGCTGACTTGCAGCAAGAGATGGGCAGATGGCAAATCCAGGAACTCAGGACTAGCAAAAGCCACCTTTTGTTATAAAGGGCGTTGTTCTTCACTATTCTGCTATTGCAGATGAGGACAGAACATCGCTCCCGCACGTCACCATCCCTTCCCCACGCCAAGGCACTCACATGATTACATTCCTCAATGCGATACAGCTGCTCTGGGGTGCATCTCTCCAATACTGGTTCCAGCACTGAGAAAGGGACACCACCCACTTCATAGATTGCTAGAGAGAAGCAAGATGCACAGAGTATTTATCCTGCTCCTTCCTTGCCAAGGAAAGGGCTTGACACCTTGAAATGCAGTGGAAAAACCAGCAGTGCTGCACGCCACTACACAATATGAGGTGAAGGAGAAAGGAACCATAGATGCAATAGCTCTAGTGGGTCATCAGGCACCAATATCTCCAAGTTAAGAAGTGCCTGCACAAGGCTCTGGCTACCACTATTTCCAGTGCTTTAGCACTCCCTGAAAGCATGCTGGGTGCTGATTCCTGCAGCACCTGAGCTTTCAGTGAGATCTGTCCATATTAGTTAGCTTGCCTAACAAGGGGCAACTAACTGTTCACGTGCTCCAAGCCAGATGCTGCTGGGATGTACTCAAACAAGTTACCAAGACTTCAGTATTATCTGCATGGCAACACAACTTTAAGACAGATGAGGAAAGGTACTTACAGTCAATGTTGTTACTGAGGACTCTGATGCATTGTTGATACAGAGACATCATCTTTGGGAGGTAGGCAGTTTTAGAGCCTGAATACACTTGCATCTTTGAATTCAACCGGCGTCCTGTAAAACCAGCTTCGCTCTCTTCAACTGGCGAGGACACTGCTGTAAAGAGAAAGACTTGGAGTAAGAAGGGAACAGAGGAAAGAAGAGCCCACCCTGATGAATGGCACAGGAGACACAAATCGGAATCACCCAGAAGCAATCTAAAGGGCCAAGTCTTCTCTAAGAGACCTGCAACCTAGTTCAGGAAGGGCAAGTCCAAAGTCCAAGCCTCAAGAAGGGTCAGCAAAGGATCTTCCTCATTTCTGCTAGAGCACGTGGGAAAGAAGCCACCTTTTCCTGAAACCCGGGCTCTGGCCATCAGAGGCAGGACACCAGGCCCCAACAGAAAGACTTGAACCCAGCCAGCATCCACTTCCTCCCACAAACAATGGCTGCAGCCCATTTCAGACCTATTTTCCTGCCCAACATACCTTTCCTTTTTGTCTGGGAGCAGGTAATGGACTCAATTGAAGGAAGAGGACGGTAGTTGGCCTGAATCGGCGGCAGTGGGATGTCTGGTAATGTTGGTACCACATCTAAAAGTATCTGGAAGGAGAGGACGTACATGCAAGTAAGACAAGAATAAGGAGAATGTTAAATCCTGCCAGTGTACAAACAGCACTGAATTGCATTTTGTTTGGTATTTTGAATAAGACATTCGATGCTGATCAGCTTGCACCAGGAAATACCCTCAGAGGGAGCCTGCACTTCTGCCACATTACTGTGGCTCTGTCTAGGCTCTCAACACAAAGAAGCCAAAATTCAGGATCTGAATCACTCGGCACCCTCCAGTAAGAGCCATCCACATCTTTAACCTACTAGGGTCAGTGCTAAAGACCTCTGGCAAGAACCCAAGTCAGATTAACAATGCAAAGAACTAGAGAAAAAACAGAAGAGAAAGCTGGCAGAAACGTTTCCTTGATTTCAAACACTCATTTACCTGTTCTGTCTCTTCTCCTCCTCCCCATTCCATGCAAAAAACATTGCAGTGGTGGAGAGGGGAACCTCACAAACCAGGGGAAAATCTAAAACTTCAGTATGAGACACTTATTAGAATGAATGGCAAAGCAGGATTTTAAAAGGCTGCTAAGATTATAAAAACACCTTCTGAAGAGCAAAGTGGTTCAAGTTGAGTAAAAAGATTAACCAGTCAAAGTTTTACACGTTAGTCCCTTATTTATATACACAACTCTGGCACCCATGTGGCAATGGATATATACAGAAACATTGCTAATTTTTCTTGCTTTCACAAAGGAAGATCTGTCTTCTAGAATACGCTGCATTGTAACACCAGTTCTCCCATTTCTCCCCTATTTCTGGAGACCAACAGATTTAGTTAACAAAACTGCAGTACTGATAAAGATAAAAAAAAAGATCAATTTTAGAGAAGCATAAGTACTTGAGAGACATGGGAACCTTGCTAGCAGGTGGAGATGCACTGCATGTGCAGTGGATTTTAAGGCAGGATTCTAAGTTGACTCATATCTAAAGATTTCTGCATGCTTAACAAATGTATCATGTCCAATATGTTTTCATACAATTTAGCTGAAGGTGTTTCCCTCTTACTCTCCTCATTCTTTAATAAAGAGGGTTTTGTCTATTGCATTTCTTTCCCCCCAGCTTCCCTCTTCACCCACTTTTCCAGCAGAGTTCCACTCTAACAGCACAAAGCGGTGCCTGCGGCGCTGGGCATATGAAACACACGGTGTCCCCCAGCAGGAACCAGGAGTCACAGACCTCGATACCAATGAGACATCGCAACCACAACCTGATGCAGAACAAGGGGAAAACCGATCCCACCTTTGTTCACTTTCAGATCTTCAAAACCTTACCCTGTTTGGTTTAGGAGGCTCTGGTAGTTTCTTCTCTGCCTTTTTCTCACTTGTTCGCTTGTGGCTTGGACTTTTCCGACTCGAGCTTGAGCTGTTGGTACTGGCTTTGGATCCGTTCTGTTTGCTGTGCCCTCGGTCTTTCTCCCCAGCTGACACAGAGGGTTTGACCACTTTCTTTTTCTTTTTCTGGGGCTGGTCGTAGCTGAGGTACGACTCAAAGGACATTGTAGGTTGTTCAAATTCATCCTCCACTTCCCCCTCCCCAAAATTTGAGGAAAAGCCCATCGATTTTTTGTCTATGTCGGAGACTTTGCGCTTCCCTTCTGAAGATTTTAAGCTCCCAGAAATCCCCTTTTCTTTAATCCTATTTGACGAGTCACACTCAGCTTTCCGTTTCTCCCGCTCTGTGTTAGAGGTCTCCAGGCTCAGCTTGGGCTTTTCCAATTTGCTTTTTTCAGAGTCCCGATGTTTTTGCTTCTTAACATGGTTGTCCAAAGACTCTTCCAAGTGCGGCAACGTCTGCAACTTCTCCTTTCTGGAGGTGCCGCTTTCTCTGTTCTTCTCCTTCTTGGTGCCATCTGACATCCTCAGCTTCTCCTTGCTGCCCCCTGCCATGGGGGCTTCTCGGAGCTGCTCTTTAAAAGAGGTCTTGTGCAATCTTTCTGGGCTGAAGGCAGAGGTCCTGTCCTCCCCTCTGCCATCAAGTCGCTGCTTCTTATGAGAAGACTTGTGCTCTTTGCTTCGGCTCATGTTCCCTTTGTCGTAGCACTCACCGGGGTTCCTCTCTCGGCCTCCCCCCAGCTTCTCCTGAAAGCTGTGGCCTTTACTGGCTTTCCGATGAAATACTGTCGGTTCTTCCTGCTCCTCAGAGGCATAAGGGTCTGTGTACATATCCTGAGGGCTCTCACTTGGCTCAGGTGACACAGCTTGTCCATAGTCCGAGTACTCCTGATCTGAAGAGAGCACTGGGGAGGATCTGCCCCAACCCTTCCCCTCGTGGCTGCTATAGCCATAAGTCTCATGGGCTCTCTCAGGCCTAGGATACCTTTTGGACTTCTTTTCCCTATGATCTGGGCTATAGGACTGGCTGCAAGACGGCTGGAAGGGTTCTGAATACTCCTGGTCAGGTTCCTCATCCTCTCTGAGGGAGGGTTCTTGATGTCTTTTGCTTGAGCTGCTCCTCTCGTAGTCACGGTCTTCAGAATCTAGGTTATTTCTGAACGGGTAAGAAACAAAACAGTTAAATTAAAACTTCCCAATATGAATGGAAAGAGTCACTCCCCACGGACCATGCGGACAGGAACCTCTCTTACAGAAGACTAAGGTTGTATTTGGTAGTTTTGTGGCAAGAATACCACTAATTCTCTCGGGCACAGCAACATTCAGGGATTTAGAAACTGCATTTCTAGTGCAGGAATTGATTAAGCATTTTTATTAGGACTAGAGACTTCACAGTTCATTGGGAAGCAGAGAGAGATGTGTACAGAGACTTCTCCATGCCTACACACTCCTGGTGGCGTGGTGCCTACGGGAAACATGTCCCCCAGTTCGCCAGTTAAGCGTGCAGGGATACCACAGCCACCGAAATTATCATGAATAACTGGGTCTTTATCACCCACATCTAAAGGATCTCATTGCTGGGTTCAACACAGCTTTGTAACTACAACATGCTGGCTAGCATTAACTTTCAGTTTCCATAGGATTTTTGCACATAAAAGCCTTCTTTCAAAGCAAGCCACTTCCTTTACTTGGGCCTAGAACTTCCTCTCCTTAGCATCATAAAATGGAAAGCAAGTAGATTGTATCTCTTGCTTTATTAAAGGCGCTTTTCTGGCCTCTCCTGTTAATCTCTTCATCACACTACAAATTCTTGAAAACTGGTCCCTACTTTCACGCAAAACTGCAGCCGTCAGCAACCCAATGCTCTGCGGCTAGCAGAGGCGGGAACTTTATGCCAAAACAAGGCAAAAACCCCATGCAGAGTTAGCACACTTGTGTTACAAGTTTTTCCAGAGCCTTCACTTTGTTACCTTGGTCAGAGAAGTTTATAATCTCTACTGCAAAAATATGACAAAGCTTATCCATCAAGATAACCGAATAGGTTCACTTACCTGTCTGCCTCTTGGGACACCGGCACTAGCTTCTTCCACCTGGCTACGAGATTCTTCGCAAAGTCTCCTACAAGCTCGTGTTTCCGTAAACTGTTCACAGTCTTCCCAACACCCGTCTCCTTCACGAGAGAGCCAAGACATGAATTCATCTTAGCAAAACAGTCAGCATTCTCACCTCTGCTAAACTTCCTACAAAGTGAATAAAGCTAACCCGCTACCTATCGCTGCTAGGTAGAAATAAACTTCCTTGATCTAAAGGCAAAGATATCACATATATTATATTATGTTTTCAGCGGCCATTATATTGTTTACTACAGTTCTGTAAATCGAAGACAACTTAACTCTGCCTCAGTCAAACATTAGTTACTTGTATTAATAAACCAAGTTAGTATTTACCATGACTCTTGGTAAGTTTGAAGACAGAAGTCACTAATAATTTTAAGGATTAGCACTTCCTAATTTCATGCTGATTCAATTATCGTTAGGAACTGCTCCGACTCTCATATCCCAGTCAAGTGCTAAGCTTTTGGAAGAACTGAGGATGACAAACTGTCCTCCGTGGCTTCACACTTGCTCCGACATGCTCCTTCCCCGTATCTGGAATTTCGAGAACCTCATCACAATCGTGCCTGTGACACCAGGCTGTAGCAGGTGGCCAAGGCAATACGTCCCATTCCAGGGAAAGCAGCATTTCTGTGGCAAACAGTTATCCTGTGGCTTGACAGACATGATGAAAGTGTGAGAGATTTCACAGCTCTTACCACAAGAATGTCAACTGTGATGGGCAACTCAGACAGCCTCTTCAGACTTTTCAGCAGCTGCAGAGACAAGAAGGAAAGTGTTCAGACTTGTCATACTGAACCACGTACTGTGATTAGAAAGGAAGAAAATTCTGCACTGCATGAGAGCTTGTTAGAAAGATCCAAGTGGCACACAGCTGCTGTCTTGCTCCAAATCAAGCTCCTGAGAAGCTGAACACGAGGGCCAACTGTTGAGAAATTATCATCTCTTTGCCTACGAGGGTCCATCTGAGAATCCTAAACCACACTCAAATATTAATGCTTTCTTCACACAGGACTGCAACTTATCTTTGGCTTAAAGCATCAGGAACAGAGACACACAACTCTGTTGCACAGCAAGTGGAAGAAAGCACTCGGAAGCTTGTGACTCTCAGAAGGTGGTGGAGAGAATTGCATCACTTGTTGAGAGGAGGCAGGAGGGAAATTATTAAGAGTCCTTTCTGAAATTTTGCAAGCTAGACCCTGAGGGAAGGAAGATTTCTAGATGCTCTTAAAAAAATCTAAGAGGGAACCCATATCTCCCCTGCAGACCCTCTACTCTGTCAGTGCTGCTGACAGTCTCTCTCCTCTCAGCTATAGTCTGTGCCAAAATGGCAATTTATCCCTCCCACAACCACTGCCTCTCGCCCCACTCTTTTCCCTTCCCTTCGCCATACACCCATGAAAAATGTTGTTTTCTTACACTCACATGCTGCCAGGCGAGGCCCTGCCAGCGCGTACAGCTGCTCCACGGGCCCGGGAGGGAAGAGGAGCCCTCTCCGACTTGCACCCCGGTGAGGGGCTGCAGGTGAAGGGGACGTACTTGTACCTCTGCCACCCAGGTGGTTTGGGACATCGCTTCACCGAGATGTCTAACGACTTTTTAGTTACAGTACATGGCAGCACACATCTGACAGCACCGCTGCCCCTCGCATTATTTCCCACAGCTCAGCTATAGTCACAGACCAGCCTTGTCAGCGTTCCCGTTATTATAGCCCCTATACAGCCCAGGCTTTGCTCAGCACTGCTGTGCTATAGGCCATACAAAGGGCTGTCCCTGATCCAGAAGATCCTCTCTTTAAAGCACTGTGCTCAAGCTCAAATTAGCACTGTCGGCCTAAGCTATTCCAATCACCCCCACTTCCACTGTGCAAGGATCAAAGAGGTTTAGAGGTTTCCTTCCTTTTGAAAGAAGTAAGTTCTTTTAACCTATTTGAAGAGTGCTATTACTTTCAGAGAGAAAATACTCCTCGACACAGAGATAAGGGTTCATCTAGCTTAAGCAGAACCACAGGTCGGTTTCTGTTCACCAGAAATCACTGCCTCATCTCCACTATATTTAGGACTTCATCGCCATGACCAAAGGTTTAGGTTTTCTTGTTTGTTTTAGAAGAGTGAAACACTGATACCAACAGCAACAGTCTGTTTCAGCACTCTTGAGCTGGGATGCTGAGGGGGATGCAATAGTTCTAGCTGTGCTGTAACCATAGCTAACCGGGTCTTCAAGCCCTCTGTCCCTGCAACTCTGGGCTCACGGTAATGCGGCATCTTCCCCGGGATTCACAGGATCACAGGCAGGTAACATGCTCCACCATCTACCTCAACTGATGGGGGGGCCAAAAAAAAAAAAAAAAGCAAGCCAGTTGAGCTAAAAATCCCAACATCCTTTCAGTTTTCAGAACTTTGCCAGCACTGCTGCTTGATACGCTCACTGGCAATCGAAGCCATCAAACCAGAAGCAGCAGAGGTAGAGACACAGCCCACCTCTGCTGCCTCCCCTCAAACGGCCGCAGCAAGGCCTGCCGCAGCTCACGAGTCGGGATCCTGCTGGGAAGGTCAAGATCCTTCTGGGCGTTTGGACTAGAGTGCACAAAGGCCCTGTTTGGAAGGGGACAGGAAGGGAGGGGAAGAAGGATGGATTTTGTACTAGATAGAAGAAGAGTAAGACGGGGCAATATTAAAACAATAACATCTCTGTAAACTGATTACCTTCCTAGAGAGGTTGCTTCAGAGTTTACAAAATCCCACCATGAGAGTAAGAACCACAGGAAAACTCATTATGGTATCCTTAAAGCCTCCCAATTATTTTCTACCTATACCCCACTGTAGCATCTTCCACAGCTCTTTTTGCTCTTTAGTTCTTTGTTGCTTTCAGGGCTGAATTCCAAGAAGAAAAGTGCTATTCTCAATGGGGTTCATCTCTGGATTTGGTATAGCCAGGGGAAGTGTGGTTTGAGACAGGGGACCCACACATTTGATCCAGAACACATCTGACTGTGAACTGGCTTATTCCACACTCACTCCAGTCAATGGTTGGAAACCTCCACACATCTTAAAAAAAAAAAAAAAAAAAAAAAAAAAAAAAAAAGCAAGAGCTAGCTTTCTGAGAGGCCACCATACACATACCTTTGCCTAAGTGTCACTTTACCAAGCTTTTACACCTGCACGTTCATTAGAAATGTTAACACAGTTTGAGTTCAGCAGACTTCCCAGCCAACTAATAAAACTCTCAAAATTACGCTGTCAGGAAACAAGGCATTCTTGTTACTGCATCATCAGTAATGCACTTATCTGACAATCTAAGATATCAAAACCTGTGCTTATTGACGCTGCCCAAGTGGCACACAGCCTGGCAATATCTGAGTAGGGATATATTTGGGAGCTGTGTTCGTACAGCGCAGCAAAACCTCGCTTTGCTTGCAACCTCTGTGGACCACAGGTCCATGTGCATGAAACGTGCCAAGTGAGACAACTCCGATGCAGTGAGGCTTAAGAACTTGTACTAATCTGTATTTCCTATGGAAACAAGCTGATGCAGTACACCCCACTGCCTTCTGTTGAAATCAGCCAAGCAAACTCAAATCTGGCAGCTCAACCCAGAAATAACTGAGATTCTACAAGTCCTATGAGAAAAAGACAGCCAGGTAGACGACAGAAAACACTGGGCTTGTATCTTGCTAGACACCAGATGAAATACGTATGAGAAAGCTCTTCTAAGACACCCCAGCACAGGATAGAGTTTCAGTCAATCAGCCACAAGACACAAACCATAAAAACTTTACTTAGTTCCAGCTCCAATAAAGTTTTGTTTAATATGGGTGGATTGTTTCCTTTTTCTAAAAGAAGTCGGCCAGGCCGTTACAACACACGTTATTATCAAATTACTACAGCACTGCCTGGCCTCTTCCTCTCCATGAAGATGCTCTCTTGTTCGTGTTTCCCCTACCCTCTTTCTTCTCCCAGAAGAGAAACACTCCTGCAGCAGGATTTGCATCTTCTCTGCTGGAAAAAAAAGCCCGTTTCCAAACCGTTAAGCAGTGTCCAAAGTTTCACTCATACAGTTCTGTGCCAGCAGCCCAATTTTCACCCCAAAACAATATTAATACTTAACACCTTTCAGCAAGGCAGCATACAGTTGTACACGATACAGGGCAAATATTATTCTTTCACATTATTGATAAAATGTTTCAAAAGGACAAGGCAAGAAAACTGAAGACTGGAAATGGTGTAATGTGTGGGTAGCACCCAGAGGTGCCGTGGATTTGTCCTGCTGACAGGGTAAAGCTGTAGCTGCTACAGAACTGTAGTGGAAACAGTTATAGCAGAAGAGCTGAAAGCCGTTTTCTGACATAGAAAGGTGCTCAGAAGATACGCAATCTATCAAGACAATGCAATGGCAACTAAATTCAAGCCTAGTAACACTAACGCTTCTGAGGATATAGTTAAAAAGGTATCAGAAATAAAAAGAGGATAGGTCACAGGACCTTTCTGCTGGGGAAGGGAAAAGGTTTAAAGTCACTATCCTAGCTAGTAACAGCTTGCGAATGCTTACCACCTCTCCCTCCCCTTGCAAAACTGCATAGGATCAACAGAGAAAGAAACAACACCGCAAGGTTACTGGAGAAAGAGTCAGCCTGTGCAAATAGCGCCCGAAGACTTACAATGCCCAAGAAACACAGACAAGCAGTTATTGCCCCAAGCTGACACAAGGGTCAGGAAACAGGAGCACTAATTCTCTGTGCGCAGCATGCTGAGCCAATATTTGAAGTCTTGCACGTGCTCTCAGCACCACGGAGCCCAAGACCCCCAGGAATTGACTCCTCAGCAGTCCCTCAGCTCCATTTGGGGCTCCACTGGTTAAACCCTGCTCTGGTCTTGGCTGAGAGGGTGAGAAGAGGAACCAGACCCCCGCCATCGCTTCGCCCCCAGCTAGGCTGGAGCTGGGTACAGCGGTCTCCATTTCGAAGGGTCAGCACTTGAGCACTTCAGTATCCACCCTTCTTCGTGGGCGGTGGGAGGTCTTGGAAAGCAAGCGGATCTGCAGGTGTTTGCCTCAGTTAAACAAAATTAACCGAGTGCAGAGTGGCTGCACGGCCCTCACTGCCTCATCTTTCACCTGAATTAAGTGAAACATGAACTAAACACCTGTAAAGAGTCGCAACAGATGCTCCCCCAATAAAATATGACATCCTAGAGAATGGGATAACAGCATGTGGCAGGCCCACACCTGAGCTCAGCCCTAATTCCAAATTTCAGTTGAAAAACACAGATCAGAACCCTGGTGTCCAGCAGGAGAGTTGCTGTCAGCAACAGACGCAGCCGAATGTCACCAAACAGATTCCAGCACAAGCGCAGATCAGGGCAGCCGCTCCGTGACAGCTGCTACGGGCAGCAGATTTCGGCAGCGGACACATTCCCTCGTGGAGACGGGCGAGAGGCGTCAAGCAACTTCCCCAAGGCCAGAGGGGGAACCCACCCCAGGGGCTGAGTTAAAACTCAGCAACTTCTTGCCCCGATCCCAACTCCCCGGCGATCGTGGTGGCCTTGCCACGGTCCTGGCCCTCCCCAGTGCCCCCGGCAGGGCTGCGCCTCCCCGTCGCCTCCTGCCCGGGCTCACGCCGGGGACCGCGGCTCTTCCACCATGAACACGTCACCAGGGCAAGACTCTTCCGGCAAGTTGCCCGCTTGCCCGCCTGCCTCTCAAACCGCACCCATCGACGTGCCACGGGGGGAACCCCACGCAAGGACACCGGCACACGGCAGCGGGCCTCCCGTGGGGCAGCCGGGGCCTGCGAGCCCAGCCCAGGCTGGCAGCAGCGCGGGGGGCTCCCAGCGGGAACAAACCCCCGGGCCTGCCCTGCTGCTGCGGCTCGGAGGCGGCGGGACGCCCGCTTCGCCCCACGGACCGCGGCGCCGGCCGGGCAGGAAACTTCGGGGGGTGGAGGGGGCCCGGCGGAGGGCAGGCCCGGCCCGGCCCCGCTCCCCGTGGGGTGGCCCGGGCCCTCCCGACCCCCGGCCCCGCCGCGCCGCCCCCGCCGGGGAGGGGGAGCCCCGGCCGCGCCGCCACCCCCGTCACCTTCTTGGGCTCCGAGCTGCCCGCCAGCCGCGACTGCAGCTTGCCCACAACTTCAAGCACCGACTCCGCCATTTTTACTGCTGGAGAGGCCGCGGCGGCGGAAACGGCTTCACCGCCCGCTCGCCACACGGTGCTTCCCCACCGCCGCCGCCATCTTGGCTGCGGGCAGGAAACGGAAGCGGCGCAGCCGTTGCCCCGGCCGGTGGCGGCCATGGCGGGTGAGGGCAGAGTTCGCCGCGTGCCATCTTGGGGCCTGGCAGCGGCGGCGGGCAGCGCCATCTTGAGTGCTGGCAGGGCGTCTTGAGGGGAGCGCGGTCGCCATGGCCGCCCCTCACTGGGGCAGTGGTGCCATCTTGGGCCCCACGGTGGTCAGAACAGCCTTTCCTGAGACAAATGCCCCTTCATACCTATTCTTGTTGCCTCCCAACGGCCAACGGCTCCACCACAGCTGTTGGGAGTGAGTGGAAAGTAGGTTTTTAGATTTGTTCGTGACCAAAGGCAAATTGAACAGGGCCACAGCAGCTCCTGGGGCTTGGAGCTGCCGTCCCCTCCGCTCACTCAGGAGAGTGGGGAAGGCGTCAGGAGGGCGATGTCCCCCTAGCTCATCCCCAAATGCCCTGGTGAATCCCTGTGGGGTGGAGCCAGGCCTTTGGCTGCCTCATCGCCTCTCCCTTGGCAGTGGCCAGGTAATCATGCCCGGCCTTTGGTTTACTGCCTTCTCCTGTCGCTGGCTGCGACGATGCCCTTGGCCAGAGCAGTGCTACCTGAGTCCAGCGTTTTCCATGTCTCTCGGGACTCGGCTGAGGGTGGCTGTCCTCGCATCACCCCAAAAGCATGCTGTAAATGTAGAAGTGATAAGAGCAGTCAGCTGGCTGGGAGGGGAGAGGAGGGAGGAGGATGTTGCGTGGGGAAAGTTGAGGGTCTCTGTCTCTCAACCTGCAGAGACCTGTGCTGGTCAGAGCTTCCCCTTGGACTAACCGGCCTTAACAGCAAGGTAAGGAGCAGACTCGGCCTATAGATGAGTCATGGAGAACCAGGGCTCGCCTAGCAGGATTTGCAGAGACCTTGCGTGGGGCACGGGAACTGCTGAATAATGGAAATAATGGCATGGGGAAAGGCTTTGTTGTTTTCTAAAATGGGGCTGGAGGAATTATTGACAGCAAAATAGTGCCCAGAGCTGCAGTGTCCAGGTAGTTTCCCAGGCCAGCTCGGTGTTTGCTGTGACTCAGACCCTGCTTGAACACAGGCCTGGGGACACCAGCAGGTAAAGGAGAGGGATTCTGTGTGTTTGGTTAGATATTAAAGAAAATAAGCCTGCCATAACTTTCTGAAGACACAGTATCACCCAGTGTAGGTCCTGCTTTGCTGTTAGCTCAGTAGTATGGTGCAGGGCTGAGATTAGCAGCACTGAAAGGATGTGAGGACAACTACTGTCTTTTAAGAGAAGTTTAAACATCTAGAAAAAAGCCCTGTCTTCCCTCCTTTCTGTCTGGGCCTTTTGAAATCTCTTCAAACCATTCCAGTTCCCTAGATTAATCCAGCAGCCAGGATTTATCTGTAGGAAAAATATCCCTTTCAAGTCACTACAGTGGTATTTCAATCAGAAGCAGCAATGCTGTCCCATTTTAAATCAACTGCAGGTAGTAAAGGTTGCTCTGCCCTTCTGCAGCCAGACACTGGAATAACACGAACACGTGCTTCAAAGCAGAGTCTGTCAAAGGTGCCCAAAGGGGCAGGCGGGATCCCACGGACACCATTACGAGCCCAAAACTTCTCATGGCTCTATTGTACTTGTATGAAGTGTAATGCAGTTAGAAGACCTCTGTTTTATCCCAGGACAACTTCCCCCTTGACTCCTGAGTGGGGTGGACAGGGGATGTGGAAAGCCAGCTGCATTGCTGGGCTTTCCAGAAGGAATTAAGGAGGAGTTAAGAAGCCTTTCGGAGGTCGGCTTGTGATGCTGGGCTACACACTAGGCCCACAGGAGCTGCTGAGCGCTGGTGTCACCTCTCTAAAATGGGGTCTGGAGCCCTGAAAAGGGGGCTGAGCAGTTTTATGGACAGAAACAGTGGCTTGCTGCCGACACTGTGCTTGTTTCTGTAAAAAAAGGCCAAAATCAAGGCAGTCTGGGGAGCAGAAGGGATCGGGCAGATCCTCAGCGCAGCCCAGTGGGAGCTGACATGCAGGTCACTTATTTCACAAAGCCAAACCTCCTGCCCTGGCAGGTTGCAGACCTCAACCTGGCACCCGTCCTGCTGGGACCAGTCTCAGTGTGGGGGCAGCAGGACGGCCACCTCCCTCCAAGACAAGTCCTGCTTCTCTTTGGGTTTGTTCGGCAGCAAGGAGGTTTTTGCAGTATTGTATCTCAGAGAGATACAGGTCTCATCCCTTGAGGGATCTGGAGAGAAGGCCTGGAAAAACATTTTCATCTCCTGGGAAATTCCAATATTTAAGATATATTGTCACTTCAGATCCAGCTGAAAAGCTGAAATTGCAAATTTTCCTGGGGAATGGATAGTCTAAACAAAATGCATGTTTGGAAACGTCAAAGTGTTGTTGCTCTGAAAGGGTAAATCCTAGTTCCTTTTCCCAATCCTGAGCTGGGTGTCAGAAACAGTTTCATATCCAAACACACAGAGAGAGCGGCATTTGCGTCCCAGTTTCAGAAGGACTGACGCCCACTCCAGGATATGACACTGTAATAGATGAGCCCTCAATTGGGGTAGCCCTGTGAAACGCCACAATACCAGGGATGGCTCAAGTGCCTGGGACTTTTCTCCTGAATCCTCTTGGCTTCTGTGCAAAGCCAGGAGAGAGCAGGCTCTGTGGGCATCTGTGTTGTCCCTGCTCCCTCTGCTCACCCCAGCCAGCTGAGCTCGGCTGGCCGGCACTGCTGCTCTCCCCCTCGGACTCAGCCCTGAATCCTCTTTCCTGGCAGGGACTTTTACCAATCTTTTCCCTTCTCCGTATTTTTGCCGAAGTCTCATAATGCCCCCCTTCTTCTTTGCCCAGTGCTAAATACGAGCTGATTACTCAGTTCCAAGAAACCTGATCTTTATGGCCAAGTGTAATAAACAGTACCCAGACATGTGAGACAGCGCAGTAACAGCTATTTCTGTTCCCTCATACATTGGCTGCTCCGAGCTCCCTCAGAGGAACTGAGGTCACTGCTGAATTTCAGACTGGAGTTTCAAGCTGGAATTTGGGAACATTCAAAAGCTGGATTTTTGTTGTTGATTTTTTTTTCCCTTTCACCTGCACTCTGAACTGGTCACCCCAAAGAGCAGCTGGCCCCACTGGTTACCCAGCACCAGCAGTGCCTCGCCGTGCCCAACGGCCTTGGGGGGTGGGAAATGAACACCCTTTTCTATGTGGTCCTGCAATGCCAGGCTTCATCTTACCTCGCTGCTGTGTGGGAACCTCTGTCAGAGCTGCTGGGACTTGATTCACCCCATCTGACGTGCGCTTGAGTCAGGCAAAACACACCCTGCGATCGCCCCCTCGTTCTGCCTGGAGTCTGTGTCACCCCAGACAGCAGAGCGCAACCCCACACCCCAGGAACCAGTGGGTGCTCCCAGTTTCCCAAGGCACCCAAAATCCCCAGTCCTTTTTTAACACAGCGAAGGTGCTGGTACTGGTTGAGAGTTGAGGATCTGCTCTCACAGTCATGGCCCTTGATGCCTTTAACAGAGCTCAGGGGGGTACAGGGCTTGGGAGGCAGTTTCCATCCTTCCCTTGGCCTGACCCAAAGAGCATGTGAGCCAGTGGGAGTTTTTCCTTTGCTTAAGTGAATATCTTAAAGAGCAGAAGGACACCTGTACCCCTGTTACAAGGGGTAGGTGGCATCTCTGTCAGCTTGTTCCAGTTTCCCTCTCACCTCTCCTTTCTCATCAGGTCCCGTTCTGATCCTGTTAAGATGGCACCCAAAAAGAAAACCCCCAAGAAGCCCAAGGTGGATAAAGAGGATGCATCCATCTCTCCAGTGATGGTGGAAGATGCTTTGCTAGATGTCGAACACCTCAATCACTTGAATGGTTTGTACAACAGCGGCTCCAACGGCTTCCACTGCACGGCCACAGAGGTTGAAGCGCCGGACCATGGAGCCAGCCTTCTGGAGGAGATGAACCAGATGCGCCAGAAGCAGTTCCTCTGTGATCTCACCATTGCCACCAAAACCAAGTCCTTTGAGGTGCATAAACTCGTCCTGGCTTCCTGCAGCGAGTACTTCCACTGTCTGCTGCAGAGAGACCCTCAGCTGCACCGGCTGGAGCTCCACGATGTCTCCCCAACGGGCCTGACCACTGTCGTCACCTACGCCTACACGGGGAAGCTGAGCCTCTCGCTCTACACCATCGGCAGCACCATCGCCGCGGCCACCCGGCTGCGGGTGCCGGCACTGCTGAACATGTGCAGCGACTTCCTCATTCGGGAGATGGCTGTGGAGAACTGCGTGTACATCGCCAATATCTCAGCCACCTACGGCCTCAACCAGGTGAAAGACGCCACCCGGAAATTCATCCGGGAAAACTTCCTGGAGTTCTCCAAGACTGACCAGTTCATGAAACTCCCCTTTGATCAGATCAATGAGCTGCTGATGGATGATGGCCTGCAGATTCCCAGCGAGGTTGCAGCCTTCCAGATCGCTGTCAAGTGGCTGGAGTTCGACCCAAAACGGGTTCGATATGCTGCTGACCTCCTGGGCAACATTCGTTTCGGCACAATCTCAGCTCCAGACTTGGTCAACCATGTGCAACCTGTGCCACGCATGATGCAAGATCCACAGTGCCACAAGCTCCTCGTGGATGCTATGAATTACCACCTACTCCCCCATCAGCAAAACAGCCTTCAGTCTCGGAGAACCAGGATTCGGGGAGGCCAGAGGGTACTTGTCACAGTTGGGGGTCGTCCAGCTTTGACCGAGAAGGCTCTTAGCAGGGAGATCAGCTACAGGGACGCAGAGGGAAACTGGAACAAGCTGACAGAGATGCCAGCAAAAAGTTTTAACCAGTGCGTGGTGGTGATGGATGGATTCATCTACATCGCGGGTGGCGAAGACCAAAACGATGCCAGGAACCAGGCCAAGCATGCCGTCAGCAGCCTAAGCAGGTAAGATGGGCTCCACCTGGCCACACAGACCCTGGGGAGGGGTTGAGAGCTGTGCCATGTCTGCCTGTGCCCCAGCATCCCCCATGGGGTGAGGGACGAGCACGTCAGAAAGGTTCCTCTTTGCTATCAGTAACCAGGAGGTAGGTCTGGCCTCTGGGATAACGCTGCCAGGGAGGGACAAGCGCAGCGAGGCCCAGCACAGGGTGCTGGACTGTGAGACACAAGACCTGGAAACCACTTCCAGGGATTTGGTGTGCGTGACCCCGGCCTGGGCTTCCCCTGGGGACTTTGGTGCCTGGGCTGTGCTGCCCATGTCCTCCGGCAGCGCAGAGCACCGGTGCAGGATGAGGGCAAGGCAGGGCCTTTTTGAAGCTGCAAGGCTCCTAGAGAAATGGGAACCCTCCTTATTTAGAAGTAACTCATTTTGTTACTTTGGGGAGCTCTCCTTTTCGCTCGCTGGCTGTTCTTCCAGCCAGTGCCAGCTTCGACCCGATCTCTGGTTTGTCTGGATTCATTTTAAGGTAGATTTACTGTGTGTAGGATTCCCATTGCCCTTCAGGCTTTCTTCTCTCTGCCTCCCCGTCTCTTTTCATCATTTAAATGACAAGGTTTGTTTCCTAAATCCCTATAAACCTGTCACTGGATCGCCAAGGGATTACTATTCAAAGAAAGGAGAAGTAACCATGGCAACCGAACATGCAGTATTTTGTTTGCAACCTAAACCTGAACTTCCCAGTGGCTCTGCCCGCGGCTTGGCTCAGCCACCTGAGGCTCCACATGCAACATTGTTGGCACTGCTCAAGGCCAGCCCTTTGCGGCCCCAGCTCACCACCCCTCGGTTAGGAGCTGTCATTGGGCTCTTTCTCCTGTACCGAGCGAGGTTTCAGCGACCCACTGGCAGGTCTCCTATTTCTGGCCAGTAGCTTATCCACCTTTCCCAGCCTGGCCTTAGTCCCTGTGGCATCGCTCTGGGGACACAGCAGTTCCAGTTCTCTGTGCCATCTTGTGGGCACACAAGCAGCTGGCTTTGGCCTGGGGGCAGGGAGAAGCTGCCCCTAGGTCTTCTTCTACCTGCCAAGACCCAACAGAAGGGGCAGTGACAGTGCTTGGGGACACTGCAGATCGGTAGCACTTGCCATTTCCAAGCCAGGCTGGAGCTTGTGGTAGCAGGAGCAATACTGGGCCATCCCAAGGGTTAGAGCAGCAACAACCCCAGCAGTTGCAGGTAGAATCCAGTGCTGTGCAGTGCCATCGTCTCCATCTATACTGCCTGTCCAGATGCTTTTTTACTGCTGGAGAAGACGTCTTCTCCTCTGAAAGCAGATGTCTGGCAGGCCCGACTTCTCCCCGTGACTCTGATGCTAGTCCTGGACAGACAGATCTGCCCTTCGTCCCCCAGGTACGACCCACGCTTCAACACCTGGCTGCACCTGGCCAGCATGCAGCACAGGAGGACACACTTCAGCCTGAGCACCTGCAACGGGCTCCTCTACGCTGTCGGAGGGCGCAACGCCGAGGGCGTGTTGGCATCTGTCGAGTGCTACATCCCCACCACCAACAGCTGGCAGAGCAAGGCAAGCCTGGAGACACCCCGCTGCTGCCACGCCACCACCGTCATCGACGGCAAGCTCCTGGTCACCGGCGGCTACATCAGCCATGCCTATTCCCGCACCGTGTTCTGCTACGAGCCCAGCACCGATTCCTGGAGGGAGCAGGCAAGGCTCAGCACCCCCCGGGGCTGGCACTGCGCAGCCACTGTGGCCAACCGAGCGTATGTGCTGGGTGGGAGCCAGCTGGGTCCCCAGGGCGAGCGGGTGGACGTGATGCCCGTGGAGTGCTACAGCCCACTCACGGGGCAGTGGAGTTACGTGGCGCCCCTGCCCACGGGGGTCAGCACGGCTGGGGTGGCTCTGCTGGAGGGGCGCTTGTGTCTGGTGGGTGGCTGGAACGAGAGTGGGAAGAGGTATCAGAAATGTGTGCAGTGCTACAATCCTGACCTCAATGAGTGGGCCGAGGCCGAGGACCTCCCTGAGGCCACCGTGGGTGTCTCGTGCTGCACTATCATCCTCCCACGCTCCCCGAGCTCCGGGTCCCGGGCCAGCTCTGTGGCCTCGGCAGCAGCCAGCACATAAAGAGCCCTAGGTGCCACGTGGCTTATGCCAGCAGCTAGGGAAGGAGACATTGCTGAGGAGCGTGGAGTAGCTGGATGGGGAGGCACACTGGTGTTTGGAGTCACTGCAAAGTCTCAAACACTTTTGTTCCATCATGGCAAGTTTTGGGCTCTATGAAAGTGTCTTCTGAGCTGCCTGCATCTCCACCCTGCCACTTAAGCAGGGATTGCTCAAGTGGGGCAGACACAGAAGCAAGCAGAACAGAAGAGCTTTTCTCCTCAGCCTGCAGCACTGTATTGTGGTGTGGATTGGAAAAAAATGGAAAAAAAAGAAGAAAAAAACCCTAGAGTAATGCAGGAGTTCTAATGTAGGAATAGTATCGCAAGACACTTTCAAAACAACAGTACTACTGGTATTAGGTACAGAAAGTGACAGGTCTAGAACAGACCCTGTTGCTCATGTAGCATTTGTTCAAGCGAGAGACATTTAATATTTACTCATTGACGCTAGATACCTTCAGACCAGGAATAAAGTGAATCTTGATAACAAGGAAGAGAACTATTGGAGCAACTCACCAAGATCTCTTGCTTTGCTCAAGCAGAGGGAATCGCGGAAGTGCCCGAGGATGCTACGAGACTCCAGATTTGAGAGGCAAATGGTGCCCTGAAAATAAGTATCAGCTGGAACAGAAGCCCTTCACATCTAAACCAGGAGCTCTCGCAGGTGTATTCCTAGCCATGTCCTGTTACTTGCACCATCAAGCTGACAGCTTGGTTCTGAACTCAGTCAGCACTTCCCCATTACTGTAAAAGCAGCGTCTGACCCGTAAAAGCAGAAACGATTAGGAAACTTGAGTTTCCAGGGGCAAGCACTTGCTCAGTGCCTGGGGTCCCTCCCTGTCACTGCATCTGAGTGAGACAGTCTTTATTAAAACCTTGGCTGCCCTTTCAGAGGGCACAGGGCCTGCAGACCCCCTTCACAGCACTGCAGAGCGGCGTCATGCTGAGTACATCAGGACAAACCACACCACAGCACTCCAAACCCTGCCCTGGTGGGTCCGAGGTACAGCCCCAGGGCAGCGATAACCTGCGACGAGGAGGAAGCAAGAGAGAGTGGTGGTTATTTCCTGGTCTCAAACCAGGTCATTACAAGACATCACACAACAGTCACATGCTGAGGCCAGCATCTTCTGATAACAGGTCCTGTTACTGCAGCGCATTTACACGTGATCCTAGACTGGCTCATCGCCTTCGTCTCAGGCCAAGGCAGCTACACGCTGCTGAGCATCCAGGCAAACGCTCTTGTTTTTGTGCTGGTCTTTCTTGTACATTACAGTGAAATTGCATCCAGGAAGCCAATGAGCTGCTCAAGGGAACGTGCCCTGAAGATGCCACGAGAAGAGCTTCAGCAAAGCAGGCTGGTTTTCACTTCCTTTTGCAACTCACCAAAACCGAGCAGCTTGCAGTAGTTACAGTTCACACAGATCTTTCTCTGAGAATTCACAATCTCAGTTAGGAGTTCACATCAAGCATAAAGCTATACTGAGGCAGAACATAATTTCTGTTCAAATTCTACTTTCCTCTGTGCATTTCAGCATGCACAGCACATGCTGCCCTGTGTATTTTGGAGTGGGCTCCATCCTGAACAGCACTGGCAACCTCCCCTGGTTTACAACTCCAACAGGCTTGACAAGGGAATGGTCTAGTCTTTCAGACAACACCGCACAATCTCTGATGGTGGAGTGTGTGCAGACTTGTATGGAAGTGAGTTTGTTCCTTGATTTTTTTATTATAACTTTTCACTGTAAGATGCAGAAGATGATCGAACGCTAGAGGCAGAGGTGTTGCTGAAGTCCACTTGCATGAGTTGTATTGTCCTGCAGGGAATTTTCTCTTTAAACAATAAAGGCCATTCCTTTGCAGGGGAAAACTGTCTGGCTGTGTAATTACAGCAGTGGAAGTTCACACTCCTGAAACATTTTAAGAAACCAGTCAAGATTCATCCTCTACATTCCAAGCACATCCAGTAATCACTTCAGGATTTCTACAGCACATTGACAGCACCACGATCTGTGGGGTAGAAACAACTCTACCAGCTGCAGGTACAGGCACTCGCGGTCACTCACACTACCCATGGAAGCAGCATGGATCAGGGGTTTCTGCTGGCTGATCTCAGCCCCCTCTTGTGGCACCAGGTATGAATCTTGGCTCAGAAGCCTCGCCAGTCCCCCGGCACTGCCAGCACCACAGGCCTTGCCCATCCCCTCAGCCCCTTCCAACCAGTCCCGACATGCTTGCTTAGACAAAGAACCCTCAGCCACATTTTGGCTTTGTGGCTCTGCTTTATTAAGAGGGTATGTGTGCCATTTCCTTTGGCTTCCCATTGAAAAGCCCCCACAAAATTCACAACAGAAGTTAGGGGTTAGAAAATTTTATTTTTTTTGGTAACAGGAACTGCTCATTTACCAGGAAGGATGATGCCATCATACTGTGAGGGAAAAAAATAAAAGAACCAAGTGAGAAAGTACCATTAGATAAAGGTGCAGTACTGCTGTGCAGAAAACTGAGTCACCACATTCATTCCAAGCCAGCCAGACAACACTGACATGAAACACCAGTTCTGCCGCAGCTAACTGCCTTTCTACTTCACTGCTGTGCTGTTAACTTCCAAGCAGCACTTTGTTCAGATAAGCATTAAACTCCACTCATCAGCCCAGCGAAATAAGCCCCACCCTTCACGGGTTGATCTGACCAGAACCACACTCTTTTACAGTCCACTCCCCTTTTACAGTCCCAGGATTTGGCCCCTGAAGGTAACTACGCCACTGTAAGCAGAACCAGGCATGAGGGGGGGAAAGAGCCATCCAGCAGCAGCAGGCTGGAGCCCGCCCTGTGCAGGGTATGGCCGGTGTAGATCTAGGCAGAGTAGCCGATAAAGAGCCTCCAGACAGACTGCCCACCCTTTCCACCTCTGAAAAAGTATCAGTAGTCCCCATCTCCGAGCATTTCCAATCAAGCTTTCGGCATCTCCCATTCATTATCCAGTCTGTGTCAGAGAGCTATGGACAGATAAACCCAAGAACTTGTTTTATTTGGATCACTCCATCCTTCAAGTCTGGCAGCTGAGCTAGGAGCTGTGTCAGATAAACAAATCCTAACCCTGCCTTGTCACTTGTGATCCACATACACATAACACCTCCAAAAACCGTGGGAGACAGATTTACACAAGAGCGGCTCTTTCAGTTCAGCACTTCCGCCCCCCCCCCAAAAAAATGGGGGCATGAGCAGCACTCATGCTCAAACATAAAAAACAATGATTTAAGCAATGATCAAGATCTCCCGGTGCCCAGTGACTTGTTCCAGTCCTTCCACTGTGAAGCATTTTGCCGATACTTGCTAGGAAACTCTTGGGATACAAAAATAAAGGTGGACTG
This sequence comes from Calonectris borealis, assembly GCF_964195595.1. Taxonomy (NCBI): domain Eukaryota; kingdom Metazoa; phylum Chordata; class Aves; order Procellariiformes; family Procellariidae; genus Calonectris; species Calonectris borealis. The sequence goes on along the minus strand of NC_134336.1, from coordinate 3,482,319 downwards.
TACCTTTTGCTGAAACCAGCGCATGGCTTCTTCCTTTCCAATTCTGTGCTTGGCTCCAATGTTGCCAGTCCTGCGTTTCTTGTCAGCAATGCTGAAACCAGGCCTGCCCAGCACCTGCCAGGAGAGGAGACCCACAGCACTCTTTCATTCTGGCATTTATTTATTTTCTTAAACTTAACAGTTTTCCAGGAGGGAAGGCTAGAATTCCCACATCAGTAATATCTCGTTGTCTGAGTCACATTCAAGGCTGAGAGCATTATCTTCTACAGCCTCAATGTAAACTGAAAACTAAGTAACTTCTGAGCAGCCAGGGACAGCTCCTAGGTTGCACAACTTAGCACATACACTGACTCAGAGAAACCAAAATGAGTGTGGAAGACACATTATTCCATACCCAGAGGCCTCTGCTCTCGAGAAAAAATACACTGAACAGCATTGCTAACATGTATGGAACAGCTTCCCTCTATTTCAGAGATTTAGAGTGAGGCACAGCAGAATGGAACGACCCAAACACGCCAGCCACCACCGCTGCTACATGACCCATCCCCATCCCTCTAAACACAGGGAGAATCTTCCAGCAATGCAGCCCATCTTTCAGTCTGCATTCCTGAAGCCCCTCTGCTGCTCTTTTCTTCCCCAAACCTGGCACAGCTGTTTCAGTGTTATCCCAGGAATACCAGTAAGAGCAACAGTATGTTTCTGAAGAGGCTTTGAGAGACATGTCATAAATCAGGGATTTTACAGCAGTCCTGGGAATCTCAGGTTAGACTTGGATTTTGTTGACATTTTCTATCTTCCAGCACTTGGCAGCAAATTCATGTGAGCCAGTTATCACTCTAGGTTCCTTCCAGAGCTTTCACACAAGCCCAGTAGCTGCAGGGAAGCAGGGAATACGCACCACGTAAAAGTCCAAGCCGTAGATACCAATACTGGGATCATATTTAATCCCCAGATCGATGTGCTCCTGGATTCCAAAGCCAAAGTTCCCAGTGTCTGAGAAATTGTTTTTTCTCAACTCGTATTCTCGCACCTGAAACATTTGTTGTCAGTCACTATTTCATTATTGACTGCAAACAGAATAAGAAGTCCTGTGTGTTCCAACTGCTACCAGACCCACAACTTGCTTACGTGCTACTAAGTCTTTAGCCCCAAAATTTTCCTCCCACAGCCTGCTCATAAGTCACAGCAGCAAAGACAGAACCTCAAGAGAAGGCAGCAACTTGCACCCACTAGCTCTTAAATAAGGATGAAACAGCAACCAGATAAACAGTACAAACACAGCAGCCTGCGGATCAGACAAAGCTGCTACCCCAACCCTTACAGCCACGACTGACCTGTAACTACATCAGATGCAGCATTTCAAAGCACACATCTTTTCAGCTGGTGTGGATTAAGCTTTGCTCTTTCACAAATCAAACACCCAGACCAGCCAAATTCTCACCTTCAACCCCTTCTCCAGAATCTCCTCTGCTTTGGCCCCACGAACCGTGCAATGAACAGCAATCTTCTCATTTCTCCTGATGCCAAAGGATCTTACAGTGTATCGTGCTGTGGGCAGCAATAATTACACTTAGAGGCTATTCAAAGAATTCCACTCGGGGAATTCAGAGCTTGCTTAAGACGACTGAAAAAATTACTTTAAAGGAAAGAAAATCAACAAGGCAACCACGCGTTCCCTCTTTGGGGATGAGGGCAGAGCAGCAGCTCGAGTCTGGAGGCAGCACTGAACTGACAGAAACCACCACCAGCACCTGAATATTTAAGGCCCCCAATTCTCACAACAAGGCCCACAGCAGAGCAGACCTCCCCACACTGGCTCTGCCAAGGAGCCTCTTCCCCAGGAGCCACGTTGCCACTTCACCCTCTGCATGTTCAGGAGAGGAAGGAAAACAACCACTGCTGAAGCCAAAAACTGCTCTTTTGCAGCCCCCTTTGGCAGCCGGGAGGAAAACTCGCCCCTCACCTTTGGAGAAGACGGGGGTCTGGCCCGTCAGCTGCTCCAGCACTTTGGCCGCTCGGGTGAGCCTGTCCCCGCTCTCCCCAACGCAGATGTTGAGGCAGAGCTTGCGGATGCGCAGCTCTCGCATGGGGTTCTCCTTTTCACCTTGGTCTTGCTGCGGAGAAACGACACGGGAGCTAATGGGGGGCGCCCAGGAGAGGGCCCACCGCTGGCCCCAGCGGCCGGACAAGGCCTCGCCAGCCCGCTACCGCCGCCTGACACCGAGCCCCGCTCCACCCCGGGGGCGAAGCCCAGCGCCGCGGCCCCCTCTCAAGCACCGCCGCGGCGGCCCAGCCACCGGGCAGGCCGCGGCCTGTCACGGCAGCCGCTTCCCCAGGGCGGCCCGCCGGCTCCTCCCTGCCCATACCGGCCCCACAGCTCTCCCTCCCGGCCTTCCCCGCTCCCGCCCGCACGGGCCGTGGCCCGGCCGGGCCCTGCCGAGGGCGGATGGCGGCGGATAGAGACGGCACAGCCCCGCCGCTGCCCGCTGGCGCCTCCACTCACCGCCATGATGGGGGCGGGGAAGAGATCAGCCAGCCGCCGCCGCGGGGCCTTATGGGACGGCGCAGGAGGGCGCGGCGCGTGCGGCAGCGCCCCCTGGCGGCCGGAGGGCGGCTCTGCGCCGCGCCCGGTTGCCGGGGCAACCGCAGGCGGGCGTGGGCCCCGGGGAGCCCACGCCGCCATTTTGTTCCATAGGCCCTGGGGACGGGGATGCGGGGAGGCCGCCGGCCCTGCTCGCCCTCACCCCGTGCCCCGCAGCGAGGCTGGGACCAGGGCCCGGCCTGCACCACCGTAAGCTGCTGCCTTTGCCGTGGGGCTCGCTTGGAGAGCGCTGGGGCAGATGGTGGTGGAGGGGGCTGGGGTCCTGCCAGGAGCCCTGGTCTGCCACTGCAGCCGGGAGGGAGGAGCCGCAGTGATTTTGCTGGGAGATGTTGCACCAGAAGGTGTTGGAGCTTCTTCACTCCCAAGCAGCATTGAGTGTAGCTTACCCAAGCCTGGTTCCCAAGCTTCTCCCACCCCCACACCGCTGAGTTCCTTGAACCAGACCTGGGAACATATTCCAATTTCACTTCACTCTTTCAGGGAAGCGTTTGTGGGTTTCAGATCTCTGCCTGGGATCCGGATCCTCTTTTCGCACCATTTTGACTTAGCCTGGAGCAAGGGAGGAGTCGCAGCCCCCTCCCTTGCTGCGGTCAGCTGGGAGCAGAGCATAACACAGCTTCCCTGGGAAGGGGGCAAGCTAAATTCATATTCCTTTTTGGGTCCAAACATCTCTTTCAGTGGCCACGTCCTGAGCTGAATGCTTGCTGTCACTCAGTAAGGATGATACCAGCTCAAGGCTTTCCCTGCTTATGCCCTTCTCCCAGGGGCTGTGCTCAGGGCTGCCAGGTTGAACTCTGTAATGCCCTCACTTATTTTTTGCCCCAGTTGCTTCTAAAAGAGAATGAAGGATAAATGAATAATCAGCTTGTCTCATTAAGAAGAGAAAAGAGTGTTAGGAGTCTCCGTGCAGAGGGCGTGAGAAGACGCTAGTTAAAAAGTAACATTACTCTACTAGTTCATTTTCAATTTACTTCATCTGAGAACAGCTCTGCTGGAAATAGCCGCAGGCTCCTTACAGAGCTCGGCTGACAGCCAGCTTTACCAGCTCCCCATGGATCCCATTTAGGATCTGTCCACGCTACAGCATTCCTTCCCATGGGCAAAGGCTGGGGGCAGGGTTAAATGCACAGCGGACAACACGGGTAGAAGGGCTGCTGCCTCCCCAGGGCAGTAGGTTGGGATCAGAAGGTGGTCAGAGCTGGGTGAAGGTGCTGGGCACTTCAAGAGTCAGAGTGCAGGCAGGGCTGCGTAGCTCATGCCATCGCCTGAGGATGCTGCAGGGGCCCCGGGAGCAGGCAGGAACACACGGCTGAGATTAGCTGCGTGGGCCAGAGCAGGGTGGAGGAGGGGGCTCCTGCCTGACCCATGCCCATTTGCAGCCCATTCCCTTGTGTACCTTCCCATGCTCGTGGCTCTCATTGCACGGCAGTGTCCTCCCTAGCCCAGTCTTGGATGGTCCCGCTGCCAAAGGCTACGTAGAAGATCAGGCCAAACAGGTTGAGGGCTGCAGATACGAAGAAGGCATTCCTCCAGCCAGTCTGGAGGTCCTGGGGGGCCAAGAACAGATCACGGCAGTATCACCCTTCCCTTTATCTCCATGTAATGGTCATCCAACTACTGCCACCCAGTTCATTGGCATTAAACTCATCTCCATCCTCTACTTGCTACTAGTATCAACAACAGAAGAGCTTTGCTCAACTCAAGACATATGCCAGACCCCCTCTTGTTGGAGATGCATTTCCTGCCTTGACATTTTTTGAAACATTGTGTGCTGTGCTGAATTCAGGAAGCTTTCCTGCCTGGCACAGAGCTTCTCCCTCACCCCACTCCCTCGACCCTCTCCCCATCTCTAAGTACATCCAGATGGGGCCCACATGGAGCTCTTCCTGCTTTCTGAGTCATCCCCGTGTCCTCAAAATGGTCCAGAGCTCTGGTTTGCCAGGTGCTACATCACATGTGTTCGTTGGGAGAGGGGGTTGGCTTGGAGTAATTTTTGATTCAGTGCAAAGAAAGGAATCAATTTCTGAGAGCAGACCTGTGTTTTCTTCCAGGGATGTGCTTGTGGTTTGTGGCCCCAAATTACCTGGCTGACGAGAAGTCCAACTGTGGTAGGAGCAATAATTCCTGCGACTATGCCAAAGGTATTTGTGATTCCCAGCAGGAACCCTGCATATCTGGGCAGAGGAAGCAAAGATTTCCTGAGTGAGGCAGAGAGGAAACTGTCACAAGAAGGGAGAGGCGTAGGTGCTGCCAGTCCCTTCCCTCATCTGCATGAACACTGCCTGTCATGCTGAGCAACGCTAGGGTCTTCCCTGCAAGACTGGGGGGGATTTTAAGTCTTTATTTTACTCCTTAGCTTACAATGCCACCAGCTACAGAAGATAAGGGAAAGGAGAGTAGGAGTTGTGCAAGCCTTGGGGGATTGGGAACAGGAAGGACGCAGAGCCAGGGAGGGCACGGAGGTCAGACCCACTTACCTGGGCGCTATATCAATGTGGTTAATATTGATGCCTGCCCCTGTCATGCTAATTATTGTCAAGGCCAGCGTTAGAAGGACCACAATAACCGTGGAACTGCAGCCAATGTAAGGCACAGCCACCAGGAAGACAGCTGGGAGCAGCATCCCTTGGGAGGAAAAGGGGATGTGTTTTATAACAGGCCACACAATGTGTTGGAAAGGCTGAACAGCAGATGAAAGCTTCTTCTTACCGAGTGCTGAGAAGAGCTTCCTGACGGCTGCTGTGCCAAGCACTCGCCTGGCCAGGAGGAAATCCGCCAGCAGCCCAGCCAGGATGTGCCCCAGCCCATTCCCAACGTAAGGCAGGGAGGAGAGGAGCCCGTTCTGCAGAACAGAGAACAAGGCACTGTCACGTCCATGGCACAAAGAAATGGAGCCAAGAACTGCAAGACTGCAGCTCCCTTGGTCCCAGAGCCACTGGTCTTCAGGAAGAGATGTCCCTGAGGAACCTCCATGTTCCCAGCCTACGGAGGGACCAAGTCCCATCACTGTTGCAGAGACCAGACTCAGCTGCAGGGCAGCACTCACCTCTCTGAGGTCAAAGTGGAGGACGTTGCTCATGAACGTGGGCATGGAGGTCAGCAGCATGTAGAACAGCCAGTCTGTGCAGAAGCAGGCAATGGTGATCGCCCAAAGAGGCAGTGATTTAGCCATGGCCACAAGTGGGAGGGAACGGCCATGAGAGCTGCCCTGGAAGGAATAAAACATCCGCCAGTGCCTCCATTCCTGTCTCCCATCCCCTAGGCAGGCTGTCCAGGCTTTCCTCAGCCTCTCCACCTGCTGCTGAGAAGACTGGGACTAGCCCTGGCTGCTGTACAAGGAGCCCAGCGGAACTGATTCAGAGCAGTTCCTTTGCCACGGTGTCTGCGTGGTCGGTCGTGGTTAAAAGGTTTGTGTGTACCTGGTGAGCCAGCGACGACTCGATGTACTCCTGCTCCTCAGCACTAATCCATGGGTGATGTGCAGGGTCCTCGTACACGAGGAGGAACCAGCTGAGGCACCAGGCACAGCCAACGCCACCTGCGAGGCGCGTGGCTCTCAGTGCCAGCTCCTCTTACGGTGAGTGCGGCAGAGCTGAGAGCCAGCGGGATGGAGGCTGGTGCTAGCGAAATGGCGAAGAATGGTGCTAGCGAAATGCGGGAAGATGGAAAGGGAGAACTCCCCTTAACCCATTGCTCCCAGTGGAAGGGGCCGAGTTGATGGCACAAAAGGTTCAGTGAAGGCACATTCCCTAATAGTACCCCAGCAAAATGGCTTCATCCTGGCCTGGCAGGCGAGAGGGGAGCCCAGAGCTCTGTGTGGGACTAGTAAGGACAGAGCTGATCCCGCAGGGCTCTGCCAGGGAACCTTCAGGAGCTCTGCCAGCAAACGGTCTGCAGCAGGATTGGAGTAGAGGGACATGATGGGCCATTACTCACCAAAGATGTAGAAGACAAAAGGCCACCCCAGACTCTGGCAGATGATCCCAGCCACGAGGAGGGCAAAGAAAGTCCCGAAAGTGCATCCTAGGGATTAGAAACCAGAAGAGTCATTTTAATGGGACTTTGTGTGACCAGCAGTGAGTGGGACAGACCTACAGTCTCCAGCCTGATTTGTGATAGGAAAGTGTGGTGGCACAAATGAAGTGCCTGTGCAAACAAGCACCCTTGTATCCAGGTTTGCCCCCTTCAGTATCCGGGTTCCTTCTCCTGCCTCAAGCTGACCTGAGCCAAGGAGACAGAGAAGACACAGGATGGGAGGAGGAGAGGCGGAAAGGCTGAACGCTGCTAACACTTCTTTACCAAGGACCCACAGCCTTGAACTTGAGGCTGCTACAAGGACTGGCTTGGAAAGAAGGGGGTGTGGGGAGGCCCTGCACTTACTAAATCGGTGGTAGGGAAAAGTCCTTGCGTCTTACCAGCATCAGCGATGTTCATGAGCCTGCTGCGTTCCAGCGGAGGGGCCCATTTTGCCCAGAGCGTGTACTGAGCTGGAAATATCACTCCCTGCAAAGATAGCAGGGGCTGTGGAGGGAAGGGACACGGGCAGCGCAGCCAGGGCTAACCAGAGCGGGTATCGTAGCCTAGCAGCACCTGGAGCACGACTGACCTCAGCCAAGCCCAGCAGCACCTGCAGCCCGATGAGGAAGCTCATGCCGAGCTCTGCTGCTCGGGGCACGAGGAGGGTGAGCACAGAGGAGAGCAGGAGCCCACTGCCCAGGACGGGTTTCCCCCCAAACAGCCCCGAGCAGTACCCGCCCAGCGCCTGCGTGAGGCCATAGCCGTAGAAGAAGGAGCTGAGGATGATTCCTTGAGTCTCAGCGCTCCAGTTGTAGACGGGGACCTAGAGGAGATGGAACGTGTCTGTCAGACAGAGATGTCTGTTTTCCAGGCACAGAACTCCTCCAGAAGGGGAGAAGCAACCAGGCAACGCAGCCCTGGATACAACAAACTGAGCTCTCTGCTCCTTCACCCCCCTTGTCCTCAAGGCTTTTCTCTGCTGCTTCCAAGTCTGTCCTGACGCAAAAGCAAGAGTGGACTGAGCCTGGGAAGCGTCTTTCAGTTACTTGCATCTGCTTTCCACTTACATCCTGAGCAAATCCTGGGTAGGAGCTGCGGAGAGCGCTGCCAGACCAGCCGTGGGGATGGCTGCTGTTAGTCATGGCGACGATGGCGATGCTGAGGCTGACCCGGAGGGTGTACGCCACGAAGAGAGAGACGTGCAGGACCAGAGCCAGGCCACAGCGAGCGGACCAGAGCCCTGTGGAGGGAGAGCGCCTACAAACCAGGGCTGGTCGGAGAGGCCACGGGTTAACTCCGTGTTGCCAGGCAAACACCTTACTGCAGCAACAAAGGCTCTTTCAAGGTACCCTCCAGACATCTGCCACTGAGCCCCTGCCCTCCTCCTTTGCAGGGATGGCAGAAGTCTGTCCAGAAGGAGAACGGAGGGGCAGGAAAGCAAGGAGACTTGCCCAAGGATGGAGGGGACACGTCAAAGCCTGAGGTGGCTGGCTCACAGGCGCTGCTGAGGCGGCACTTCAGCCCGCTACTCCCCAGGGAGCGGATTTACCTGTGCGGGAGGAGGGCTGCTGAGCAAGCAGTGGGTCTTCATCCTGCCCTGCCTCCGGCCCGTCCCCTGCCTGCGTGTTGTCCACGTGGCACTGCATCCTCTCCTGCCTGCAACGCTGCTGCCTGCTTCTCCTCAAGATAATGTTCAGCCCTGTTGGGAAGCGAATGTCAAACGTCAGCAAACACGGGAGCAGCCGGGCAGTGACCCCTGGCATTTCCTCCCAACGCCGTTACCGGCTCGGCGAGAGCGGAGCAGGCTGCCGGTCGCAGACGCCTGCACACGCGCTTTATGAGCACAGTGATTTACAGCAGCCTCAAACCTCCCCGGAACGGCCTTATTTGCACCCGTGGTTTACAACCCTCGACCACAACAGTCTGGGAGGCCAGTGGGGTCTCTCCCACGCCGGGGTGCTCCCGCAGATGCCCTGGGGGCACCCGCTGCCCTCCCTCGGCTGGTGCAAAGGGAGGCTCGTTCCCCGCCCCGTCCCGTCCCCCCAGGGTAGCTCACGGACTGGGGGAGGTGTCTCCCCCAGCCGAGAGGGGACCGACGGGGCCGTGGCTCCGTGTCCCGGGGGCGGGGAGCGGGACGCAGCCACGTGCTGTCGCAGGATTTGGGATTTCAGGGATCTGGGTGGGACGGAGCAACGCCGGGGCTCGAACCGGCTGCCCGGGTGGGAACACCCGGGGCCACGCCCCGCCGCCGCTAGCACCGCCCTCCGCCACAGACCCCGCCCTCCGCCATGGGTCCCGCCCCCGCCGCCTGATCCGTGCCGCGCGCGAGTCATGTGCCCAGTCAAGATGGCGGCGCTCAGGGTGGCGGTGCTGGTGCTGCTGGGGCTGTGCCTGGGCTGCGCGGCTGCCGCCGTCCCCCTGGTTATCTGGCACGGCATGGGTGAGCCGGGACTGGCAACGGGGGGCCGGGCCGATCCTCCGGTAACGGCTCTGTGGGCGGGGCGGCGGGGCTTAGCTGGCCCGGGCCGCGAACGGCGCCGTGCTGGGACCCGAGCGGGCCCGAGGGGAGCTCGCAGGCCTCCCCCGGCCCCGCTCCGGTTCCCCCTCCTCCAGGCCGCGGGTTTTGCATCGGCTGGGAGGTGCTGACCCTCCTCCCCCGCGCCCGTGTGTGCGTTGGCAGCTCCTCCTCCCGTTGCAGCAGGGGGGTCCTGGTGTGATGCTTGTAGAGTCGGCGAGGTGAGGGCCTCGGCTGTGCGTGACGGTGCTTCGCCGTGTTCCCTTTCACAGGAGACAGTTGCTGCAATCCACAAAGCATGGGCTACATTAAGAAAATAGTGGAGAATAAAATACCGGGGATTTATGTTCTGTCTCTCAAGATTGGAAGCAACCTGATACAGGTAACTAACTCTGCTTCACTCGCGTTTCTCCTTGGCAGGGTGGTGTGGATCTGAAGGTGCAATAGTTACTGCAGTCTGTTACCAACCTGGTTCCACAAGGATTCGTGTTATGCTTTCCCTGCTAATTTTTTTTTTCTTTGTGAAGTAAACAGCTTTGACAGGTAGAAACCAGTAAAGTCTAGATAATGCCTGCAGAAAAGAACTGGGGAAAAACAAATCCCTAGTCTAAATTGGATTAATATGCAAATCCACTGATTAGCACTCTCTCACCACTCCAGGTAATACAAAGGCATGCAATAAGATACTGTGCTCTTTAAGACAGAGCTTTATCCCATGCCATCCTTTTTGATTTATAACCATTTATTCACTATATGTCTTCAATATAATAAAGATACAGACTTCTGCGCCTTTATATTTTGTGACAGTTTTGTGTAGCCCTATGGAATTTCTTTAAATAGTCTCTCAGGATAATGTGCAATGTATGTTATTTTCTGGGGTCTGGAAAAGATGAGTGAAGTTTGAGATTTTTATTTTTTATATATACATACACACACAAAATCTGAAGGGACTCAAATTGTCAAGAAGTTTGGGGAAATGTCACTGTTCCGTATGAGACAGTTTTGCCAGGCAGGGTAGGAACAAAAACGTGATGAAGGGAAGTCTCAAAACTTTAATTTCACTTCTGTCATATTGTGAAGGTTAAGGTCCTCTTTCAAAAGCAGAACTGTTAGTGATCTATTTACCGAGATTAAAATAACGTAAACCATCATAAAGGTACAAGTTGTACTTTCTAATCTGGCTAATCCATTAGGATATGGAGAACAGCTTCTTTATGAATGTGAATGATCAAGTGAGAGAGGTGTGCAGCCAACTCGCAAAGGACCCTCACCTGAAAGGAGGCTACAACGCAATGGGCTTCTCCCAAGGAGGCCAGTTCCTGTAAGTTTACACTTCTGTTTCATTGTGATTTTTGTTGGGTTTTAGGTTCTGATTTAAAACTCTCTTGAAGTACTAAGCAGATGTAAACTGACAAACTACTTTGTAAAGGTAGGAGCGCTCCAAAGGCAAGAATGTGTTTGCCTGTAGCCCAGCTCTACCAGGAAGGGTTAATTCTCTTTGCAGATGTTACCCAAGCACCCGAGCCCAGGCAGTGGCAAGCTGAGCACCGCCTGTGAACCAGAATTGGTGGCCTGGGCAGGCTGAGCGCCAGCTCAGCTCCTTCCTCTTTCTCCACAGGAGGGCGGTGGCCCAGAGATGTCCTTCTCCTCCCATGCTCAATTTGATCTCCATTGGGGGGCAGCACCAAGGTAGTGTCCTCTTAAGTTATCGTACCTCCTAACCACTGTGAAGGGTGGGGGCTCTTGTTGGCCGGAGGAATGATTTTTTTTGGCCTCTTCCTAAAAACTGACTGTTTTCTTGTGAATTAAACTGTCCTTTTGTACCTGTCTGAATCTGGTGATGTGGTTTGGCCCAGTTGTTAGCCGAGTACGTTATCTTCTGTCTTGGTCTTGCTTAACTGGCAATGAGAAGGGACCTTTGTAAGTAGACAACTTATTGTCTGGGTAGAATACTTATATACTTTGGAAACACGTGGGATTAGTTGTTTTGGAAGAAGGAATTTCTAACTACAGAGAAAGCCTTTGTGAATCTAAACCGCCTGGGTCACAAGGATATTTTACAGTCAGCATCTGGAAGGCTAAAGCCCCAAGGAAAGGGAGGTGCTTTTTGCAGTAGATTAAAGAGGCAGTACGAAATGGAATTTAAGAGGTGTACAGTTAAGAGTGGCTGGCAATGAATTTCAAATACTCTCCCCTGAGAAGTTCCACGGTTTGAGTCTATTTCTTTGTAGTGTAGGGGACCATCCTGAGACCTCCCGGGAACACACCAGGCGAGCTGGACAGTATTCTGCTTGTCTGCATGGCCCCATTCTCCAGAGCAATACCCTCAGCTCAAGAACATCATCCATTATCTTTGTGTGCAGTAGCGCCCAGGGCAGGAGGGCTGTCTAATGAGATTGCAGGATTAAAGGCTGTCTGATTCCCTGGGTAATTCTTGCTACTGCTCTGTAAGAGGGTGGTTCTTTACCAGCCGGAGGGATTAAGGGATTTCAGTTTGGCTCACCAAGTTGTTACACGTGTCTCCACACCACAGGCGTGTACGGCTTTCCACGCTGTCCTGGTGAGAGCTCCCATATCTGTGACTGGATCCGAAAGACCCTGGATCTGGGTGCCTACACGCAAGCTGTTCAAGAGCAGTGAGTGTTTCATCAGGATGCAATGACAGGGGCCGGGCCCACGTGAGCAGCTCTGGGTTTCTGATCTGACCTTTGGTTTCTCTCTTCTCCAGCTTGGTACAAGCAGAGTATTGGCACGACCCTCTGAAGGAGGAGGACTACAGGAAAAACAGCATCTTTTTGGCTGACATAAATCAGGAGAGGGTAAGGACCTGGCTGATGATTAAATGCTAGCAGGAGAGCAGAAGCCTTAGCAGAGAGTTCCTTCACGTTAGCTCTCCCTGGCAGTAGTTTTGCTGGAGTTTGAAGGGCAGCATTTTTTGCCCTGCATCCCAGGAGTGTACAAAGTGTTTTCACTGGTAGATTTGTGAGTGAGACTTGTCCGTGGCAGAGCAGTTTCTGTGTCACTGCACTCTTGTGGAGTGGTTGGTGTAGATACGCCATACGCTCGGTCCACCCATCACCATTCAAGCGGGCAAATCCTCTGCCTCCCCGGGAAGGCAGGGGAGGCCCATCCCCTCTTTATAGCCTGGAGATGAGGCTGAATGCCATGAGCACAGCCAAGGGAGGCTGGTGACAGAAATGCACATTCCTGCCTCCTAGGCTGGTGCAGTCCAGGGTTTCCTTTGCAGGTGCAGGGGAAGTTGGAGCAGGCGGTTTCCCCGACCTGTCTCAGTGGGCTTTCCCGTGACTTGGATCTGTTCTCTGTTGCTTTCATCCAGGGCATCAATGACACGTACAAGAAAAACCTGATGGCTCTGAAAAAGTTTGTGATGGTGAAATTTCTTAATGATACCATGGTCGACCCTCCAATCTCTGAGGTGAGGCAGGCAGGGTGGCTGCTGCTTTTGGGTGGTGGTTTGGTGCTTGCTTGCTTGTTCCTCGCTTGTCCTATGGTGGCGAGGAGCAGGCTGAGGACAAACAGGCCTTATACCGCACTGTCTCCAGCAGAAGCCTACTTATCTCCTAAGAGCCTTTCGGCAACTGCTTCCTTGTTTTTATTCTGACAGTGGTTTGGGTTTTACAAAAGTGGCCAAGCCAAGGAGACCATCCCGCTGAAGGAGACCTCGCTGTACACAGAGGTACGTTCTGCTGTGGCTGAGGGGTTTCTGCTATTTCCACTCTAAAGAATGTAGTGTCCCTGAGTCCCCAAGGAGCCCTAAACCCTACAGCTCTGCTCTACTGACCGTCTGTGCCATTCCTGGGGCATTGCCTCCTCTTGCCAGTAGCTGTTTGGGAAGGCATTTCCCTCCAGGCCATTTCTGGCAGTGGGAATTACAGTGCTGGTCTCATGCCTGGCTCAAGACCCCCTTCAGTGTGTGTTTAATGAACTCTGCTCCTTTCTAAAGCCTTGCTGTAAGAGTCATCCAAAATGCCCGTTTCCCCTCTATGAGGAGAAGCTTTGAAGAGCAGAGGTGGAACCCCCTCCAGCCTGCCAGCCATTTCTGCTGCAACAACGGCCTCTGAGCATCAGTGCTTTTCTCCACGCTGGGTTCCCCAGCCATTGCCAGCGTTTGGCTGTGGCAGGGCCCCAGGAAGCTATGGTCACACTTCTCTCTGCAGGATCGCCTGGGGCTGCAGGAGATGGACAAAGCAGGAAAGCTGGTGTTCCTGGGGGTGAAAGGGGATCACCTGCACTTCTCAGAAGAGTGGTTTTACACCACTATCCTCCCCTTCCTCCAGTGAAGCTAAGGGGAGGCACCTGTGAGAGCACCGGGGAGGGTCTACCACTGTAGTTAATGCAGCTGCTACTGTGCAACAGCACTTTCTGTGTACAAGCCTGCGGGGATCCAGGGAAGGGGAAAAAGAGGGGGTTTAGCTCAGCAGTTCCACAATGTGCAGAGGTGGCACCGGTTACACTGCAGTAAGAGACTGGGATTTATACTCCAGTATGGGTGGACCGAGCCTTGCACTAACTCTGAAGCACTCCATCCTGCACAGACACTGGTTCTCAGAACTTCAGTTCTCAGAGCTGTAGCTGTGCCGGTCGCTTGATGATAGCAAAACGATTAGCTGCGTGAGTGGTTTGTTTTCCCTGACGCCTGTTCCTCGCAGGATGCAATGGCAGTATTAACTGAAATCCCTAGTGCAAGAATGCTGCATCCCTTAAAGGGATCAGCAAGTAGACTTACATGGCTGTATGCAGAGGAAAGATACTACAGCCTATCCTTCAAGATGGGGAAAAGGGCCAAATTTAGGGGTATCTGGGGAAAAAGGAGGATTTTGAATTAAGCAGGTATTAACAGCTTGAACAGTTTTCAACTAATGGCTTGTTTTATGCACTTTTGTACAGCAACTGAAATCAATAAAGAACTTTACATCTAACCAACTAAAAAAAGAAAAAAGAGGTGAGATTTGACAACTACTGACAATTTGATTCAAGGGGAGTTGAGGAAAGTCTGTTACTTCCCCCTGGGGAAAGAATTCAAAGCAGCCTAGGCAAGGTCAGGCAGCAAGCGGCACCTTGTCCTGCCTGAGGTCCTGTGTGCCCCCCAAGAGTAAACAAGAGCCACTGTAGTGAGCAAGTTGGCATTAACTTTATTCTATCTTCTGTATAATCTTAAGTACATAAGAAAGGTTTTTTCACAAGCCTCAGGAGAAGACGAGTACAAGTCACAGGACAGTCTCAAAATAAAAAAATTGCATATTTTTTTTGTAAGTTTTGTCCTAGAGAAAAAGAACATTGACACTTTACAGAGGAAATGCATTTAAGATATGCTTATGCCACCCGAGGCATTGGAAAAATGAAGGTCAAAGCACGTGCAGCTCCCTTTATGGGTCAGTACAGTACTGTGTCTTAGATCCATCACTCTGCTCCAGGGCCCTGGAACAGAGGCTACAAGCTTCCACCAAAGTAAAGAGCCAAGCAACAGGGGAAGGGGGAGGCTGAGAGGATTCACTTTACGGGGACTGATTGCAGATGAGGAAGAGAGTGATGAACCGACTTGATCCAACTCGGGTATTTACAATACTGCACTACTGACCCTGGAATGAGGGAGACCCTTCCTCTGCAGAAGGGGACAGGTTCAGAAGAACTGTCCCAGAAGACTGAACCTGAGTTCAGCTGCTCCGAGAAGGAAGCCCTGGGGCAAAGATTCCCTTGCAAGGGTGGAGGGCTTATGGAATAAGAGGTGCTCAGCTCCAAGCTACCAGCCAGACTTCTCGGGGGGGTAACTGCAGTTATTCCACTGCAGTCTTCCTGTGGCACTGGTTAATATAAAGCCTCCTGTCATGGCACAATCAGAAATAGACTGAGCTAGTAGGAATGATGAAAGAGAAATCAGGGTGGAATGCTACGGCCCAGGTCCTCAGCCTTTGGTCCGACAAAGCCATTCCCATGTCCTGTAATGCCACCAACTAGTACATAGAGCTGGAATTAGCAGCTTCCAGGACCTTCTTGAGACATCTGCCATAGCCACTGGGTACTCTGGACCCCGACATAAACCATTATTTGTTAAAAAGGGGACAACATTCCTCTCTCACATGAACAGTTTGCTTAAAGGCAATACAAAAAAACCCAAACAACACTCTGAAAGCCAACTGCCAGTACCGGCTGTGAAGTTCACCAAAAATCTGACTTGATCAATTGGTGCAGTTAGATCGGACAAGGGGAGGGAAAAAAAAATTACACCTTCCTGCTAATAGATGTGGACGATAACTGACCCGCCACCTACACCAAACCCCAGCCAGAGGTATTTCAGTGACGGCAGGTAGCTGTGTCTCTCGGGTAGAAGAGAAGCAGTTTGAGAGCAGAAAGGTACAAGAAATCTAAGAGAATCATCTGAAAGCAGATTTGTCCCACAGCAGGGCCAGGGGAGGGCATGAGCCTTGGAGCTTTTCTGCTTAGCCAGCAATTTCCGTCACAGTGGTAACCAATTTCTGACCGTTCCACACTGTCTTGAACTGTTCTGGGACAGGGAATTCAGTCTGGAGGGTAAAAATAGAAATCTGTTGTCAAAAAACAGTTTATGACTAAGACTAGTAACTACTCCCACTGCTTTAGGCATTTCTTTTCTTAGATACATGTCCCCGCCTGTACCACAAATCCTGCCTGTTCTGCCCCCAAGAGATCCTGAGGAAGAAGAAACTCAAAAAACATCAAGTATCTCGCTGTAAAGACAAACAACTTGATTTGCTGGTTTTAGCATCTGATCATCATTCAAAACCTCCAAGTCTAGAGGCTAGAATTGTCCTTCCAGACCTCATTGTAACTGTGACATTCCCTGCAGGGCTCAAAATACAAATCCCCAACCCAAGCAGACCACAATGATTTCAAAACTTAACACTTACAAAGTCACCACCCTCTGTGGGAATAAGGACATTCATCTCTGACGACTTGGCACTGACGATTTCGCAGTCTAGGGAGTTCTTGCTCAGATACACATGGCAACCGTCTGTCTTGTTGATGGAAATCGTTGGCACTTTACCCATTACCTAGCAGGGTGGTCAAAGCAGCAGTTAGACGAGCATTAGCTGGAACTGGGTAACCACAACATTTTTCTTTTGCGCTTGCCTTCAAGGCAAGAGCTTTGACTCCAACCCCCCTGCCGCAGACATGCTGGATTCAAGTACTCCCACCTTTGGCGAAAATCCAAAGTTATTTCTTGTTTTGATCTCTTTAGAACAAAACCACAGTGAACGCTGAGCAAACTGACCATCCCAAATCAGATACCAAAACTGGAATCAGAGTAGACTCTACTGCTGGCCTTCTACTTCGGCAGTCACATTGTGCTGCCCACCTCACAGAGACTAATCTTTTATCTAGATTATTTTATCTGAAGCAGCTCAGTGAGGCAAATTTCAGCCCTTTCCTAAGGGCTGGGCAGGGTGAGCAGCAGAGCAGTAGGACAGATGGTGTTTCATGAATGTTCTCCACAGATGCACATTCCTGTTCTGGAAATAAAACTACTCAAAGGAGCAGATGCTACAGACGCCCTGTTGTACAGTACATCAGTCACACTGCAGGCAGAGAACATGTCGCAGACGCTCACCTGAACTTTAACGTCCCTGCTGTTTATGATCTCTACGATGCCCACCACGTCATCGAACACCAGCCCTAGCTTCTTACAGTTATCTGCAAAGAAAAGACAGAGGAGCTCACAGAAAGGTTTTGGAGATTCAGCCTTCTGCAAACAGACCAGGACGCAGAAGCAGTTTTCAGGGTTTCTCCACTTACCGAGGGTGATGGAGTTGATCTTGCCTTTGATTTGGAGTGTACTATTTGTGCACTTGAAAACATATGCTACCTGCTTCAACTCTGTGTCACTGATTACCAGGTTAGTGGCATTCTCCTGGTTTTCCTGAAAAGGCAGGGAAAAGACACTTTATTTTTGGAATGCAGACCAATTAATCCATGTGAACAGCAGGGCAGTGCAGCCCTTTAAAAGCAAACTGCATATACCTTCAGGCTGGTGCCTCTTACAAGGAAGGTCTTCAGGAGACCCTCCTTCCTTGCAAAGCTCCCATCCCTCCAACCCACCGACGACGCCAGGCACTCACCACTCTCCACTTTTTGCCCTCTAATTCTAGCAATGCAGGTGCCTTTGGAGAGGTTTTTTGGGAGGGATTAGCATTACAGGCTGGTTTGGGAGCAGTGAAAGGTTTGGGTCCACTTCTCAGAGGACCCCCTTGGTTCTTCAGTGCTGGATTCTTGTGGGTCTTCATGTCATCTGAAACATGCCTTAAGCCTGCAAGAGAAGTCAAACCTGAGATCCAGCTCTCCTCCAAGAATGCAGTTTCACAAACACCAGACATCAGTGATTACAACAATCGTCATGATACCATTTTTCAAAATGCAAATAAATTATTGAGACTGGGCCTAAGTTGAGTGCAAGCATGAATGACAGCAAGTGAAAGAGGGAGCAAGAAACACTGATGCAATATTGACGAGAACACAAGATGTACTATAGAACCAGAAGACACCAGCTCTTCCACTCTGCAGCTGGAAAAAAGCCTTGAGCCAAGCACCTCACCTTTGTTTCACGTGGGTCCTGATACGCTAACCAGGTAACACAAAAAAGGGGTAAGTTCTGTGCAAATACGAATAGGTGCAAAATTGCACCTTTTGTACTGGAGACGTGCAGGCAACCAAAGGGCTCACTCTCTCCATTCCAGCTAGAGATTAATCTCTTGCTACACTTGACAGATTCGAGAATTCGAACTCAGATGCGCTCCCTTTGTCCCCGTGAACTGCCTCAGGGCTGCTTCTGGCTCCCAGCCTCATACTCCGACCAGATGGTCTTTTGTTACTGGAAGCATACTTTCCAAGCAGGTGTTATTGAAGGACAGCAGCAAAACAAGGATTCACAACACAACAGTGCTCTCACTCGCAGCTGCCCCCCCTCCGCTAGGTATTTCCACCTACCAGAGGTGATGCCTTCTCCCCGATTGATCTGGGCGAAGAGCGCGGAGCGGGAGGCAGAGTCATCTGTGCTGGAGCTCGTGGGGGCAGGAGCAGGTGGGGGAGGAGGGCCTGGTGGGGGAGGCGCAGCCCCAGCTGGGGGAGCGGATGGTGATTTAGTCCCTTCTGTTGCTACGGGACCCTGTAAGAAGCCGGCAAGAGGAAAGGCAATTGCACAAGCTCCGTATCTGCTGCAATAATCATGCAATACTCATCTAAGGAGCTCCCGCAGATGTAGCCAGCACTTACTGTTTTGCTCCAAGTCAGCCCTGTGGTGTGATACTCTTTGATATAGGCCTGCAGTTCTGTCCAGATACTCAGATAAGCTTTCACCCAGTCCACTTGCTTTTTATCTCTGAGGACACAAGGAGATCATGAGGAGTGAGCAGGTGCATTTGCCATTAAAACCCAAGTACTACAAACAGTTCTTTGCATCTCTCCACCTTTCAGCCTACAGGCAAGACGCAGCTGGACCGGCACAGCAGCCTCGCACCTCCAGCACTGCGTTCTAGCTTCAGTATTAATCTTGCACCTGCAGGCAGAAGGCCACAGGCCTGCTCTGCGCTGTAACCCATTTTAATTCAGGAGTCTGGTACTTCCAACAAGACCCATTCCCGAGACACAGCTTGCTGCCCTGGGAAACAGTTCAGCCACGAGATGATGCTGAGACGAGCAGCAATACACTTGCTACCAGAGATTCCAGCTGCAACATGAATGCAAGGAATCTTGTCCCTAAGGATCGGGAAAGAACAGCTAAGTCAGGCTTTATAAATATACCCTGCCTTTAAAAAGAGGAATGAATTAAGGACCAAGGCAGCTGTGGTTGGATACTGGAGTAGCCCCTACACACCCAGTTAGCTGTGTTCAATGACATCTTTAAGAGAGAAGGTGAACTTACACATCCTTATACTCCTTGAGGATCCGGTTGGTATAAAACATGGCAGCATCAGTCATTTCCTTCACATAAGGACCAGGCTTTGGAGCCTAAAGAAGAAAGAACACATTGGCATGGAACAAATGACCAGGGAGCCAGACTTTTCCCACCAGCCCAAGGAAACCACTTCCCACTGGAGTTCTTACCATGGCCACCCAGCCCAGGGCTGGGATGCTCTCGCTGACTGCTGATAAGTGATTGAACAGTCTGCTACCACGGTTCTTCTCCCTGAAATTCTGCACCACCTGGATTTGCTCTGAAATTGGTTTCAGAAGCGATGAAAATGCATTCTGCAGGACAAGAGGGACAGTAACAATTAAGAACATTAGTACTGCTCTGGAATGCACATTGTCATTGGCGGCTCTGCTGAGATGGTCACTCGGAGGAAGATTCCAACTGGCCCAAGTTACTGCTACAGCTCCTGTCCAGGCTTGGCCCTCCCTGTGAGCCGAGCTCGGTCCCACAGCCTAACTCCTCCAGGGCTGAAGTCACAGCTCCCAACCAGATTGATACTATGGGAGTACGCCAAGAACTGTGACTCATGTTCAATCCAAGAGACACTGACAAAGCTTGTTAGTAACGAGGACAGAAATAGCATTTGCCTTTCCTGGATTCTTTTGTTCCAAGACAGTTTGTCAGATTTTTCCTCTCCTTTACGAACCCTCAGAGAAAGGGGGTGCTATGCAGGTTTTTGCAGTTTGGGATGTACAGCCTGCATTACAACCGGAGTCGCAGCAAACTCTCAACTCATCCTATCGAGCTGGACTTCAGGATTCAAGTTACTTCTCAAGTCAATCCAAGCCTTTAATATTTGGATGATAAAAATTGTTTCTGTGTGTTGTTCACTTGGAATGCTGACTGAAATTGCTTAGAAGTCTTCTGAGGTCAGAGCAGAGCAGCCAAGTACACATTTCCAGAGATGCCTCTTGGGCAACTTTTTCTTCCTCTAAGATCAGAAATTCTCCTGCTGGTGGCAGCAGTGAGGGACAAATTTGGGCAAAACTTGCTTTTCAAAGCCTCGGCTTTTCCGTTTGCTGTCCCTTCCTCTGTTTAGATGAAAATAGAGAGGTTCCAAGGAACACTGGCCAGGCAACACTTTCAGAAGCTCCAGCCTAGCGCCACTGTCAAGTAACAGGATGGGGAAATTCTTCCCACAGCAATGAGAGTTCATACATTTTGCACTTTAAACAGGCTACTCCAGACCTGACTACACTCCTGCAGGACAACCTGCACAAAGACCTACACTAGATTAAGGTTGTTGTTTGTTCATAATCCTCTATTTAAATAATGTGTCAGTGGAATTTGTCAGCAGATTCTCAGACTAGAGGCTATGCAGAGCAGCGTCCCAGCAAGCCTGGTGAAAGATAAACAACCCTCCAATGCTGAATTTCAGGAAAGAGATGCAGATATATTTTGCAGTGAATAGGAAAGCAGCACGGAAATGCAGCTACCACAATGTAACAGTAGAAGCCATGACTGAGACAGATAATAACTGCAAAGAAAGGCAAGGTGGGATCCTGTTGCTCAGGAAAGACAGTTCTCAGCAGGGAAAAGCCAATGCATTCAGGATCAGATTCTCAGTCACACATCCTGCTGAGAAGCAGCAGCCTAGGGTAAAGTGTTAAATTACTTGCTAAGAACAAATCAATCCTAAAAGCCTAGCTATTATTCAGAGACCATTCAAGAGAGACAAGTGTCTGTTATACTTCAGAAGGAGTTTAATGCCTGGAAGTCTATAAGCATCACATAATGAAAAGCACGCTCTACGCAAATCCCACTGTGGCTCCTGTCTCAGACAAGTTCCTGACTGCAGGTTGCATCTCAGGGTACAGTGATTGCGCAGTGTTGGTGCCAGGTGAAACTCGAGACAGACGCTGTGAGATGACACTCACAAGCTGCTCTGACAGCTACAGAAGACTTCTTCCTCTAATGACTGCAAAATGCCAGCTCTGCAGCTCTAAGAATCACCCTCCGGAATTCTGCCCAGTATTGGGTGAGCACCCGGAATAGTTCACGCTTTCAGCAAGTGCCACCTCATGGATGCAAGTGTCTCCAGTCCTCCTCCGGTTCCTCTTTTGGAGCAACTGTAACGGCCCAGATTCCCCTACAGTGGCAGTCATCCCCGACTCTGAGGTGAGGGCATACAAGGTTTCTGATGAGTGATTTCCCAGACTTACCTCTGTTGGCTGCTGATGTTGAGATGCCATCACCAGAAGAGCCCTCTCACTCATCAAGCCCACATGAACCATCTCAGCCTAAGAATAGAGAGAAACATGACAGAACTTCCCTTGTACCCAGCGTAACGCTAATAGTCATTCAAGCTCCTGCTGCTTGCAGTTCCTAGTCTGTAAGAAAGCAGCTATGCTGATCTCAAAGCACATATTCTTGGAGACACCCATCCTCAGAGAAAACTTACGAGACTGTAACAGCTCTTGGGCTGCATAGTTTACAGGCCTCCTGAAGGCATGCGCTAAAGTCTGTAAAGAGAGCTAGGCACCTAACCAACAAAGATTTCAAGAAGGAGGTTTGATTCATAGCGTGTGTAGGTGGCAACCTGCTGGAGGTTATCTGGGCATCTGCATCTGTTTCAAATCCTTGAAGATTATAAACACCCTAGAATACAGCGCTAAAGGACATCCTAGAATACAGCGCTAAAGGAATGCAAACACTGACAGCAAACTTGGCCCTTAACAGCCCTGAAGAAAAGCAGCATCTATTTAGAGTGGAGGGAGAATGAGAGTCCTTACATGCTTCTGCACATCCCCGCCAACTTCTTTGCTGATCTTGATGTACTCAGCTACTGGGCCAGCCAGAAGGGCATCAAAAGCCTGCACGTACTGAGCCACTCCTGCAGAGAAGGAACCAGAGCACAGGTATCACCGAGAGGCTCCTGGGCTGGGAGCACTCACACACACGCACTGCGCTCCTGGGCTGCCCCTCCCACCCTCTCCACGCTGAACCTTCCCCCTGGCTCATGTCGACCAAACGCAGGAGGCTCAGCCTGAAGCACGCAGCTGAACGCAGACGAGGGAAGTGCTGCAGCCACAGGAAGTCCTTATCTTAGCAGGACAGTAACCGCAGGCCTCTCTGCGTTTGCGCAGTACCTGCTGCGAAACTCACTTCCCCTCTGCGCACAGCCAGTTCATCTAACAGCCCTTTGCACGCCGTGCCCGCTCTGCAACAGCTACCGCCCGGCTGGAGCTTCAGTACAGGGACTCCCGTGGGGCGACGCTGCTGGGGAGGTGCTTTGGACCTTACCTTTGGAAGGGCCATCTCCACACATGCCAGGTCCTTGGCACACCGTCTCCAGGCGCTCCACAGCCTTCTCCAACCGTTCAACCAGTCTTTCCATATCTACCGCTGTCCACAACCTGCACAGATAGAATACAATTATTCGCATCCTCTGACAGTATGAAACTTGTACATGAAATATCGAAGAGGGTTTATCAGCTGTCTGGTACAAGCTCTACCAGTTCCAGACGAGTAATTGCTATCTAGCTCTGCACCCTGATGCTGAGCAGCAGGGTACCCTCACATTAGCAGGGACATTCGGATTACGCAACAGCCACGCACACAGTCACTTTCCATTGCCACAGTCACTCCTTAATGGCCACATAGTCTTATTCCATTGTAAGGACTTCTACACATATAAGGATACTAAAACTTACATCTTCTAACCTTGTATTGACACCACTCAATAAAACAAAGGTCTGCACAGAATCTCACTGCAGTCAGTTCTTGGCCAAAGTCCCAGCTATGACCACGTAGCAAATCAAGTATGAGTGCTTCACTGGGAGTTCACGCACCTCAGGTTACAACTAGCGGGTTTGATTCTGCAAATGCATCCGCAGGGACCTCCCGGAGTCCTGAATTCCTCCAAGGAACATCTATAACTCCAGCTTTGCTACAGTACAGAGCATCAGCGTGCAAAACGAGCCACCCTGGCACCGCTAAGTCGAGCAGCTGCACAAGCTAAGAAGGCATAGCTGCTTCTACAACAATGTGCCCCTGTTCATACTCTCTCTCTACAGGCTTTGGTATCTGAACTGCAGAATCTACTCTGCAAGCACTGCACAGGAAAGTGATTTAGGCACATAAGTCATTTGAAGAGTCTCATCTGGAAAAGTCTTAAGTGTCATATAAACTTTCCATTAATTACTGCTTTGCAGAGACTCTGCACCAAGGAACAAGTCAAGTCACGCTCCAAGCACACTAATGCACAGGGAATGCAGGAAGGGAGTAGCAAGTCACCAATTGCATTTTTATCTTATCACCACTCACTGAAAGATTTTACAATCTGAATCACGATTACAACCTGGACACAGCTTCATTCTTATTGCCACAGCCTGCAAGAGCTCAAAACCCTGCCTGAAGGAGAACGTCCTTCCCGGCACATTCCCCAGCATACCAAAAAGGAAGGCAGGGTTTACCCAGCTGCCTCGACAAACTGATACTAGATCTCTGTCAGAAACGAAACCTGAGGTTCTAACTAGGGTTTTGCTTTTGCTCGCAAGCCTTCTCAGCCCTGCTCCAAAGTGCATGTTTTCACCCAGTTTCCAGAGGATGTGGGGCAGATCCAGCATTAGTCATGAGCAGCACTGATGTCACAGGACAAACAAGGCCATTTTCCACCCCTCTTTCGCCTGCTTGCATCAGGAGAAACAGCACTGATGTGGGGGGCAGGGGAGAGGCCACCCCCCTTCCAAGAGGAAGAGAGCAGTTTCCTCCTCTGTGCAAGAGTGAGCCAGAGGAGATATTGTGTGTAAAACTGGACAGCAGTAACTGGATGGCTTCCAGATACAAAAAAGTTCAGAGAGGCTGAAACTTGCGGGCGGTCACCCATATAATCAACAGTAATGAATACCTCTTTTTTTTTTTTTCTATTCCGTATAATGTAGAAATCCTGACCACAGGATCGTCAACGCTCTGTTGCAGCCGAGGACGACGCATCCAGAATGGGGCTCACGTCTTCAAGTGGGAGCGCAGCCAAGAGCAGGGCTCTGCCTCCCCCGCTCTCAGCACACTAAAAGAAGGATGGTTTTTTTCCCCCAAAAGAGCCACCTGTTAAGGAAATTCTCCCGTGCTTTGAGAGTGCAGCAAGATAGAGGGGCGTAACGCAGGGGTTTCAGGAAGGACACCAGGTTTACAGAGCGCTGGGCAGACAAAGCTGCTGTTCTGCACCACTGATCCCCATCACGTTCCACGCGAGGCTCTAATCTGATCAGCCCCATTACCTAGTCGCAAATTGCATTTCAAATCAGGATTACAAACCAGAAAGTCCAGATGGAAAGCTGCTTCCGACCCCCAGCAATAAAACATGCTGTCGCGAGGAGCATATCGCATCAATTCCAGATATGCTGTCGCGACTAATGTCCTTTCACAAGACAGCATTCCTTGAGATTCAGATTCCTTCCAGTCTCCTTGCCATTTGACAGGTCCTTCCTGGGTTTCCCTGACAGAAGCCATAAACTCACAGTGCTTGATACCAGCTTTGTAAACCTAGTGCTGTCTGGCAGATGGTGAACTCATTTTAATTTCTGTTTAATGGGCAGCATTAGGACAACTCACAAGATAAGTCACTTGGTAAATTGGCAGCAAAATCAGAACCAAGTGCAGGCAGCACAAAGTCCTAGAGGAGGCAGCTATGGCTCAGTCACTCCTCGCTAAAGCTATCTTGACTCACCCTTATGATGCTCTTTGCCCTGTGGATGCAGCTCTTCCTGCTATCTACGTACCCATCCGGAATGAAATAAAAATATTTAGTTGTACAGACCAGAACCTAACTAACATCAACAGCCAGAGTCTACAATCCACAGAGATTAACGTATAGCGAGGGAAAAAAAAAAGATCACAAAGCAGACCTGCTTGGGCTACATCTAAACAGTGTTTTGTCTATTGATGACTCTGAATACAGAATAATTTGTCAGTAAGTGACAAACTGACTTCACAGATCTCAGTAATAAAATGCGATCTCATTTGCCTTCTTTAAAGACATACAGATCATTGAAGAGTCATTTTTGTTCAGCGCATCGTCCCGTGCTCAGGAGGAATGAGAAGGGCTTTCAAGCTACGCCGTGCAGCCTGGGGTTAGAGTTCTCCAGCTGACAGAAGTGGAGTTGAGATGACGCTCTCCCTTTTGGGACTATAATGCAGGATTTAAATCTAGGTCTTATTTAAATTCAATTGAACTTTGATTACCAATGGAGCGGAAGCTATGGACTCGCAGCAAACACACATTTCACCCCGGGCCAGAAAGTCCATTCATTTTCATAGCACATTTGGTTAATCTATTAACTAGCCTTTATTTCCATCAAAACTTGGGAACATGGTTTTGAACACACTGTACAGCAAACAGGCTTTCATCTACAGCTAGACTGTTTAGATATACTGAGCAAAGCAATAAAGGGAAGGGATTTTATTTGTAAAAACATGAGCTATCCCAAAGCCGATCCTGTACAACAACACAGTAAGAGGAGTTTCCTGTTTGGAGAATATCAAGGAGTCGGCATGTCCCAGCCAAAGGCCGGTCCTCAGAGGAGTGAGCAAGTTCTCATGAAAATGGGATAAATGAAATTCTTCCGGCTGCCTGAGACAGCGCACCAACCTGAGTCCTCACTTAGACATTCTGGAAGACACAAATGTTAGTTTTATAGCCAAAGCAAGTCAAACCTACGCCTCTGTTCAGATTCAGCGTTTGTGAAGCCCGACAAACTGCTGTCAGCAACGTGAAATTTGCATCAGCTACTTCCTGTTTCTACAGGCAAAAGGAATAAAGATGGGACAACTAAATTAAGAACATACCACAGTTTATTTCTGAGCTGACACTGGAATATCTCAGGGGATCAGCTACCAGATGATTTCCAACATTTATATCTTCCAAAAGCCCAAAGATTTTTTTTTTTTTGTTTTAAACAGTTCAGCTCATCAAGAGAGGAACTATTTGAAGCAAGACAGGACTCAAATGCCTGATTTTAGTCAGTTGTCAGGACCGGCCACAAACACAAGACAGCTATTGCTAGTCCCAGCAGCTGCCAAGACAGAGATCTCTGCTGTTTATAGTACAACAATACTTGTTGACATTGCTCCAGAACCCATGGTGTCTACTTCTGGTATTTCAGATCTACTTTATTTAGAAAACCAAAAGCACTTAAAAAAATGTATCCATCTGGACCCTATTTAAGCTCTCTCAAATAACAAATCCTACTGAAATCATTGAAAATGTTATTTGGCATTTTTACTCAAACATTAAGAGACGGTTAAAATATCACTTCACTCCACACTAGAGCAAGCGCAAGGACTCCTTTTTCATCACAATTATATGAAATAGGAGATTTGCACTTGCCAGATGCTGTTGCTGCGCTCCTCTCATTTTCATTCCCCGTCAGGGCGATGAATCCACCAGGGAAGTAACGAGGATCTCAGATCTAAGCTAAATTGGATACAGCACCAAGCTCCATATCAGGAATTCAGAGCATCGAACCTCGTCAGCATCCCTCCTGAGCTGTGCCTGCTCAAGCAGAGGCTGCTTGGCTGAACTTTGTTACATGAACAATAGGGGGTATTTTTGGCCTTCAGAAAGCTCAGCAATATTCCGGGGACATGAGGATCGCCTCAGGAAGAGAAAGGGAATACAGGAGTTTCTTGAGGTCACTGATTCTTGGTTTTTCAGCGATGTGCATCAATAGCCCAGGTCTTGGGGAATTCCAGAACCCCATGTGCAAAATCCTGTGACCTGACACACGAAATGTCTGTATCGTTTTTTTTTTCCATTTCACTATCACAAAATCCAAAGCCATCACTCACACATTTATCCTTCCTAATCATCACCAAAACGCCAAAGGCAGAAGAGAAGTCAGCAACAGGCTAAAGACAAAAACCACCCCAAGCCCCGTGAGATGGAGAGAGCACCTGGTATTTGGGAGCACAAACTACAGAAATACCCTCGCCTGAGGCTGCGGCAGGTCAGTCCTGTCGCGGAAAACTGGATGTATCACCCTCCCTGCCCGAGTCACACAGGAGCTGCCGGCCCCGGTAACCCACCAGCCCCTCCGCTTTCCAACCCGCCCGCTCGCCACATCACCGGGGAGAGGCGGCTCTTGACCGAAAGCCACCGAGACGCCCCACGCACACCCCGACCCCGCTTCCAGGGACGGAGCCCGAGCGGCCACAGCGGGCAGGACTGACCGCCTCTGGCTGGGGTTGCGGGGGCAGGTACAGGTCCCCAGTCCGCCCCGCCACCGGGACGGCGTACCCCGCCGCAACGGGCCGAGCAGCGCCGGACCACAGCGGCCCAGACCTCGGTAATTTGTGCCTCCCGCCCCTGCCCCGGGCAGAATTCGGTCGCAGAGACACCCCCAGGCAGGACCCCCGCGGCAGAAAGCCCCGGGGAGGGCCGAAGCTGCCCCTCCCGGTGCCACAGGCGGCGGCGGGCCCCGGTAACAGCCGCCTCGGGGAGTTTTCACCGTTCCGTGACTAAATTAACCCGAAAGCTCCACGTTTAACGGATCTACCCCCAGCAGTCGGGCCGGAGACCCTCCCGCCTCCCTGCGCCCGCCCAGCGCGGCCCCGGCAGAGGCGGACGGAGTCCCCCCAGCCCGGGCGGGCCCGACCCCTCACCGGCGCCCCCCGGCCAGCCCCGGGGCCGAGCGCGGCCGCTGACGGCTCCCCCCGGCAGTCTCCTCCCGCCGGTACCCGCTCCAGGGCAGGGCCCGCGGCCCCGGCGGGGAGCCCCGTCCCCCGCCCCGGCACTCACCTCCCCGCCGCGCTCCCGCTCCGCCGCCGCCCGGCGCCGCCCAGCACCCCCCGCGCCCGCCGCTTCCGGCCCCCGCCCCGCGCGCCGGAAGTGCGCACGGCGCGGCGCGGCGCCGGAGGGGAGGAGCTTCGGTTAGCCACAGCCCTGCGATTGGCGGGTGGGATTGGGGGCGTGGTCGAAGAGGACGAGGGTGGGGTTGAAGGGGCGGGGTCTCGCTTGGGGGTGGGGCCACGGAGGTGCTGGGCAGGGGGCGAGGGGCCGGATGGGACCCAGGGAGGGCCGGGACCCCCGGAGAGGGGCTGGGGGTCTCCGGGATCCTCGAGGTGCCCCAGGCCCCCACAGAGAGGCCGCGGGGGCCTGAGACCCCCAGCGGGGGCAGCCGGGACCCCCCCAGGGCAGGTCTGGGGGAGGGCTGCAGCCCCCCCAGGAGGGACTGTAGGGGTGGTGGGGTCCTCAGGAGGTCTGGGACCCCCTGAGAGGGGCTGGGGGTGGTTTGGGGTGCTGGGAGGAGGCAGGGACCCCTGGGAGAGGGGTTAGGCTGGAGGTCGGGGCTCTAGAGATGTGGCTGGGGGCTGCACCCTGGGTCCCCAGGTTGGGGCTAGATGGGATGAGCCCCCCTTGGGGAGGGGGCTTGTCCCAGCCTTGCAGGGGCAGAACATGGCTGGCGAGTAGGGTGGCCTGGGCTGGGGCTAGGAGGAGGTGGAAGGGACACGTCGGGTCCTCCCAAATGGTGTCTGGCTGTGTCAGGGGGAGCTGAGGTCAAGGCCCCTCCGAGCTACGTGTGGTGGGTGCAGGATGGGAGAAGGGTCCCGCCGGGGAACTGCTGACGATCGAAACAGCTACACCCTTTCCTCAGGGTAGATCCCGGAGGGCTCTGGGCCCCTGAGCGCCAGGGGTGGTTGGCATTGCTGGCTCTGTGCGGCAAAGGTGATTTTACTTCTGGTATGTGCTGGCTCATCCCAAGCATCAAAAAACTCCTGCAAGGCTCCTGTGCTACCCTGGGCACGGAGCACTTTGAAGGCTTGTGCTCACAGACCCTCTTTGATCCGAGGGTCTCAAAGCACTCGGCAGAGGGTGGATAAATATTGTTGTCTCAGTTTTGTTGCTGGAGAGACCAAGAACAGGGTGGCGAAGGGAAAAATAACTCGGAGTCAGGAAGAGGTCCCTGGAGTCAACATGGGATTGTTCCCACGGAAGGCTCCGCTGTCTGCTTTTACCGTTAGGGCAGGACTTGCTCTAAAAAGGTGCGTGCTGCCACGGTTAGAGAAAGGACAGCAGTCCTCCCTGCCTGCTGCGAGGGACCTGGAGCTTTGCTCTGCGTTTTTGGGCCCCAGCAGCCCTGGGGAGGGAGTTGAAGCCCTTAGAGCTGGAGGTCTGTGCAGACAGACAGAGCGCCTGTCCCGGCGAGAGCTGGGACATGTTGACAGGATGGGAAGGAGGAGAAAACGCGGCGAGGTCGGCTGACTTTACCACGGCTTCCTGCCCTCTGCTCCGCTACCATAGATGGTCACGTCTGCTGCAGCGCGGGGTGGAAGCGCGGCCCATCCACTGCCGAGCTCCCGAGCGGAGATCCGGGCTCTGTCTGTGGGATCCCAACCGGGGCAGGCGGGATCAGCCAAGGGCTGGGAGCGGGATTGCCGGGAGCGTGGCTCTGCTGACATCTAGTGAGGTTGTCTCCTCTGGCTTTGCACTCCCTGTGAGCTGGGGAGGCGTTCAAAACCCTTTGAGGGTTTGGTTTTTCTGAGCAGCCAGTGGATAGGAGTTGTATGTCTTCTTGGTGAAGACACAGCTCAGCAATATCCCCCTTCCCCTCCACGCAGCCCCCCCCGGCTCCCAACCACTGCCCTGGCAAAGCACGTGGAGCCAAGCGGGACCTGCACTGCTGCCCTCACATTGTCCTTCCCAGTTAGGCTGAAACTGTAGAGGGGACGAGCTGTTCCCTGCAGTCACCAATGCCATATGCCTGGTTTTCTTGCCTTGTTTTCCACCCTGCCAACACCTGATCTGCCTCTCGCAGCTGTCTCCATCATGATCAGACACCTTAGGATCAACTGACATGATGCAAAATAGAAAATAAGACACAACCCTCTCTTTTCTGTGGAGCCAATGACTTATATTTTATAGCATTCTATACAGTCACGGCAGTGAAGCACCAGCCACGTCCTGCCTCACTGGTGTGAGGGCAGCAGTAATCCTGGTGGGCAGGAGCCACCCTCCTGGGCTGCATCCGTAAGGAGGAAGCGAGACTGGGGAGAGGAACTAGAAACAACCAGAGAACAGGGAGAGGAAGAGCGCTGCTCACCGGGGATATCGCAACCCAGCCCCAGGCCGGTGTGTTTGCTTCTGGGGTGGGTCCGTTCAGCTGAATGTGGTTCCTGAAGGAACAAAGATCAAGTTCCTGGTAAGGCTGGCTCACGGAAGAGCTGCCTGTTTACAGGAGGACTGTAAACCAGGTCAGTGCTCTGTGGGGGATCCCAGTGCCTATAAACCATGCCAGCCTGTGGTCGACACTGTCCTGCCTCCAGGGAAAAGCTTACAGCTTCCCCATGCTGCTGCCAGGTGGTTGGTGCCTTGTCCCCCTTTCCTCCAAGCACCACGGGAATATTTGCTCCTTTTTTTTAGCCATGAAATGGCTAAAATGCCTTTGTGTCCCCTAGACAGCGCCCTTTGGCTTGTTGCAGCCGAAGGAGAGCACTTGTCCCTGCTCTGTTGTGGTGTGAGGAGGGCACTTGTCCGAGCTCCAGCCCAGGTCCTCGTGGTGCTCAGCAGCCTCAAACACGGTCCTGGCAGGGCCTAAGGCAGTCTTGTGCTTTCAGAGCTCCCTGAGCCATCTCTGGTTAAGGGTGACCCTGAGCGCTGGCCTGCACACAGCATTTCATCTCCCAGCAAAGCAATTTAAAGATTCATTCCTGGGAAAAGGTGTGGGTTTTTTGGGGGGGGGCGGGGATAGCAGGAAACCACCTTACTGCCCCATCACTTTCTGGCCACGTACTGCAGCGCCTTGGCTGCTTACATCCTTGGAAAAGGTGGTTTTGCAAAACATTAACTAAAGCCCACCAAAACGCATCGGTAGCCTTCAGTCTCTATTTGCAGACAAAGCAAGTGACCTCAGCCAGGTGGCACAGGCAAGGTGACCCCTGGGGACAGCCGTACCCCAGCAATGCCTCCGTCCTGCGCCCCTCGGGCTGCGCAGCTGGCTCTGGGTTAACTCTGCCTTCCCCAGCTGGTGGCAGAGCCCAGCCTGCCTGGGGAGGGGGACCTGCTCACCACGACCCGCTGGCCAGCACCCCTGTCCTGAGCACAGCCCTGCTCTGGCAATCCTGCTTCTCCCCAGAGCTTCCCAGGCTGAGCTGACTTCCAGCTGGATCTGTTCCCCCATCCAGCCCGCCGGAGACTGTACCAGCGCAGCGGGGTGGCTGTGCTCTGACAGCCCTTTCCATGGGAGCCCGTGCTTGGTTCAGCTTGAAGTGCCTGTGAAATCACCCCGCCCTGGGTGATTGCTGCTGCAGCGTGGGGCACGCAGGTCCCTCCAGCCCAGGGGTCAAGGGAAAACCGTCCCCACCAGCAGCTGTTTGAAAGTTTCATAAATCTCTTCCCGCTGCGAGATAAACCTGAGGCTCTTTGTCCTTTCCCTGGGAATAAGGAGGGGGGTTATTCCTTGCCCTCTACAAGGAGAGAATTTTCACACTTCCAGTTATCCCCTGTAGGGTAAACAGACACAGCACGGCCGCTCTCACCTCGGGGACTGTCCCTCCTGCTGCCTCACCTGGAGGGGGGGGGACCTGCCTCTTGGCAAAGTCACCCTCGGTGACAGAGGATATAAGTGCAATTTTGCAGGTTCATGTGCTGCTCTTCGGAGGCCACGACTGTTTGCTGGTTTTGTCCCCTCCACAGTCACCTCCCAGGACAAGTGCCCTGCAGTTGTGGTGAACATCTGGCTGTGCCCCGTCACCTCCCAGCCCCCTCTCCACCTTCCCCCTGGCACATCCAGCCCTGATGGCATGGCACTGGCTCACCTCGGTGCTGCCCTGTGGTGCGGCCAGGGCAGCATCCTCCTGAAATGCCCCTCAGAGAGATTTGTGCTTCAAGAGAGGCAGAGCTGCCCACCAGTCTGGGCTCAACCATGTGCACTGGGAGCACTGGGTGCTGGCATCCAGCAGGTTTCCCCAGGGCTCAGGGTGAGCCTTGCAGCTTGACCAGAGGCTCTGGGAAAGGTATGGGGTGCACCAACGTACTCTGATGAGTGTCAGTCGAGAGAGGGATGCCCACAGCAGCCTGCCCTCCCTGCTGAGCGAGCCCTGGGTGCTGGGACCTGGGCCTGCACCCCTGCCGGGCTCTTTCTAGGAGCCCCACTGCTCACATGCGCCTTCACCAGGGTGTAATGAAAGGCTCTTTCCCTTGTGAACAAAAGGGACCAGATAACCTGGTTCCCCGAGCAGAACATTAACCCTCTGCTCCCTTCCAGCATGGGCAACGATGCTCCCCTAGTTCAGGAAAAGGCTCCCCAAGCCCCTGGCACCAGACCAGTAGCCCCTGCCCCAGCTGGCCTGGGGAGCCCCTTAAAGCCCATCAGCTGGGAATCAGGGCTGGTTCCCAGCGCTCACAGATGGTTCCAGGGCAGCACAGGCCCAGCCCATATGCCGTTAGAGGCATCAGCTCAGCAGGTGCTGAGCACGCAGCTGACACCCTGCATTTTCCATGCTCTGGCTTTGATTTCGCAGGGCCAGCACCAACGCGTGGCTCTCCCGTCCGGCGCAGAGGGCACAGCAGCGATGTAACCCCAGCTCTGCAGGGAGGTGCTTCCCAGACGCGCGGGTGCATTTGCTTCATCATCAAGGTTAGTGTGGATTAAGCCATAGCACAGCTGCTGCTGGAGGCCAGCGGTAGGCGCGGGCAGCACCTCCCCATGCGGTTCTGGCTGGGAAGACTTCCCATGCCAGAGAGGCTTTCTTCATGCTTGGAGTGAAAGCCCTCTGTAATCACAACTGAAGCAAGATGTGGTCTCTGCTTCAAGGCTGGAGTTTTGCCCAGGGCTCAGTGCTATCAACTCCCATGGTCATTTCCCCCCCCGCCATCTATTTTCTTAAAAGCCTCAGATAGAAGAGGTGTGCTCAGCGAGGAACGTCTGGGCCCCCGTTCAAGCTCAGTAGCTTCTAGTCTCTTGAGCTGGCTGCAAAAAACCTGAACAGAGACTCCCTGTGAACCCCGCAGAGCCGAAAAAGAGGAGGCAAAGAATGAAACGTCCCTGATTTCTGTTGAAACACTTTGAAAAGAAAAGCTAGCAGCAATCTTTCAAATCCTTGGAGACAGCAGTGCTGCCCACACCCCTCGGAGGCAGCCAGGTCATAGCAATGGCCAGGATGACTCCTCGCAAACCCGGCCAGACACAGGGCAGGGGTCAGTACATTTGCAACAACCTCCAGCTCCGTGCTTGGCTGGAGCACTGCCGCCCTCCTCCTCTCACGGAGGGTGCACGTGGCACCTACCTGCCCTGCCACAGGGGCTTCAGAGAGCACTGGCTTTGTCCTGCCCTTGTTCCTTGCAAGCTCCATGCCTGGGGGAGCTGGGAGCACCCAGGCCAAGGCTAACGCTGCCTCTTGCCCTCTGCTCAGCACAAAGCCTGCTCCCAGCCTCCTTGCATCACCCCTTTTGCTTCTTTCCATGACCCCCGCCATGGTGGCAGAGTGAGGCCCAGTTAAGTGTTCCTGGCTAAGGTCTAATCCCTCTGGCTATTTTTAAAACCCCATGCTCACTCCAGTCCTTTGTACCCAAATGTGGAACAAAGGATGAGCCATCCTTCCCCCGAGCCCCCCCAGCGCAGAGGGGCCGCTCTCAACTCAGGCACCGACCCCACAAATTTCTCAGTGTGACAAACGTGCTTAACAAAAGGCAACAGCCCTGTCCCCCAGCGCAGTGGCCATGGGGACAGAGCAGCAGAGCTAGCACAGTCCCCTCACACTGGGGATTTGCCCCAACTGTACGGGTGGCTGCTTCATCTCTGGTGCATCCTCCCTGTGCTTACTCCAGCCTGCTTTCCCCCTCTGCATTACACTTGCTGCAGGAGCGCGGTGCTCCCGCTGAGCGGGGAGGGCAGGGCTCTCCCCATTTCTGCTGCGGAGAGGGGAATGCAAGAGCAAGGAATAAATATCCACCAAGATTAGCGCTTGCACGGCACTCTGTCCTGGGAGAAAGTGTTGGGTGTCACCCACAGCCTGCATTCCCCTTCTCTCCGCTCCCCAGCTGCCTCTCCTGTTTCCAGCCCTGGGTTCACAGTGTCCGCAGCCAGCGCTTTCATTTCATTCCTCTCTCCACCCCCGTTCCCTCTTGAAAACGAAAAGATAATAGAGCCTTTGTTGGGTTTTGCAGCACAGGCACCGAGCAAGGAGCCACACAGGGGTAAGTGGCTGCCGGGCACGACCGCCTGCCTGGATTATGGCATTCCTGCACCTTCGGCTCAGGGGAAAGTCAATCCTGCGCCCTATGGCACGTAAAGGGACCCTGGGCTTGCTGACACCCACAAAAAAAGCAGCCAAACAAAAAGTCCTCCACACCCACACTGCTGACTTCCCCCACTTTTATGTAAATTAATATTAATAGGTCCTTGTTCAGTTTCTGTACAGATATATACAAATAGGAAATAGTTTCATATTTACATTATTAAGTTAATTAGGCTCTATAAAAAAAGAACAGCTTTCCAAATTAGTGTCGTATGTACAGACAGCAGAGGTGAGCTCACGTCCTTGGCGCGGTCACATTGACAGTGTAATGTACACTAACCATTACCCCTGGTCCCACAGGCGGTCAGCCCCACGCGGGCCGGGCGCAGACGGGCAGCGGGCACGAGTGTTACGAGCAAAAGGATCCCGCGCCGGGGTTTTCTGCTCTCCAGGACCCGGCAGGGAATAGTGCTTGTTTCTTTTGAGGCACACAAGTACCACAGGGTCAATTCGTGTAATGTACACTACCAGCGCTCTGTGGATCCCGTGGAAGGCACAAGACCGGCACAGATCTCGTGTTCGAGTCGGTGGATGCTCTGCACGGCTTCCCCCAGGCGCTCCTCGACGGCGCACACCTACAGCGGCACGAGGCTGCTCCAGCCCCGGAGGGGTCGAGTCCTTCGGAGAGCCCCGGTGTGAGCAGACGGACCCAGCCCGGGGTCACACGATGCTGGCCAGTTCTGTGTTGTCCGACTCGGAGCTGCTGTTGCTCTCCTCCCTGGGGGCAAAGGGTTGGGGAGGAGGCATGGAGTGAGCCATGGAGCAAGCCTGGCTCCGAGCAGACCTCTGCCTTGGAGCACAGGAGCCTCCGAAGGGCTTGAGCGGGACGGTACCGCCTCGCGCAGTTCCTGAATGAGTTTTCTTTAGCAACTGGGGCGGGTTCCCCGTTGATCTCAAACACTTCACGCCATCTCTTGGAAAGTCGGGATTGGGCAAACAAGCCAGCCCATCCCTCACCCCACCACCCACGGGTCCTGGAGGATTCCTGGACAAGTCACAGTGTGTCACAACCCGTCTAGGCCTGATCCTGCCCCCACACACCCCACTGGCATGCCGTGCTTGCTGCCTGCATCGCACAAGCTAACGCTCACCTTAAGTCCTGCAGGGCTTTCTTGTTTTTCCTCCGCTTCTCCTCATCGATGGGGTACAGCTTGAACAGGAGCAGGCCCAGCAGGATCAGCCCCACGGGCACGGCTGACACCAGCATCTTCAGGGTGAAGTTCACCTCGCTGGGCTGGGAGCAGCCCCGGGTCTGGTACCCTGCAAAGCTGCAGACAGAAAGGCACCTTCAGGCAAAGGAAACTGAGTTTGTAGGAGACAAACCTGTCCCTGCAGGTAGATGTTTGTGGAGCCACAGCTGGATTTAGACCCCCCCACCTCCCCCCCAGCCCTGGGGAAGCAGAGGTGCCTGGATGCGGAGGCACCAGACTTGCCTCCCTCCCTCTTCCTCGGCTCCCACGCAAAAACTCACTCTAAGCTGAGTGTGGAGATGCCCAGGGAGACGCCAGAGGTGAACTTGGTGAAGAAGACATAGAAGGAGAAGAAGATGGCTTCATGGCCATGGGAGTCAGGGTGCTGCAGCTTGAAGTCATCTATGACGTCCGGGAGCATGGACCTGTGCGGAGAGCGGAACGGTGAACATTAGGACAGAGCCAACAAAGCATCTCCTCTCCCTGCTGAGAGGATTTCCCTCCAAGAGCCCCATCTTGCGCTGAAAACATTGCAAAAAGGCCTCCCAAGGATTTCTAACCGCTCCAGCAGGCCCTGGAAGCGCCTTGCCCAGCTCTCGGGGTGCAGTGCCGAGAGCTCCAGGACCCCGCACTCACCAGGGCAGGAGGAAGGCGGCTGCGACGCTGATCCCAGCTGCAATGGCCACGATGTAGGTGACGATGAGGTTACTGTCCAGGACAGCCACCATGATGAGGAAGGGAATGGCAGACTGGATAGGGGACAGAAACCGGGTTGTGTCAGCAGTGCCTGACCCAGACTCCTTAGCCTTTCCCCTTCCCTCCCGTGCATGCCAGCCCTCCGACCGCAGGGAAAGCCGGGGAAGCAGCAGTGCAGCCTTCCTCCCAGAGCCCCGCAGTGGCCACTTCTGCTGGCCTTAGCCACATCCGCGACAGCACAAGTGGCAAGATGAGGGACAGGCACCAAATCATCATCATCATCATCACCCCTGCCCAGCTCCGGGCCCTCTCGGGGGGACACAGCTCTGCTCACCCCATGTGGGAAACACCATCCTCACGTGCACCTCTGTGCTGGAGGGGACCCACTCACCGAGATGCCCACGTAGACAGCAGTCTTCTTCCCGAAGCGGGTAAGGAACCACTGCCAGAGGGGAATGGTCAAGGTGGCCGAGAGCTATAGGAAGAGAAGGGGGTCATGGTGTCGCTTGCTGGCTGGGCTCTTTTCTGGGGAAAAAGCTCTTCCCAGCAAGGAGCAGCTCCTGGGCACAGACTCCTCCATCACGTTTCCAGCTTTTTCCAGCACGTCTGATTTCCACACACTCCTGGGGCTGGCATGCAGCCACACTGCCTGCTCCTGCCCTCACCTGCCTCTGCTCCCGGGAAGGAGAGCTCGCAATTGGAGCGGGTGCATGGGGCCACCTCCCTCCCTGGTGCGGAGCACCCTGGCACCCGGTCCTCAGGGCACCCGGCAGGTGCCAGCACTCCTGCCTAACAGAGGGAGGACCCAACTCGATCCTCGGTGCTGGGAAGGGACCTGATCTTGTCAGCGCTGCCTGCAGACAGCATGGCCAAGAGCCAGGTTCTATGGGGACCTTGGCACCTTGGACCTCTCCGCCCCACTGAGCAGGGAGGGTGGGAAGGGCTCCCAGGGATGAGGCAAGCTGGCAAGGGCTCGCAAGGAGCTGTTTTGCTCCATCTTCCTGGCAGTAAACACTGAGGTCCTTTTCTTGAGGTGGGGGGAAGGGAGATAAGAGGCAGGATTTGGACAAAAGGCCCCCACGGCTCCTGGTCTCCCCCATCTCTGGCCGCCTTCACACAGGAACAAAGGCCTCGCTGTTCCTGCCAACCCGCCCGGCCTTTCCAGGACATTTGGCAGCTCCTTCTCCCTCCCCTCCTCCCAGGGGACCTTCGGTCACTGTCCCCACGGTGGACTACCGCAGCCCCACGGCCTCCCTCCCCTCAGCCCATGGAGCACCCATCCCATGCCAGCTCCCGGGGAGGACCCCCGGGATGCCACCGCATGCATCGCACCACAGTCCCAGCCCCGAGGGGCTCCAGGATGAGGCCATACGCACCATGATGGCCAGGAGAATGTTCTGGAACTCGTTGCGGAAGCCCAGGGTGTAGGTGCAGAAGAGGGCAAAGTTACCCTCCAGCAGCTGCGGAGGAGGCAGGCAGTGATTAGGGGGGGACGGGTACCCCAGCCACCCCAGAGTCAGGAGCTCCTCCTCGCAAGGCTGCGCCCAAGGCGCGAGCAGGGGAAGAAAGCGGCCATTCACCGACCCATCCAAGGGCACAAGGCCACATCCTTCTTCTCTGCCCGGGGCAGCTCCGGTTCTTTGAGCTGCCACCTCACATGCTCCCAGCCCGCCAGGTCCTGTTTGGGCCCTACGTTGCTCGTCCCCCAGCCATCCCCGAGCCGTGCTGCTGCCATTCCCTCTCCCCCATCCTCCAAGCCCAGCTGTGCTTACCATGAAGGCCAGCGAGGTGAAGAGGAAGCCGGCGATGAGCTTGATGTAGGCACCATGGTTCATCACCAGCTTCAGCCCTCGGAAGAAGGAGACAGGCTCGTCCGACTGGAGCTCGGAGGACTCTGGGGAGCAGAGCAAATCAGCCCATCATTAAACCCACTGAAACAGCACCCTTGGGTGCAAGGGGTGCAGTGCCTCGTGCCTGCTGCTGAGCACCCTGCACAAGCCCCTGCCCACCTAGAGCATCACACCCCAAGGGAGTCAAGGGCAATGCCTGCCGGCATCTCCCTGCCCTCATCCAGGGGTCCCTCAGCCCCCCAGAGGGGACAGGATGGCCTGGCTGAATCGCCCAGGATAAGCAGAGCTGGTCGCAAAGCAGAGGGAGGGAAGGACAGAAGCTACTGGACTTTGGATATCACCTCACCCCGGGATGCCCTAGCTGGCACTAGCAACCTTGGCCAGACAAAACTGCAAGATAACATTTATCTCTGGCACTGCAGAGCAGAGAGCTAAGTCCTCAGGGCTGTGCTGTAACGTACCCTGGAGATGCTCTGGCCTCCTGCCCACCGCACTGCCCTTCTGCAGAGCTTTCCCCAGGCCCCCACACCCGACCTCAGCTCTACCTGCCCCTCTCCTCTGGTCCTTGACCCACGAACGAGGGGCCGAGAGGAGCCAGGCTCCTGAGGAGCCCCTGGCAGGAGCCACAGCG
The DNA here is from genome assembly GCF_964195595.1 of Calonectris borealis. NCBI lineage: Eukaryota > Metazoa > Chordata > Aves > Procellariiformes > Procellariidae > Calonectris > Calonectris borealis. The sequence goes on along the minus strand of NC_134336.1, from coordinate 3,443,620 downwards.
TTTCCACAAGTCCGGAGTATTCCATCATGTCTCAAGCCTCACCTCTCTTCTCCCGCACGCCCACCGACAGGATCATGGCACAGAGGATGTAGAGTCCCCCGATGACCCCTGCAGCGATCATGTAGGCATTTCTCTGTGTAAGAGAGGAGGGAACGGTGAGAGAGGGGGCTCGTCCCAGGAGCCAGCCTGGTCAAAAAGGCAAGGCGAGTATGGCAGGGACTGCCAGCAGGTCCCCCCAGCTTACTGTGTCTGTGAGCGACCCGGTGTCATGGGTCATGTTTAGCTCCTCCATGGCCACTGAGGAGTTGGTCTTGCCAATGAAGAGGGGGCTCTCGATGCAGGGAGTAACCACCTTGCCCACGATCTGGCCCTGGATGGCGGTGCCCAGCACGGTGCCCAGCACTTCCACTGTCATACCTGGAGGGAAAGGCCAGCAGGACTGAGCACAGCCAGGGCATGGGTGCAAAACCCTTCTCCACAGCAGAGCCTCCCCAGCTGCAATTCATTGCCCTTCACCAGGAGAAATGAGCCAGCCTAGCTCTCCTACAGCTCCCTCCAAATCACCAAGTGATAAAGCCTGTGCTACACAGGGAAGGGGAGTGTCTGCTGGGGAAACTGAGGCAGGGAGCGAGGCCAAGACTTGGTCATGCTGCTCCCACTGCTGTATGACAGAGCAGGAGCAGAGACTTGGGGAGCTCAGATCCCCCATCATCTACTCCAGGCATTTGGCCATAACAGGGACCACCTTCCCATCATCCCAGCTCTCACCAGACCAGACAAGGATGTCTTCTAGAGGAGCCGGGGAAGAGGAATGGGAAGAGATGGACCAGCTGCAGTACAAGTCCTGAATGGTGATCATCACCCACCGTCCTTGGGGTGGGGTGTGAGCAAACGAACCCTTCCAGCAGGGCATCTGGAGGAGGATCACGCCCCAGCGAGGGCTGCAGCAAAGGAGCTGAGCACCAGCTGCTCCCTGGCCATGGCGAGGAAGGGAAGGAAATACTCTTACGGTAGGCAGTGGCCGAGTCCCGCTCGCTCTGCTCCCTGCTGATGAACATGGTCAGCGCTGAGTAGGGCACGTGGAAGCACTGCAACGGCACGAGGAGAATTAGCTCAGGGATGGGAACCTGCCCCTCTGTGTAGCTCAGCGAGGTGAAGGCAGGAATTCATCCTCTCCATCCTTCACCCACTGGTCCTGGTATCTGCAGAGCCCAACTCACCGTCACAAGGGTCTGGAAGATGCAGTAGAAGATGAGGTACCACATCACTTGGCCTCTGGAGAAGTCCGGCACAAACCAGATGAGAAAGTAGGAGATGACGGCAAATGGGGTGGAGAAGATGATCCTTTGGGAGAACACAGTGTTAGCCTCGCGGGCACACAGCACCTGGGTAACCCCACCAGCCCGGCTCTCCCCGCTACCACACGTCCAGTGGGGTTCCGGCATCTGATTTTGGGAGGTCCTGAGCTGCCCTGGGGTGGCCCACCCTGCTCCAACACTTTGACAGGAGGTGGTTGCCACAGGGGTGATTTAGACCAGGCTGAAGGCAGCAGCTCAGGTCTCACAGGGTGGGAGGTGGAAGAGCTGACTCAGACTTCCAGGGAAGAGCTTTATTTACAAAAACAGACATCCCTGCTTCAATGAAAGGGATTGATTTGCTCCTGCCTTCAGCTTCCACCCCTGGCCCCGACCTCCCCCCCAGGCAGCACCGCTGCGTGTTCAGCGGGGTGTAATCACCTCCCTCATCCTGGCAAGGGCTGGGTTGCAGCCAGGCAGCAGAGCCAGGCAGCACAGCCCTGCTCCCCAGCCCCACGGGCCCAGCAGAAAAATGCCTCTCACCAGCTTGGCTTTGCTGCCAGCCCCCCTGAGCCCTGGTCCTGCGGTCACCTCTGTTCCGCTGGCAGGGATGGGGCAAACCACCAGCCAGCAGCAGACTGGCTCCTTCTTCCACCCCTGCCCCTCTTCCCGAAGCTGCGGACACAGGGACACGAGATGCAAAGCGCAACAGAGGATTGGAGGGGATTGCTCAAGCGCTGGGCCTTGGCAGCAGTCCCAGCAGGACCAGCCAGCGAGGGCAATCGCAGCGGGAAGCCACTCAGAGCATCTCTCCGCTTCATCCAGCACATCTCACCACCTTTGTCCTGCTGCAGCCCAGAGGGGGAGCAGCTCTGCCCTGCACCAGCAGCCTGAGGACACCACAAGCACCCAGGTCCCCCCATCACTCAGGAGGGCACGGGAGGAATTCCTCCTCCTGGAGGGAAGGGAGCCAGAGGTTGAGGTTGCACCCACATCTGTTTAGGAGACTGAGTTTGCCTGGGGATTTGCAAGCACCCTGCACTCCACAAACTACCGGATGGAGGCTGCGTCCTGGAGTGAAGCCAGCAGAACCGGACACGGGACAGAGCCATGCACGGTCAGGGCTGGCCCTCTGCCGCTCCACTGCCAGGGTACAGCGAGATCTTTCCATCCGGGCTGACGTACAGGACGCAAAGTTTAAATTTAAAGTTGGGGGCAGGGGGGGGGAAGAGGGAGAAACCAAATCTCCATGGATGGAGAGCCGGCAGAGGCATTGTACAGGACCCAACACATGCACATTTTTCCGTGCGCACGTCACCCCGGCGGGGGGAGGAAAGGGGCGAGCCGGCTCCAGCCACTCCTCTCCCGCGCGCTTATCGCCTCACACATACGTGGAGGCAAGGGAAATTTTGAATGAGTCACCGCAGCCGCGCGGCGGGAACCACGTCACGCTCGCCATGGGCGCCAGCGCATACACGCTGGAATCCCCTGCGGGCCCACCCCAGCACTGGGACCAGGGTGCTGAGCCCTGGCCAGGGCTGACCGGCAGCTCCTGGCAGGGACGGAGAAGTGACTGCGAGTTACCCCTGACCGAGGCCGAGGTGATTAAGAGGCTCGGAGGAGGCAGCCGTGACGCGCTCGCCCGCTCATTGGCCGCGGCGCGATGGTGTGTTCCTTTGTGCCACGGCTCGCACACCCCTTCCCGGCCCGGCGGTTAACTGTTTGCAAACGGCTGCTGCCCCGGAGGAGGAAGGTCAAAACTGAGGCTCTTCAGTCACCAACGCATCAAGGAAAAGTTTGGGCCCCGGGAAGTCTGGGATGGTCGAGGAAACAGGGACCTGCTCAGGGCTGGGGACAGAGCAGGGTCCCCGCGGCCCGGGGAGAGGAGGAGGCAGCCGGTGGATGAGCTACTGGGACAAAACATGCCAAAAAGTGTTTCAAAAAGAACGAACTGAAAGGGAGAGAGCTGATGGCCCTCGAGGAAGGTCTCCTCTCCCTTCCAAGGGGCCAGAGCAGCCCCGAGCTTTGAGCTAGAGCCGCCGGCAGCTGGCTGGGGCTCAGCCTCACAGATCAGACCCTTCAGAGCTCGGCAAAAGCTTTGGACAATAAACCCTCGCACACAGGGGGGATCCACAGGGTCACTTCACGGGTGCTGAGGGTTGGGGTCAGGCAGCAGCCTCTGAGGCTACCCTGCAGCCACGTGCTGCAGCGCCTGCGGCTCCTGGCTTTGCATGCAGGGAAACTGAGGCAGAAAGCAGCTCCACAGCCACACCAGCCTGGGGCTGTGCAGCCCTACACAGCCAGCCGCATCGTGGCCGATGAACCCTGAGTTCAGGAGGTTTAAACTCAGCTCAACTCCATCCAAACTGGACTCAGCCAGTTGCCCTTGAGCCATGTACAACAGCAGCAAGCTCCTCACAGCCGGCTGCCCCGGCACTGTTGGGGGGCCCAGCGCAAGTCAAAAGCTCTGGCTAATTTTAACAAAGCAGGAGCCGTTTGGAGGAATGCAGCCACTCCATCCCCACCCCCTGCCTCGAGGACGCGAGATTACAGAGAGCGGAGCCGCGGTGGCCATCCAAGCGCGTGGCTATCCCGCGCAGCCCTGCCTGCACGCCCAGGCAGCTCCGTGTGGGCAGCCCTGCTCTAATCTCCAGACCCCAGACCCCGCCACACGTGCGGCTGCAGGGAAGCTATTTCAGGCCATGCATGGAGCCTGGCTTTAACAACAGCCGACTGCCACTGCCCAGAGCTATTCCAGGAAAGCCCGGAAGCAGAGGGTATAATCTGCGGGGGAAAGGACTGCAGCCCTCTAATTCCACTCCCCCCATGCCCACCCCCTTTGCTGCATTGTATTTCAGCAATCCCACAGGTGCCCAGGACATGGGTTATTTTAACGCAGGACATGCCACCATGTCCACACTTAGCCATTAGCACCCTGCAATGCTCCCTGTCCCGCAGAGGGGCAGGTGTTTATGGACATCCTAAGTCTGCCCTGGGTGCAGGCACGAGCCCTTTGGAGCTTCGCAAACCCCAACCCATCTGCTCCGACTCCCTTTGCTCAGCACCCCGTTCCCAAGGGCAGCGGAAGCACCCACGTGCGGACACCCAGATCCATGACAGCTGTTTTCCTGTCAGAAGAGCATCCCCGTGACTGTCAGCTGGCACCACCGCGCATCAACCGCACACACCCCCGTCCCTCCTCCCTATGGCTGCGATGCCACCTGCTCCGCTGGCAACGTGGCCCTGCCACCGGCCAGGGCTCAGCAACCGCTGCAGGAACAAAGTCCAGCATCGGAGCATGGCATCGGGGCAGCTCTCAGGGAGGCTGGAGCTCCTGCGGGCGCAGTGACACGGAGGACAGCTGGGTCCAGCTCATATGGGGACGGCTTGGGACTGGTCAAAGTAACAGGAACAGACTTGAAGCCCCAGCTGTTGGCAGCACCGTGAGCTTTTTGGGGTGCTTGGCACCTCACCTGGGTGAGATAGGGTGTCAGCATGTCCTGACCTGCAAACCTCACGGCAAGGGACACCCAAAGCTGACTGGAAGCTCTGTGACACATCAGGTAAGGATGCTGAGTGCTACAGGCACCTCTTACCAGGGCATCAGGCGGCCAAAGCGGGTCCATGATGTTTTGCTGATGAAGAAGCCCACCATGGGGTCCGTGATGGCGTCCCAGGCTCGTCCCACAAACAGGATGATGGAGGCATAGAAAGGGTCCAGCTACAGGAAGAAGATCTTGTGTCAGGACACGCAAACCCCCGTGCCCCCGGCTGCCCTTCCTGAGCTCCTCAAGACCTTCCCAACTGTACTGCAACCCCCCTGCCATTTGGGAGCAGCGGACGGGTCCCTCGGCCTCTCACCCTTGTTCAGCGGGATTTGAGGCACGGTGACCCAGTCCCTCCCAGCGCTGCCCCACCGTGCTCTTTCCACACCAAACTCCTGCTGCCTTGGAGCAGAGCTCCCTAAAACCCACCCCACAGCCAGCACGAGGGTGCCCCACAGGCACTTCTCCCTCCCCATTTCACACCGACCCGGAACACTGCGGGTTTGTGGAACAGATCCTGCGTCCCGCGGGACGGACACCACAAGCCCGTTTCATAGCCTGAGGCACGGAGCAGCCACACGGCTCCACGCGTGGGGCCGGCCCAGTGGAAACCCACAGCCCTCGGACCGACGTCCACGCAGGACCGCGACTCCTCGTGACCGACACACACTCCCTTACACCCCGGCGGGTCGCACTGGGCGCGCCCGCCTGGCGGGCAAAGCGGCACCGGGCACCCCCCACACCGGGGGCTCCGGCCCCCCCCCAGCCCCGGTCCCAGCCCCCCCCGGCCCCGGCCGTACCTGCGCCACGTCCAGCAGGTAGATCTGGAGGAAGAAGCCGAGCGCGCAGCCCGTGATCTGGTAGGGGGCCCCCCCGACGGCGTAGCACAGCTTGCTGCACACCGACAGCCGCTCCCGGCTCTCCTGCAACCGGGCTCGGCGTTAGCGCGGCCGGGCAGCGCCCCCCGACCCGGCCCGACCCGACCCGGCCCGGCCCTTCCCATCCCATCCCATCCCATCCCGTCCCGTCCCGTCCCGGACCCCCCGAGCCCGGTCCCGCCGCGGCCCGGAGCTCACCCTGCGGCGGGGCTGGCGGCAGGCGGGCGGCAGGAGCCCCCCGGCCCCGGCCCGCTCCGCGCCGCCGCCCCCGGCCATGCCGTGCGCGATGAATGGGGCCGCGCTGCCGCCCGCGCGGGCCTTGTACCGGCAGCGCCCCGCCCCGGGAGGGGCCGCGCCCGCCCCGCTCCCCGCCCCCGCCTCCCGGCGCAGCGGCCTCCTCCTCCTCCTGCCCCGGCCCTTCCTCCAGCCCCCAGCTCCTTCCCCCCGTCCTCCCACCCCTCCGGCCCCACCCTTCCTCCAGTCTCCTCTGTTCCCCATCCCTCAACCCCTCATCCTTCCATGCCCCCATCCCTCCATTCCCCCATCCCTCATCCCTCCATTCCCCCATCCCTCATCCCTCCATTCCCTCATCCCTCCATTCCCCCATCCCTCCATTCCCCCATCCCTCATCCCCTCATCTTTCCATTCCCCCATCCCTCCATTCCCCAAGCCTCCATCCCCATCCCTCCATTCCCCCATCCCTCATCCCCCAACCCTCTATCCCCATCCCTCCATCCCACCCACGCCATCCCTTCCCTCCATCCCAGCCCTTCATCCCTCCATCCCTTCCCTTCCCGCATCCCGCCATCCCTCCATTCCCCCCACGCCATCCCTTCCCTCCATCCCAGCCCTTCATCCCTCCATCCCTTCCCTTCCCGCATCCCGCCATCCCTCCATTCCCCCCACGCCCCCCAGGTGCCCCCATTGCTGGCAGAGGCTGAGCAAACACCACGTTGCCCTACAAGGGGTCAGGGCTGCAGAGGCTCTGTCACCCTCCCAGTCCCATGGGTTCCCAGTGATACCATCCAGTGAGGGCTGGGGACTGGAGACCCTCAGTGCCAGCCCCAGTGTGGCCCCCCTCTCAACCCCCCTCCATATGGGACCATCAAAGGGACCGAAGTGAAGCAGGACCCCCCCCAGCATCAGCTCCCATGGCCCCTGGCTGCTGCACAACAGCTTCAGTGGGTGACAGTGGCTCCCGGGCCGCAGCACCTCTCCCTGGGCCACCTGCGGTGTCCCCTGCACCAGATGGCCACGTGGACATCGATCCCAGCACCTCTCAGCTGTGCATACTGGCGGGCACACGTATGCCTGTGCCAGTGCCATGTCACAGTGAGAGCCACCAACTCTGCTTGGCTCATCTGACCAGGGTTCAAAGATCGCCCTGAGATGTGCCGCGAGATGGGGCTGCATAATGGGGCCGAGCCAGCGGGGCCAGCGTGGCACTCAGTGCTGTCGCTTGATTGCCACTTGGAGCTGGACTTGGAGCTGCCCTTGCATGGGGACAGGGACAGGCGGGGAGGATAGGCAGGCAGGACGGGCAGCTGGCACCGAGCAGGGACCTGGGATGCAGCAGAGCCCGAGCGGGCGCTGGGGACGAGCGGTGCGGGTGGCCCTGGGCATGGAGTGGTGGCTCAGCGGTGGCACAGCAGCTCTGGGCACTCCCCAGTTTCGGGAGCACTGAGCTGGTGTCACCATTGACTCACGGTTTCCGGCCCCTCATACAACGTGTGCAGCAGGTTCCCCCTGCGCTGCCACGCGTCACAGCCCTGCGCCCGGCCGCGCTGGGCGCTCAGGGATGCCACCCGCCAGGGAAGGGGGCCCGTGCAAGGCTTCAGGCTGTCCAAATTTGTTCAGTGACACAAAATACCCTGAAGCAAGGTGGGAGTGAGGTGTGGGCAATGCCGCTCGCCTGGCAGGTTTGGCAGAGACCTACCTCGGGCTCCTCGCCCCGCTGTGCCGTGCTGGCTCAGGTGCATCTGGCAGCGGGAGCCCCAGGGCAGACACCCCGGTGGGAGCTGGAAGCATCAGAGCTCGGGAGATCGGGACGAGCATGGTGATCCTGCACTCAAGTGAGCAGCACAAACAGTTTAAAGGGTCTCGGTTTCGGGATTTAAGGGGTCTCAGTTTAGGGGTCTGTGCTGCCTCCTGCTCCGGGTGCCAAGAGGAGTGTGTGGCAGTGCCATGTAGCTGTGGCCAGCTTGTTGCTGGCTGTGGGTGGTGGTGTGGAGCAGAGGGCCCTGGACACCTCCTCGCTGGGGATGACCATGTCCCTGAGCAGCCACTGGGGACATCCACACGAGTCTGTGTCCCTGCCTGAGCCCAGTCCTGCGCCACCCCCAAAGCACAGATTTGGGTACCCCAAAGCACTCTGTTCCTCCGACACACGTAAGCAGGGATCTGCCGGGGAGGCATGTTTGGGTCAGCACCCTCCAGGCTTGGTGCGGGACCCCTGCTCTGTGCCTCAGTTTCCCTCACTACAGAGAAGACCTCTTGCACGGGAGCAGAGGGGACTCCCATGGTGGCACTTGCCCACCCTGGAGGGCCCGGGCTCCCGCAAGACAGGGTAATCTTGTCCTCAGCTCCCATTGTGTTTGCCCCCAGCACTATTGCTCTACTCCCTTTGTCCCAGGGGCTCCTCAGCTCCTGATGCTTTTGGCATTCCTGTCCTTGAGCAAAGCGCTGAGAAACTGCCTCCTGGGGAAACGCGGCTTGAGGAGAACAATGAGCCGCCCTTTGTACTGGAGATTGTGCAGAACGACCACAGATAGGTGTAGCCCTGCCTTACATGTGAAGTAGGAGAAGTAGAAAGACCAGGATTTCCTTGGATTAGGAGGATTTTCTCCCCCAAATCTGGTATTGCACAATTTCTGCTGGGGGATTTTAGACCTTCCTCCCAAGCAGATGCTCCAGAGGATCCTAACAGCAATAAATGAGCTGCAAAGGGCTGATCCCAGTGGGAATATCGGTGCAGCAGCTCCCACTAGGTTTGGGGTCCCCAGGGACCCATGGGCGGTTGGGGCTGGGCCACTCACAGGGTCATCCTTGACACCAGGACCAGCTCAGTATGATGGTCTCGCAGGCAAGACCAGAGCTCAAATACCTCTCTGACGGTGATGCTACGCCATCCCGGCCTCCATATCCCTGAGTTGGGGACACCATTGGGTTCCAGGGGTGTCTCTTAAGGGGCTGGGACCCAAATACTGGCCTTGGGGACATGGTTCAGCCCTGGGGACAGGGATAGGGATGGGGTCTGCTCCAGTGGATGATGGCTCTGCCATCTCACCTGCCACCTACGCCTCCCCGCTGTCATGGATCTGGCATAGCCCGGAGCAGGAGCTGAGCAAGCGTGAGCGCATCCGAAACCAGACAGCCCTGCCAGGCTGGGCCAGCCAGGACGGGGAGCGCGGCTTTGGGGGCAAATGGCAGCGAGTGGGTCCCAGAGCTGTTGGGGAGGCCGTGGGCTGCAGGCCAGCCTCCGCGTGGCTCCCTGGCTTGGGGACAGCCCTGCTTGTGTGCCACAGAGCTTCTCCAGGGCTCAGGGCATCTCCTGGCATCGGGCAGGGCATGCCAGGGGCAAAATGGGTCCAGGGGGACGGAAGAGGCAGCAGGGCTGGAGCCGATGGTGCATTTTCCTCCTCCTTCTCTGGACTTCACTGCCTGCTAAATTGAGAGTGCGTGGCTGCACCCCCAGGAGCCGGGGCTGGTGTGACCCCAGGGCTGTGAGCGCCATCCCCTGCCCTGTACAGCTGGGCAGTATTTCGTGGTGCTCCCGTAGCCCGCAGGGACTTGGGCAGGCGTTTCACAAGGGCCCAGCCAGCCCCCACAGCCGCTGCCCGACAGCTTCATGGGGACAAAGGGGACGCGTTGCATGGCAGCACGCGGCAGCTGCCCTATGCTGCCCACACCTCTCCCGTGTGGGACCCTGGGGAGCGTGTCACAAGGCTGAGACAGAGCCAGAATATGTTGGCACGGGGGCTCACAGCCTCCACTGTCCCTGGGGAGCCGGGACCACTGTGGGGACAACAGGGTGGCTCGAAGGCTGCTGCTGCAGCGGGATGGGGACAGCTGGAGGCAACTCAGGGTGCCCCTGGGACACCCATCAGGCTCGGGGTGGCTGTCCACCGTGGGGAAGCGCTTAGGGGCTGGAGCTTCAAAGTCCAGCCTTGCTGTCAGTGGGGATCCAAAGGGCACGGGGGCCCCGGGAACTGCCTTGCGTCATGTGCCAGAGCCGTGCCAGCAGCCGGCTGGGCCATGGCAGCTCCCGCGGAACTGTGCCAGTGCTGGAGGCACGTGCTCAGTGCTGGCCGTGGAGCTGTGCCAGCGCCCTGCGACTGGGGGGCACGGCAAGGTGCCGGCCTGGCCCCTGGGCGGCCCTGCCAGCCCTGTCACCCACGGTGCCGCAGCCGCCAGGGCACTCACCCACCCCCGCCTTGTTTGCGCAGCCGGCGCAGACACTGGCAGCGAGAGGTTCTCGGGTCCTGTTTGCCAAGTGCCTGGAGAGGCTGGGATGAAAGGGCTGCGCGGCCCCTCCAGCCCTCTCTAGCGGTGCTTTCGCACCTTCAAAGCATCCGGAGCCCCTTGAAGCCGGGACAAGCTCCTGCCTCACCCTGGGAAAAGCCGGAGAGGTCCCTGAGGCCAGCAGGGAGGGGGAAGGAGACGTGGCCGGGAGCTATAGGTTGTAGGAGCCTTTGCTCCTGTGCCCGGGGTGTGTTGGTGTTTGGGCAGGCGGTCTGGGGCAGTGCCAGCTGGTGTCCCCAGTCCTGAACATCCACCCCTGCTGACCCCAACGGCACTGGGGCAGGACGAGCCTCCGCAGCCCCCACAGCAGCTCAGTCCCTGCCTTTAATGTTGATGGGGCAAATTGTTTCCTAAAGAGAGGGCTTCAGCCATGCTTCCCGGGGAGGATGAAGGCCTGGGAGCAGCCACGGGGCAGGAGGAGCCTGGCTGGGGATGCCCTGGGGACAAGCCCAGGGCTCCCAACCTGGCTGGGGACCGGGGCCAACGCTGACACTGGAGCACAAAGGGAACATCAACCTGGGCTCCTTGGGACTGTGTGGGTCCCGGAGCTCCTGCCCCGGCCCCGCAGGAGTGCGGGCGGGATCGGGATGCTCAGGGCTGCTCTGGACAGGCCAGGAAGGCATGTAGGGTGCTGCGGCCACCGCAGGGACCCCATGGCACCTTCACAGCTGGGATACCACAGCCCCCGGCCCAGCACCCTCCTGCTGCGCTGGCCCAGGTGCACGAGCTCAGCTGCAGCTTGTGCCGGCAAGGAAGGGCTGGGGCGGCCCTGAGGCACCCTACATGCTCGGGGACCCTGGGGACAGCCACCAGCCCGGCGCCCGCTCCCGGCCCTGTCCCTCTGCTTCCCTCTGCCGGCTGAGCGATGGGGAAACTGAGGCACGGAGCTGTGCGCAGCGGGCAGCGCCGTCCCTCCTCGGCGCTCCTCTCCGGGCCCCTGCTCCGGCTCAGCTGAGCGGGGCCGGGGGTGCTCGGCGGAGTGTCCCCCCTCCCGTCCACGCCGCCCCACGGCCGGTGGTTCCCTAACGGGCCCGGCCCTGCCCGAGGCCCAGCAGGTGGCGCCCCGCGCCTGCCGGTGGCGGCGGCCGGAGCCCGGGACCGGGAGGACCGGGGGGGGGGCCGGGGGGGGCCGGGGAGGACCGGGCGGACTGTGTGCTGGACCACGCTGGGCAGCGCTGGGATGTGCTGGTTTCTGGGGGCCTGTACTGGGCTGGGCTCGTCCATGCTGGGCTGTGCTGGTCCATGCTGGGCTACACTGGGCTGCACTGAGTTATATTGTGCTTTGCTGAGCTGTGCTGGTCCATGAAGGACCATACAGGGCTGTGCAGGGCTGGGCTGTGCTGGGCTGTACTGGGCTATGCTGATTGCTGGACTGGGGCAGATTGCTCCCTGCAGGACCAGTGCTGCAGCCCGGGGACCCAGTCTCCAGCCCCACTGCCTCCCAGTGCCACCGGCCGAGGCAGATCATGTGGCCCCAATCGCACTGGATGGCAAAAGGAGGGTGCTGGGGCTGAAGTGGATTAGTGCATGTTGCTGGGGGGAATCTGCTTGTCCCGGGTGGACTTCGTAACAGCATGTGTGTGTGTAATGATGACACGATTGTTAGTGCGCGAGGTGAAAGCCTCACTGTGATTTCACAACATTTATTGCCCTTCCTAGAAGGACCTTGGCAGTGGAGAGAAGCAGCATCCTGCTGGGCTCGCCTGGGTCCCTGAGGACACAGCGTGTCTCTCCAGACCCCCAGGATGGATGTGCCAGGTGCCGCATGGGCAAAGCTGAGTTTGGGCAGCAGTGATGGGGCAAAGTGCTGGTGGTGGGAGCTGCAGGTATGAGAACGGCTCTGCTGCATCCCAGGCCATCTCTGGCTTCTCTCCGGCCCCTTGCTCCTGGCTTTACCGGCAGCTCCCAGCCCCTCCTGGGGGGGATAGCACTGCAGCCCCTGGAGGCAGCTGGTGCCTGTGAACGGCCCTTCCTCCGTGCACAGACCACGTTCCTCATGTGCACATGGAGAGTAAAGCGCCACATCCCCCAGTGCTGGTTTTCTGGCGTTCCCATGGTGGCTTTCGGAGGGGCAAAGCTCCCGGCTGGGCCTGTGAGGGTTTTGGGGGCGGCGGGGGTGGACCTCTGGGTGGCACCCAGGGTGGCACCCTGGGCAGGACACAAACACTAGGTGACCCCACTGCTGCCCGGGGCTGGAGCCGCTCACCTGCCTGTGCCCGCAGGGAATGGCCACGCAGCAGCGACGGGTGGCTGCGGCAGAGTGTGGTGGTGGTGTCCCAGTGTGAGTTCGGGAGCCCAACGGGAAGCAGGGGGATGGCCAGGCAGGGGGGAGCGGATGGAAAAGGACACTTGTGGGGTGGTCTCTGGCAGCGAGCGATGCCTCCCTGTGACTTGTCCCCACTTCTCCGGTTTGCCATTGCGCTCAGCCGAACGTCCCCAGGCTGGTGGCACAGCTGCGCTTGGCCTGGGTGTCCTCAGCCAAAATCTTCCTCCCAGGACTCCATCCTTAGCGCTTGCAGAGGGGGGTCCCCCAAACCCCGACCTTTCTGAGGGGCTGAGGACAGGATTGGGAGCTGGCGGGACGCTCTGGGGGGCAGCGAGGATCCCCCAGCCCAGGGCACGGGGTGGCAGCTGGTTAACAGCCCCATTAGCATCCCCGTTGGCATCCCCGTTAGCAGGACCGGGGAACCCTGGGCGGGGGGGGATCTCTGGGGGGTGGGCCGCAGCATCCCTCACACCGTGCCCCCTCGGGGGGGCGGGGAATAGGGCAGGGTCCCGCCCTTTATGCAAATCACAGTCCGTCGATTGGCGGGTGGGCGGGGCCGGGCGCCGCAGTCAGGCTATAAGAGCGGGGGGGAAACAATGCACCCGCGGTCCCGGCTCGGTGGCTGGTGCCGCCGCGACCTGCAGCGCCGGGCGAGGTGGGTGCACCGGGAGGGGCTCCCCCGCCTTCATCCATGGGGCTGGGGGTGCCCCTTTCCTGAGCGGTGCTGCGGATCGGGCGGGGGGGTGCCCCCTTTTTTTTCTTCTGGGCCCCTCCCTTGCCTTTGCCGCCCCCCAGGCTCTGCCGCTCCCCCCCCCTCCCCTCATGCAGAGATGGAGTTTGACTCGTACCAACACTACTTCTACGACCACGACGCCCAGGAGGATTTCCACCGCTCCACGGCGCCCAGCGAGGATATCTGGAAGAAGTTCGAGCTGGTCCCCACGCCCCCCCTCTCCCCCCTGGGTACCCCCGGGGAGAAAGCCTGCTGCTCCGGGGCGGAGGATCGCTCCGGCTGGCTCTCCCGCTACTGCCTGGCCGGGGAAGAGCCGGAGTATCTCATAGGGACGGGGGAGATCTTCGGGAACCTGAGCGCTTTCATCCTCAAGGATTGCATGTGGAGCGGGTTTTCAGCCCGGGAGAGACTGGAGAAGGCGATGACAGAGAAACTTTCCACGGGGACGCAGAGGGCCACCCCCCACAAACCCTCCTTCGCGCAGGATTTTGGGTTCAGCAGCTCGGTGAGCGAGTGCGTGGATCCCGCTGCCGTCTTCCTTTGCCCGCTGGCCGAGAGCAAGATCCCCGCATCCTCGGGATCCGAGGGCCAAAGCGATTCTGGTAAGGGATCGAGGCGCTCCGCTGCCGAGGTGCGGGCTGCCCCCGGCCCAGCCACCCTCCAGCCTTGCTGCAGCCCGCGGGGAGCCCGGCGTGGAGGACACGCGTGTCCACACATGTGCGTGCCGGGAGCCTCCCAGCCAGGCAGCGCCTTTGTTGCGGTTCCAAGTGAGCCCCGGTCCCGGCCCCACGAACAAAGCGGGCCCGGCTGCTCCCCTTCCCGCGGGGCTTCTGCTCGGGAAACCCTTGCCCCTCGCAGGAGGGTGCGTGGGGCTCCCTCCCTGGCCGCTGCGTGGGTCTCTAATGGCCCCTCTTGCTCGTCCCGGCCCTACGGGAGCCTCGCAGGCAGGTTGGCGAGGGACAAGTTTGCAGCTCACCGTAGGAAGTTTGTATTTTTTCGAGCGTTGCAGTGTGCTCTGCCACCGGCTCGTAACCTCGGCTGCTTCCCCTGCCTCGGCTCCGCTCACAGGGCCCACGCGGGACGGGATTTCCCCGGGACAAAAGGCAAAATATCCCCTGGGGCCGGCAGGTTGTGGAGCAGCGGCCGCGTCCCCTGCGGCGGTGGCCCCGTGGGACGGGCGGGAACATCCCCCATCAGCTGTGGCGCGTCCCAGACCACCCCCGGGGCACATCTGCTTGTCCCGCGTGGGGGGGACGACGACGACGTGTTTACACGGAGGGGCGGGCTGGGAAACGGGTGCTTCTGAAACCCACCAGCCAAGGGCAATGTGGTGCCACCCCCCGCATCTCAGGCCATAAGCCATTTTCAGTCTCTATTTACAAACACACACCCCCCGCGAGGTCCCCGTAGCTCCGGCGGGGATCCTACGTTGTTTTCCTTGCTCCCACGGAAGCCGGGTTGACTCGGCTGCCGTGGAAGCGCTGACACGGCCCCGCGGTGCCTTGACCCCATTAATAAATCTGCGGGTGGCAGCGACCTGCGCCGGTGAGTCACGGCGCGGGACGGGGACTTAATGCCATTAGGAGCCCGGGGACGGTAAGCAGGTCGCGGGCGTAAGAGGCTTAACCCAAACTGGTGAGGCCGGCTGGGGGGGGCCGTGGGGGTCCCGGTCCCGGTGGGGTCCCGGGCTCGGTCCCGGTCGCGCCACGTGGGCACCGAACAAAAAGCAACAGATTGCAAACAATGAGAGGGGCCGCGCTGATGGACAGGGGCGGGGGGCCAATGGGGTGGTACGGCAACTGGCCGGGCCCGCCAGGCAGCCAATGGACGGCTCGGGGTGGGCGGGGCCCCGCGGTCCGACTTTTATTAATGAGCGACGGGGGGGGTGTGCGTTTGTGTGTGTATATACACGTGGCTGAGACCGGTCGAGTTGTGACACTGATGAGCGCGGCCGTAGGCTTGTGTGGGGGCAGCGAGTGCCCTCCCCAGTAGCTCCAGTAGCAGAGTGGCTTGGGCTTGCTGGGCAGAGCCCCCAGAGCCTGGGGGGGGCTGGGGTGTGGGTTGGGGGCCCGGCGCCCAGCTCCTGAAGCCACTGCCAGCCCTGTCGCAGGAGAGGTGGGGGCCAGGCCTCTGCCCGAGATGCTGGTGGGCGTCTGAGCATCTCGGGGGACCTTTAGTGAGCGGCTGTATTTTCCCCCGAAGTCTAAGGATAAAGGTGGAAGCGCATCCCTAAAGTGAGAGCGATCGCAGGCGTGTCTGGAGCCGGGTCACCCCGCTGTCCCTGGGGGCCAGCTTTGTGCTGCTGGGGCGGGACAAGCTGCAGTGACAACAGGCAGGGTGCTTTGGGTCCAGTTATGCTTTATTTGGGTCTCGCTGTTCACAGCTCTGATGTAGCCTCCCCTCGCTGACTCCTGGGCTTGGGATGCCTTCGAGGCTCACCGAGTCTGTGGGAGGGACCCCTTCACCTCTCCCTTCCCCCCTGCACCGAGGGGGATTGTCCCCTCTGTCCCCAGGGAGCCTGGGCTGAATGGGTTTATCACTTGTGAAAAGTAACAAGTCACCGAAGTGGGAAGCTGCAGCCAAGGGGAACAAAGGGCAGCTCTGCCCCCACATCCCTCATTTACAATTCCAATGGGCCATGAAAGTGCCCGACCAGGATGAACTTTGGAGTTAGGCTGTGCCGGGTCCCCAGCATCCTGCTCCTCCTGCCCCCCGGGGCGGTGGTCTCGGGTGTTTCTTGCCCAATGATCCTTTATCCTGGACATGTGTTGCTCCTGGTGCAGAAGTAAAGCCCTATCCCAATTTCAGGGGACTGGGCACATGAATGTGGAGGGAAAGCTCCTTTCTGTGCGATGGTATTGGAAAAGCATTTAAATCACGTAATCCCTTCTGGAGGTCGCAGAGTGGCTTTGCAGCGCATGAGCAAACTTTTGTGGAATGGCAGCGGGGAGATCGTCTGGGGCCGTGGGGAGCCCCAGTGGGGTGAAGAGGGGTGACCAGGGGCCCCCAGCTGATGGTGACTTCTTTTTTTTTTTTGCCGTGTCCATTTTGAGCAGAAGGCGAGGAGATTGACGTGGTGACGGTGGAGAAGAGACAATCGCTCAGCCTGAGGAAGCCGGTCACCATCACGCTGCGCGCTGACCCCTTGGACCCCTGTATGAAACGCTTCCACATCTCTGTCCACCAGCAGCAGCACAACTATGCCGCTCGCTCGCCGCCGGACGCCTGTCCCCCACCGGAGCCACCCCAACAGGACGAGGACGAGCCACAGAGCGCTGTGGAGCCGGCCCCTGCCATCACGCTGCCTGAGCCCGGCTTGCCAAAAGCTGGCAGCAGCCCCGGCTCCGACAGCGAGGACGTGGCTAAGAGGAAAAACCACAATTACCTGGAGCGCAAGCGACGCAATGACCTGCGCTCGCGCTTTCTGGCCCTGCGGGACCAGGTGCCCGGGCTCGCCAGCTGTCCCAAGACGCCCAAAGTGGTGATCCTGAGCAAATCCTCCGAGTACCTGCAGTCGCTCATCAGTGCCGAGAGGAGGATGGCGGCCGAGAAGCGGCAGCTGCGGCTGCGGCAGACCCAGCTGCTCAAACGGATTGCTCACCTCAAGGGGCACTAGCACCCAACGTGCCCCCCACCCTTGTCCCCACGACCCCCTGGCTCCCTCTCAATTTGCACATTTTAAAAATTTTTTGTGGTTGTTTGTTGAACTGTTGGCCCCAGGGGGCTGGAGCACGTGGTGGTCGCTGCAGGTGGGGTGGCTGTGGTGGTGTTCCCACCTGCAGGAATAGGGCCACGGTGGGGGGTCCTCCCCGTGGCATCGCCTGCCTGGGGCTGGCTCGTTGGCACCGGGTGTTGCAAGATTTCCCCTGTTGCCCCTGTGAAGCTTTCTCAGGTGACTGCTTCGATTCACGGGCTCAACTCTATTCCCCCTCCCTGGCAGCCCCTGCACCCCTCTCTGCCGTTTGCCACCAACAGCATCACTGGGAGCTGCCCCTGGGCATCCATCTCACCCTAAAAATCCCAAGCAACCACGATCTGCTTCGGCTCAGGGAAGCAGGCGGAGGCAGACACGGAGAGCCCAGCACGGGGCTCATCTCTGGATGGATCCCACAGAGATGGCGACGGCAGGATGTCTCTCTCACCAGGGTTAACAGCACCACGTGGGCGATCCCCTTGCTCGGCTGGACCGCACCTCACTTTCTTACCACTTCACGCAGTAGCTTGTCTCGGATTTTATGTTCTAGAAACTGCTGCTGTAACTGCGAGTCTTATACTGGAGGCTGTGTTTTTATACTGTATTTTTGTACCACTTTTTGAGAAGTATTGGTAAAGATTTTGCTTTTTTATATATATATAAAAACTCTTTTTTTGGAGGGGGGTTCCTGCTGCGGGGGAGGGCTCAGTCCTGCTGCACTTTAGGGAGATCAGGAAGGGGCTGGCTCCTGCTGGGCCCTTGAGCTGAGTCCTCGCGGAGGCCGGTTCCCCCCTCGCAGCTCTCCAAACCACCCATTTGCAATAACAGGGGATTTTTCCCCTTTCCCATCCTTGTGACCCCCTTTTCCACCCTTCTGAGCACTCCCTCACCAGCAGCCACTTAAAATCCCCAGTGCAGCTTTGGGCTTTGCAGGGAGCCTGGCTGGAGGGGGCAGGTTGGGTGCATGGGGGGGGCTGTGCTGCCTTCGAGGCTTCCCCCTGCCTGTGCCATCCTGCTGCCCAACCTGCCGTGGGGTACGTGGGTGGCAGAGTCCCCTGTCCCTTTCTGGGGGTGCTGGCAGGTGTGGCCCTGCAGGATGGCACCCTTGGGTCCCCGCTGACCTGCTGAGAACAGTTAGAGTTAACACTGTGGTTGGATTTAGCACTTTCTTCATTACCTCACACTTCATAAATAAATAAGTTTGCAACAGCCTGGGTTGGTTTTTTCCATGCAGGTGGCTGTGGGTTTCCATGTATCATGCCACAATGCTTCCGGGGGGGGCTGGCCTGGCTGCCATGTTTTGGGGTGTCCCGGCCACTCACAGACACAAACAGAAATGAATATATTTTGTATCAGGGCTTGGCTGCCTTGCTGCCAGTACGACTGAGCTCTTTGTCCTGGCTTTCTCCCAGCGATCGAAACAGAAGCGGTCACAGTGGTGGGGCGAGGGAAATGGATCACCTGGATTATTTTTCTTCCTTTTAAGTGGCTTTATTGGCAAGGAGGGGCAGAGAGCCCACGCTGGGCTTGGAGAAGGCTTTGGTGTAACTATA
Organism: Calonectris borealis; assembly: GCF_964195595.1. Classification (NCBI taxonomy): domain Eukaryota; kingdom Metazoa; phylum Chordata; class Aves; order Procellariiformes; family Procellariidae; genus Calonectris; species Calonectris borealis. The sequence continues at coordinate 3,425,135 of NC_134336.1, read as the reverse complement.
AACCCCCCTAATGGGGCTCAGGGCAGTCGGTGTGGGGCTGTCGCTGCCCTGCGGGTCAGGGCACGGGGACGTCGTTGGCAGTAACCCTGTGGGGAGGGGGGGAATGCAATCCGCTCGCTTCAAGGGGCGTCGGAGAACTTCATACACCCCGATCTGCCAAGTGGATGAAATTATATATATGTGTGTTCTCCCTGCTGTCCCTGAACCCGATGCTTTTGGGTTTCCTTCATACTGGCGGCAAAAGTCTTACTCTAAATGCAGGAGGGACACGGGATCCTGTTACTGCTGAGAAGTCAGAAGAGAGCTGCTGCTGCTGCTGCTGCTGCTGCAGGAGACTCAGTCACCCGGTGGAAGCCAGCCTTAAAAAGCAACGATTCTGCACGGAAGCTCTTAAATACCTGTTCCCTTTGGTTCTGGCAACATTTCACACTTTCTGCATGTTGCATCATGCCGCGTCAAAGCGTTGTAGAGCTGTATTAAAAGGTGCTCACAGGAACCACAGCTTAAACATGGAGCAGGGTGACCTAAATCTGACACCTCGCCCATGCGCAGGAAACAAAGCCCAGATGTACCAGTCCCTCAAACGTCTATTTCTGTTGTGTGTACACTGACACTTGCAGACTGGTGTCTTTTTTCAGCTCAAAGTGACCCTCCCGATTAGGTTTTGAGTGAGGTGTGCTTTTTTTTTCATGCTGAAGGCACATAGGATGCTTAAAACATTATTTTTCTTTCTTGCAAATGATTGCAGATCCTATGGACTGAGCTGAGACCATCATCAGTGGAAAATGCAGTTGTTCTCAAATCAAACTGAGGAACAGTTGCAGTTTTGCGCATACCTTTGAGTTCTCCTGCTTAAAGCCCACATACATCGATATATATATGCCTGAAACTTCCGTAGTTACTAAAGCAGATGTCTCCTCTCGCATTGCCTCGGTAAGGATGAGGAAAGCAGACCGACAGTGCTATGAAGTGAACAAAATAAACACACAGGGCTTTTCCTCCTCGCTTGTTCAAGTGCTGCAATTTGCATGTCGACTGTAACCATCACAGTAGCACAATTCCAGGCCTGACACAGTTATTTTTTTAATGCAAATTGCCCCGCTTACACCTTGCTCCTTGCGACTCACTCCCTTGCCTCTGCTACCATACCCCCCCAAACCACTTCTGCTTTCCCACCCTAGCTTTACTTCCGCCAGCCCCAGTTTTCACAGGGCAGCCTCAGCTGGCCCGGGGGTGCCGCGGGCACGGTGCCGCCTTCACGCCTGGGCTGGCAAATTTTTAGGACAGTTTCCCCGAAGCGGCGATAATCCTTTCCCCTCCGAGGGGGGCCGGCTGCCCGTACCCCTCCCCAGCCCCAGCCTCCTGCTCCCTGTTGCTATGGCAAAGGATGTGTGTTGCCAGGGAGAGTGGCGCCACGGAGATACCCTCCTCCCGCCGTCGCCATGGCAACCGTCTCCCTGCCTTCCCTCCCCTCTGTTGCCACGGAGACAGTCGCCCGCTCCCCATCTCCCCGTGTTGCCGTGGCGATGGGGGGAACGAGCCTCCGTGGAGGCTGCGGTTGCCACGACAACGCGCTCCTCTCTGTTGCTATGGCAACAGCCCCACTTCTCATCCCCTTGCCCCGTTGCTATAGCAACAGCATCCTTCCCACCCCATCCTACCCCCCCAAAAACAAAGTACCACGGGGCAGAACCCCACTCGTGGACACGGCCCGGGTGCGGGGGGCCCTGAGGGCGGGGGGTGCCCGGGGAACCCGAAAAGGGGCCGGGGGCGTGGGGATGGGCAGGGCAGGGACCGGGCACGGGGCAGGGGACGGGGACGGGGTTGGGGACCGGGGGCAAGGGGGAGGGACCCGGGCCGGGGCCGGGAACCCCGCCGGGCAGAGCGACACGGGGCACAGGGCCCGGCCCCGGCCTCTCCGCGGGTGGCCCCGGCCCCGGCCCCGGCCCCGGCCCGCCCCCGTCCCGCCCGCCCGTCCCCATGGCAGCCGCCGGGCCGGGCCGGGCCATGGCGGCGGCCGCGCTCTGCCTGGGCCGGGCCCCGCCGCCGCCGCGGCCGCTGGTGGTGATCCTCGGCGCTACCGGCACCGGCAAGTCGGCGCTGGCGCTGCAGCTCGGGCTGCGCCTCGGCGGAGAGATCGTCAGCGCCGACTCCATGCAGGTACGGCCGGGCCCGGCCTCGGGGGAGGCCGCGGCCGGCCGGGGGAGGCCGGGGATAGGCCCGGCAACCGGGAGACGCCGGGGCCCGGCCTGGGGCTCGGGGAGGGCCGCGGCTGGGCCCGCGGGAGGCCGCGGCTGGGCCTGGGGACCGGAGAAGGCCGGAGCTGGGCCCGGGATCCCCGACGGGGCCCTGGGCCTGGCTGAGGGTGTCGGGAGGCGGCCTGGCCTAGTACCGGGGGGGGCAGTGGGGCCTGGTCGGGGCCCGGAGCGGCCACGGGGCTGCAGGGTGGGCTCCCCCGGGGACCGCAGGGCGGGTGCCTGTGGGGGCGGCCCCGGGGGAGGGATCCTGCCCGCTGGGTACGGTCCCAGCGCACGGGCCGGCCGACCCCGGTGCCCTGGGGAAGGGGCCAGGCGGCTGGGCCGGGGTTCGGGGCGTTCCGGGTGATGTCCCCTCCTGTAACCCGCGGGGCACGGCGCGGTCTGCAGCACTGGCAAGCCACGGGCTCTCCGCTCACCCGCAGGGAGACGCGCACCCCTCCGCCATCACCGGGACCCGCTGGGTCCCTGCACCGTGCCTCGCGCCCCGGCTGGGAGGCCTGGCGAGGCAGCAGCGCTGGCTGGTGCCGTCTGTGCTCCCGGAGGCTGTGTTATGGACGTAGCGTAAGTGAGGCTTTAAGGTGGCAGCTGAAGGCGAGCGCTCCCCTCCCCGGTCACCCAGCAAAGGGACACCGACAAGATGCGGGAAAGAGCATGAAAAATGATATTTGCTACTTGCCAGAGACGCTGTCTGTGGTCTCGTCTCTTATTGCAAGTGGCAGCGTGGAATATATCGGTTGTACAGTCAGGGTCAGTAAACACCGAGGAACCGAGCCTCGTTTTTTTGGTCCTAATTGTGTTCAGCTACAAGAGCTTTGTCACAAGATGTAGATTTCAGCCACCGCGGGGATTTTGTTATTGTTTGGCAAAATGTTTTCTTTCCTTATCAACACTTTCACTGTTCTCTTTCTATAACGCCTCAACTTTCCATCAAGTTTGATGTTTAACGTATTTACTATGCTTTTTAAAAAGGTGTTTTCTGCCAACAACGCCCTTTGCCCTTTGTGCTGCTCAGAGATCGACTCTCGCTGTCCCGCGGCCACCTCCTGGTTTCCTGCAGCAGGCTGCTGGTGCTGGTCACTGTTTGTATCCTAGAGAGCTAAATTTAAAAACTCCCTCTCCTGAATTTGGAGTCAGCAATTGGAAAGCTTTAATTTTATGGAATGTTTTCCATAAGCTCTTGAAGAAAGAGTGTTTGAGGTCTGAGCTGAATTGACAAAATCCTGCAGGGGCAAAATGTTCACGTGAGACGTGGAAGCTTTATCCAGCGCTGCCTGATTGCGGGCAGCTGCCCTCCTGGCCGTCGTGAACCACCAGGCATTGCCGGTGTTGTGAGCCCTTAACACGTGCTCCCTAACGAAGGACTGGCGCGTCCATCTCGCTCTCCTCGAGCCCGGGGTGGGACTGCCTGTGGGCTGGTTTTCTCCGCAGACCCTCTCTGGGCTGGGGCGGCTTTTAGTCAGCTGCCGTTAAGTTTCCGAGGGGAGTTACTCTGCTGTAGCGTCCGCGTCAGAAATGTCTCTGAGCAGAGCTCGGCCGGTGCGGTTTTACTAGTACTGACCTTCCTGATCTGAACAAGCCCTAGAGCTTTTGTTTGGTTATTCGTGCCCGTTTGTGTACTGTGAACGCTGAGATTCTCAGACCTTGCAGTGACCGCCAGCCCAGCGTACAGCGGGTTTAATATCAGGGAGAGGGCTGTTGACTTCAGCGATCCTGCGAACACGAGGCTCCTGCTGCATCCCGAGCTCTGCAGACGTGGCTGGAGCCGACTGGCGTGCTGCGGATTCGCATTTCACGCTGGTGGATGTTTTGAAGCGTGTATTTTGTGCTCTGGTTGTTTCAGGTCCCACTATGGGAATGCAGGCGCTGGGGGGATTCTGGCTGCAGGCGCCCAATGGCATCCCGGCTCGAGTGGCTCTTGTCCTCCTTTCCTTTTAATCTCATTCTAGCGTGACTGTGGAGCGAGAGCCGAGCAGCTCTGCTACTTTTATCCCGTAATGCAGCATGCTTTCTGCGTGGCCTCTCGGGGCGGCGAGGCGGGGGAGCCCTGCCTCTCCACGGCCCCGGCCGCCTGAAGGCACAGCCTTGAGCAGCTCGCGTCTGCGCCTCCCCCACCACGCTCCACTAACCCCCGTGCCCCGCTTAGGCAGCCGCAGCCAGCCAACTGGGTCTGCTTTCTTGCTGGCTTTGTTCCCGTGGAATATTGTCTCCCCAGTGCATATCCCTCTGCCACGCAGAGCTGGCTCTGGTGTCCTTGCAGAAGAGTTGCTGGGTTTTAAAAATCCCATTGCTCATTCTCGACTGACAGCTGCCAGCAACCGTGTCGCCCTCAGCCCCCTCTGTCCATTCATCGCTGCGCCCCGTGCGGGCTCCGTGGAGCTCTGACAAATGCTGGCAGTGTTTTGGGCAGCTGCTGGAGCTGGAGCCAGGCTCGGGAAGGGGCCGGGGAGCCCCGAGCCCACCTGTTCCCGCACACAGGCACCCCTCTATCTCCAGGGCGTTTTCGTCATGGCCTTAGGTCTCTGTGGTTAAATTACAGACTTAGCTGCTGCCTGCGTGCAGCTCAGGAGCTCTGGTTAATCTGATGGCCTCTTAATCTTTCTTTTTGTCCTTTCTGTTGCTGTTTGTCATCCCAGTGTGTTTCCTTTAGGAGTAAGTCATTCCCTGGGGAAGCCAGGCAGGGTGAAGCCAGTCCCGCTTCTTCCTTCCTGGCTGAGCAGTGAGTGCGCAGCGATCCCAGTGCCAACTTGCTGGAGGGCCCCGTCTGCGTCCGATCCCACCGTCCCTTCTGGATTTCAAGCTTCAAAGTGGCGTGCAGTCCTCCGGAGGCTGTTGTAGCACAGCGGGTACATTTGCCAGTTAGCGTGTCAAGTCAGGACATCTTAAGAGCCTTTGCTGACATCCTTCTCGTGGCAGGGATCAGAGAGGGGAGTGAATTGTCCTCTCCTTGCACCCTAGCTTGGTTTGGGTCCTCCATGCCCCTCTCCAGCTGGGAGATCCCTTGGCCCTTGTGAAATCTTCACACTTTTCCCGGCTGTAGGTGGCTTGGATGTGTCTGGGGTCCCCGTGCTGCACAGCCGTCATGTCACCTTCAATACCGTGCTCCCTGCCCTCAGGGCAAGGACAGTGCCTTTCTCCCTCCAGTGCAGATGGGGACAAAGGGACAGAGTTTGGGATTGTGCATGAAACTGGTGGCAGAGCGAGGATTTGGGAGAGCCCAGCCTTCCCAGGCTGTGGGCTGAGGGTCCTCACAGGCACCGTTTCCTGAGGATCGCTGGTGTTTGTGTCTCCTGCCTCAGTTTCCCCCCCCGACTCTTTAAAAGGGGAGACGGCGCTGACCTTCCAACGAAGTGCTGTGAGCTGTGGGGCTGACCTGCCCGGGGGTTTCAGCGGCAGAGGTGGGAGGATGCCGTCAAGGCTAAGCATCTTTAGTCCCCGGCTTGTATTCGATGTCTCGGAGGCCTGCTGCTCCAGGCTGCCACTAATCTGTTTTGGGGCCTTAGAAAGCAACAAAGGCTTATCTGAGCCGCTTGCTGAAAATAGAAATGAGTGTCGGGAGGACGTCTCGGTGCGAGGCCCCGCCGACAGCCAGCTGGTGGAAACCTTCTCTGGGCTTTGCTGGGTGTGTGTAAAAGGCCGTCTTTGTTTCCTCCCAGCCCACACACTGACACTGCCTTCCTCCTCCTCTTGTTGCCAGATATTCGGGGAGGCTCTCGGTGTTTAATCCCCAGGAGAACCTTGGGGGATTGGAGCCTGAACTGTAAATCCCGGCTCTGCCTGCGCAGGGCACTGGGAGCTCCCGGCCGCCTCCGAGCCTCCCCGTCAGCCCTCTGTATTGACTGTGATTTCAGGCAGACGAGTGGGAGTCGGAGGAGCTGGAGGGCTGGACTGGCCCTTGCCGGAGGAGAGAAGGCACTGAGCCAAAGCGCACCGAGTTCAAAGGCTTTCGGTGCCGACTGGAGACCTGCGTTGAACGGCGCTGCGCAGCCCGGGCTGGGTCGTGGAAGGGGATCAATAGGCTGAAGCCAGCCACGGGGCGTGTTGGCAGAGAGCTGCCTCTTGGGCCTCTCCTCCTGTCTGCTTGCCGTCCCCTGGAGCCAGCTGGGTTTCTGCAGGGCAAAAGGGAAGAGCATTTGGTTGCCTTCCCGCTCGCCCGTCGCTTCCTGCCCCCAGGCGAGCCTTTCTCCCCGAGGGACCGGGCGCAGGAGCTGGCCCTCGCCCTCCAAGCGGCAAGTGCAAGAGTTAAGCAAGACGGGGAGCGTCTGCCGGGCTGCAGCTGGTTCAGCCGCCCCAGCAACTCGCATGACTGCTCCAGGCAGGGATCGGGCTTCCCTGCTCCACTAACCTCTGATCGGCCCTTGCTGCCGCTCCGTGCCTTCTGCCCGTGGGTCACCTCTGTGTCACCTTGTCCTTTTGTCTGGGACCGGGGGAGGCAGTGGGTGGAGGCCGCACTGCAGCCGGAGGCTTGGCAGTTTCTCAGAGGGGATTAAGGGGAAGTTTGTTTCTGGAAGTCTGGCCCTCTGGCTGGGGTGGTTTCTGGGTGATGGAGGAGGAAATGAGTACAACCATTTTCAGTCTCTTCTCCCATCAGGACAGGTTATCCCAAGCTGGGAGACTGCTCCAAGCGGGGAGGTGCTGAGAGCTAAACATCCTCCCTGCGACCGCGGCACGAAGCAGAGCCTTAGCCACCGCCTGGCACGGAGGGTGCTCAGTCCTTGGCATGGCACAGGGCTGGGCTGGACAGAAAGGCTTTATGTGCCCCGCTGTGACCACGTGCCTGCTGCCAGCACCCTCGGGGTGCGGGTCCCCGCTCTGATCCCTGTTTGTCTGCCCACTGACAGGCATGGCCGGGGCAGTGCCAGGGCACAGGGGCACCTCGCACTGAGGAGGGTTGTGTTTGCATGCCGTGGGGAGCAGGGCGAGGAGCCTTCCTCCCTTCTCCTGGCTGAAAGATGCTCTCATCTAAAACGGCTCTGCTCACGGGACCCGGCCGAGCCGTGGGGCTGGGATGCCAAGCTGAGGCAACTCCAGTACTTGCACCGCCTGGGTCTGCGGGCTGGGCTGTGGCTGTTGCTTTATGCAGCCTGGAGGGTGGATTTGGGCTGTGGCTCGGATGCGTGCTGCTGGGATCGCAGGTTGCCTTGGCTCTTTACCAAGAATGCTCCAGAGGGGTTGGTTTGGGTGGCTTTTCTTTCTGCTCTGCTTTTAGCTGTCTAGCTGAGGGCCAGCTTCTCTCAGCGGAGCTCTTCAAGGTTGTATGTCCCAAACGCGAGATTGAAGACGCACCTCGAAGCAGCGAGATGCTGCTGGTTGCTCTCACTGCTGTCTCCGGACACCTTGGTGCAGGACAGTGCCTCTTTTCCCCTGGGGTCACTGGCCTGCACTGATGTGTTTTGCTCCCCTCTGTACCCGACCAGCTCAGTGAGAGCAGGCAGCAGGCAGTACGCCAGGCTTTTAAGGTGTGCGTGAGCTGAAACCATTTGTGTGTGTTTAGGAGGCTCCATGAAGTTGCATGTTGCAACCAAAGAGATCTTTGTGTGTAACGGGAAGCAGTGATCCTTGTCCCCAGCGAGACTCGGTGCTGTGCTGGAGATGGGTGTTTGGAGAGAGGCACACCTGAGCTTTAGCTGCAACAGCAGCAGATGAGGAGCCGGCAGCTTGGAGGCAGCCGCCCTCGTTGTTTCGGAGCTCTGTGCTTCGGAGCTGGGCTTGGTTGGTTACGCTGACCTGCTCTCTGATCGCTCGATCAGCCTTTCCGTCCCTAACTGCAGGGTTATATCAGACCAGGAAGGCAGTCGTGAGCGGTCGGACTCACGGTTCGTCTCCCGTGGGCAGGAACAAACACCAGAGAGAGGCAGTTTGGCCCTGGCAGGAGCAGGCATTGGCAAGATTCCTGCTGCCTCGCCTGAATGGGGCTTGCGCTGCCTGCTTCTCCAGAGACTGGCGGGGGGCTTGGAGGGGCGATGGGGACAGGCAGCGGCTCTGCGTGGGGGAAGGAGCGGTGGTCGGTGGGGGTTTCATGGGACGCAGAGGTGAGTGACAGGCTCTTCTCTTCCCCAGGTGTACAAGGGCTTGGACATCATCACGAACAAGGTTTCTCCCCAGGAGCAGCGTCTGTGCAGACACCACATGATCAGCTTCGTGGATCCTCTTGTCTCTAACTACACGGTGGTGGATTTCAGAGACAAAGCCGTGGCTCTGATATCCTTTCACGCTGCAGCCTGCCTGCCCAAGCAGATTCGGACTTCCCCTGTCCACAGCCAGGCCTGCAAGAGAGATCAGTGTTTGCATCAGCCTTGGGCTCTCCACATTGCAGCTAACTCCGGTTTTCAGAGGATACTGCTGGCGAGGGGGGCTTGGAGCTTCTTTTACCCAGCTAATGCTCAGGGCAGCCCCTCCCCTGGGCTGGTTGGGGAAGATCTCTGCTGCACCGCAACAGTGCTGAGCTGGGTATTGCCCTCCCTGGCAGTCCCTGGGTGTCCCTGAGTTTTGGTGGTACCTGGCACAGATAGCAGAGGATAGTGAGGGAGGAGGGACACCTATAACCCTGACCTGCAGCCTCACTGGCTCCTTGGGGCTGGGAGAGTGGGGTCTGGGCCCCAGGCTGCTGCTCCCCACAGCCCTCCCTCCCTGCCGTGCATCTCTGCTTATGCTCCCTGACTGTGGCACATTGAAGATATTTTTGCCCGAGACAAAATCCCGATTGTTGTGGGAGGAACCAACTACTACATCGAGTCCCTGCTCTGGAAGGTCCTTATCAACACCAAGGTACCGTTGAGGGGCTGCGTATCCCTCCGGGAAAGGGTGAGCCCCATGTTGAGGGCAGGCTTCCTGCAACCGGGCACGGTGCTCCCCCTGCTAGAGTGGGGCAAGGAGAACCAAAAGCCCCTCGTTCACCCGGCGGGTCTGGAGGATCGTCTTGCTTGTGCTGGCCTTGCACATGGATGAGTGGCTTGACTCAGGGCTGCCTTGTGCCCCACAGGAGAAGGCCAGCGCGGCCCCCGGGCTGGTCACTGACAGGAAAGTGGAGCTGGAGCAGCTGGACGGCGTTGAGCTCTATCGCCGCCTGAGCCAAGTGGACCCAGAGATGGCGGCCAAGCTGCACCCCCACGACAAGCGCAAAGTGGCCAGGTGAGCTTGGCGTGCCAGGGGCAGGGGTGCCAGGGCCCAGCACCCCTTCCCGAGGGAGTCGTGTGCCTGGGAACACGGCAGGATGGGCTTTCCCAACCCAGGTTAGGGTGCTCTTAACCCCTTAGCAAGGTGCTTGAGGACCTTGGAGCACTGGTGTTGGGGAGCTCTCTGGGATCTGAGACCTTGGGCCACGCAGCCCCCAGCCTGAACTGCCTTTGGGGTCCAGGACAGCGCATTGCTCCTGGCTTGTGTGCACCGGGGCTGCTCCCGCTGCGGTGCCCCAGCAGCAGGGTTTATCTGGAGCTATTTAAGGAGCAAGCTGCTGTGCTGGCTGAGTAACATACCTGAGCTCTGTGGGAACAGCACGGCAGCAAGACCAGGCTTGCTGCTTTGGCGGACCCATCCCAGCCGAGCCCTGGCCCGGGGGGAGCAGAACACCGCCCACCCCATTCGCACGGTGCAGGGGGACAGAGGGTTGGGCACCCCGCGCAGCTTCCTCCACCTCCCTGGCTGGGCTGAGCTGAGCTGGCGGTAATGCTTCGCAGCACCGGCAACGCTGGCCCCTTCCCTGCAGCCCTGCCTGGCTGGAAAGGGCAGGGCTGGAGCCAGAACCCCGTCCCCTGCAGGGCTTGTCCCGCTGCCAGGCAGGAGTGGGTGGCTGTGCTCTGGGCTCCTTGGGTGCCATCGCTGTGCTCTGCACTGCACTGTACCCCCAGGACCTGGGTGTGCTCGGGATGCCGGGCACGGGAGGGGGCAGAAACCTGCCTTCCCCCCACATGAGAGGGTTGGATCGCAGCAAGTGTCTGCGGTTCCCTTTGCTGGAGCCCCCAGGGCTTCTGGGGAAATGCAGAAGCTCATCCTCACCCAGCCTCTGAGCTCTGTCTGTCTCTGCTTACAGGAGCCTCCAAGTGTTTGAAGAGACAGGGATCCCCCATAGTGAAATCTTGCACCAGCAGCAGGAGGAGGAAGGTGGGGGACCCTTAGGGGGGCCCCTGAAATACCCACATTCCTGCATCTTGTGGCTCCATGCAGACCAGGCAGGTGAGAGTGGGCTTTGCACAGCTCCTGGCTGGCTGAGCACAGCCATGCGGGGTTAGGGCTGGCTCCCTGCTCCTGCCCCAGCCTCCTCCCTGAACAAGGCAGCAATTCTTTTGGCATCAGTGGGCGTGACGGAGGACTCGCTGCCCTCACCTGCTGGGCTCTGCCTTCCTCAGGTGGATCGGGAGGCTGGCAGTGCCGAAGCGAGTCCTAGCACGTTGTCCAGTGGTGGGCCTCCTGAGGGCACGGCTCCAAGCGGCTGAGTGTGTCTTGCCCTCTTCCTCCCAGCTCTGGACCAGCGGCTGGAGAAGCGGGTGGATGACATGCTGGCTGCGGGACTGCTGGAGGAGCTGCGGGACTTCCACCGACGCTACAACCAAGAGAAGGTGGCTGAGAACCGGTGGGTGAGAAGCCAGCTCCCTTTCTGCTCCCGGTCCCACCTGCCAGACCCACGCAGGGCCCGGACCGACTCTCCTGGCAGCAGCTCCAACGTATCGCTGCTCCCAGCCCTCTCCTGGCAGCGCCTGCTCCTGCAGCAGGGCCAGCAGACGGGACGGGTGCCTGCCTCTGCGGGGGCACCATCAGCGGAGAGATCTGAATCAGCCAGATCCTCCAGCGCTTCCTGGTCTTCCCTGCCAGAACCCTTAGACCAGGTTGGTCAAACAGCAGAGTCCCTGCGGGTCTCAGCATTGAATTAATTTTGCCTGGACCATAACTGCCAAGCGGTGACATTTCCCCTCAGTAAAAATTACTTGGTGCTGCCTGAGTGTTCACACCGCAAGGCTGACATGGACTGTCACTGAAGGCATTGGTCTGCGTTCCTGTGTGTGCCTGGCTTGGCTTGTCCCCCGACACCGTGGGCTTGTGTCACCTGTGGGGGTCCTGCAGGGTGAGATGCAGAGATCTGAGCTATCATGGAGAGGGTTGAGGTCTCCCACTGTTCTGAAGGAGGCTGCTTTGACCCCTGTCTCTTGTCTTCTCCAGGCAGGATTACCAGCACGGCATCTTCCAGTCCATCGGCTTCAAGGAGTTCCACGAGTACCTTGTCAGTGAGGGGAATTGCTCACCCGAGACCAGTGCTCTGCTGCTGCAAAAAGGTGAGAGGAGCACCCTGCATGTCCTATGTCCCTCAGCCCCACACAGCTCCATGTTTATTGTGTAATGGTCTGAACCAAGCTCAAACCTTGGGGCAGGTCTTGTTGGGGTTGAGCTGCTCCTTTCTCTCTGCATTTTCCACTTCTGCCAGCCCAGGGGTGCAGGGACTCCTTTTTCAGTGCTCGGGAGAGCATCTCTGAGCGCACCCAGGGCAATTCCTCCCTCCCTTCCCTCAGGCCTCCTTGCAAGATATACTGGGCACAGCGTGACTTGGGATCTGGATCTGGTCCACCAGTGACCTGGGTGATGGGATCCCAGCTGGGATGTGAATGCTGTGGAGAACAGTGCTAGAAAGAAGGAATGAAGCAGAACTCAGCGTCTGGTTCAGCAGCAGGATGGTGGGAAGGGGTCTGGGGATCTAGCAGATCACAGCACGAGTCAGTAGTGATGCGCTCTTCGATGGCATGTGTCATTCTGGAGCGTCTGGACTGATGCGCTGTTGTTAGAGGAGAGAGCTGCTCTGCTCCTCAGCACAGTGGAGGTCCCAGGCAGAGTCGGTCTGTGCTGAGGAGGGTTCAGTGCGAAGTGGAGATGGAGGCTGAGGAAACCACAGAAATGATAAAAGGCTTGAAAACAAGTCTGGTGCAGAAGGGTCTTGTTGTGTCTGCTCAGGAGACGATTGCGGAGGGATATGATAAGTCTGGGGCTAAATATTGAAAGGTTGTACAGTGTAAACCATCCCGTGGGCCCACTGCGGGTAGGACAAGGAGTCCTGGGCTCTGTTTGCTCAGAGAAGTATGGAATTAGGTGTTATGAGAGCAGTGCAGCCCCTGAACGGAGTGTCCTACCTGCTAAAAGCTTCAGGGCTGAGGTTTTGGGCCCTTTCCACCCAGTGTTCATTCAAGGGCATGTGGGACACCTTGTCCAGCCCTTCTGCACTGCCGCTGCCCCTACACTCTGTCTGGCAAAGCTTGGCTGCTTTGCTGTGATGGCCACTTCTCACTGCTGGCTCGGAGACCTCCAGACGGACAGTAGAAGTACTTCCCTTGAGTGAGCATGGTCCCATCCAGCCTTGTGTGGTTTGCTCGCACCGGAGCTGACAGCCTCTTCTCGCTCTGCTCTGAGCTCAGCTTGCAGCGTTGCGCTGACCTTTGTTTTTATTTTTTATTCCCTCTGTTTCAAAGGGATCCAGGCCCTGAAACAGGTGACCAAGAGGTACGCCCGGAGGCAGAACAAGTGGGTCCGAAACCGCTTCCTGAGACGTAAGTCCTCTGTTCCTGCCCTGCCTCGCCATCCCTGTTCTCGCATCTCTTCTCATCCCTCCTTGGCCCATCCCAGCTCAAGAGAGGAGAGTGCTGGCTCCTCTGCTTTGGGGCAGCGTGTGTTGAACGTGAGTCCAGCAGAGATCAGATGCTCCTGCCTGGATTCTTCTGGCTGGCCCAGGCTGCCCTGGCTCTGCAGGTGTCTGCTGCCGGCCAGATCCCTCCAGGATCCACCCACCAGGCACTGCCCTGATTGCAACCTGAACGTGTGGGAAGGAGAGCAGCCGCTCGGCCTCCTGAGACAGCCCACCCAGCACTTCCATGTTTATCTTGCCCACAGCCCGCCTGCCCGGACCCTGAGGAAGGCAGCTCCTTCTCACTGCTTCCCCTGTCCCCCTGGCTGCCTGTCGAGGGAGGACCTTCCCCTCCCAACAGAAGTGCCACCAGGACGGCTAATACCCAACAGAGCAAAGCAAGCAAAGGCTGGGCCCCGTGGCGGGCAGCAGTAGGTGGTGATGGCTGCAGCATCCCTGCAGCCTATCCTGCCGACGGCTCCCGAGGGGCGCGGGGAGGGGGTGCCCAGCACTGTCCCTCTCCCCACGCGCCCACACATGCTCGTTGTGCAGGGCGAAAAGCCCAGTTGACAGCTGCCCTCCAGATTAAGAGCAGGAGCCCATTGGCTGCTCTTCGCCTGGGCCATGCTCGCTGCGGTGGCAAGGAGCCAGCAGGACTTCCCCATCCCAGCCCCAGCCTTGGAGCAGGGCCAGCAGCAGCAGCTGGGAGCCGGGCACTTGTTGAAAGGTGCTTGGTAGGGGCAAAACAACAATTAAAAAAAAAAAAAACAAAAAAAAAAGGCAGGGAGAAACTCGAGTCAAAAGATGGGCTTTGAACGGGGTGCAAGAGCTCTCCTGGAGCCATGTGCTTGGTGGCTGTGGCTCACCTTTCTGGTGGCAGGTGTGCTGCAGATCAGCCCTGGCGGGACCTTGTTTGTGGTTACGGCAATAAAAAGCAGCACCTGCTGGAGACTGGCACGCGGCAGCTTTTGATGGCTTTGTCCGAGCGGGGCCGTGTGCCCGATGTCTGCGCGCAGGTGAGCGGCGGCAGGGCAGCGACGTCGCTGGAGTGGGTGCTCTGTGGTTGCAGCTGTCTGACCCTGGCCGGGCTGCAGCACGCACCCCATGCCCTCACACCGGGCTGGGGGAGGCCGAAGGGGTGGCTTTGAAACTCTGCCTTGTCAAGTCGAAGCATTAATAAAGCATCTCCCACCGTGGCTTGCTACTGTGAGCCGGGAGCGTTGGCCCCTGCAGCCGCACAAGCAATTACAGCTCTGAGTGGGAACCTGCACCCGCAGATTCCTCATCCAGGCTCCATGCCTGCATCTCCTTGTAAGCTTTGTGTGATGGCTTTGTGCCTGGATCTAGCCTTTGATCTTCTGCGGCCTCCTGTGGACCACGGCCGTGATGAAGTGTTTGCTGTTATGATGGGCTGTTGGTGTGCTTGGATTTTGTAATGCTGTCCTGAAGGCAGACAACCATGAAGATGCTTGAGGTCTTAGGTGTTCTTGCTCTTGAGGGTGGTGCCGCCCAAGCTGAGGTCTCTGGTAATTTTGGCTCTGGAAAGGCTGGTGCCATTTGCTTCTGAATGCTAAAGGACAGCTAGATAGGAAAGAGCAGATCCCCCCCTGGGATCTGCTCCGTGGGTGCTGGGACATGATGCTGGGGAGGTTCTGGCGATGACCTACCTTTCTGTGTCTCCGTAGGTCCCGGGCCCAACGTGCCCCCGGTGTATGGCTTGGAGGTGTCTGATCTCCTGCGGTGGGAGGAGGATGTGCTGAAACCTGCTCTGGAGATTGTGGAGAGCTTCATCCAGGTACCGGGTAACTGCAGTTAACACGTGAGCCGTGGCTGAGAAGCCAACTTCTTGGTAGTCTCCAGGTCCCATAACTTGGCACTTAGTCTCTCCCATGAGCAGGGCTGTCTGTGTGCATGTCCAGCCTTGGGCTTTCCTCTCAGTGGCAGAGGGTTGTTGTCTAAGCTGAAAATTTCCCCTAATGCCCAGTATTCCTCTTGTCTTGCAAGGTAAAACTGCAGTATCTGTCCTGCTAACCTTGGTGTCTGGGTATGGCAAGTTCAGAGCCCAAACTCTACCAAAGTGAACACAGCCAAGCAAATTTTCATAGTAGAAACCGGTTTGAGGCATTATTTAATCTACAGGGACGTGAGCCCCCAGCAGAGCCTGTGAAGATGGAGTACGATATAAATGAGAACAAACGCAGTCATCGCCTGTGTGAGCTGTGCGACAGAGTCATCATCGGGGACAGGGAGTGGGCAGGTAGGATCCGGGAGAGGAGGGGGCTGGGGAGGGGGCACAGCGAGCGCTGTTATGCGGAGGGATGGAGCGAGGCAGTTCTCCGGGGCAGAGCAGCTTCCTTGGCTGTCTCTGCTTGGCCGGATGACCCTCAGCACATGATCTTGGGCTTTCAAGGATTGTTTACAGCCCATGTATGAAAGCAGCCATTTGCAAGCCCGGAGGGGGTGCAGGAGCTGTGCCACAGCAGCCATCTGTCGGGCTTCCCCCCCTTCCCCGGCACCCAGTAAACACTGCCGCTCTCTGCCGTCACGCCAGACGTGGGGATCTATACATAGCATCAAACCTCAGAGCTGTCTGTGTTTAGTCAGGGCTGCTGGTCCTTTTCAGCACTTTAGATACTTTGTCAAAAAGCACAGAACAAATTTGTTTCTTCCAAAATTTGGTTGTGTAAAATGAAAGTTTCTTCATGTTTTTAATAGTTCAGTTTTCCTCCAATATCTCCTATTTGTGTGGGTTTTTTTTAAAAAAAGTATTCCTAGCTGTAATGGCAATAGAAAGGGATTTTCTATTTTCAATAGACTTACTTTAAAAGAGCTCAGTTGGAATCAGATTAACTCAGTGAATTTATCTGTGCTGTGAGGCTCATGCTGAGAATCAGAAACAAAAAGTAGTGGAGAAACTGGCTGCAGAAATGAAACTGGTGAATCTCCACGTGTTGCCCAAATGCAGTATATGCAGACACAATGCAAAGAGAAATTTCCCAGGTTGTTGGTTGTCAGATTTGAACGAGTCGCTTATTCCTATTGCTCCAGGGAACTGCTGAAAGCAAAGGTGGAGGTTGGCTCAGAATAGGAAGCTCGTTGTAGTGAGATCAGTTTGTAAGTGTAATTGTTATTTTAGCCAGTCTCGGCTCTCTCAGCTTGGAGGCACTTTGAAGGAGCTCAACCTACTCCAGAACTAGAGGACTCTGAAAGTTTTCAGGGTCCGTGCCATCCTTCCAGGTCCAGCAAGTTTTATGACTGAGTGGGAACTCCTCGAGATCCCCCCAAACACTACAGCTGCAACTACGTGTCCTCTAGGGCTGTCAGCCCAAATTCTGATAGATGTGACAATACCTTTCTCAACCAAGACCAGCTGTTGTTTTCTGCATCCAGCTGAATTTGGCTCAAATCCCCAGATGGTGGGAGAAAAATGGTCCAAAACCTGGGCGTTACTTGTAACTGCAAAAGTAAAAGCTCAAAGGGAAGTGAAAACAGTAGTGGGAGCTGAGTCGATCTGCAATCTGGTCTGTTTTCTTAAGTCAAGTTACAGATAGTTCTGGGAACTGCTTCCCAGTACCCCACTGGCTCTGGAAGATTTAAAAATTTTATCTAATTTTACAATTTGTATGGACTTAGAAGAGCACACCTCCCCAGACAGCAGCAGAAATCAGTGCTTCTTCCAGCCACTCTACGCTTTGGTGTTGCTTTCGACAAATTGTAAGAGGTGAGACTTAATTTCAAGCTGAGGGTGACCCTACAGCACTGTGATAAAGCAGCAGCTTTGCATGTAATTTTGTCCTTTGGCAGAAAAGGATGACTGGAAAACACCTGAGGGCCTTGATTCAGTGAGCACATACCCTTGTTTAATTACGGCCCTGCTTGAAAAGTTTGCTGCTTTAATTGCTGCTCTGATCTCTTGGAAATAGCAAAACCGCCTTGCTAAGATGGTACATTGGTCTGGTTAGACAAAGTGCTTTCTACTTAGATAATACCACTGATACAGGAGGTTTTACTGTCCTTAACTATGTGATTTCAAACAGAAATGCAGCCCTGCTGTGTCAGTACGAGTTGCATCCTTGGGACTATGCCTCTGCTCCCGTCCGACTCCTGCTGAAGTGCTCCCGTAGCTGGGGGCCTTGCCCTGGAGTTATGCAAAAGCATAATTATGCTCCAGGCTCCATCCCTATCCACTCTAGATGTACAGGATATCCCCAGTGCTGTGGTGCAGGCATCTAGGCTTACAAATGATCCTGGCAGCGCTCCACGGGGTGGCGGATGGTTGCACAACCTCGTCTGCATCCCGCAATGCGCCGCCTCGGTGGTAACACTTGCCCTTCTCCCGTCCTCCTGGCTTTGTGTCTCGGTTGGGAGCAGACTTGCTGGGAGAGTTGAATCCTGACAATCTGGAGTCTTCTGCATATACAGAGCCAGGTTTTTTCCCTCTCCCGGTCCTTCCTGCGGTCAGAAGAAGGCTTGGAAGGGTTGTCCCCCCTCTGAGCCCCAATAGTTTGGCCTAGAAGTGCCCTGAAAACCGGCCAGGGCAGGGCTTGGGAGTTCACTTTTCTGGGAGAATGAATTGTGCGGGAGGGTGGGAAGGGAAGGGAGGGCACTCGGCCCTGCACAAGGGGATGGGGTCAGATGTTTCCTTCTCCAGGTTCCCTGGAGTTAAATGCTCTGTTTGCCTCTTCCTCCAGCTCACACACGATCCAAATCCCACCTGCACCATCTGAAGAAGAGGAGGAAGCTGGAGGCCGCCAGCCGTGCTGCAGAGACTGAGGGGGACAGTGGGAGGGCAGAGACCTCGGGGGAGGACAGCAGCTTGCCTTTGCCGTAGGCCTGCAAACCAGCAGGCGCAGGGGAGCAGCCGCGCTTCCACCTGTGCGGCGAGGAAGCGACTTAGTCCTGGGTGGCCTTGAACCCAACGAGCTGAGTCATTTTTTTTTGGGATGAGGCAGGTGTGTAAGTGGCGGCCAAAGGCCGTCGGCTGCATCGGATCCTCTTCATGTGGCCTCATCGCGCCGTGTTCCCATGCTTCCCCAGCCCTGCCTGGAAAGGGCTGGGCCCCGGGGCAAGGCTGCTAGGAGCATCCTCCCATGCCAAGCGTTAATTCCTGCCAGAGACGCAGCATTATCCTTGGAATGGTTGAGCCGATCCTGCCGGCATGCGAACGTGTCGTTCTCAGAGACAGAAATACCCTGCACTCCTCCAGCTTGGCCAGGAGTGCAGCTCCAGAGCTGAGTGAGCTCTTACTGCCTTTATTGTGGAGAGGATATTTTTTTTTCTTTTATATGGAAATAAAGTTGCAAGATTATTGTGGGTTCCCCTCCCTATTAACGAGCGCAGTTTTCATGCTCTCTGTTCCCACCTGGCCCAGGTTCCCTGCTCTGGGCACAGGCAGGACGTCCAGGCCTGGTTCCTTCTTCCAGTCACCTTTTCTGCAGCTTCTGGGGGAGCTGAGCAGATGTGCTGAGCTTGGCGGAGGCAGCTGATCCCTCTGCACATAGCAGGTGCAGAAGGAGCTGGCACCTGTTAAACAGGAACTTGGAAATGATCTCATCAAGTTTGCAACAGATGAGTCTGTCCTAGTTAAAGCTGAATTCCTGGGGGTTTACACTGTGGTTTGGCAGTGGGAACTGGCCCCGCATTTGAATCTTGAGTTGCTGAGCAGCAAATTCTTTGTGCCGCGTCCGCGAGGCAGTTGGTCTCCGCAGCGTCGTTCCTGGAGGATGCGAGCACCATCTGCACCGCCGCGCTTCCCGGCGTGCCGCTCTGGGTGAAACCGGGAGGGCCTTTTCCAGGGCATTTGGGATTCTCCTGGCAAATGCAATCAAGACGGTTCCTCTTGGGAGGATTTTGGGGTGGTAGAGCACAATTTTTTCCTTCAGCTGCTTGCGATACACCACGTGGCAAGAGCCATCTCTCGGGGCTCAGCCTGCGAGGGGAAGGGCTGCGTGGGCAGATCTGCCATCACAGGCTCTGGAGGTGCCTGCTCTGGTGGGAATTAGATTAAACCTCCAGTTTGTGTTCCTCAGCATTGAATTATTTCTGTAATGCTCCATGGGGTGGCTGCCTTGGGCCGTTTGATAGGGGTGTGGGGTGGCTTGGGAGCTCGGACTGAAGGGAATACGCAAGGAAGAGCTGGGAATTTGGGTTGGCTTTTCTCTGCCAGCATTGGGCAGAGCTGGGCATCAGCTTTGAAATGCTGGGCACCGCGTTTGTGTTGCTGGGTCTGTCTGCAGCGCCAGCTGAACCTCTTCTCGAGCCCAGACTTGTTTGCCATCCACGCTGACTCAAGCGTATGTGGATATGGGCTCAGCCCAGCGCTGGAGCACACGGCCAAGGGGTCATGGCGTGGAACCGTGTTCTCCTAGCTCGGATGGACGAGGTGCAGGTGTAGAGCCCCATTCGCCGCTGATGTGCTGAGCATGGTCTTCTGATAGATGGTACGGACATGTTGTGTCATCTCCCAAGGCCAGGCTGGAATCGTCGGGGCAGCTCTGTGAATGAGGGGTGAGATTACCTGCTCTGTCTCCTGAGTGCAGTCAGATGACCGTACTGTTAGAAATGGATTTAATATCCTTAAGCGGTTTAATATGAACTTTGTTATCCCCACAGAGAAATGTTATTCCTCTACCACAATAGCCGCTAGTCTGCCTGTTCTGTTCCAGAGCCTGCTCGTAACAGGCACTGCAGCCACTGTCGGGCAGGGTCTCCCAGGCCTTCCCCCTGCTCCGTGCCGCCCGCTGCAGTGCCTTGTTTAGAGGGTGGCAGCTCCCAGGTGTCCCAGGAGAAGGGGGGTCTGTCATACTTGCTTGTTCATGCTGTGGCTGGACCGGGAAATGGAGGGTGGAAGCACACCCTGGTCCTGCCAGCAGCAAGAAGCAGGTGAGTTTGCTTTCTCGGAGAGGTAGGGGCTGTCGATGAGGACACAGGTTTTTATTTATGCAGAGCCAGGGCAGGCATCTGGGCGATGATCTGCTCTCAGGGAGAAGCTGGTGTCTGTTGTACCTCTGTTGTTCAAAGGACTTAAGGCAGGGACTGGGATTGAGCTCCTCGCAAGGGTCGCACCAGTTCCTGGCGCCGACACGTTCAGCTCCTGCTCCTCTTGCTCTGGGCCCTGCCCGCTCCCTGGCCTCCTGCGGAAGGGACAAACAACGTGAAATGGCTCTCCAGTCCCAGCCAGGACTCGCTGAGAAAGTTGTTGTGGTCTCAGGTTTCAGGCCGCTGTCAGTGCCGAGGTCTGGGGATGGGGAATGGCACTTCGCTCCATCTGCCCGCCGCTAATCCCCAGACAAACGCAGCTCTTCCATCTGTGCAGCCGGAGCCGCCGAGCCCATCACACCAGCCACTTAATCTAAATGGCTTTGGCCAAAGATAAGGTCATTAATTACACTGGGATTAGAAAACAGTACAGGCCTGGCGTGGCTTGGCTCGCCATCAATTAAAGCCCTCGGCCCCCTGGCCCAGCTGAGCATCGCAGCTGGAGAACTTGAGCTGGGAGAGACCCGTGCCCTCGCTGATGGGGCATCGTCCCCGGGGCGCTGCCTGTCCTTGGAGGAGTCCCCTCACCTGGACACTGGTGCTTTGGCACGGCGCTGGGGTGGGCTCCTGTCCCCGGCCAGCGGCAGGGCTGGGTGCCAGGCGGAGTTGGTGACGCCGGTCCCAGGGGACACCTCCCGGGAGGAGCGCAGGGGTGATGGCAGCCAGTGCAGCCCGAATCCTCGCTTCTGGCAGCGAGAGGTACACGGGCAGCATCCCAGCACCTGCATCCCCATCGCTTACTGCCTCCAGCCCCTTCCATGGCACCGCATCGAGCTTGGCCCCGGCTCGCTGCCCGTGCGGGAAGGTTGGGCTGGCCAAGCCCCACTGCTCTCTTGTGTCTGCCGTCCCCAGAGCTCAAAGCAGCCAAAGCCCCTTTGCCTATCTCAGATCCAACATCTGTCCGTGGTGTTCGAGGACTTGTGCTTGCTTCTCTTTCCTCCACTTTTTGGTTTCCTTTTCTTACCATGTTTTGGCTGTAAAATGCTCCGATCTGCTCATCCTGCAGGAAATTTCTCGTCTGTGCGGTGCTGCCCTTCGCTGGGGTGGGATGTGCCGCCTGCTCTGCCCCGGCAAGGTGCCGCGGGGGGGGGACAGCCGGGGCTGAAGCCACAGACGTGGCACGAGTTTGGCCTTAGCCCTCCCCTTGTAAGGAAGAGGCAGCACCGCGGGGGCCGGGGAGGGACCTTACGGGCGGCCGGGCTGCGGCTCTGCGCCAGGAGCCGGCTGGCACCGTGGCACAGCTGCCATCTCGCCCAGCACTGGTGACCAGCTGGTGTCTGTGCCCGTGTTTGCTGGTGGGTTTAAAGGGTCCGGCTGTCCCTTAACTCCCGTTGGAGGTCCTGGGTGGTGTCGCTGTCCCGGCTCTTCCCACGCTGCGGGGGACAATCCTGCTCCAGTGCCTTGGACAGGCTGGGGACCATCTGGGGGGACGGTGTCACGTGGGGACGGTGGCTCCTGCAGACACGTGGCAGCTGTAGCCACCGAACCAAGCTGTGTCCTGGCCTCATCTTCAGTTCCCAGGTGGGATCATTGTGCTGCGGGGCACCGGGGGGATTTAACGAAGCCCTGGGTGATGGGCTCAGCGAGAGGGAGCCCTCAGGGTCTGCTTGGGGTTGGCAGGGCTGGCTGGCATCACTGCCGTCGCAGGGCTGGTGGGTGAAGGTAACTAATGGGGAAACTGAGGCACGGCTGGTGCGTGGAGTTGCTCTGAGAGCTGCTGAGGCTGGGAGCAGGGCAGGGCGTTTTGGATCCCGTGGCCCATCCGGTGCCTCGGCGGCATTTCGGGCGGGCTGCGGGGAAGCCGTGTCGCAAGAGCCTAAAAATAAAAGGAGCTGTTGGCCGAGGTTGTGCAACAGTGCGTGTGTCCCGTGCCACGCGGGAGTTCGGCGGCTTTGGCGGCAAACCCTGGGTGTGCGCAGCCGGATCCTGGCACCGGGCCCGGGAACTGCCGGCATCCGAAGGGCTGGAGGCTGCCAGGTCTTCCCCCTTCTTTGTCCCCTTCTTGTGCTGCCCATGAGCCCCCGGGGCTGCCATGGCTGGGGGGAGCTGGTGGGTGCCCATGAAGGTTTGGGGACATGGGGGCTGAACTGGGCTGTGGCGGGGCAGGGTGGGTCTCCCCGTGTTGACACCCTGAGCAATTCATTGGGGGGAGTCCAGAGCCCAGGGGGCTGCGGGGACCCTCCCCATGCACCTTCCAGCACACCCCTGAGGCAGCGGTCGTCACCCATTGCACAGATGGGGAAACTGAGGCATGGGCATGCCACCAGGGAGCCACCCTGCACGAGGGCTCCAGGGTGCTGGTGTCACACACAGGGTGCCCATTGTCCCCTGGCAGTGCAGGGGGGCCGTGCGGGGCACGAGGAGGGGCCGGCAGTGCTGGCGGGAAAGGCCGCGGGAAGGAGAGCTCCGTCCGGCTGGCGGGACACCAAACCCCGGGGGACTTGGCCCCGCGCCCCAGGAGCGTGGCCGTGGCGGGGGGAGCCCTGGGGTGTCCCCGTGGCGGGGTGATGCAGCCCCCGGTAAGGGCTGGCATGGGGCCCGGCGCTGCAGGGGGCCCGTCGGGGCCTCCCCAAGCTTGGGGGTCTGTGGGTGGGGGGCTGAGGCCGAGGGGGTCCCCCCACGGTGGGGCTGGCAGGAGGGGGGCCGCTGGGGCTGCTTTGTCACGGTGTCACAGGGCCATCTGCCGGCAAAGGCACGAGCCCCGTGGCAGCCCGCCATGGCCTCCAGCAGCCTCCCAGTCCTCCCAGTCTGCAGCTGCTGGGGCACTGGGGCAGGAGGGGGCCCTGGATGGGCTGGCGCGGGGGCAGCCGGGGGGGCAGCCCCACCATGGTGGGGCCACCCTGGGGGCCAGCCCTGGGCCGTAGTCCCTCCGGGAGCTCCTGGTCACCGAAGGTGTCATGGTGGGGCTGAGACGTGGCTGGGAGACGGGTCTCTAGGGCGTCACGGAGAGGGGACGTCGTCCCTGGGGGGGTTCAGTCCCTGGGGTGTCACGGACGGGGCCCCAGGGCCCGCGAGGGTCGGGCACGGTGATCCGGGTGCCTCCAGCCGGTGTGGTGCGGGATGGGGCGCAGTAGAGATGGCCCCGCTCCAGCCATGAACAGATTAAATGTCATTTTATTTCACACCCAAAAAAAAAATGTAGAAAAGAAGAGGTGAGTGGAGATTTAATTGCTCATATTAAAAATCTACCAGGTGAGACTGAGCCGTTTCCACCAGAGTCAGTGCAGATCTGCAGGGATGATTATTCCTCCTCCTCCGCAGCCGGATGCTCGGGGACGCGGATGGGGACGGGGGCAACACCTGCCCCTTTCCCCCCTCCCCAAGGTGCCCCTGTGCCGCGGGCGCTCGCTGCCACCGGCCCCATCGGCACATCCCTGCCCGGGTCCATCCTGCCCGGTCCCAGCACCCCCGGTGTGGCGTCCCCACGGTGCCACCCACACCTTGTGTCTAATAATTGGGTGCTGATTTGGGGGGTGGGGGTGGGAAGGGGGGGCAGGAGCGTGGCGGGGAGGTGGCCTTGGGCCATTTTGATTTTTTTTTTTTTTTTAATTTCTGTGTATTTCTTCTTGTCCCTTTTCCCTCTGTACAAAATGAGCGGTATGGTCATGGGCGTAGGTGACACGGTGACGTGTGCGAGGTTGGGGTGGCTCTGGCGGCCGCCCCGCGCTCACTGCAGCAGGGCCCGGATCTGTTTGGACGTGGTGTCGTCGTTGAGGTGCCGAGTGGTGTACCTGGACGGAGAGGGGACGGTCACCCCGCGACACCCCAACCCGCTCTGCCACCACCATCCCACAGCACCGGCGGGGGATGCCAGGTCCCCCCCGGGTCCCCCGGCCGCCCGGCTCACCTCAGTGCGTTCAGGAGCCCCTCGGTGCTGGTTGAGGGTTGGTCTTTCAAGACTTTGATGCAGCCTTTCATCTGGTGGGGGGAGCGAGAGAGGCAGTGAGCGCCTGGACGTGCCGTGGGGGGCTGCTCCCCTTCCTCCCCATCCTCCTCCTCGGTGCTCGGGGGGATGAGTTCCCCTCTGGACCAGCTCAGAGAGAGATGTCCCCGCAGGGGACATCCAGGGAGAGGGACCCTCAGGCATCACAGCTGCATTGGGATGAGCGGGACGGCTGTGACCCCCCACGGCCACTCACATCGATCTTGGAGGTCTTCGCGAAGGCCCCCACGGGGTGGACGTGGTCGTAGAGGATGATGACGCCGACCATCACCCGCATGCAGAAGAGGAGGGTCTCGGTGTTGGTGAAGCGGCTCCGGTACTCCCTGTGCCAGGAGAGGGGCCGGCTGAGCCCGGGCGGGAGGCACCGAGATTGCCCCCCCGCCCCGTGTGGGGTACTCACGGGGTCTCCAGCATCACCCTGCAGACACAGGCCATGGTGCTCAGGCAGTCGGTCGTGTCCTCGATGGGGAGGGTCTTGTTCTGAAACCCAACAGGTCCTGGCTGCCGTTTTGCCCTCCTGACCCCCGCATGGTGCCGGGGCCGGAGGGGGGCTTCCCCCCGCCCTGAGGGTACCCCCCCGGCCTCGCTCACCTCCGAAACGAACTTGGTGGTGGCATTGCTGAGCGTTTTGAGCATGGGGGTGGCCTCGGCGTAGAAGAGGGACATCCTGTTGGCCATCTCATTGTTCACCTCGCTCTCCGCGTCCAGCTGTGGGGTGGGATGATGGGGGCCGTTGGGGTGGCTGACCCCCCCCGCAAGCCATCCCCAGTCCTGTGACCCCCCTGGGGGAGGCCATCCCGGGGCTGGGGGGGATGGCATTGTCCTCTCACCTGCAGGTTGTTAATGCGATTTCTGCTGATGGTCCTTCTGTAGTAGCTGAAGTCGTTCTGGATGGCGGGGTTGGTCATCTGCGGAGGGGAGTCCCGCGCTAGGGGCCACGGTGGGGGCCACGGCTGGCTTGGTGTGCCCGGGGCGAGCCTCAGGGGTCCCAAGGGACTGGGCTGGCTCACAGCTTTCGCACGGTCCCAGTCTGGGGACCCCACGGGCCCCCCCCCAGCCCTCGTCCCACCCGGGGGGCGTGGGGAGGTACCTTGAGCTCATCGAAGCTGAGGGTGAAGTGGAGGATCTCGGCAAACTGTTTGGCTAAGGCTTGCTCCCGCTCGAGGTGCTGGGTCGGGGCGTACGGGGGGCTGGTGAGGGCCTCCAGCAGGCTCCGCAGGGCGTTCTCTGGGGACGAAGCACTGGTGGTCCCCCTCCTGCTCCTGTGCACCTCCCCAGCCCCGGCTGGGGAAACTGAGGCACGGGGCAGCACGGCATCTGCACCTGAGGACACCCCATGGCCAGGGCTCCCCCCAACCTGCTCCGTTCCCGCATCGGGATGCGGGATGCAATTGTGGGATGCGGGGAAGGGGGCCGGGGACTCGGGGCGCTCACCCAGCCGCAGGGAGAACTCGTAGAAGCGCTTCAGCTTGGCGACGAGGGGGCAGACGGCGCTCCAGGCCCTCTCCTGCAGCCGCAGGTCCCCGGGGTTTTGGATGGCCTGTGGGGGGGACAGTGCCGGCGGTTGTCCCAGGCCATGGTGGGTGGGTGGGTGGGCAGCGGGCGCCGGGGTTGCACCCACCTCTCGGATCTCCTGCCCAGCGCCAGTGTAGGACTGCAGCTCGGCCAGGACGGCCTGCGCCTCCTCCAGCACGGCGTTCACCTGGTTCCACACCGCCGTCTCAGCCTCCGTCGGCTGCGCATCTGCAGGGCAGCACCCCGGGGAGAGAAACCCGGAGGGCTCTGAGCGGGGCCCTGGGCGGCGAGAGCCGGAGTGGGGTGCCAGCACCCCAACCCACGGCTCTCCCGCCAGTCTGCAGCCCTTCCTGGCGGGTTTCTCCCCCCGGTCCGTCTCCTTGCCCGAGCTCGAGCCACGCTGTGGAGGGGGGGCAGGTGGGGGTGAGTCCTGGCTGCCCTGCGACCACGGTCCTGCTCACGGGGGTCCCCGAGCAGCCCCCAGCCCTGGGCTGGCCCCAACAGGCTGCAAACTGCCCTGGGGAAGAGGTGCGGAGCGATAGCCCCTGGCCATGGGTCTGCCCCGGCGGCCGCGGCCCCCCCTCCCCGGGGAGACCCCCGGCCGGCAAAGGTGGGGGGAGGACGTCTGGGATGGGCGCGATGCGATGGGCGACGGGTACGAGAACTCAAAAATGGCGTGGATGTGGAACTCAGAATAAGTACAAAACAAAAAAGGAAAATAAAAATCCCATCTCACTTTCAAAGTCAAGGAAAAAATTAGGGCCTTGGTCAAGTTCGTTATAAGTCAACACTTTAAGAAGGTTCCCCATGTGAAACCTGCAAGAGAAGAAACAAGAGGAAAAAAGCATGATGGTGAGGTGGTGCTCGGGGAAGAGGTGCTGGGCTGCGGGCAGCGGCCGGCAGTGGCCGGAGCCCCCGTCCTCCCCCCGCGGCTCCCCGGGGGCTCGAGGCACTCCCGGGCGGCCGGCGGTGACCCCGCGGCTGCTCCCGGCCCCGGGGCTGCAGCCTCTTCCCCCCCGATGGTGATGAACGCTGGCGGATGGGGTGATGAAGAGGAAGGAGCGAAGGGAGGAGAGAGCCGCCGGGCTCCGGCGAGGAGGGCGAAGCGGTGAGCGAGTCCCTGAAGTCTTGGCTACGGGTGTCCCCCCTCTAGCTGCGGGGCCAGCCCCGAAATGGGGGGTCCTGGGGAGCCCCCACAGCCCCATGCCGGGGGGTTACGGGGGGGGCTGGAGGCGGGTGAAGGCTGTGCTGCCTCAAAGGACCCACGAGGATCTGGGAAGGTCCCTCGCCGTGGGAGTGGGGTGGCTGCGTGACCCCAGCCCCACGCTCCAGTCCCGGCTATTTTGGGCTGTGCCGGTGCCGGCGGCGGTGCGGCGAGCTGCGCACGGCCTCTCCCCGCCGGGGCTGGGGCCGGGGCGAGCGGTTGCTGCCGCACTATTTTTACCCTCCTCGCTCTTGCTCTGAGCTGTGCCCCGGAGGAAGCGGGGGAGAGGGAGCCAGGAGGGCCACGGGGCTGCGCCGGGTCTGGCACCCGCCGTGGTGGCCACCATCTCCTGTACGCCCCCGTGTCCAGGCTGGGACGTCCGCGAGCCATGCTCTCCTGTCCCAGTTAGCCCAGGCCAGCGGGAAGCTGGGACAGGTCCCCCAGGCTGGACCGGGGTCCCCAGTCCCCGTCCCTCGGGGATCACCGCGCTGCCCCTCCCGGCAGGGCAGGTGGCACGGATCCTTCCCTCCTCCTTCCCTGGCATCCCCGGCCTCCAGGCTGTCCCCGCCGTGGCGGTGGCAGGGGACATGCCACATGGCTCCCGGTGCCATCGACTCTAACGACAGCGGGCACGTGCTTAGGTCCTCATGGGCCAGGTCCTGCTGCTGGGATGTATCCTGCGTTCCCGCCACGCGGCCGGGGACATCTCCCCGCGCTCTCGGGGAGGGGGCATCTCTCGGGGTCCCGCTCCCCGGCCCCACTCAGCCCTTTGTGGGACGCGTCCAGGGCTGCCCCGAGGCTCCTGGGGACACGGGGCTGCTCGGGGACACCGTGCCTGTCCCCATATTCCAGAGAGCAGCCGCGGTGACAGCCCCGGCCCCCTCCCCGCACCCACCCTGCTCACGGGACTTACTTTCAAAATCCAGGAAAAAATGAGGACAGTTTTCTAAATCTTTGCCCAATACCTTTATCAGGTTGCCCATGGCCAGCAGACCTGAGCGAGAGAAACAGAACAGAGTGGAACAGCACCGGTGCCGCCGGCCGGCCACCCCGGCACGCCAGAGCCCCCACCGCCGCCGCTGCCACGGCACCTACCTGCGCCCGTCCCGCTGGGCTCCGCACCCCACGGTCCCGCTGTCCCCAGCCCGCACCCTCCCGGCCGGGGCACACGGCTGTGAGCGTCCGCCGAAACGTGGCGGCTCTCCACGGCACTTCTGCCGCTGCCGTTTGCCGAGGCGGGGAGGGAGGGAAGCGGGGTGCGGGTTTGCGAGCGTCGCGCTTCCTGTGGGCGCCCCTGGCCGCACCGCCTCCCCCGAGGCGCCCCGCTTCCCCTGCCCCAGCCACCCCCCCTCGCCGGGGGACGGGGGCTGCCCCAGGCGACCCCCGTGGGGTCGTGCCAATTCCCCTGGGTGGCGGGGCTGGGCATCCCCCCTGGACGATCCCATGAAATTGGGATTTCTGCCCCACAGACCCAGTTTGAGGGTCTGCTGCCCGTGCCAGAGCATCCCACCCACCCCACGGCCACGGCCCCGGGTCCTTACCTCGGTGCCCGGTGCGGCGGCGGCAGCTACGGCAGGAGCAAGGGCTGTGCCACCCGCCTGAATCACTTCATGGGCCGGCGGGGACCTGCGGGCAGGCGGGCGAGAGGGTCAGGCCACCCCGCCGGGCACCTCCCCACCCCGGGGACCCCCCAGTGGGCGACCAGGCGGGGAAGCGCGGTGGGACGCTGGCTCCCCTCGCCCTAGCTCACAGTCCCGCAGCCGCCACCGCCGGCCTTCACCTTATTTGCCTCAATTAATTTTTTCATTGCAAGCAGCCGGTGTCGCCGGGAGCTCGCCCCTTCTCTATGCACCCCCCTGGGGACCTGCCAGCTCGGGGACAACCCCGGGGGCCAAGCCATCTGTCCCCATCCTCCTTGGAGAGGAGGACTTTCCCGGTGCCGCTGGCTGGGTTTGCTCTTTTCCGTGTGTTGCGTGAAGATCCCTTTATGCTGCTGCTGAGCCACAACCCAAATCCCGCAGGCACCGGGCTGCTCCCCTGGTTCCCCTATCCCCCACGTTTCCTATGGGGATGTGGGGGGGTCGGGGTTGCCCCCATGGTGTTAGCGGGCTCTGGGAAGCAGCCGCGGGATTCAGCAGGTTGTAATTAAGCGCTTGGGTTTAATTAATGTGGCTGGGGAGGGGAGAGGAAGAGCTGGGGGAGGCAGCAGCGGCAGGGAGGGATGGGGCGGCCTCGTGCCTGGGATGGGGCTGCTGCCCCCCAGCCCAGTGCTCCCCGCTCAGCCCCAGCGCAGCCCCTTGGCATCAGTAGTGATGGCTCTGCCTTCCTCCTCCTCCTCCGGAGCCCGGTAAGCAGTGGCTTTACACTGGGGCTCCATGGGATGCACCAGCCCCATGCCAAAACGCAAGCTGCTTTGGGGGAACCAGGGCCCCCAGGTTCCCCACTGCACACACCTGCCTCAGTTTCCCCACATGTGGTGGGTGCTTGTACCCTGCGGTGGGGCATAACGATGCCCAGGGCTGCCCTGGTGCAGTGACCCCGGGGTCGTCCCGCTGGGTGCTGGGGTGTTTTGGAGGGGTGCTGGACCCCATGGGGTGCTACTGGGGGGGCCCTGGGGTGCCCCGGGCAGCCGGCTGGGTGGGAGACTTGCACCTGCTCCGCTTGGGCATTTGCATAAATGCTGCGATCGGAGCGTGGGTGTCCTCGTGCCTGCGCCGCGGTTGTCCTTGACGGGCGGCTTGGGGTTGGGATTTGTCACTGCTGAACTCTGCCTGTGCCCAGGGAGGGGGCACAGACGTGTCCCGGTGGTCCCCGGCGTGGGGATGCCCTGGCACGAGGCCTGAGCCATGGCACAGGGACTGGGTGGGAGGATGGGGATCGCTGCAGCCCCCCCAGCCTGGCGGGGCGGCTCTGCTTGGGGTTCAGCGCCTGATTTGCACCGTTTCCTTGGCCCAGGTGCCTACACCCCGTGGTGGCCCTTGGCCCTGGGAGCCACAGCACGTCCCCCCCCCGGGTGGTTCCTGAGGAGGGCAAGGGGCTCCCTCCATCGTGGGCTGCCCATCGCCACGACACCAAACCGGGGGAACCGCGTACCCCAAATCTCCCAGGAAAGACGCCCCATCCCAGGACCGATCTCGCAGAGGGGTGCGCTGCTGGAGGAGGGCTGCCCGCGAGGGACGCGGGGCTGGAGGCAGCAGGGTCCCCCCCCAGCCACACCCGAGGTGGCCCCGGGTTTTGTCCCTCCCTGCGGTGGCCTCCCCGTGCCCCAGCCCTGCTCCGGCACCTGCTCCTCTCCCTGCTCCGCCGCCTCTCCCCGCTCCCCCCGAGCATCCTGCCCCACGGGGACCCCACGGCGGGTGTCACCTCCATGGGGACATCCCAGCCGATGGGGTGAAACCCCCCTCCTGCTCCAGGCAGGGCCAAATCCTGCACCCAGGAGCAGCGCTCCCCCGCAGCCGGCGGTGCCCAGGCTGGCCCCGCCGAAGAGGCAGCAGTGTCCCCGGATCAGGCCATCCCCGTGTCACCGGGGGCCGTTTTGGGGCTGTGCCCCTTTGCCGCCGGCACAGCATCGCTGTGGGCACCGCAGCCTGGTGCAGCGCCGCAACCCCGGCCGGGGCTGGGTGCCCCTTCCCCTTGGCTCGGCTCTGCACCCCACGGCCCCCCCTGCCCACTGGGTGCCTGCTGGGTGCTGGGCCCGGTGCCCACCGCTGCCACCGAGCCCCTCCTGCCGCTGCCCCCCGCCCATGGCCGCGCCGGCATCGCCGCAGCCGTTGCAGGGTCGGACACGCGGTGCCTGGAGGATTTTTCGTGGGGGGGCACCTTATCCTGGGAACCTGGGTGCTGGGGCCAGATCCTGCCCCAGGATGAGCCAGGGCACCCCCAGCCCTGCCCAGGGTGGGGTTGGGGCTTCCCGGGGCTGTCACCCCCCAGTGTGGGGACCTTCCTGGCTCAAGGGAGATGCGAGTCCCCCCACGGGGCTAAGCCCCCCCGAGTGGGGCCGGTGGGGGGCTGGAGGGCTCCCCTCTGCCTTGCTGCAGCTGCAGGCAAGCGGCAGGATTTACCGCAGGGCTGCCGGGGAGCGGAGCCACAGCACCCAGCCGGCGCGGGCGAGCACCCAGCCGTGCACCCGCACCCGCCCAGGGCCACCGCGGGGCTGCAGCATCCCGGGGGGGGGCTGCACCCACTCCATCACCCCCAGTCCTGGGGACACCCAGCAAGCATTGGTTGCACTGGACTGGGGGTGCAAAGGGAGAGAGGGGCCCCTGCGAGGGGCCACTACCGGTTTGGGTCCCTGGGGGAGACAGCCAGCGCCTGCCACAGCCCCCCACCCTGCTCTCAGGCCTGGTGGCATCCCTGTCCCCGTCCCCCGTGGCGGCCATGCTCACCGTGGCGGTGGGGAGCTCGAGGCGCGGGCAGGCGGTGGCCGCTGCCGGTTGTCTGCGGATGCTGCCGGAGCGCGGGGTGTCGGGGAAGAGCCGCCCGCCGCGTGCGTGAGCCGCCCTGCGCCAGCTGCCGAATGCACCACAAAGACCACCATAGCCCCCCGGCCCCCCCCACGCCACTGGTGACGGTGACGTCTCAAGTGCGAGGAAGACGGGGATGCTTAACCCCCTGCGTGCCGACTGGCAAACCTCTCTGGCCTGCCCGGGGGAGGGCTCTGGGTCCCACTGGGGTGCTGCTCCCTGGTTTTGGGGGACGCGGTGACACTAAGCAGGTCCCTGTGCCCCCCTCCCCGGCAGAGCCACCCTGGCTCAGCCCCGGCAGCCCAAGCGCCCGCAGCCCGCTCTGAGCAGGGGGAGGGAGGCTCCAAATTTTCCTTTGCTCCTGCCCCAGCCCATGGACGGCAGCGCTTCCCCCCGGCCCCCTCTCCGAGGAGGGGCTCAGCCACCCAACCCACCCGGTGCCGCTGCCACGGGGCCAAACCAGACGCGTGCCCGGGAGCCCGGTTCTGGCAAGGTGGCACCATCCACCATCCCTCAGCTTTCCCCGGACCGGGGCCAGGAGGGGTTTGGGTGGCTCGTGCTGGCGCAGAGCTGTTCCCACAGGGGTGATGCTCTGTTTGGGGAGGTAGAAGCAGGTGGGGAACCCCAAAATTGGAGTATTTCTGCTTTTCCACCCTGCACCCCCTTTTCCCAGGCCAGTGCTGGGCATCACAGCAGGGACATCAGGAGGGACCCCCCATGTTGTGGTCACCCCAGGTCTGGCTCACCCAGCAGCACCCAGAGGTCCCCCCCAGGGACACAGCATGGGTGACAGCAGCTCCTCACTCCTTTACAAGGGCATTTCTGCGCAGCAAAGCATGGCATGGGTGCCCACCCTACAGCACCTCAATGCCAGCCAGGGCACCCGGCACCAACCCTTGGCCCTGGGGCACAGCGGGCAGGGAAGGGACCTGCTCCGGGATCGCGAGCAAAAGTCTGAGGCTGCTGGCGAGGGTACGTGGCTCGAAGGGAGGGAGCAGCAGAAGAAATGAGCAAGCGAGTGAGAAATCCCCGTTTTGCTCCAAAACTCTCTGTAAACCACAGCTCAACCCCAAGCGCTGCCCACAGCGGGGCTGGCACCAGGTTCCCCCTGGGCACGTGTGCCTGTGGATGTGCCACCCGCAGAGGGGCTGTGCCAAGGGAGAAGCCACCCGGAGCCCATCCTGATGTCCCAGCGCGTGCCCATGGCCCACCAGTCCCATGCTCAGGCCATGTGGCTGCTGCCCAGTGCGCCACTGGAAAATGGGGCAACCAGTGGGGTTGCACTGGCCGTGAGCGCTGTGTACTGTCCCGAGGGGACAGTGTCCATCCCCGTCCCCAGCCCTGCCCAGCTGACCCCACCCGGGGTGACAGGTCCTGCCCAGGACTGTGTTGTGGGGACACTCATGGGCGAGGAGCGTGGGGGGCACGGAGGGGCTGGCCGAGCTGCCAACACCCCGAGCACCCCCGGTGTCGCAGCCGGACGATCTGGCAGCGTAGCAGGACGAGGGCTGTTGGGAAGCCAGGGCGAGTGACGGTGACTCCCACTCCCCATGGCTCCCAGCAGTCTGGGGGGGCTGGTGCAGCTGCAGCAGCCAGGGCTGTGGCTGTGGGGTCCCCCCGTTGGGCACAGCCCCCCAAGGCGTGCTGGTGCAGCCCGTAGCCGCTGGGGGAAGCTGCAGCCCTTTGCATTCAGCAGCGTCGCTGGATAACGAGGTTTTTAGGAAGGGGTGAGGCCCTGGCAGCTCTGCACCCCAGGGGAACCCGGGGCCGGGAGCTGGGGTGATGCTGCTGCAGGAGCGGGGAGCAAAGGGCTGCCGCAGAGCCAGTGCTC
This sequence comes from Calonectris borealis, assembly GCF_964195595.1. Taxonomy (NCBI): domain Eukaryota; kingdom Metazoa; phylum Chordata; class Aves; order Procellariiformes; family Procellariidae; genus Calonectris; species Calonectris borealis. Next base: position 3,392,286 of record NC_134336.1, on the reverse strand, counting down.
TCTGCAGAGCCGGTGTCCCCCCGCCCCGGGCAGCCTGGTACCCCCTCCGCAATCCCAGGGCCAACGTCCCAGTTGAGCCTGGGCTCATGTTAGGGCTTGGGGTGCTGGGCTCAGCCGGGTGCTCCAGCCCGTGTGCTTGGGGCCACCAGCGCGGCCAGCCCCGCATGAGCCCGGGCACCTCCCCAACACCAGGACTCAGGGTGTCGCAGCCCCAAAAATGTGGACACCCAAGTACCCCACAGCCGCCCTTGTCCCCGTCCCCAGGGCATCCCTGTCGCAGCCCCAGCCTGGCGCTCCCCCACCTCTTCCAGCCGCCCCCTGCCCCTCCAGCACACCCTGTCCCATGAGCCGAGCTGCGCCGGTCTCAGCCCTGGCAGCCATGCTGCTTCAATTAAGCCCTCATTAATTTTTCAGTCCCCCTGCGCACCCTGCACACGGGCAGTTTGCAGTGGCGCTAATTGATGTCTTCTCTACTTAAGCATGTAAGAACCGGCAGCAGGTTGCCCAGCTGGCTCAGGGGGGCTCATCCCCCCACGCTCTCAGGGAGGCTCATGGAGAGGCTTTGGGGCCAGACAGAGCCACGTGCCCAGCGCCAGCGGAGGCTGTTGGAGTGATCCGAAAGCCATGGGGTTGAATCACCCCACTCTGGGTGGGGATCCAGCCCCGGACAGGGGCATGGTGCAGGGATGCCACATCCAGCCATGGGGGGGTCCCAGCCCTCCTGCTCCCAGGGTGGGCGGGTGATGGATCCCCGCAGCCCTGCTGCGTATACACAGCTGCAAATATTTGTGTCTTTTTGTAAACCAGCCCTCTCTCATCTCCGGCTGGGGCAGTTTCTGCAGCTTCATGCAGCCACCTCCGCAGCGAGGGTGGGTGCACCCTAGAGCAGGGCTGGGCAGGGGGATGCTGAGCCATGGGGAAGGGCAGAGCACCCCATGGCACCCCACAGCCCCGTTGGGGACTGGAATGGGGACCAGCCCTGGCTGGCTGGAGACTTCATCCAGGTTCAGTGGCCACCAGCTGCAGAGGGGCTGCTGCAGACAGGCCCGGGTGGCACTGGGATCACAGTGGGATGGCCAAGGTCACCGGGAAGAGCCACCAGTGATCGCCATGGAAACACTCCACGTTTGGTTCTGGAGATTGGTGCGGTTTTCTCTGCCCTTTCCCCTCTGCGCTTCAGCTGCGGCTCTGCCAAGCAAGGAGGACCGAGGTGTGTCCTGGTGTCCCCTCAGTGCAGGCAGCGTGGGGCCCTGCGCTGGGTGCCTGGCAGGGGGATGCAGGCAGCACGGCCCCTGCTGGCCCCTGCCAGCCCTGAAGCACACCAAGGGAGGGGGATTTTGGGGTGCTTTGGGATCAGCCACCCCCAGATACAGGAGCCAGAGGTGCAGAGTGAGGAGGAGGAGGAAGTAGGGAAGCAGCAGCAGAGAGTGGCAGGAGGGGCAGGGGCAGGGAGCGCAGGGGGGCTTTGCTCAAGACAGGGGACAAGGCAGGCACCTCCGGGCAGGCAGAGCTGGCAGCATCCCTGGTGCTGAACACAGCACCTTCCGCATCCCGCTGCCAGCATCCCCCCTGCATCCCGCTGCCAGCATCCCCCCTGCATCCCACTGCCAGCATCCCCTCTGCATCCCACTGCCAGCATCCCCTCTGCATCCCGCTGCCAGCATCCCCCCTGCATCCCGCTGCCAGCATCCCCCCTGCATCCCACTGCCAGCATCCCCTCTGCATCCCGGTCCCAGCATCCCCCCCTCCGCATCCCAGTCCCTGCATCCTCCTTAGCATCCCCTCCACTTTCTCCTCCAGCATCCTCCAGCACCCCAGTGCCATTTGCCCTCCCAGTATCCCAGTACCCCCCCAGTATCCCACCTCGACCCCCCCCGCGGCCCCTCCCGGTTGATTGACAGCGCTCCCAGCCAATGGGCGAAGGTTGCCGCCCGGGGGGGCGGGCGGCCCGCGGCTACAAGAGGGGCGGGAGCGGCGCGGGCAGAGCTGGCGGGCTGGACCGCGGCCCCTCCGGTACCGGCACCGGCTCCGTGCCCCGCCCGGCCCCGCCGAGCCGCCGCCTGCCCGCGCCGCACGACAGGTAAGAGCCGTCGGGGCCGGAGCCGCCCTCCCCCTCCCCCTTCCCGGGGCTGGGAGCCGGTTCCCCCCCGCCGAGACCCGGTTCCCCGGTGCGGAGCTGCCGTCGGGGCAGGTGCCAGCAGCCGCGCTGTTCCCGGGAGCCGGTTCCAGCGGGTGGCTGGGCCGGTGCCCCGGAGCTGCCCCCCCCCCCCGGGTGGGCAGAGCAGCCCCCGCACCCACGAGTGCTGCTGCCCCCAGCCCGGCCGCCCCATCCATCCCCTGGGACCGGGCCCTGCGCCCCTTCCCTGCTCCCCAAGGTGCTGATCCGTCGGGGTGGTGCTGGAGGCTGGGTGCCCTGTGCTGCCCAGGGTGCAGCCCGCGGGGGGGGACCCCCCTCTGTCCTGTTTTGGGACCAGCAGCTGGTGACCGATGATGGTATCGGTGCTTTGAGATGAGTGGTTCATACCAAGTGTGTGACGGCCCTTCTGGCTGTGGCCCCAGCAGCCGTCCCTGCTGTCCCCTGCCCTGGCATGGCCTGTGCTGGGTCCTGCTCAGAAAGGGGAACCGAGGTCTGTGGACCAAAGGATGCTCTTCCTGAGTCTTGGCCTCTTTGAGGGCTTCGCTTGCAGGATAAGGTGTGGTGCTTCTAGCAAAGGTCCTCGTTGCTGTTCCCTGTGAGAGGGTCCATCCACCTGCCAGCGCGGCTGGTGGGAGATGCGGGAGGACACGGGCATGGTACGTGGTGGGGATTAATCATTCCCTGCGGGTTAGAGCCAGGCTGCGGTGCCAGGAGGGCTCATGTAGCTCCGCAGCCGAGCTGGGGATCACTGGGGAAGCGTTGTGCTCTGTGGGCGTCCGGACATTTCCTCGGCTCTGGCTGCCGAGGGGCGGTGGGTTAAGCGCTGCTGCGGCAGACGGTGACAGATGCTGGTGGGATGATGGGGCAGGAAGCAGCCTCTGCCTGCGGGATTAGCTGGGAGCGGGGCTGGCTGGGAGCGCGAGGAGCCCTGCATCGCTGCGGGGGGAGGCTTGTGCCCATCCCAGGGTACCTCCATGCCCCCCAAGCCCACATGGCCAGGAAATCAGATGCTCGGAAGGGAGATGGTGCTTGGTCGGGCTCCAGGTGAACTTCTACTCAACTTTCTCTATGGAGAGAGAAGCTCCAGGAGCTCTCAGCAAACCATCTGCTGCTCGGGCTGAGCGGCGCCGGCAGCCAAGGCTGCGTGGGAGCGGGCACGGCGTGTATCGGAGCAGCTCCGCGTCCTGCCCACGCAGCTGCAGGCTTGCTAGCGCTCCAGTGCACTGCGCTGCAGGCAGCCCCGCCGCAGAGGGGTGCCTGGCTGTGAACCCCATCCTCTCCAAGGGCTGGCCAGGAGCGGGTCGGGCATCGCTGTGGCTGGCTCCAGCCACACTGCAAGTCAGATGGTGCCAGTGAGGTTTTTCCCTGTTTTAATGGCAGGCTTGTGTTACCTCTTCTTTGTCCCATCCTTACAGAGGGCAGCTGGACATCATGGCCTGGTAAAGGCCATGTGAGGAGTTCTGGGTCTTCAGTTGCTTTTTCAGTGTTTTTCTGCAGCCCAAAGGGAGCCAGCCTAGGAGATGGGGGGGACTGAAGGTGATGCCGCTGGCTGCACTGGCGGGCTGCCCCAGGGCCAGCTCCTGCACGTCCCCAGCAGCAAGGGCTGCAGCTGAGCATGGGCACCAAGCCTTTCCCCAGTGCCACAGTTGCTGTTGCAGCGTTTGACAGTGCACGGACACCCATCAGCTGGGTGGATCAGCTCTAGCGTGGAGAAGAGGCATGCAGGGTCAGCCAGCTGCCAGGGTGGAGGAGGGCCTGGGAGCACCAGCTCTGCCCGTGCCCGGTGTGTAGGAGCCGTGTGTTTTCCTTCCCAGGGGCAGCCATGGGCAAGCACAGCAGCAAGCTGGCCCCGGAGATGCTGGACGACCTGGTGAGGAGCACGGAGTTCAGCGAGCAGGAGCTGAAGCAGTGGTACAAGGGCTTCCTCAAGGACTGTCCCACCGGCATCCTCAACCTGGAGGAGTTCCAGCAGCTCTACATCAAGGTGGGTTCCAGCCGGGGGCCCGAGCGCTGCCTGCGGGGCTGGAGCACCCTGCTCCTGCTGGGGCAAGGGTGCTTCTTTGGGTGCAGCCTCCGCGCTGAGCTCCCCCTCCCTGTTTCGATCTCTCTTTTCTCTCCTCCCTGCAGTTCTTCCCCTACGGAGACGCCTCCAAGTTTGCCCAGCACGCTTTCCGCACCTTCGACAAGAACGGTGACGGGACCATCGACTTCAGGGAGTTCATCTGTGCCCTGTCTGTCACCTCCAGGGGCACCTTTGAGCAGAAACTCAACTGGGCCTTTGAGATGTATGACCTGGACGGGGATGGGAAGATAACGCGCTTGGAGATGCTGGAGATCATTGAGGTACCGGTGCTTAAAATCAGCAGGGGTAGCTTGCGTTTTCCAGGCTTTTCACAGCTACTGTGTCCCTTTTGGCACCAAAGAATGAGTTTTCCTGCCCAGAGCCTTGTCTGAAAGGTAGCTGGTGTGCACCTGATTGTAGGTGCGGAGCAGCATAGCTTGTGTCAGCAGCTAACTGGGTCCCAGCAGAACTGCAATCCTGTCCCCTGCCTTGTCCTGGGACCTTCTGCCCATCCAACATTCCCACTCTGGTACTTTGCTTCTCTTCTTGCCCAGGCCATTTACAAGATGGTGGGGACTGTGATCATGATGAGGATGAACCAAGACGGGCTGACGCCCCAGCAACGTGTTGACAAGATCTTCACAAAGATGGACAAGGACAAGGACGACCAGATCTCCCTGGAGGAATTCAAGGAGGCAGCGAAGAGCGACCCCTCCATCGTCCTCCTCCTGCAGTGCGACATGCAGAAATAGAGCCCTGGGGGCTCATCGCTGGACTGGCTGCAGCCAACCTCTGCTCCCCGTGATGGTTTCCATCCCCGTTTTCTGCTGAGTTCCCCCTGTGCCTGCTTGGCCCCAGGCGTGAGCCACGCTCCATCCTTCCTGCCACCCATCTGCCTCTGCTCCCGGCTGCCTCCTGGGCAGCCCACAGTCCATGGGCTCTCCCTCAGTGGGTAAGCCTGCTCTGGGTATTGCCGGCTTGAGGTTACCCCCAAATCAACCCTCTCCCATCCTGGAGCTGGACTCCCCGCAGTCAGTGGCGAGCGTCCTGGCTCCCCAGGACCAACTGTTCCCACGTCCCTGCTGCTTTCTCTCTGCTTTCCCCCACTGCTCCGCCTGGCCCATTCCCTGATCCTAACTGAAACCAGCTCTTTCCCCTTTCTGCTGATCCCCACCTCATTGCTTGTGATGCCTCCAGAGAGGCTGAAAAGTCCCAGATCCTGGCCCTGGTCTCTCCTTCACTGGTAATTCCCTGCAAGGCTGCCCGGAGGGGCCAGGGCTGGCCTCAGGGTGCTGGGGAGCTCGGGCAGGGTGCTGCACCCTCCCTGAGGGCTCGCTGCCTTGGCTTCCTCTGCCCAGCTTTAGCTTTTTCACCTCTGCTTTTGCTGCTGGGAACAGCCAGGGTTGGTCAGGGGACTTTAGGGGAGAGCAGAAGTGTCCGAGGATGTGGCCAGTGTCTGATCCCAGAAGCCACTTTCCACCCCATCACCTTGTGTAAGCTGGCAGAGCAAGTGGGTGACCTCCACAACTGCCCTGGCAGCATCTCGGATGCTCTGTGGAGTTTCTGGCCTTCCTGGATATTGAGATGATGCCTGGGGTCCCAAATTGAAGGCAGGAGCTGCCCGATTCCTCTGTGGGCTGCCCTGGGGCAAGGACAGGAGCGTGGGTGCTGAAGGCATGTCCTGGTGCTGCTCCTGGTGTGTGGTACTACTGTGGGAACCGGTGGGTCCTGGATTGGGGCTGTGGAGAGGTGTGGATGGTCCTGTACCTGCTGAGCCTCCTGGCAAGGCTCTGAGGCCACAAGAAACATGTCTGTCTCCTTCCTCCCCCCATCCCAGCCTGCTGCCTCTGTCCCTCCTGCCCCAGGACAGGAATATTGTTACAGATCGGTATTTAGTCTGCACGTTGTGGTGTTGATGGCTGTAATATCTGTTAGGAGATGGTGAAGTTGTTATCTATTTTTTTAATGGAAAAATAAACTGTCCCCCACGTGTGGTGTTCCCCCCGCATGGCTTATTGGGGGGCAGCTGGCTGCTGCTGCTCTGGGGAGAGTGAGATGACTACACTGCACTCCTGAGCATCGTTTATGGGTCTCATCTGAGCCTGTGACACTCCAAGGGATGGAGAAGCCCTTGGGGACAGCACGGTGGGGTTCAGCCTGGGAAGCCTTGAGGATGGGTGAAAGTGTAACTCTTCAGCCATGCAGGTAGCTTTGGGGAAGGAATGTTACCTCTTGGAGGGGATAGGACCAGACATCCCTGGTCTGTGCTGGAAATACGTCTTTGTCAACCGGGAGCCTGGACCCTGGCTGTTCCCTTCATTCAGAGCTGGGCGTAGCCAGAGGACCTGGTGGCTTTGTCCTGGGCCCCATCCCAGCACCATCAGCAACTAGGACCTGCTATCACTATGTCTTTGTGCTTCTTCTCAGCCTCCTCTTCTCCACCCCCATCTTCCCTGCACATATTTTCCTCTGGCCTTTCTTCTCCATCAGCAGCCTGCAGAGACAGTGGCTGTTGCTAAGGAGCTCTCCCCAACCCTAAATACTTCTCTGTAGTTAATCAGGCAGGGCTGGCTCCTGGGCAGCAGTGCTGGCTCCTGGCTGTGAGCCCGGCTGCGCGGTGCCGCTCACCCCATCCTGCCTGGCTCCAGCGTGCGGGGAGGTGCGTGGCTCTGCTTCCACCCCGCAAATCACCAGCATTTAGTCTGTCCTGCAGCAGCCAGCACCTGAGCACAGAGAAGGGAGGATGCCAAAACCATGGCAGTGTGTGTATATTTTTAGGAGTGCTGCTGAGGGAGAGCTCTGTGCACCTTGGGTCGTGCTGCTGTGCTCACCTGGGCTGTCCGGGAGCGTGTGTGTTTGCAGCTCAGCCGAGCCTGTGGAAGGAGGGACGGGGCAGGTCATCCCCACTGTGTGGGAGCTGGGGGACGTGCCAGGGCTGTCTGAAAGGGCAGTAACTCAAGCTCAAGAAGGGACTCAGAATAGCCTGGGTGATCCCAGGGCCCTCGAAGTTCCTACTTCCCTTGGGGCCACCCCAAAGAAAGCTCAGGTATTTCCCAGGGGGAACCTGTAAAGGCCCTGGGGAAAGGGAGTCTTTGATGAGGCTGAAATGATGTTAAACTCCCAGAAGGGCATCCCAAAGGATTTGGGATCCAGGCAGCTGGGTGAGCCCTGGAGCCAGCACTGTTCATCAGCACCCGGCTTCCCCCTGGCTCTGCTCTCCCAGTTGAACCTCAGAGCAAGCAAGGTTGTGTTTGATCAGTCTCATGGGCAGGGACATGGGTGTCCCCGAAGCTGTGGTCTGTAGGGAGGGTTGGTGTTCAGCTGCTGGCACAGAGCTTTGGGCAAAACCCTTCTGCTGGCCTTGGTGCTGGGGTTCTGTCACCTCCTCCCAGGCGCAGCCCTGTGCCAGGTGAGATGAGGTGGGATCCTCCATCACTTGGCCCTTCCTAGCTGCGGAGTTTTGGTCTCTGGGGCATGGTCCCTGCTCCCTGAGGGTCTCTGGGCTGTGGGGGTCTGCTGGTCATGCTGCAGTTTTCAGGCTGAGCTGAAAGCTGGGCTCTACGCACAGCTCTGTGGCTGGCCTCAATCCCACCAGCACTCGTGGGAGAACATTGAGTGACGAGCCTTAATTAATATCCGCGCTCACTCCATTAACGAGCACACCTCAGCACGGAGCAGAGCGCGAGCACGCCTGTCGCCCACCGTGCAGCCAAAACTGCCGTGGCTGCTCCTTCCCCTCCAGCTCCCCGTGCGGACCACCCGTGTGCCCTTCCAGCCACCCGGTCCCCTGGCACCGGTGCCACTCTGTGCTTTACAGGATGGGCGAACCCCAACCACCCTCGATGCTCTTGGGCCGAGAGCGAGCCGGTGTCTCCCATGGGTCCCTGTCACCTCCTGCTCCCGTGTGCTCCCAGGCTCTCTGCTGATGGCACCTTTCTCCCCCAGCCCCTTCCCTTCGCTCCCCGGGGCTGACTCTGCCCTGGGGCGGCTGCGGGGCTCTGTCGCCTCCATCCCCCCCCAGCACCCCGGTATTTGGGGGGGGTTGTTGGGAGGCGTGCGGCGGCGGGGCGGCCTCGGTCCCGAAGAGGTTAAGCCGTGTCCCGGTGGGCTGAAACCCCGGAGCTTCATGGGATGCCTTATAAAGCGCGCTCCGCCGGCCCGGCAGCGGCTGCGGGAGCTCCCGGTACGTGCGGACCCGCTGCCGCCGCGCACGGACCAGCAGCCGCCGCAGCCGCAGCAGCGCCCGGAGCCGCCGGAGCCGCCGGTGCCCCGGAGCCGCCGGTGCCCCGGAGCCGCCGGTGCCCCGGAGCCGCCGGTGCCCCGGAGCCGCCGCGCTATGGAGCCTCCGGGCACCGCCGGGGCGGCGGGCCGGCCCTGGGAGGAGGCCAAGGCTTTCTACGACAACCTCGCCCCCAAGAAGAAGCCCAAATCGGTGAGAGCTCCCGAGGTGCCGAGCCGGGCAGTGCCCCCCACCCCGGAGGGGAACCAGGCCCTCTGGGTGCCCCCGGGTGCCCCATCTCCTCTGGGTGCCTCCCCCTGCATGTCCCATCTCCTCCAGCTCCCCCTCGGTCTCTCCAGGTGCCCCATCTCCTACAGGTTCCTGGGGTCCTCCTGGGTGCTTCATCTTCTCTGGGTCACCCCGTGGAACCCCCTGGGTGTCTCTGGGTGCCCCATCTCCTCCAGGTGCTCTGGGGCACCCCTGGGCGTCTCTGGTTTTAATTTGACCCCCATTTCCGTCCAGGTCCTTGGGGAAGCCCTGGGTCTCTCCGGGTGCCCCCACCCCTCCATGGCATCCCTGGGTTGCCCTTGGTTGCCTGGGTTCTCTCCAGATCCCCCCAGTCTCCCTGGGTTCCTGCAGGTCCCTGGGGTGTTCCCGGGTCCCTCCTGGGCTGAGGTGTCCTCGCAGAGCGGCTCCGTGCCCCATGAGCTGCCTGTCCCCAGCGCCAAGGCGGGAGGCCCTGCCAGGGACAGGAGGGGTGGCTGTGGTGGAGCAGGGGGACAGCCCCGGGGGGCCAAATCCCTGCCCGGGGCAGCGGGGTGTCGCAGGGCTGTAACCGCCCCTGCCAGGCTCGCCTGCTCCGGAAGATTAGAGGGAAGGCCTGCGTTATCTAACCAGGGCTGAGCCTGCCGGGTTTAAAGATGGGAGTGCCTGGAAGTGCTGCTGGATCTCAGAATAGCTGCGGCAGCCTGGCAGGGCTGGAGGCTGTGCCCGGGGGCGGGCTGGCCCTGGCCCCACAGCCCGCGAGCCCACCCGGCCATAGCCATCCTCAGGGCTGCGGGTCCCCCTGAAGCGTGGGGCTCCAGCAGAGGTGCTGCCCACGGTGAGGTCGGGAGCCTGGTGGCAGCCGGCACCTTTCGTGGCAAAGCTCTGCATGTGACCTCTCCGGCGAGGGGAGACGGCGAAGCTCCCGCTCTGTGGACCCCGACTTGGAGCAGCCCCTGTGCTTTCCCCTCTGGGGACCTGGCTGCAACCCCCCGTCCTGTACCGGCTGCCAACTGGCAGTGCTGCTGCCTTCGCTCTTCCCGGAGGAGAGGGACAGCCTGGCTTGGTGGTGGGATGCAGCTGGTTATCTTTGTGCCATGCTTTCAGCCTCCTGCGGATGTCAGCCCAGGCTCCTCCTCTTCCTCTCCTTGCAGCAAGCTCCATAACCAGCACACCCGTCTCTGCTGTACAGCTGGGGAAACTGAGGCACAGGGCAGTGATGTGGTTTGCTTGCACAGCAAACCAGCAGCAGAGCCAAGATCCCTGAAGTTAGGCTGTGCCATCCACCCGTGTGGGGCTGGGGCCGGTGCCCGCGGTGCCTGCCCAGCCCTGTGCCCCTCCGTCGGGGGCGGCTGGGGGCCCCGTGCCCACGACCAGGCAGCTCGGCTGCCCTCGCACCCAGCTGGGCTGCCCTGCCCTGCCAGGCAGCTGTCACACCCATGACGGATGGCTGCAGAGAGCTTTTATGCATTATAAATAATGCGTTTGGAAAACTCAAAAACATCTCGGCCATTGCCCTGAACTTTAATCTGATCCCAAGCAGGGGGCTCGCGGCCGCCCAGGGCTCCCTCGTGCACGCGGGAAATGGAGTTCGCTGTCGTCCGTCTGCGCCCTTGTGGGTGCCGGGTCTGTCCGTCCTCTCGGCCGAACGTCTCTGCCAGCCGGAGCAGGTACCGGTGGGGGAGCAGGCGTGAGCTGTGGGGGCTGCTCCCTCCTGGAGATGGGCTGTAAGAGGGCAGGAAGCAGGGTGATTTTTGGGGAGCGTTTTTGGCGAGCCCATTCCTGGCTGGAAAATGGGTTAAGAGGGTGTCCCTGCAGCCCACGGGGCTTCCTGCTTCGCAGGGGTCTCTGCTCTTCCCACGCCCCCGCTCCCACACCTGCTCCGGCCTCGCTCCTGCCAGCTGCGGAGGTCAGCGATGAGACTTGTCACTCTTCAGCAATGCGGAAAATGTTCCCCAGCCTCTCCAGTGACGCCGCGCGGGGCGGAGAGGCTGGGTCGGTGGGAGCTGGCCTTCTGCTGGCTCCACTCCTCTGGGCGCCCTGCTCGTTCCCTGCTCTGCCAGTCCCCTGCACCCATGGGCACCCATCCGGCTCTCCAGGGTGCCTCATTTTTGGGATGCTTTAGCTGGGGTGGGGACCATGCTTGACCCCAGAGCAAGCCCTTCCTCTTCCCTTTCTGTGACCAAATCTCTCACCAAAATTCACCTCCAAATTTTGAATTTGGCCACAAGGATTTGATCTTCTGCAGCATCCAGGAAAGTGCCTGGACCTGCCAGAATTCCTCCAGGTTTTTAGGATCGAGGTAGGTCCAGCAGATTCAGCCCCAGGCAATGCAAAAGGATCGAGGGGTGCAGAATGGGGTCCCCACTGTGGCTCCTGCCTCAGAGCCAGCCAGTGATGGCCTCCGGGGGTGGCAGTGAAGCCACTGCTGTTGGGTGCCACCGTGGGCACCTGTGGCTCTCACGGGTGGGAGGGCACAGCCCCGCTGCACATCCCGGGAGCGTGTGGGATTTCCAAATGCTGCCTCTAATCCTTGGGGGGCTGCTTAGGATTTACGTCTGATCAGAAGGGCGATTTAGAGGGCTGCCAGCTGTTGGGTCTGCAGAGGAAAATGTGCCATTTCCAGTCACTGAAATACGTCTTTACCCCACAACTGGGGTGTCTGCGTCCGGGGTGGGTTTTGCACTTTATGGAGCCAGAGCCTGCTGGAAAGGTCACTTATGCTTCTGAGATGGGGTTTGGACCTCGTGGACCACCCGGAGGCTGTGCCGAGGGCTGATGTTCCTCTTCAGAGGGCTGGGCTGTCAGGACGTGTCCCTGCTCGTCCCTCCTGTCCGGATGAGCCTGGAGATGGACCCAGGGTTGGGATGAGACCTTCCCCCATGCTGCCTTGCTCGCACGTCTGTTAAACACATCATTAATCTCTTGCTTGAAGTTCAGGATGGGGCTGGATCTGACCTTCCCGTGGGAAGCGAGGAAGGGAGAGGAGCTCACCATGAATCCCCAGATAGCAAATTCGGTTGGATTCAGTTGCGCAGAGCCCCACAGCTGCTTCCTGGGCTTGTGTTGGGTGATGAGTTTTAATCGACCTTGGCTGACTTTGGATGCTGCTCTGAGGGTAAAACAGGGTTTGTCACCCAGAGTGCCCAAACCCGCCGGGGCGGGGGCAGCCGGAGCAGGAGGCTGTGTTGGGATGGGGTGCTGTGCAGGCTCCGTGACAGCTCGTGGGACTAAATGCATCCCAAGGAGGACTGTGAGTAGGACCTCTCCCGTGCACACGCTTGCTATTAAAAATCAAGGGTGTTTTCCCCCAAAACTGTGATGTTTCAAGGCAAAGTGGGAGTTGTTGGGTTGTTCGGAGCACTCTGATGGAGGATTTGAGGTGCTGTGGCTGTGACTTTTTAAAGCCCATTTTTGAATGTAGTAATGATCATCTGCAGTACTAGTGGGGATGGAGAAGCATCCAAACAACCCCGAGGAGGGAAGGCTTCCAAATGAAACCTCCACGTCAAAGAAATGTCAAAATGCAGCTCCCTCCTCGCAGAGCAGAATTGCCTTATTTATTAAATGTCAGCGTTTCCCAGAGAACAGCAGGGCTGTTCCAGCCCAGCCGGAGCTGGGAGCTCTGTTAGCGCCCGGGTGAGACTTTCCTGCAGAAGGTGCTCCAAAGGTGCAAATCTTCCTTGGCAAGAGTGAACAGGATCCGGCAGGTCCCATTCCCGGAGGCCGGGCTTCCCGCCCGCAGGCAGCTGGGGCTCCAGCAGCCCACGCTGGGGCAGAGTTAGGCCCCAAGCTTACGGTTATTTTTATTGCTGTGTTTATTACCTCTTAAATTAACCTCCTGGAGGCTGGTGCCTTTAAATGGCAGGGAAGGGACCTCGAGCAGCCTGTTGCCGTTGCGCAAGGTGCCTGTGCTCTTGGCACCCGCCGGGTGCAAGGTGTGTGCCGGGGGGGAGATAGAGATGCAAATTCAGGCTGGGCACCCGGCTAGGCTCGGCTTACGGCCCCGCACACGCATCTCACCCCCTTGAACAAGCCTCTGTGCTGTGCGTGCTGCTGACCTACTTTCTCTGCTGGGGATCCTCCTGCGGGGCGGGCGGTGGAGGATGCTCTGCCCTGTGGTCCGTCGGGGACCAGGAGCGGGGAGCAAACGCCCGGCAGCTCTCCTACGTACCCAGATAAATAACCCCATGCTGCAGGGACTCTGGAGCAGCACGGAGTGGCAGGACTCCTTGCTCAAGGCTAATGGCCGGATGTCCCAAGACCTTTAATAGTTATTAATATTTTCAGCTAATAAATGGCCCATGACACCAGAGTTAGTAATTAATGAGTTGGAGTGCCAAGACTTGGCCCATGACAAGTTAATAGCTAACACCCACTGGGTAGCTAAACGTAAGATGGGGAGCTGGCTGTGGTTCACTTGTGGGAGCGATGCTGGTGTCACTGATCAGCTTCTGCGTGGACCTGGGTGATCCTGCGTGTCCTGGGGGTCGTTCACCTGCTTTCTCAGAAGAGCCGCTTCCAAATGGGACCTTAGTTCTCTGCAGACACCGTGGGAGAGGGATCCCTCTGGCCACAGCAATGTTCTCAGCCTGAGCTAATCTGTGTCTAGTCCTAATCGCCCACTGCTTAATCTGCTTGCTGGGGATTTTGGGTACTGATGCGGCCTTGGAGAGGTGTCTGGGACCAACCGCGCTGCAGGGCTGGCCCTGGGCACTGCTTACGGGGCGGGTGCGGTGCTGGGAATGGCATGGGGGCTGCCATTGCCTCATTCCTGGGTGCGTCTCCGTGCTGGGCAGGATCAGCGGGGCCGGGTTGGGGGCAGAGCAAGCCCCAGGGCAGGCCCAGCCCTGTGGGGAGTGAAGATCCCCGATGCGGATGGGGTAGCTTGTCCTTGCCAGGCTGCTCTTTCTGTAAAGCTCAGCCCTGGGCAGGGTGGGAGCTTGAACTTTGGAGCACCTGGGTGTGCGGAGCGGCTGGCCAAGGTGCCCTCCTACCCCTGGGCAATCGGCATTGCCAGAGGATTACTCACAGGGCAACGTGCTACAGTGGATCCTGGAAATCACAGAGGAGCTGAGGGTGAGGTGTTTCTGAAGTGCTGACGGCCTGGATTTCACAGGCTCCCTGCCGAGATGCATCCCTCAGCTCAGCCGGAGAGTGCGTGGGCTGGGGCTGCTCCCAGCTCCCGGGGAGCATCCCCCGCGTGAGCCCCCAAGCCCTGTCCTGCTCCCAGGACTCGCTGCAGGCAGAGTCTGCTGGGGACAGGGCTGCCCGCGCCACTGTCCCTCCTTAGGCTTTGCTGTTCTGGGAGCGAGGGTTTCTTGTTGGCCACCAGTAATGCATTTGCCTTCATGCTTGCAAGTGAGTGATGCGGTTTAGCACCCTTCTGCCCTCCAAGGGGAGAGGGAGGACGGGTGGGGGTCAAGATGAGATTGACTTTCCTGGTGTCCCCTCTCTCGCTGCCAAGTCCCACTAGAGGCCCCTTGTTGACTTCAGTGGATTTTGGATCAAGCCCTCGAACGTTAATAATAATGACTCATAAATCATTGCTTGCACCACCTGTTTGTCATGTTTCCGCCCACAATAACTATATCAAGTGTTTTTATAAGCTGAGCTGGCACGGGTTGTTTGTCACATCTGGACAGCATCGTGGGAGTGCGGATCTGGCCGAGCCGCAGTGTGTGGTTTTTTCTGGCTGGGGGGGAAAAAACCACACAAATTCCTTCTGCATGGGGTTGAGTGGTTCTCCTGGGGTAGCACGTTGGGTCTGGATGGGTCCTGGGAGCCTGTTTGCAGTGGGAGGGCTTGGGCATGGTGCGAGCAGCAGAAAAAGGCTCTCGGGTATCCTGAATGCGTGGGGACGGTGCATCAGGGCTTCATCTGCTGAAGCATTGGAAGATCAGGGTTGCAGGGTTGCCCCGTTGTTCTCCAAATTCGCTATGGAGGTGTCGCCCACCCCGTGGCCTTTCACGTTGAAAGTTAACAGATGCCTTCTCGGGCAGCGGGGCTGGGTGCAAGGGCTGCCTCCCCATTTTCTCCCTTTCCCTGCAGCCAAAGCCCGAGAACGCCATCACCATCGCGGTGTCGTCACGAGCGCTTTTCCGCATGGAGGAGGAGCAGAAGATTTACAGCGAGCAAGGGGTGGAGGCCTATGTGAAATACCAGCTGGACCATGAGAACGAGCCCTTCCTCCCTGGGGCTGCCTTCCCCTTCGTCAAGGTGAGCGTCCACCCGCCTAAGCTGAATCTGCACTGTGGTCCTGACCCAAAAGTTTTGGGGAGAGGGGGCTGCTAGGGGGTGCTTGCGTGGGGAAGGGATGGGAAACGAGCAGCGTGGCAGAAGGGATGTAGCCACAGAGCAAACAGAGGTCAAATAAACCTCCTGCAAGTGATGTGCTTCTTCCAGGACTGAGGAAACGCTGAACTTTCCAAATTGGCAACTGAGCCCAAGAACTGAAGAAATCATCTCTTTGGATCATATTTAAAGTTTCCCTTTTGGGAATTCTCATATCTTTTTTTTTTTTTTATTGCAATTTATTTATTCTTTTAAATTGGCTGAATTTAGCCTTGCTACAGAGTCGGCCAATTTCTAATTCTGACATGTTGAAATGAGGCATTTCAAACTTTAAAAATATTTTCCAATTTCTGCCTCAGTTCCACTGGATTTAGTGCAGTTTTGTGTGCTGGCCCTCACTGAAGCAATCTCTTGCCCGTTCCCAATGAATAAACTAATCCACTTGGTGGGGAGAGACTTGTTCCGTTTCTGATTGATTGAAAAACACTTATCTGTAACTTTGAGCTAATTTATTCTCATCTGCTAATGAAAACTTGAAACCTTTTATGTTTGAAAATTGAAGAGTAGCTGTGTGTTTTTCCCCCAAAACAGTCTTTTTTTTCCCAGCTAAAGCTGCTTGCTGATGTCAGCTTGGCTCAGGGTGTAGTTGGGTTCGGGCCAGATCCCTGGTTTTGGTGAACAGAAGTGAGAAGGGGGTCAGGGCCATGCCTGGGGCTTGCTGACACCCCCCCCCCTCGCCCTGGGGTGCTGCAGGCGCTGGAAGCGGTGAACACGCAGCTGCGTGAGCTCTACCCCGACAGCGAGGAGCTCTTCGACATCGTCCTCATGACCAACAACCATGCCCAGGTTGGGGTTCGCTTGATCAACAGCATCAACCACTATGGTAAGCTGAGAGCAAAGCTGTCCTTCACGCGGGTGCTGACGGCTTTTGGGCAGAGTGTTACTGCTTGGCAGCAAGATAAGGAGATGCTTTCTCCTGTCGGTTCCTCCAAACCACATGCTGAGCCCACTTCTCCCAAATTTCCTGGGCTTTGAGTGGAAGTTGGCTGGTGGTGAGGATGCTCTGGCTGCCGGCCACGCTGTTGAACAGCAGTACCAAAATTAGCCGCCATCCTGCCTGACTCTTGGAAGGGGAGTAGTGTCAAGGCTTGTTCGGGGGGCAATCAGGCTCACCCCGGGGTCCATCTGCCCTCAGGTCTGTTCATCGAGAGGTTCTGCATGACGGGAGGGAACAGCCCCATCTGTTACCTCAAGGCCTATCACACCAACCTCTACCTCTCCTCTGACGCCGAGAAAGTGAGTGGGGCCATTGAAGAGGGTGAGTCTGGGGTCCAGCTTGGGGGGGGCAGCGGGGGGAGCCTGGAGCCCTCAGGGGGTTTGTGGCAGGAGCCATAGCTCCAATGTCCCTGTCCCTACGTAGATGTGCAGCGAGGGTCTGCCTTGTCCCGCATCCCATCCTTGATGCTCCAAAGAGCCTCTAGTTTCTATAGAAATAAGGCTTTCCTTGAGCTCCACAGCTCTTCCAAGGCAAAGGCACTGTTTTTCCCCATTAATTCTTGTATGCAAAGGGAGGTTTGTCATCTGGGGATTTGTTTTTGCTGTAAAAGGTCTTGGGGCCAAGCTGCAGGCACTACTGGGTGCGTGCATTTCCTTGCAGTGTTTGCTTCCAGCCTGTCGTGTTTTGCTCTGCTCCTCAACAGATAAGCCACAAGGCCGGGTCCTTGGGTAACTGCCACCTCTTGCCTCACGCTTTACCTCCACAGGGATCGCTGCAGCCACCATCTTCAGCCCCAGCAAAGACCTGGAGGTGTCAGAGAACCAGCTGCGGGTGGCGTTTGATGGTGACGCCGTGCTTTTCTCTGATGAGTCGGAGCAGATCGTGAAGGCTCACGGCTTGGACATGTTCTTTGAGCACGAAAAGGCTCACGAGAACAAGCCTCTGGCACAGGTAGTGCTGGGGTGCAGCCAGAAAAAGCCTCTGGGAGAGAGACAGCCCCCAGGGATGCTCTCGCCCCTGGGAACAAGCCAGGGGTCGGCACGTTGAAAGTGAGATGGGGTGGGTCAGCAGCCTGGTACTGCTGGCCCACGGGATGGCTGCGGCTGGCCTTTCGCTGTTGTTTTGGGGGGCTGACAGGGGGAAGGGGTTAGCCAGCGTGTCTGGCTCTGCTGGGACTGGGTGCCTGGAGGAGGGGATAGCGTGGAGGTCTGCAAAGTGATGGTTTCTTCTTGCTTTGGCAGGGACCCCTGAAGGGCTTCCTGGAGGCCCTGGGGAAGCTGCAGAAGAAGTTCTATTCCAAGGGGCTGAGGATGGAGTGTCCCATTCGCACCTACCTGGTCACTGCCAGGAGCGCGGCCAGCTCGGGAGCCCGGGCCCTAAAGACTCTGCGCAGCTGGGGCCTGGAGACGGATGAGGCTTTGTTCCTGGCCGGGGCTCCCAAGGGGCCGCTGCTGAAGAAGATCCGTCCTCACATCTTCTTCGATGACCAGATGTTCCACGTGGAGGGAGCCAAGGAGATGGGCACTGTCGCTGCCCACGTCCCCTACGGCATCGCCCAGAAGCACAAGCGGCCGGCGCAGGAGAAGCAAACCCCGAACAGCAAGTAGGGGAGCTGGCTGGTCCCGCGGCCCCCGGCGTGCGGCGCAGACTTCACCCCGTGCACCACGCTCTGACCTGGGTTGTGGTCTGCAAGGCAGGGAGCATTAGCCCTGGCGAGCGCGAGGTTGTTCCCCAGCGGGAGCCTTGTCGGGGGCATGGATGGAGGAGGGGGCTGACGAAAGGCTTCCTTTCGCCTCTGTATTCGTTGCAATGTTGTGGCGTTGTCCCCGTTTCTCGTGGGGCCGGAGGATTCCCTGTGCCGGGCAGCCCCACGAGCCGTTTCCCTGTTCGTCCGCGCTCTGCACTTGCTTCAGGCAAAATCCCTCGAGGATGGTTCTCGCCTTTTGTGGACTGTTTGTGCCAGGCAGGTTTAACCTATTGGCGTTTCTTTAAAACCCCAGGTAATTCCCAAAGCCTTTGATTTACAAAGCGAATGTTCAGGCTGAACTGTTGAAGTGGAAAGTTGGGAGCACACAAAAACCCTTCTTGCAACTTTGAAACAAAATGTTGTCCCTTTTAACTAAAATTAAACCATAATATTGTTCCTTCACAGACCCAGCCCCTGCTCCCCAACCAGAAATCTTTCATGTCTTTGTCCTTTCACCAAGATTTTGTCAGCTGAACAGCTTTCCTTTCATGCGCTAAAATTTGGAAAAATAGAAACAAACACTTATATGAAAAAAAAAAAAAAATCCTGTTTCCTGCTTGGAGCTTTGGGCTAGTGTGTTGTTGGCCCAGGTTTTTAAATTTGGGTTTCACAGTTGCATGAGTTAGCACTTAAAAATAATAATCTCAGCGAGGCATCCAAAGCCCAGCTCTTGTGTGAGCCATCCAGGGTCCGCAGACACATGCCTAGGGCTTGAATTAAGTTAAAAGCAGGCCCTAATATATTAGGGACATCATTTGAAGCCCATTTAGGTAAATCTGCAGAGAATTTCAGCCTGGGGGTTTTAATTAAAGGATTTTTTTCCCCCTTTCTAGGCTGAGCCCATATGAGTTGATAATCTTTTTCTCCTCAGCTTCTTAAAACCTCTGGTGTTTCCTAAAATAGACACCTCTGCTAGTGATGCTGTGAGAGAGAACCAAATCTCCAACTGAAAAACAGGAAGAGAAATCAATTGGAGAGCTGCTCCAAAATCGGTGTGAAAATCAAACTGACATTTCTGTACAAAGCCCTGTCCCAAGGGAAACTCTCAGGAGAAAAATGTAAAGATCACTTCTTTCTTGTGTTTTGTTTTTTTTTTTTCCTTTTCTTTTTTAGGCAGTACACCCCACGCTTGGGCACAAAGGATGCCCAGTGTTATCAGATAGTAGTTTTCTACAAACACCAACTCCATGGGCTGAAGTCTTCCGAGGTATGTGTCTGCCTCCGGCTCGACTTTGCAGGGGGGGTTCAGCTAAAGCAGCTCAGCCTTTCCCGACAGCGAGGCTTGAGCTGGAGTTATCGCACTTTTGACAAATATATAAACAAGCTAGTGATGCCTTCGGTGGCTCGGGAGACTGTTTTCTCATTGCACTAAATCCTGCTCTAGCAGTGAAAAGCAAATTGCACTTTTTTCCCCCCTGAACTGTTTTGCTTTGACAGACTGTTACTTGTCACATCGGGGTGACAAGCACCTTAGGGGAAGGTCTAAAATCCAGACAAACAAAAAAAGTCTTGAAAGAAATGAGTATCTCAGTAACACATCTATTAATATACAGGTCTATAAAAAGGTCTCGTCTTGTTAATGTGAACCCCAGATACTGGGATCTGAACTGTATCTCGGAGACCTTTTTGGCAGCTGGGAGGGGGAGAACAGCCTGGCCTCCCAGTAAACATTTCCAAGGTGTTTCCTGAAGATCGCATCATGGAAGCCCAGCCAAGCCCAGCTCGCAAACGGGCTGCGCCTCCCGCCAGCCCGGGAGGTGACATTGCAAGAGGAACAGGGTTGTCAGCAAGCCCTTAGGACCCCCTAGCCAGGGCAGGGTGCTGGTGGGATCGGATACAGGGTGCAAGCACAGCCACTGGGGATGGGTGCTTGCACCGGGTGCCGTGGGGACGCGTGCTTCGGGTGAGGGGTGTGCAGGGGGAGATGCCCTGTCGGAAGGTGCTGTTAGCTCCAGGGAAGCAACATGTTGTGGTTTTGGGGCAGGGCCCTGGATCTCAGCAGCTTTCACTGCTGCCTTTCCAGGCCCTGAGGTGCACGGGGAGCTGGGTGCAAGCTGTGGGGCAGGGGCACAGTGCAGGCAGGAGTTTTAGTGACTCTGCTTAGGGTCCTCCTGCTGCCAGCGCAGCTTAGGGGCTCGCTGGGAGACATCGGGCTCGGGAAACGGGCCCCAAGTGAGGTAGACCTCCCTTCGCACCTCCTGAGTCCTTCCTGTGCAGGGAGGATTTTCCATTCCTGCAATGGCTGCCCCATTTGCTTTTACCCACGTGGCTTCTTACGTTTTTATCTCCTCCATCACTACAACTGGCAGACGTGGATTTGCTGCCTGTGTACTTTCCTAGTGTGCCCATCCGTGACCTGCCCTCGGGCTGGGGGAGCGATGCGGTCCCCAGGACGGGCTGCATGGGCTGGGCACATCTCCCACCCTGATGGGCCAGTGCTGTTGTGCCTCTTGTGCCGTGCTGGCCGACGACTGGACTTTCCCGCTGTGTGTTGTTGCTGTGGGTTTCACTTCATTGTCCTCCAGCGGTTTTTCTTGTGAATGGACTGCCATGTTAATGAAATCCCTCTGGGTGTTTTTCTGTAATAAACTGTGTTGGTCCCAGCCCGGCGCTCTCTGTTGCCATCCTCACAATGGGTATTTTGGCTCCCTGGTGCAGCCAGCAAGAGAGTTTGGGGTCCCTGTTTGGGACCTCCCAGGTTTTATGGTGAAGGGGTGGGGGTGATGAGAAGAAAAAAGGGCCTTTTGGGATTTAAGGGAATTCAGAAAATGTAATAAAAGCAGCTACCTGGGAACTGGAGACTTCTGGGAGAGGTGGGATTCCAGAGTTGAAAGATGTGCTGTGATACAGCTACCTCCCTCTGCTTCGTGAACAGGCTCTTATTGTAACCTGGACTCATGATGGAGTCCTGGGTAAAAATACAATTTGGCAGACGACTCTTGTCAATTTGATCTTCTCCCAGCCAACAGGTGGGAGGCAGCAAAAGCTTTTTAGAGGAGATTTATTGCTGCTGAAGTACCGGGTTTATCCGAATAGCGACACTGCAGTTCTGGTGTTGGCTCCTCCCCGCCAATCAGGAGAACAGATGGGTTAGGGGGAAGCAACAAATTCTCCATCCGTCACCAAATATAGCCAAGGAATGTCCATCGGCCCCAGGGCAGCATCTCTGCTCTGGATGTTTGTTTGAGGGACAGATGACCCTTGGCAGAGAGCGTTCTCATGCAGCCTTGTTTGCTGGGATGCCTTCTCCATGCCCATCCCGAATCCTGCATGTTCTTCCACCAGATGCCTGGAGGAAAAAAAGTCAAACTCCAGCACGGATAAGGCTCATGTTGGACCAGTGAAAGTCCAGGTGGGCCCAACCAGCCCTGAGAGATCAGGATGTCCATGCCAAAGCCAAGAGCTGGCTCTGATGTTCATGCAAAGACCACCCCGAGCCCATGACTCGCTCTTGGGGACCAGTGTTGGCATTGCGGCCAAGGAGCCAATGGGTCATGGAAAGACATGGGCCAAGGCCATGGAGGGAGGGAAGGGGGAGGTTTGTGCAGTTGGGTCTGTGATGTCTTGTCGTTGGTTTGCTGCACGCCTGAGTTTTTGTTTCTGTTGCCTGTTTTCTGAGCTTTTTCCTTCATCAGGCATCGAAGGGCTTTGCAATGAGTGTGCTTTAAAATAAAGAACATGGAGGAGGAGAAAGCGGAGGCAGAGCTGATGGAGAATTATGCTGCCACTCAGCTATTGTCAGCGCAGATGTTCAGAAGGTAATCATGGCCTTTGAAAAGCAAGAACAGCTTTTCATGACGAACCCAGAATTTAACCCCAAGAACTTGTGGGGCTTCTTGGTAAGGGTGT
This sequence comes from Calonectris borealis, assembly GCF_964195595.1. Classification (NCBI taxonomy): domain Eukaryota; kingdom Metazoa; phylum Chordata; class Aves; order Procellariiformes; family Procellariidae; genus Calonectris; species Calonectris borealis. Next base: position 3,370,717 of record NC_134336.1, on the reverse strand, counting down.
GATGCCCCTGATGACCAGGTGCATGGCAGGGAGGTTGGGCAGAGCGCAAGCTCTGTCTCCTGGTCCTCATGTATGTAGGGTAAGTCATGACACCTCCCTGCCTCAGTTTCCCCTTCACCATAACAGAGATCGGAATGATTCAGAGGTAATGTCTTCCTTGCAGAAGAAAAGCAGAAATCCAGGAGTGCTCTTCAGTGTAGTGAAACCCCGTATGTCCATGGTGATGCCTGCATGCCCAGTGTGTAGGGGCCATGCAGGCCCCGACAACCCCATGGTGTTGGACATGAGGGGTCCCAGGCTGCCCTGGCCTCCAGGACTCCACCATGCCCCTGCAGCACATTTAGTTTTACGTTCTTTCTGGAGTGTAGAACAGGGACCAACAAATGTGAGCAGGGACATGCAGCCATCCCAGGAGGCTGAAATGTCAGGGCAGGGGACCTGGTGACAGGGTGACAGAAACACCTGGAGTTGGAGAATAGATAAGAGGACCTGACGGCAAGAGAACAAGCAAAGGGCACTTGCTATCAGCGCTAGCGGGGCTGTGCCAGGATTTGGACAGCCTGACCATCTCGTTCCTTCGACACCGCTATTTATAGCAGTGTTCGCTGATGCCTCTGTCACCGGAGCCTAAAATGGTTCCCCTGTGTGCACTCGGGGCGGCTGGGCTCAGCCGTCCCGCGCTGGGGAGGCCACCAACGAAGCAGTGACTCAATGGAGCGTGTGTGAAGCTGCTCATCTCCCCGCTGACGGAGGAAGCCGGCGTCTCCCTCTGCCAAGAGGCAGCTCCACGCTGGGCCAGCTCCTTGGAAGATGCACCAGACGGTTTCTGTTTAAGGCCTGGCCCCTCACCAGAAAGAGTCAGTGGGGTAAATAGACCCACCTTCCACCCCGCTTCTTTCTTCACCCCCGAACTGGGGCTTGTCCGACTCTGGGAGCCAGTGGTTTCCACAGTTTGATGCTGGTCCTTAAGATAGCTGTGGGAATACTCTCTGCATTGCCCATGCTGGTGGAAATAACCCTTTGGTTACTGGGCTGGAGCAAAAATGCAAGAGGGCAAAGATTTTGTAACGGCAAGGCAAATATGCCCTGTTCCCTGCCTGGAGATTTGCCTTTTTAAAAACTGCTTCATTTTCCCAGTTCTGCCCAGGCCAGTGAGCGATGGAGGCGGAGATCTCTCTGTCCTGGCATTTTCCCATTCCTGCAGCGAAAGCTTCGTTTCCAGGGCTGCACTTCAAAGCTTTGCTGGCAGCGCTGTGCCGGGTAGGACTGTGCACATAATCCCGCCAAGGAGGAGGGGAGGGGGTCTCCGCAGCCCTGGGGCTACAGATGCCAGGCAAGTATGGCTGCACCCACCAGGGAGCAGTGGCCAGCCTCATGCTGCTGTGAGCTTGGCACAACCGGTGCCAAATTTTCTGATTGAATGACTTGAGAGGAGATGGGCATTAGTGTTTAACAACATATATATAAATAAAATCCTCAGGGATAGCATCGAGCAGTCCTGCCCACAGGATGGGACTTTTGCTTATTTTCTCCCTTAGGGTGAATTGCCTGGTTATCCCTTCTCTCTGTGGCAAAAAGGGGATGCAGAGCCCGGGACCGGCTCTGAATTTTTAAGCTTTACCCGGTGGGAGCTCACATCCTGCTGACCGGCGGTACCCATGAGCAGCCCAGCCCCTGGAACTGGCCCGTGCTCATGCTGTGGCTGTGTCCTCGTCACCGTGGCCGTCAGCAGCGAGCAGGGAGCAGCGTTTCCCCCTCGAGATAAAGCAAACCCATTCCGGGCTGTGCAAGTTAGCATCCGCAGGCAGCAGATCAATGCCGTCCCCCCCGAAACGGGGACTGCTTCCAGTCACAACAACCAGACCACCGCCTTACGAAATGCTGTCCAGAGGCGGCAAAGCTCCCAGCAAGGACCGGCAGAACCTTTATCTGTGGAATTGTGTGAGAGGGAGGATAAATGAGGGAAAATTTGCTCTGATTGCCCTGTGAGGGAAACCTGGCTTTGCTGGCCCCGTGCGGCGCTTGCTTTTGGGTTACATCTGCCAGCAATTTGTGCATGGGTGGAAACGTGGTGGTTGCGCGTGCTGGAAGTTCACGCCTGTCCTGACGGGAATGCGTTTTCCCCGGGGAACGGCGGGCCCGTTTCTGCTGCCACGACTCTGGGGACGGGGACAGTTGTGGTGCCGAGTGGGTGCCACGAGAGGGCGTGAAGGGCTGTGCGGCACGGCGGGAGGGTGCGATGGTGGCGGGTGTCCCCCTCACAGGCGTCCTTCGTGGGCCAACGTGCTCCAAGTGGCATCACCACCTTCCGCGGTGCTGCCTGTCGCTCCTTCCCCTTCAGGCCTGTGTTTGGGGAGTGTGAGTGGGCATCCCTGCCTCAGCGCAGCCCCGGTGGCCATCTTAGCCCCAAGGTGTTCACCAACCCGCCACCTCATGGGGTCTGTCCTCTATGGGGAAGGGCAGCCACTTTAAGCCCACCAAGCTGGGAATGGAGGGGTTTTCCTCGGTGCCAGCTCTGGCATGGGGCACCATGTCCACAGGTGCTGGTGTGGCACTGAGGTAGAGCCGCCATCTTGGGCACTGTGGTGCTGAGGCGGAGCCGCCATCTTGGGTGCTGAGGCAGGGCTGCCATCTCGGGTGCCACAGCAGGGTGGCCATCTCGGGCACCATGGCAAGGCTGCCATCTCAGCTGCCACAGCAGGGTGGCCATCTCGGGCACCATGGCAAGGCTGCCATCTCGGGCACCATGGCAAGGCTGCCATCTCGGGTACCACAGCAGGGTGGCCATCTCGGGCACCATGGCAAGGCTGCCATCTTGGCTGCCACAGCAGGGTGGCCATCTCGGGCACCATGGCAAGGCTGCCATCTCGGGTACCACAGCAGGGTGGCCATCTTGGGCACCACGGCAAGGCTGCCATCTCGAGTGCCACAGCAGGGTGGCCATCTCGGGCACCATGGCAAGGCTGCCATCTCGGGTGCCACAGCAGGGTGGCCATCTCGGGCACCATGGCAAGGCTGCCATCTCGGGTGCCACGGCAAGGCAGCCGTCTCAGGCGCTGAGACAGGGTCATCATCTCAGGCACCTTGTCACCCAGGGTGACCAGGCTGGGGGGCTGTGGGGTTGCCCCACACGGCATGGCGGGGGCGCTGGGGGCCTTTCCTGCTGGCTGTATAAACAGGCCCCCGCTTCCTCGGCGGCCGGGCGGCCTCCTCCAGGTGCGGCTGGGAATCATTAGGAGCTCTCCGCGCCGGGCTGAGTGTGGGAACTGGAAGAGAAAGCTGGAGAGAGGCCTTCTTTCATCTCCCCACTCCCTCCTCCCCCTGTGTCTGCCAAGCCTGGCTTCCTTTTGAATCCTTTAGCTTGTGCCAAGCGAGGGAGAAGCGAGGGGGGGGAATAAAGAGAAAAAGGGAAGGGGAAAAAAAAAACCCACAGGAATGTGTCCAGGGATCTGGCTTCATTCAGGCTGCCGAGCCCTGAATACCCCGGCTCCCGCTCGGGGAGCTGGAGGGAGGGAGGCCGCGGCCGCCCCCGCGACTGAGGCACGGGGAAAACAAACAGGGAAGCAGCATTTGCGCCGCGGCTGTTACCACAGTGACTGACAAAGGGCTGTCTGGGAGGGGGCCGCGGCTGCGTCCCCCCCGCCGCGGGGCTGGGGAGGCGGGAGCGCCGGGTCAGGGCGCCCCGAGTCCCGCGGGGGGAGAGAGGGCTCTCGGCGTCTGGGCAAAGCCTGGGCTGCATTTCATCCCGGCATGGGGACGTGGTGCCCAGACAGACGCCCTTGTGTCGGGCCTGTCTCGCAGTACAAAGGCGACAGGGCTGCTCGCAGGGAGGGCGTGAGGGGGAAGACGGGAGGCTTTTCTCCGGCGCTTCGGGAGGATGGGTTTTTGACTCGCTGCCGACTTTATTCCCAGCAAATTAATAATTTCCTCTCGTGGCAACAATGTTGGCCTGTGTGTGTGCGTGTGCGTGTGTGTCGGTGTCTTCCACTGCCCTCCCAACCGCGTTTCCCCCCGCTCCCCACCACGCACGGAGGGTCCGCGCCGCTCGCGACGGACTTCCTCCGTCCTCGTCCTCAGCTGGGCTTCTTCCAGCTGTGCGTAACTGTCAGACTCAGTCCAGCTGTGACAGCCGCCGCCTTGGGAGCATCCCGGCAGGAGCGCTGGGCCCGGCTGTGAACTGATGATGTGAGTGCCGGAGGTGGCGGGGAAACACGTTGGGTGGCAGGGAGGGACGGCGCAGCTCCAGGAAGGAGCTCTCGGCCTTGCAGCCTGTCTGGCAGAGCGCTTGGCGAAACGGGAAGGCGAGCAGGCAAGCAAGCATGCGGGGCAGCCACCAGCACATGCTCGCCTCTGCGCCTGCCCCTGCGCAGGGTGCTGGAGACGCAGGGCAGCCACAGCGTGCCGGACGGGAGCACCGGCCACCCCAGCTGCTGCAAAGCACCTGGCACTTAATCTCGCAATGGTATGCGTCACCCAAGAGTCCTTGCATAGCTGTGCACGCTCACACGAGCCCATGCACACGCGCTTGCCACTCCTCGCGGCAGCAGCCTGCTCGCGCGTGCACCTCCCTGTGTGCCACGGCTGCGCTCTGTGCATGCCCCCTGCATGTTCACTCCCATCGCCCTGCAACCCGTTCCCACACCACCCTGCCTGCACGGCTGCCTGGAAACGCGCAGGGCTGCCCGTGTGCCTGCCGCAGCACAGATACCTCTCTCTTGTGTGGGCACACAATATGGCATACAGTATCGGGAGATCTTCTGGGAACGCAGTCCATTCCTCTGGCAGCATTGTGTTTTGTTCCTTATTTATATCCCCGGGGTGGTGCCACAGGTGGGCAATTGTTCCAGCTGACAGCCTGAAAGGCAAAGAAACAAGATTTAACTTCCTGCTATTCAATTAGAGAAAGTGAGCATTCATCACCAGCTGCTGGCTGCTGGCAGGAACAGACCCACCCGCCGCGGCGGGCGCAGGAAAAGCTCTCCTCGGCAGGAAAGCTGCCACGGGCACGGCAGGCTCCCCGTGCGGCCTGGCTGCCAGCGCTGCTCCGAAGAGCCTCTAGGTAAGGCTGGATGCTTCCCCTCCTGTCCTGCGCTGCAGTTGATGTTCTCTCCTGTGTTTGTTTTTGGAAAGGAGATTGCCCGTTCAAAGCAGCTGCATGGAAAGCACCAGCGTGGGTTGGGGGGACTGTACAGGGGCAGCAGCCACACACGGAGCAAAAGCCGCGAGCTTGCAGTGCTGGAGGGAACAGCAGCGTAGTGGCTTCCCCCTGGGCCAGCCCGACCACTGCAGGTTCAGCCCCTGCCCTGAACTCTGCACGATCCCTGACCCTGGGGCCTCTGTGGCTGAGGGTTGGCGGCTTTGGAAGCTCTTTGGACGTGCATTTCCCCTCCTCTGTGCTTGAGGCTTGTCTTGACTGAGCCAGCAGATGCCGGCCGCTGTGTGGAGGGGCAGGGGATGATCCCTGTCCCTACTGAATGAGGACCTGGGGCCTCCTTGTCCCTATTTCCCCACACGTGCATGCTCCCTCATGGTAGTTTCTAGGCTGACAAGGGAGGAGAGAGCACACTCTCTTGCGAGCTCCATGTCTGGTAATAAACCTGCTTCCGTCTTCTGCGCTGACTCTGAGCCACCCATGAGGCCGATCCAATTGGAGATGAGTCTCCTGCTGCCTCCTCTCCCCGTCCCTTCCCCGTGCCATCTGTCCCCACCACAGTCACTTCACAGCTCTGTGCTGGTGGCGCTTCTGCTAAAGGTCCTTGTGTGCACCTCTTAGCTGGCTCTCTATTTTTAATCCTTCTGTCTCCACAGCGACTCGGGGTATCTTCCAAGCTGGTTGTGATCATCAGGGATACAGTTGGAATCCGTTCCGCGTTGCTGCACCAAGCCACATGCACACGTATGTGTTCACATGCCTACACGCACGCCAGCTGCCGTGCCAGACTTCGCAGTGCTGTCACTCTCCCCTGTTCGAGAAGACAGGCGCCCCGTTGGGTAGGACCGAGCTGAGCACAGCACCTCGCACGAACATCGGTTATTACCCCAGACTAGGAAGGTAACATGCTGCAGCCAAGACAATCAACAGCAATTAGCCCTTTTGGGAACTCGACTTGAAATGCTGCAGAGGCTTTTCTGTGCGTGCCGATTGCTCTTCCTCCGGTCCTTTGGAAGTGATGCGAGTTGGACATGCCAAACCACTGGTCATGTCTGAGCAAAACTTGGTGCCTCGTGTCATTTCCATGAGGCTGGGAGGGCTTGGGGGGATGTCTGTGAATGTTAAAGGCACTTGTGTACCCAAGCAGTGAACGCACATGCTGTCATTACCTCTGCAATGCCATCTGGCCAGCAGCAATGCAGCTAGAACCAGGGCTGTGCGCAGAAGAACATTTTACAACAGAAAGCAATTAACCGAATAAAGCCCTTTTTAAAATCCAGTAATTAAAAACAGTCCCTCCCCCTTGTTTTCCTTTTAAGCTGAAAGTTGCTGTTTACTCATTTGCTTTACAAAGTGTGCCTTGTTGTGGCTTCAGAAGAAATGAAAGTTTGAAGTGGTTAGAGAAGAAAGGCTTTGGGGCTGGTGCGTTCCAGGCAGGGCGGAGGGGCAGGGGCTCTCCAGCCCGGCTTGTTTGTATTTGTTCTTGTCTACTCACAAGATCGCTAAACACACATTTAACAAGTGGTGAAACTGTCTACCAGCCTGATCTCTCCCAGGGTTCATGAGAAGAGGCCTGGCACATTAGCATTGCTGGGGGAAGGGGAGGGGGAGAACAGGCCTTTTGAAGGGTTGGTGTTTTGGGGCTGAGCGAGGGAAGGGCTCCTGGTGCAGGCCAAGTCGCAAACAAAGGCATTGTGTTCCCTGGAGCCCTGGGGACTGGCCCCGGGGGAAGGCCAGGGCCTCGCTTCACCAGGATCGGTTTTCCCATCCCAGCTCCTCTTGTTGCTTTAGCACGGGTGCAGCCTTGAGGCTATCCGTTTCCTTCCAGCGCCCAGAGACAGGAGCGGGGCTGGCACCTCCAGGGTCGGCTCAGTCTGCCCCGGCAGCCAAGGAGCCTCCTGCAGCATGGAGGGCTGCAGCGTTCATGCAGACCGTCCTGTACCGCAGCAGCCCACCTTGTCCGCATCACCCTCTCCAGGTCCCAAACACGAGAGAGGAGCAGAGCTGTGCCCACCGACAGGAGGTTTCCGGGCCCTCTCTGCGTAGCCACAGGGGAGCCCTGACCTCGGTTTGGGCTCCTGGACGAGCCAGTAACCCCGGCTGTCAGCAGGGCTGGTGCAATGTTAATTATCACTCATCGCTGCTTCTCTGTAAAGTGAGTGCCCAGTGCATTAGCATCATTATGGGTGGGGAAACTGAGGCTATCCAGGGCAGTCAGGACTAAAACGCTGGTGTCGTCCGACGCTAACCGTCGGGATGCACTGCCGATTCTGGAGCAGGAAGGCGATCCTGTGCCTGGCTGTCCTCCAGCCCCGTTGACCTGGGGACGCAGTGACAGAGCCGCCTTACGCCTGGCGTTCACGGCTGCGGGTCCCAGCCTTGCCCTGGACCCGGGCTAAGGGGGACAAGCACCATCTTACGGGGCAGAAGCTCTTGCAGAGAGGGCAGCACCTCCAGGGTGTCCCGGCCACGGGCCTGGCAGGGGCAACCTCATGGTGCCCCATCCCACGGGGTTTGCACGGCTGCCCAAGCCGAGCCGCATTCCTGGCAGCGGCGGCAGGGCCGGGCGCAGACCTGCCGCGGGGCAATAGGCGTGAGGACACAGAGAGTCGTGCCAGGGCGGCGAGGGTAGCGCCGAGTTTCAGTCAGGCCCCAAGCAGATACAGGATCTGCCCTGTCCCTGCCTGGGGAAGGGTGAGGCCATGGGTTTGTGGGAAAATGTTGTTTTTCCCTCCCCTGGACTGCCCCTAGCAGTCGGCTGGGCCGGCTCTGAATTGCGTGGGCCGGGGAAGTGGGGGGGAGTTAACAATTGTAGTGCCTTTGGCTTGGAGCGGAGCCACGGCAAACAATCCTCTCCTGGCCGCGCTCCAGATCTGACAAAACACGGAGGTGATATCGTATTCGTACCTACACGCTTTCATCCCAAATCACCTCCCGAAAGCCCTGCATGATTCTCCCGCCTGTGATGAATCCCTCTGCTTAGCCACAGAACAAGACAGCCCATCCACAGCGCTGCAGCCAGGAATCCTGTCCAGCATCCCTGCGAGGCCTTTGCTTTTGAAATTACAGCTGTGGATCTGGCAGCCAGTGGTGGGACCTGAGGTTAGGAGGTGATGTTGACTGAAGACGTGCGGACAGGGCATTCCAGGCACGCACGGGGTTAAATCAGAGGTGTCAGTTCACGGGGAGGTAACAGATACGTCCTGCTCCTCTGCTGCCTCTGGCTTTCCAGAAGCGTTGCCCTCCCTCCCACATTCCAGCTGCTGCAGCTTTTCACAGCTGGCCGCTCTCCGGGGACATTTCCCAGAGCTGAGCAGGAGGGAGGGGAGGGAGAGGCTGTGGTCCCAGCGCGGGGTGGTGGCTGGGCTGACTGTCACCCCCCAGGGAACTTTGGGTTGGAGCCCTTCACCCCCAGGAGCAGGCTGGCACAGGCAAACCTGGGCAATCCCAGGTTCCTGGCAGGGATCCACCCTCAGCCCTGGCCCGGAGAGTTTTTCCTGCTGCAGAGAAGGGACATCAATCTTTGCAGCTCACTTATTCCTTGGTCTCTGAAGCAGGGTAGCCAATTAGCGCTGGGTGTGATGGATGGCTTAGCCCCGTCCTCGTGACACCCATCCTCTGGAAACAGCTCCCACCATGTAGAGGCACAGCCAGCCATAGCGGGGGACGGCTCTCGCCAGCCTCCAGAGTCCCAGAGGGTCTCACAGGGGTCCTGGGGACAGAGACAGGCACTGCAGCAATGCTTGCCCAGAGACCGTGCAGGAGGAGGAACAGCCCTGAACGCTGGGACAGGGTTGATAATTCAGGGCTTGGAGAGAGATTTCCTCTAATAATTCCCCAGCTTGGCTGTGGCAAAGCCCGTAGGTCTCTGGGGAAGAGCAGATCGGCTCTGGGCAGAGGTCGGTCACCCACTGTTTGTGGCTCTGTCCTCGGGGCCAGGCTTTGCCACTGCAAGAAAGCGTACCGTGGGAATAGCTTGCACAGACACTCGGTGAGAGGCAAGCAGGCGGCAGAAACCCCATTTCTGCATCTCCCCTTCCCTGGCATCACCCCTTGTCCGCAGCTGGGTAGGTCTGCCTGCCCTCTCCCGCGAGACATGGGCGATGCCTACTGCGACCTGGCTTCCCCCTCACGCAGCTAAGCCCGTTTAATCCTTCCCTGTCGTCTCCATTGAACCAACCTGCGAGGGGTCTCAGCACCGTCTCCGCTTCGGCTGCTCCATGACGCAGCTCATCCTGGGGTGGTTCAGATGGCCCTCGCAGTCCCCCAGGGCTTGCTGGGGGCCATTATAAACGACTCTCCAGGAGCACAGGCTGGAAAACGGATCCGATTACAGGAGAAGTGGGTTTTGGGGCCCCCGCTCTGTTCATAATGAAGTGTAATCCTAGAAAAACATGTTGCCAATTACACTTCAATTGAACCCAGATAATGATGCTTAGACAAGGCCCAGAAAAGACTGAGTCTGGACAGTGAATTCCTTTCTAATGGAGGAAAAAAGTGTTCCTCCGTGGCAGGTCTGGGCTCCGCTTGGTGCAGACTCATTGTGATATGAGCAAGAGCCTGAAATAACCAATCTCTGGATCCCATTTAAATGGTTTTATCAGTGGAAAGAGTATTAATCTCCCAAAAACACATGTTTATGGGAAGTTTAGTTTGGAGATGTAGGTATTTTTAACTGAAATCACTTTGGAAAGGGAGGAGGACTGGGTCTCAAAATTGCTAAAATAACACATTTCTAATTCTTCTGGTTCAAAGTAACTTTTCATTTTGAAATGTGAGCTAATAACAGCTCGGTTTCTTGACCACTTTTTATAGTGAAAATTAAAACAAAACATCAAAATTATAGAAACAAAGTGCTATAACCTAAAGCAAATGTTTTGTTCTCTTTTTCTTTGGTTTACAAATACTTCTGAGACATCAATTTTCCACTCCAACACAGGATGGCTGGTTCAGGTCTCTGTTGTTTTACTTCGGGAAGGAGGTCAGTGTGGTTCAGTCTCAAAAAATGGTCATGGGGGCCGTGCCTCGCTCAGCCCCTGTGTGCTGGGCTGGGGCAGGCGTGGCCGAAGGGCAGGCGGTAGCTGGCATTTGGCTTTTACGGGAGCTGCGTGTGAGGTGCTGGGGGATTGCAGACGTCTCGGGGTTGGCGGGTGCAGTGTGGGTGAGCTGGCAGAGATGGCTGAGGCAGATAGGGAGCACCCGGCCATGCGGCTGGGCGCCTCCTCGCATGGGAGATGGGTGGCAGGGTGGCTTGGCTGGCCCGAGCGGCAACGAGCTGTTATCGCCGCCACGGTCTTTGCAAAAGGCTTTGGGAAATCCACGTGTTGCCAGATCTCAGTGCTGATTATTTTTTTCAAAATAAAAGGCATCATTTTTGTACTGTGAACCTCCACTTCAGCTCTCTCCCTCCTCCCCTCTCTCTCTCCCACACGCACACGTTTTTGCTGCCTTGGGGGATTTGAGCAGCACAGGGCTCTGAAAAACAGACTCCTACCTCCTTCCCGCAAGCTCAGGGAAAGTGAGATGCTCCCTAGATGCCGGGCTGCGGGTCAAAGTTTCCGGCATTATGGAATGAGACAAGAAACAGCAATTCATCCTAGTGTCATAAAACCTAAAGTTGGGCTTTGGTCAGTTTGTTTTATGGGGTAGGTCTCAAATGCCCTGGCAGTGCCATGAGCAGGCACTTGAAGACGCTCCAAGGCTGTGGGAGCGTGGCAGGGGGCCGAGCTCCCGGCGGGACCACCACGGCACGGTGCTGGGGTGCCAAACCCGTCCTGACGCCTCTGAGTGCGATGCCACCGCTGCCTTCCCGGCCCTTGGCCATGGCCACTGATTAATCCCAGGCAAGAGCCGTTTGAGCGGCGTCCTCAAACAGCACCGCGCTTCGAATAAGCTGGTTTCCATCTGAATCATAAGTCTCCAAAAGTGCCTGCGCCGCACAGAGCCGGGCAGACATGTGTGTGCGTGTGGGGCTGGATGTTGATTTTTCCCTGAAACAACTCAAGGCTTTATCAGTCCCATCTCTTTCCCACGGTTTTCTGTTGCCAGTGAGGTCACTGGTCCCTTTAAACTGGGGCTGAGGCCAATGTGCAGCGGGTGGAAGGGGGGCCGTGGGGAGAGGGGGGCCGTGGGCAGAAGGGGGGGGACATGAGACGGTTCACACAGACTGTTCCTTTTACAGGAAGACTTGGGATTTCGACCAGCGAGCAGGAGGAGGCGGAGGGGCGGGGGGGGGGCCCTGGGAACCTGGGAGCGCCGGCGCGGCCGCGTAATCCGTCACTCCCGGGAGATGTCTCATTAACCCATTAACCGGGGAGGTTGGGGACGTCCTGGGAGGAGAGCGAGGGAGAAGCCGGGGGTGTGAAAGGCAGAGTGCGGGCGGGGGAGGAGCCGTGCGAGGCAGGCACGCACTGGGGCCAGCTCCTCCGCGCAGCCCGGGGAGGGACAGCACTTCCCCGAGGACGGCGGGGAAGGACGGCGGTGGCCTCCGGGGCCACGCGTGGGGCAGCCTCGCCGACCTCCCCGGCTTCTCCCCCAGCGCCCCGCGGGGTCGCGGCCGCCCGGCGCCGCCTGCGAGGATGAAGCGGCTGTGCGAGGAGAGCTCGTCCGACACGGAGTCGGACGGCACCATCGACGTGGGCCGGGAGGAGGAGTACAGGTGAGGACACGCTGCCGGCGGCAGCTCCCTCCCGGGGGACGGGTCCGTCCCAGGGCGGCCAGGGCGGTGGGATGAAGTCGGGGTCTCTGCTGCGGGGAGCGCGGGCTGGAGCGGGGTCCCCGGCACCGGGCACGGCGCTTGCTCTGCCCCGGCGCTTGTAGCAGCTCCCCGCGAGCTGCCCGGGGCGGCCGAGTTCGGCGCATGGCACGGGAGAGCACCGGGCCCCGCCACCGACTCACCGGGAGTCGCCTGGCACCTCGCTTAACCCCTTCGGGCTGGGCTAGTCCTGCCTTGGGCGAGGACGGGCGGGGGGGTCACTCCCGTGTGCAAGTGTGGGCTGATGCTGGCGTTAGGACTGACCCGGCAAGGAAACCCAAGTCGTAATACAAGGATTAAAGCTGTGTTACGAGCTGACTGCATTCGAGAAAACGCCTCATTAAAGCAGGGCAATCGCCTTCTCCTGCCCGGTGGGGAGAAGGGCAGCTCTGATCTTCGTTAGCGGGAGCCTGGTTGCTCGCAGGTCTCTGCACCCCGAGATGGGGCGGTCCCCCCCCAGAGCGAAGGCACCCGTCAGCTGCCTGGATGCCGCTGCAGCCGCAGCGATCCGAGGGCTCCCAGGGAATGTGGAAGAAACGAGGAGGTTTTGCATGAGAAACGCTTCTGCTCTGCTGATGCATTTGTAATGCACCAGCTGGGGGCTTTGATCTTTATTAAAAAGGGAGCCCGTGCAGTCTGGCCAGCGAAGGGTGCCCTGCTTTAAGTGTGCACTTTCTGTATCGCAGTTCGCAGGCTCCATCCCATCACTGCTGAGCTGCAGTTTTGGCTCTGGGGCTTTGCTGCTTGGTGAAATAGTGAGAAATACTGAGGACAGGACCTCTGCGTGGTTCCCCAGCGATGTCCCCAGGCTTCGCCGCGCTCCCCTGGGCTGGGGCTCTGCTGGCAAAGGGCATCCCCAGCCACTGCTCGCAGCGCGAGTTCCCATGCTGTGTCAGCCGTTCGCGGGCATGCCCGGGCTCTGAGCACGCAGACGGCGCTGGGGATGAAGGAAGGGCTCTGTTATTTGTTCTCGTCCAAAAATCAGCTGCTTTTGAACTCCTGTTTCAGTAGCCAAGTGTCCCCCTCCCTCCACATCCAGCGAGTGCCCAGATGAATTAATTCCCTTTTGCTGCTTGGTATCCTGAGCGGAGAAGTCTCCTTGCCCAGTGCCAAGCTCAGGTTCTCATGGGACTAAATTCATGAGTTTGCTTCTCGCTGATACGGTCACAGGCAGAGTTGGGCATGTAACGTCCCGCACAAGTTCACTGACCCCTTATGCCGTTTCCAAGTGTATCAATATTTAACCTACCTTCCTGCTGCAGGTGAAGTATATCCCACCTCTTTACATCAGTGCAGCACACTGAGTCTATAGTACCCTGATGGATGAAATAGAGGAATTGTCATAATATTTTATTTCAGTGAACAGTAACGATGAATTTTTTGATCTCTCTCGGGTGCTGCTATGTTTGTCTTCTCAAGCCAGTCATAGAACTGGGCAGCGCTGTGATCTGGTGATATTTGTATACATTTATGTTGTTGCTCATGTCATACAAACACATGGCCAAAAGATCTGTTCCTGCCCTGACGAGTTTACACCCGGAGTAATGCGGTCCTGCATGGGACGCTGGCGGATTGGGAAAAAATGAAACACTTCCAGGTGGGGAGCGAGGTGGAGCGATTAGGGCAGAGGGAGGCAGTCGGGCTGTCTGGCCGGGGTTCCCAGCCCATTACCCATCGGTCGCGTGGTTTGGGCAAACCAGTTCCCCCGTAGAGCGGGGATGAGTCACGCCGGGTGTGAGGCTTGGTTCAGTGCATGTAGCAAGTTTAGACTCTGGGGTCACTGCAGAAGTGCCAGATACTGCTTGGTTTGGTTTTTTTTCTTTGCTTTTTGTTTTGAATAAACAGCCAAAGTTATGCTGTAAATTATAAAACCAAGCAAAGAGCAATGCAGAAATTTTAATCATCGGAGAATATAGTTACGGTATCTTTTATGTGGTTCAAATCTGTCAAACATTTTTAAAATATATTTTGCAGTAAGCTAGGTTTTTATATCCACATCTGGAACTGTAGCTCACAAAGAGCAACACGTTCGGACAGCTCTGCCGAGAGAGTTTCAAAATGCACTGTTACAGACTCCTTGAGCGCGTACTCCGCATTCCTGCGCTGCCAAGCGAATTCAGGACCTACCCCCTGCACGTATAACACCCCAGCGTCCGTGCAGAGCCCGTTTTCACATCACACGTGCTCATAGTGTGTTTATGTATACTGGCAACGCATGTTCATACTTGCGAAGGCAGCCAGCACCTATGCCCAAAGAAAGCCCACCCAGCAGACATTCAAATAGGGTACCTGTATGGAGAGGAGTGGAGCAGGCAGTAGAAGAACGTGTTATTTTGTCTGATTGCGTAAAACCACTTCTGAAAGCACCTCACTTGGGCCTAACAAAATGTATTTTTAATGGGCTGAGTTTGGTCTAGTTTTTGGCTTGCTGTGCAGACAGCACTGTCTCTGCAGAAACATCTTTAATAGACTGCTATTAAAATGCTTCATCAAACTGAAAAATATTTTGATTTGACGGGGTGAACCCAAATGCCCCTTTACAGATTTGTATGTCTTACGCGGTCTCCGAGTCCCTCCGGAGCGCTGTGCTGGCCGGGGTTGCAGACTGCCGTCTCGCCTGCGTGTTAACATCCCTGCGCCGAGTTTCGTAAGGCACAGAAAGAGCCCCGAGCCAGTCCTGCTTTCCAGAGGGAGAAACCCTGCTCCGGGGAGGTGAAGGTGGCCCAGCCGGCCTTCCCCTGAGCAGAAGGGTTTTGCTCCAAGGAGTTACCCACGCCTGGTTATCCATCCTTACGGAGACTTCATGTCTGTGGGGACCTAAGGATTGAACTTTGCCTCCCCCTGCATGTCTAGTGCTGACCTTTGGTGTCTTTAGCCTTACCCGTGCCCACCAAGCACAGGATGGTTTGTGGGACCCTTTGCTTTAGCCTGTCCCCCCCATGTCCCTTGTCCCTTGAGCCAGAGCTGGTCCCCAGGGCTGTTGGCCGGCAGGCAGGGTCCCTGCTCTGTCACCTTCTGCCGGGTGTTCCCCCTGCCCGGGTCCTGGTCCCTCTTTGTCTGGTTGAGGGGTGTCCGTGCATTCAGAATATCACGGCCCACCCCAAAAATTGTGGTTTGTGAAGCGACTCTGCAGGAAGCCCTCAGAAACCACATCAACGCTGCCGTTAGCCTCACCCTGAGGAGCGACCAGCCCTTTGCTGCCGCCCTGGGTGGGAGCTCAGATACATGCTCGCGCTATCGCAGCTCCGAAATGCAAAGCCCTGCAGACAGGGCAGGCTCAGACATGAGAGCCGGGAGGTTTGCACATGGAGGAGAAAAAAGGCCATGACTCCGGAGCTCGGATCACTGCTTTTTCAGCCCCGTGGAGATGCCAGCACGGGCTGAGATTGAAGGAGATGGGTGCCTGGTAGTGGATGGGCAGTTTGGCGCAGAAATCTGTCCCAGGCTGGTGGGAGACTCTCGGAGGGGAGAGAGTGGGATTCGAGTCTCTGCCTGGCTCCCTGTCCCCAATTCCTGAGCTCTGTGTTGTGGGTAAAAATGAGACGGGAACCGCAGAAGACATTATTCGGGGGGGGAACTGCAGATGGCAACGTGTGTAAAGCATATGTGCAACAGAGGTTTCTCTCCAGCTAGTGCAAGAAATGATTCCCTCTTCTTCCTTTCCAGCCATGTTTCCAGGTCTGTGTCTCCCACTACGACATCTCAGATACAAGCCAGGAAGAAGCGGAGGGGGGTGAGTCTCATTTGCGTTGACCAGGGTGGTTGTGCCGTGTCTCCCTGGGGGGTCAGGCTGGTCCCAGCTGTGTGCCAGGGCTCCCCGTGACATCTCCTGCGTGCGGTGGGGTGCTGTTGGCACGTCCTTACTGTGGGGGCACGGTGCAAAATCGACTTTACACTATTCCCTGCTCCATCTCCTGCAGAACTCTCCCCACAGCCAATTGGAGATTTTTTGCAGAGGTTTGGCCTCAAATGTGGCAGAAAGGGGTGGAGATAGGGGTGGAGAAGAGCAATTTCACCTGGGGTTATCACACCAGTCAGTTAATGTTTCTTTGCTCAGCTTTTGCACCCAAAACATTTACTTATATGGCCCTGTTCAAAGTGCCTCTCTCAACCTGCCATAGCTGTTAATGAGGGCTTTAAACCTGTGAGCTGTGGCCATAAATGACCGTGGTTTCTTCTCTCCATTTGGAAACCTCCCGCAGATCATTGAGAAGCGGCGCCGTGACCGTATCAACAGCAGCCTCTCCGAACTGCGGCGCCTGGTGCCCACCGCCTTCGAGAAGCAGGTGTGTGTGTCCATGATTTCCACTCATCCTCCGTGCGGGCTGCATTTCAGCAGTGTAAGGGTAGAGCCCTCAGAATGAGAAAGTCTGGAGCATTGCTATGTCTTTCTTATCATTATCACTTCAGGGAGTAAGTAGGTGGTGAAACTGGGTAGTTAAACAATATTAACAAATATTCAGGAGCCCTAGGGAGGATAAATTCAATCCAGAAAGTGTTTTGCAGATATGAAGATGCACAGAAATGGGGATTTTCAATTTGCATTGGGGGATCTTGGGAAGGAGCTCCACTTTCTACTCACTTGATGTAAAAACCAGAGCCATGCCTTGGATGGATGCCCGGCTCCAATCTGAGCACTCCTGGGCTTCAGCAAGGTTTCGGGGAAGAGCTCCTCAGGAAAAATCCAGTTCCTGAGAGGTGCAAAACCCTAGACCATAAAATGATGAATTGCTCTTTTTTCCTGCTCCCAACACACAGGGGTCTTCCAAGCTGGAGAAGGCAGAAATTCTACAAATGACAGTAGATCACTTAAAAATGCTTCACGCCACGGGAGGAACAGGTAAGAACTGCTCTTATACAGGTGAGGTGAAGGTGAAAACCTGGAAGGAAAATTCCCCATCAGCCTCAGCAGCGAGCAATATCTTGGTGCTGGTGTGCCTTGCTGACACCAGCCAGCACCAAAACGAATGCTGCCCTGCCTGCTTCCCAAGGGAAATATTTTTCGAGGGAGGGCAGATGGACATTTCCTGCCCTGATGTTTTTCTTATGTCTAACATATGGGTCAGCATCCCATACATACATTTGGAAGACTTGGCTATGTGGGATAGCAAGTTCCAAAGACCCACAGGGACAGCACCACTGCTGTTGTCACACACCCTGCTAAAAGCTGCCCAGCCAGCGACACGCTTAGTCCTGCTCAGAAATGGAGCCTGCTTCCAGAAAAACGATATTAAACTCTTTACCTCCTCCCTGGGATACATTTCCTGCAGAGGCTGAATTCTGCATGGGGACTCTGCAAATAAACAAGGCTTTTTTCCCTTTCTGTTCTTTTTTTTTTTTGTTTCTTGGTTGTTATAAGAAGAGAGAGGGAGCCCTGTGCAAAATTCAACAAAGGTCTTATTTGTACTGAGACCTCAGTACAGACCCTCTGTCCTGTTCCAGTTAACAGGATGGAGATCACAGCTTCAGTAAAGAAGCCTCTGGCTTGCTTACCACCCATTTTTGGCTTGCTGGGGACATTGCTGGCATCCAGGCTTTGGTTCAGAGCTGTAACTTGGTCTGGAACATTTGTTTAGATATTCAGTTTGACTGCACTGCAACAAAGGGCTGTATTGTCACGAGAGACCCCGTCAAGCAAAGTGGTCCAGCGCTTCACTGTGCTGTGACATTCTCTGCTTTATTGCTTATCGTCTCATGAAGCTGCAAGTAGGGAGCAGAAGCTAAAAATCAGCCGTCGGTTGCATTTTATCTTGTTGATTTTTGTGGCTTTGAGCTTTCTCGGCCCAGTGGTTTTGGTTCTACCCCCGTCCTGTGTCGTTCAGCCGGACATCTGTTTAAACGAAGTATAAAGATTGGGACCCAGGCAGAGGAAAATGGTGCTAAGGTGTGCATCGAGGAGACACAGTGTCCCGCTGTTCTGCAAGACTGGGGATGGTCCATTTGCAAAGAGGGACCCAGTGCCCATCTAGCCCACAGCCATGTCTCCAGCAGCGATAACTGATAGAGTCCAATAGGAAAAATTTCTTCCTTCCTGAGCACAGTTAATGAAACCTCTTACTCATCTCACATGCTAGAGTAAGAGGCTTCATGACCCTGGCAGTTTTATCCCGATGAGATAACCGCAGATGCTATTCTCATGCACGCAGATGTCCAGTCCTTTTCGGACACCCACTTGGCTATCTGCTTCAGTAATATCACACGGCAGCAAAGTGCCTCAAGTGAAATACACAGTGCATTAGAGAGGGTAGTGAAATCAAAGCACATTCCTGAGCTCTGCACGGACTTACTGTCACCCGTGTCCTCTCCCTACAGGCTTCTTAGATGCTCGAGCTCTGGCCGTGGATTACAGGAGTATCGGCTTCCGCGAATGTCTTACTGAAGTTGTCAGGTACCTGGGCATCCTCGAGGGCCAAAATGCTGCCGACCCCATCCGGCTGCGACTCCTCTCCCACCTGAATAATTACGTGGCAGAAATGGAGCCTTCGCCTGTGGCCACTTCCCTCCTGCCCATCCAGACGTGGCCGTGGTCCTTCCTCCACAGCGCTGCTGGCCCCGTGCAAATCCCCAGGAGGGAGCCTGCTCCCGCTCCGGTTGTTTTGACTGCATCTTCCCTGGCTTACCCAAGCCCTGCTGTGAGGCCAGCCCCGCTTCGCCGTGTCCCCAGCGACATGCTGCCGTCCCGCCGAAGCTTCCTGGCCAGCAGGATGACCTCCTCCAGCCGGAGGGCCCGAGGCACAGGCTCGTCTGCAGCCATAGCAGCCGTGCCCAGGATGCCGTCGCCAGCGGGCGTGTTGAGAGAGGGTTCGTCCAAGAGCAGCCAAATCGCGACGTTCCTCTTCTCGCCAGCCTCCGCTGGTGTCCCTGTTCCACCGGCTTACACGGTGCCTCCCGCCTTGGGCGCTGCTGCACAGGGACCCGGGATCAGGGTTGGGACATCCAGGATCTGCCGCTCCTGGGCGACTGAAATCGGGGCTTTCTGACCCTCCCCTCCCCTTCGGAGACAGGGATTCTTCAGCACTCATTGCCCACAGGCCTAAGAACAAACTCAGCTGAAAAGGCATCTTTCCTGCTTTGCAGAAGCCAAGGATCCATCAAGAAAATCCTCTTTACTCTCCCCTCCCTCCTCGCACTGCCTTCCTTGCCTCACCATCACACGTCCTCTCCCTCGTGATGCCTGCAAACGTATATCACATCCAATTCGATGCACTTATCTGCACGCGGCTGTACTTCAGACCCTTCCGGCTACGAGGGAAGGTGCACATGCAGATCCCAACCCTGTCCCTCCTCCAGCAAACCCCTCTGCGGAGCCCAGTGTTGCTCTCCTTTGGAAAACAGCCAGCCTTGAAATACTGTCTTTTTTCCTTGGGGACTTGGAGCTGCCAGACAGAGACTTGCTCATGCTGATTCCCTGTGATGTGTCCCCCAGCTGCAGCACCTAATTTTGGTGTGGTGGGACGGACGCAGCTCACCCCCCTCCCCAGCACTGTTGGCACCCGGCAAGGCAAGCTAGAGCCCCCCCAGCTCCCTTAACGAACTGGCTGCCTGCTAATCCCCATGCTTTCCTCGCGGCATTACCAGCTTTTCCCACTTATGTGCCCTTAAGGTGGAGTGAGGCAACAGCTTAACAGAGCTCGTTCCCACAGCCGAGCTGAAATACCGCCGTGTCTGCAGGGCCTGTGCTGGGTCCCTGCACAAACCGTGCAGGAGCAGCCGGCCAGGCCGCCTGGGCGGAGGGAGGCTTCTGCAACCCTTGCTCTGCACCGAGGTGTGAAGAGGCGAGATGAGGCGAGACAGAAGATTTCAAAGGGACCTCTGTCACAGAGAGGAAGGCTCTGACGGCCAAAGTGAGAAGAAAAGGCCTTTCCCTCTGCCAGTCTCCCCGCTGGAGCCGTCTCTCCTCTGTCCCCTGCTGAACAGCCGTGACTGCAAAGGGGGGAGAATGGGTCAGACCAGCCTGCATTTGAAGTGCCTCCCTCGTTCTCTCTTAGCTCTGCATCCCTCACCCTCTCCTTCCACAATGTCTGTTTTCTTTCTTCAGCACCATGTTTTGGTCTCACATTGCTCATCCCTCTCCCTGGGCCAGGACAAAAACCCACTGAGGTTTCACTGCAGACCTCGGCAAGCTCTGGGTCTGCACTTGTCCTGATTGCCGAGAGCTTTTTCTGCCTTGGCCTGCGTGCCCCTAGATAACTGACGCAGCAGATACGCCTCTGCTCCTCCAGCTGTCCTCCCCTCCTCTCTTCTTTGGGCAGAAAGGAACAGAAACTTGAAGCTCTTGAGCCACCCTGCTCCTGTGCCACGTCCCTAACTCCCATGGTGGCCAGGGCAGGGTCTCCCAGTGCTCCCCCTTGTCTGAACAGCCCCCGCTCCCTGCATCTGTGCCTTGACTTGCTGGGAAACACGTGCAGAATAGCCTGGACCCAGTTGCATGCCCACCCCAAGGAGTCTCGCCCACTTCTACAGCACTGTGACATGAAAAGAGAGAAAAGTGTGGAAAGGTCAGTGCAAAGAAAGGTAAAAAAGAGGGAGAAGATCTCTCTTGAATGGGAGAGGCTCTCCCCACGCCTCAGGTCAAACGCGCAGCCGGTTAGACTGTGTGGATGAGCTGGTGTTTGCGTTTCTGCAGATGGTATCTGCCATGTGCATGTCGATGTATGTATCGGGTATTGTTTTGGAAGTGAGTCCCTCCCAGTTGTTTTGATGAAAGTCATTGCACTTAACACACAGAAATGCCTCTGCTGCTTCTCCTCACCCTTGTCCTGAAGTGCCAGAATCAGCCAGGAACAACATATTCCCTTTTAATAAAGTCAGAGGAGGTCCTCGCGGATCCCGGTTGTTCCTGCGGCTGGTTGGCACGCTAGAGCTCACAGCAAGTAGCCCGGCCTCACTTTACACTGTGCAGAGCTGTTAGATTCACGAGCTGTGACATCCAGCAAAGGTGTCAAATAAAGTCTTTCAAACCCCTGTCCTGGTTGTGAAATGTAGTTTCAATGTGAATCTATTCTGCTAATCCAGCCTGCTCGGATGACTGCTAGTTTTGTGGCAGGTGAGCTTTTGTTCCTGAAAAGCTTCAGAAAAGGTAAGATGTACCTTGTAAGGTAACAGCCCTGCTGGTTGTTTTATAGCTGCTGCTCTTGGTAACTCTGTGCCATGACTTTTTACTTTGTCAACCACTACATGAGTCAAAATCAGCCGGATAGTCAGCGACGCTTGCCCTGAGATTGGCAATAATCCGTGGCTTGAGAACAAATAATTTCATTTAGCTACCAGCGTCCACAAAAATGTCAGGGAACAAATCGGGTCCAGCAGAGCCTTGCAGCCAGACGCCGAGGGCTCGCCTCGGTCTCCTGACCCTTTGCAAGCAGGACCAGAATAATCCCTGCTGCATCTCGCTGTCGGGAAACGCTTTGGACTAAACAAAGAGCCACAGCTGAGAGCTTGTCTCTGTTCTGAGGAAAGGACCAGTAAATGATCCTGCTCGTGAAAGGTACTGGGAGAATTTTCTAGGGAATGGTGGGAATTCGACTTCCTTTCCCATAACTCCTTCTCGCTCCAAAATGCCTTTCAAAACCGCCCATAAATCCCTGCCTTAAGTGCTGTGTTGGGAATTGCTGGAAGGGAGCAACTGCAGCTGTGATGGAGTAACGCAGCATCCGTCTGGAAGCGGAGAGAAACTTCAAGAGCAATAATAGGGCTATTGATGACGGGTTGTCCCGCTGGTGCCTGGGCTGCCCCGACCCGGCTGGAGGCGGCGGTGGGAGCTCAGTGCTCTGGTGTGGCCTGGGCCAGAGAGAGGAACCAAATTACCCTCCGTGGGAGGCAGGCATACAAACCAGCCCCGCGGGCTACAGTGGTAAAACAAAACAGAGACAGTGAAAAAAAACCACTTCCTGATCTCTGCTGATCAAACGGGAGCCGGAGCGGGTGGGAGGGCATCGGTTCAGGCCCGTGGGGTTTTCTCCCCACAGCAACATGGTGATTAGAACAGTAGCCCGGGACTGGAGCTTCATTTTTTTCCCCGGGGTTTTCTTTAGCCTAAACGTCTTCTCTAACACATCCTGGCAACTTTTGATCTACCCTGTAGGGGAAATCCCCGAACTCTCCGCGCACTCTCTTCATCCTCATTCTTCAGGCAAAAAACCATAATGAAGAGGCCTATGGGAACGCGTGGGCTGCGTTCAGCACAGTCCGGCTGGGGTTGCTCGGTGGCACACAGCGGTGTTAAACACCCCTCCAGCTCCAAGAGCGGAGAGGCTGGAACGAAACAGGGTCCTGACGAACGAGCCTTTGCCTGCTACTTGGAGGGGACAAGGCCACTTCCAGGCTGCGGGAGATTTGCTATGCAGCAGGTGCTCTGAGTCCTGCTCTCCCAAATTCCCCTGCATGAAAAACGTTGCTTATCTCAGTTCTGCTGTTGCTTGCCCTGGGTGAAATGCTCTCCCTCCTGCACTTCTGCGTTTTTCCGCTTGCAGTGCAATCCCGGCCTGCCCTCTACTGGTAAAATCCCAAAGCCAAGGAGGAGAAATCCTAAACCAGGGTCAGCAATTAGTTAAAAGCTTGCTATCCGTGTTGAAAAATGGATGATCTTTTATAATGACCATCAGCAAGTGAGGTACCGCTCAGACACACGATAGCAGAGCGGCTTGGAAGGCCTCCAGGTGGTGGGTCTCACACCAGCATCATTGATGGGGATGGGCTGGCGAGATGAAGACATTAAAAGATGTAACCTTGAGAGGGTGAACTGGGAGGATCTCGGGCATCACTGGTCATCAGGAGCAGCTGCACTCGTGTGCTGAGGGTACCAAGAGAAGTGGGGTCCCTGGGTCAGTTTTGGGCCCTGGTGGGCAGAAGGTACCCCCAGACCATAAGTTCGTGTCGGGAGTGAAAAAGACTGGGGAGGACACAGGAGTGTAGCTGTCTGCATGGTGTTCCCTGGGAGGGGGACGCAAATGTCAATAAATATGTTTAAAATAAAAGCCATTCTCGGTGTAGCCACAGCAGCTGCTTGCAGCCAAAGGGTGTTTTATGTGGAAACATGTTCTTCGAGCTCTGCTGTGTTTTGACTTTAGCTGTCAGAGTGGGAGCCACTCCGAACCCCTTCCACTGCAAGACACTCGTCTCAGCCCGTGGTTTCCCAGCTGGGTTGCGGAGGACCAAGCCGCGAAACAGCGGCAAGCGCCAGGTGCGATCCCACCAGTGTGTACCAGTGCTGCCTTCCAGCACCACTGGCTGTTGGAGGGAAGATGATGAGCTCAGGAGGAGGATTTATGTCTTTAGAAAATAACCTGGACTGAAAATATTGCGAAATATTACGATTTACTTTGCTATTGTTACCTTTTATTCTGCTACTCCCGATTATTTCACTGTAATGAAGGGATAGGTATCATATCCCATTTTTATAATAACATCGTATCCCAGTTTAAAGCAAATTAAAGACACTGTAATGTAGAATCGAAAAGTCACAGCAGACCAGCTACCAGCCTCTGTAGGCTATCTTAGTCCCCCTTAACAGACATCCATGGTGCCTGAAGGTCACTGATGAATCACTGAATCCCGTGCTGCTGTGTCCTCACGCTCTGCTGAAGATGCTGGAAATAGATAATTATGGGTCTCCCCGGAGCTGCATCTCGTGAGCGTGAAGCTGTGGGAGAGCGGAGGGGGGTGAATCCCTCTCTTGTTCCAGCAGCTTTCTGCATTCGGAGTTGTTCAACCCTCACCCTGGGAAGAGGGACTGACAGCTCGCTTCCATGGGGAGATGTCGAGGACCCCTGGTTCCACTCCAGGGCAGCCCATGATGTGAGCTGGCGCAGCGCCGGGGCTGCCGTAGGAACTCGCACTTATTTGAGGAAGAATTATGCTCTGAAGAGGAGGAGGCTGTGGGAACAGCTCCAGCCATGGCCAGTCCTCATCTCGCTGCCAGCGACACCTCCAAAACCATAGCTTGGAGCAGCAAGAAAAATTATTTCAGAAGAATTACTCGCTTTCCTGGGGCATTCCTCTGCTCATCCTGCTCCTTGTCCCGGTCCCACCATCCCTGTGCAGGGACAAGACCTTGGCGTTGCTGGAGCCACCATGGGATCAGTGCGTGGACTGAGCTGTGAGACTGCACGGCTGTCCTCCAAACACCGCCCGGGCGCCATTTTTCATAGCAACCACATAAATTTGAAGGATTAGGAAGCTGTTGTGCTTATTTATTGGGTGGACATCCCAGAGAGGTGAGGGGTAGATGTTGTTGGGCAGCCTGAGGAAAACCAGGTCTTGCCGAGGAGCGGTGAGGGCCTGGGGTCTGAAGGGGAGCGCCTGGCAGCGTGGCACTAGTCCCTACTGGTGCGTGTTCATTGTGAGGGGCCAGAACCGCCCGGGGCATTTGGGATTCCTGGCGTTGGGAGTGGTTCGGAAAGAAATGGAGGCCCAGCTTGTCCTGGGGCACGGAGCCAGGGCAGTGGCAGGGGAATCCTGAGGGGCTGTGGGCCGCCATGTCCTCGATGAGGGTCGTCGACTGGCGACCCCAAAATGGCGGGCGGGGGCGCCGCTGCGGGAGCCGCGGGCCCGCTCAGCCCCGGCTGGCCCCGCCCCTCCTCGCCTCAGACCCGGCGGGTCGGCGGTCCTCCCCCCCGTTGGGGTCGCTGCAGCGGGCGGCGGCGGCTCGTCGGGCGGCGGGGGTCGCTCCCCGCCGGGCCTCGCCGCCTCCTCTCCGCGGCACGGCGGCCCGCTCGCGCCGCCGCGGCGGCTATAAAGGGGCGCCCGCCGCCCGCCGCCGCCTCTCCGCTCGCCGGGCCGCAGCGCGTGAGTCGGTGTCGGGCCCAGCGCCGCCCCGGGCCGGGACCGCAGGGCAGGGAGGGCACGGGGAAGCGCGGGGGCGCCGGGCGAGCGCGGCTCCGGCCCGCTCCCTCCTGTCAGCCCGGCCGCCCCTCTGGGCGCTCAACCGCCGCCGCGTGTTATTTATTGCCCCGCTAGAGCCGATCTGTTTTATATATATGTAAAATATAAACCTAGCAGAGAAGATTTGATTTTAAAAGAAAGGTTCGTATAAATATATATTACAGAGAGGATTATCTTTCCTTTTTTTTTACCTCAGAAAATCAAACGGCCTCCGCTCTGGAGAATTGGGGCTAAATTAGACTCTTAAAGCAAAGTAAGGGCCGTGGTGTTAGGGAGATCGAGGAGGGTTTTGCCCCAGAGCTGACGGGAGAAACGCTCAGGAGCTGGCGTATGAATTTTGGCTTCATATCTGACCCCCGCTCTCCTGGAGGCTTAACTTTGTTTTTTGCTGATTTCCAGGCCTCTCCTCCCCCTCAGCCGCTCTCTCTCCCGGGGCCTGGCGTGGCGGAGCAGCCGTCCCGCTGTCCCCTCCACTGCTCCCTCCCTCCGGTCACCAGCCTACTGCCAGCCCCCAAGCTGTTTCTGCAGGCCCCCGCTTAGTGAGGCTTTTAAATAAGATTTTGAGTTTTCCCCCAGTTTAAATATTTACGAAAAGCTCAACTTAAAGAAACCCCAAGAATAAAACCCTCTGAGTTCCCGGTGGGTGCGCGTGCTGGGTGGAAGATGAACACAGCTGCCAGCAGTTACCCGATGGCGTCGCTGTACGTGGGTGACCTGCACCCCGATGTCACCGAGGCCATGCTCTACGAGAAGTTCAGCCCCGCTGGGCCCGTTCTCTCGATTCGGGTCTGCAGGGATATGATCACCCGCCGGTCCCTTGGGTATGCCTACGTCAACTTCCAGCAGCCAGCAGATGGTAAGTGACATATACAACCGCATCTGTAGCTTTTTTCCTTCACTTTTATTCACTAATCCACACTGCTGTTCACGTGTCTTGCCATGTAGCTGCCTACCAAACTGTTACAGGGTAAGTAATCACTTGCTAGTGACTGAAGCTGGAATATTTTTTACTGCTCGGTGTCTACAAAATACTCTGTGAATGCACATCTTGGTAATGTTTCTGAGGGATAGATCTGTTTCTCTCTTACTGATATTAAACTTTGGAAACTTGGGTTTGTTCCAGCTCGCATAAGAGAATAATCTCCGCTGTGTTCCTCTTCGTTCTCGTGTAGGTTTGGGCTATTTGTGTGGGTCTTCATGCAGTCGGTCCTAGCAGAAAAAGTTCAGAGTAGTCAGCCCTGGCTGAATGCTCAGATTGACTGGCTGAGCCCCTGGCTGCCCACACCCGATTTAATATTTGGGAGATCTGGTGGACTGCAGGTTGCTGTGTTTGTGCAAGCAGCTGGATGGGTCTCCCAGGCTAGGAAGTGGTATTCTTGTGTTAATGGGAAAGAAGATGCGTTGTTCAATGCATGGGAAACCAGGTTGTCTCACATGCAGAGGCCAGGTTGATTTGCTCTTGCCAGACTTTTTTTCATACTTTAATTTGGCTCCTGCTCAAGTAGGTATTCCAGAGCTGAAGCAGCAGTAGCATGTGAAAGATGGGACAGGTCATTTTGGAACATGACTTTTCTGGAAGAAAAATGGGTCAGAGTTTTCTGCCCCAGTTTCAGAGCCCTTGCTTGTTGACTGGTGCAAGTTTATTGCTGTGATTTAGCAGTATCTATATGTGATAGAGGCATCCAAAGAATAGATGAGTGCAAACTTTTCTTTTGAATTCAGAATTGATTCACAACAGCACAGACTTCAGCAGCAAGTAAACTTTCCTTTAGCCTGCAGTAAGGTTATCCTGCTTTACATTTCTACAGACAGCAGAGAGTGGTCTGTTTGTTGCACAGGGTAATATATCGACTTTGATCCAAAGTATTTTATGTGTGGAAAACAGAAACGTTATTACAAAATTGTATTCCTGCAAGCTAGCAGAGCCTCTGGGATTGAGCTCTTGGCTGGAACGTTTGGATTTTACATAGTCTGTTGTGACTATGTGCCGTCCTAGCTTCCATCCTCTCCCAGGTCAAAGTACCTTCTGCATGTCCTTTCCTTGGGATGCTGACTGATCTGATTGAGCGCTCCTGATCCTTTCTCTTGCTAGGCTGATAAAAAGGTGGCTTGCACCCCAGTGCATAATTTCTCATTCATGGAACTCTCAGGAGTGCTTTTTATGCAGGCTAAGCGATGTATTTAGTGTTCTAAAACTTCTCGGTGAGAAGGAAAGAACCTGAAAGCCTCTATACGTGGTCCTCTCCTGCTCCGATGAACCTGTCTGCTCTGACTCCCTCTTATAAAACCACCTTGATATGTTCATGTGCTGTACAAGCAAAGGTACAGTTATCCAGGCTCACCTGCCTTTGTCTAGGCTATGATCTCATTTTTTTTAGGATAAGAGAAATAAGAACAAGCAACAGAAATAAAGCCAAGAAGGAGCTCAGAGCTCAGATTAGGTAAATGTTGGGGAGATGGGGAGCAAAAATATAGATAAAGTTCTCTTAAAGTAGAGAAGACCTGTATAATACATGTAGTTATGAGCTTAAGAGGGAAGAGTGGCTAGTCACATGTGCTTGCTTTAGCAAAAAGAAGTTCTGCACTTCATACAAATACAAAGACAGGTGGCCTTCCAATATATTTCAAGGTAGTCTTTTATGGTAATAAATAGGCAGGAATTTAGGGGGAGGTTGCATCATTCTGGGCTCCTGGTGAGGCAGCAGACATTTTGGGAAGTCCCAGTACTTCAAGTGATACTTTGACAAAGTAAGTGGTGTCTTGTTACTGGTAGGTCTTAGAAGGTCAAGTGATTTAAACCGAATCATTGAGTTAATATCGGGAAGGAGAAATATTCAAACTTGTCCTGCCCTCATGAAGAGATCTCTTCTGAAGTGCTCCTGATTTCTTCTGTCTGGCAAACTGCAGCATGTGTTACTTTGCATAAGTGAGAAGCAGCTGCTGTACTAAATGTAATGCAACAGAACAAAACCAGATAATTTTGGAAAGGTGAGCCCGTTGGTGGTGTGTTGCGGTCCCTCCGAAGCAAAGATCTGAATATGAAGAATATAATTCTTATTGTCAAATGCAGAAATTTGGCTTTTGTTTTCAAGGTGGCAGTACTCAGTACTGCCTGCATGAGGGCTTTCTGAAAGAAGGATGGATCTGTATTTTCTTCCAGGAATTCATAATCTGAAATGCATTTGGACTTCATTTTCCTAAATCTGCGGAAAGATGGGGGCGTGTTCTCTAGCACTGTAGGGATCTGTTTTGATTTATGGGTGATAGTAGATGCCACAAAGTACCACGTAAAAATACTAAGGAAGCTTTGTGCTCTGAAAACTTTTGGGGAAGTTTTTGTGGACACATCGTTAGTATGCTTGAAGTGGTGGTAGGTATTAAAGAAGTTGATATATGACAGTTTGCATTTCCCTGGCACCTTTTGTGGAAGGATGAGTGCTTCATAAATCTGAAGAAAACAATGTTTTAACTTTTTTGTGTGGGGAAATAAGACTCTGTCATATATGACTAGAGAAAGAGTATAGGGCAAGTCAAGCAGCCAGAACTCTTCCCCATTACGTGGGGCCACCGGGAGATCACACTGTCGCATCCTGAATGTGCTCTGTACTTCCAGAGTTCCTGTGTTTGAATTGATTCAAAGCTTGCATTTTTCTTTAAATTTTTGTTAGCTAATGGAGTGATGCTTGACCCTGGAAGGGGTTACTTTTTGGACATGCATTGTCTAACTGGTAGTCTGCTGCAGAGAGGTTATTTTTAGTGAAAATAAGCTCTGCTGTTTTCGATTGTCGTTCTTTGGCGTAGTAACCAGCGAATGCTGAATCTGTCATACTGTGATAGGCAGATTAAGGAAATGCTTCAAAGTTCTGGCTAGTTCAGGCTCAGCTGTGGTCGTTAATATTTATTCTTTTTGACTGTAAAGAAGGGAAAGAAAACAAACTCATTTCATTTGAAAGAAAAGCTGAATTCCCTTTTTCATGTGTTCCTCATGCAATTTGATTGCATTCCAGGGTTTCATAACATTGACAACAGTCATGACGTGATGACTCTGATAATGAAGCAGAGAAACTTTAATATGGCTATAGAGATAAGCTGTTCTGGAAGTACAGAGAAAACAAACATTTCCCAAGCCAAGAAGGAATCCAGAGCTGGGATTAGATAAGTGTCTCTGAAGCAAGGTGTAGAAGAGTATAGATAAACTTTTTGTCTCTTCCTTAAAGAAGAGAAGACAATGTAAGAGAAGACCTGTGTAACATTAAATGCAGGTGTGAAGTTAAAAGGGAAGAGTGGTTACTTGTATGTGCTTCATTACCAACAGCATTTTGTTCTAACTTCAGCGATCAAAGGATTTAAGTCTGATCTGTATGCAGCCTCTCTTTTTAAAAAAAAAAGTGGTTAAATTTGTGCTATGTGCTTTTGTTGTTGGGTTTTTTTTGCTTAGTGACGCAAGCGAGAGCCCGGAGGTTTGCAGAGCAGCCATCTTTGCAGAATAAAACTCTTTGTGCAGAGTTTCTCATGGGTGAATCTTGGTGTGTGCGTGTGGTTATCTGTCTTTATGCTGCTCAACCACAGTTGCTAATTCCAGCATTGTGTTAGCTCTGCATCAGGGAGCCTGAAAGGGAGATTAATTACTCTGAGGCCTAAGGCAAGCTGCAAGGAGTGTTCATATGCTTTCCCTATCCAGAAGGCAATGGAAGAGGAATGAAAAGGAAGCCTGAGAGGGGTTAAGAGTGTGTATAACGTTGTGTATGAGTTGCAGTTGGGTCTGCTGGAAGGATGACAGGAACCGGTGGGAGAGAAACAGATACAGGAACTGAAATGGCTGAAGCTTTGTGGCTTAAATAAAAGAAAATGAGAAGGTGTTTGTTCAGATTAAGGAAATGAATCCGATGTGCCTAGTCTGAGTCATTCATGTAGCTCATGCTGATCCTTTACAGGTTTTCTTAGGTACTGGTGTAATGTGATTGCATTTCCACCTGTAGGTATGGGTATTCCTCAAATCAGGGAATCCATCTAGGGCTTTCTTAAACCACTGCTCACAAGAAGTGTCTGACTGAATTTCAAGCAGAGTATAATAATAGAGTGGAATACTAGCAAGCTATTGAAAGAGCAGTGCAATAGTATCTGCTTAAGTATGTGCTTAGGAAGCTTGAAAGAACTGGGAGTACGTTCATAACTAGTCTATATCTTGGTAGCTGCTGCAGAGTGTTTTACAGTTCCCTCTGGTTGCATGCCACTGCTTCATCTGCTTGTCACCTTTCAGCAGGAGCCCTGTTTCTGCTGCAAATGGTATATACAACTAGTTTGTGTCCTTGCCAACACATACTTCTGGAGGACCTCTCCCTGCTATAAATAAACACTGCCAAATTTGACAAGCTAGACCAAGTCGCCTGCTGAAGTGCCTACTAGGAATGGACTGCAGGAAGAACCTCAGTTGCGTTGATTCAGAGTAGCAGCTGGGGAATCATTTTAGCATGGCGGTTAATTGCATTTAACACCTTTGACTAAACAGAGCTAGTAGAGTTGTAGCAAGTATAGTTTTCTTCCTTAAATTATTTTCTTTTTTTTTTTGCAAGCCTGAGTACTTCAGGAATAAAGTCCATCAGAGGTTGTTTACCAGCTGGGGGTATGTGTGAAGGACTAGGAAAATTAGTGACAGCACCACTTCAATTTAAAAAGCAACAACAACAAAAAACGTTTTCAAAGCACATGAAAAATTCTGAGAAACTTCCATGTGGTAGTTGAAACTGACTTTGGGGGTAGGGAGTGCAGGAGACTTTTGTAGGCAATGTCTCACTGGAGTTCTAGAGATAGTTCCATGAAATGCTGAGTAGTTACTCTGGTTGCACTAGCAGTCACATGAAAGCAGAAGGTGTTCGAACTGGCATTTTCCTTGAATTTGCTCCTGAAATCTAATCAGCAAGTATCATTGGGTGAAGATGGCCTGGAAGAATTGAAGCAAACAAATTTGGAAAACTTGGGTTCTGCCCTGTTAATGTTCCTTGATTTTAATGCCTGTCTATCCCTCTCTTTCCCTGCTTCATGCTGGGAATTAACAGTCTTTCTTTTTCTCTACGCGCTCCATGCTGGGAGCGTTTTCTGGCACAGAAGAGTCCCAAGCATCTCAATTTTATGAACAAGATCCTAATGTGTGTACGTCATGATCCTTTTAATATATCAGTAGGTGGCAGAAATAGAATCGTGAAGGGGGTTTCAGTGTACGTTAGAATGACAGTGCTGGGGTTTTAGAGTTTAGGTAAACACTTCCCTGTTAATCAGATCGGGTACATGGACTTTTTTCCAGAGTTTTGTCTGCTCTTGCTGTCATCTTTAGATTGAGCAACTTGGGAATAATTTTTTGGCCACGTAAGTTCTGGAGGCTGACTCATGTCTTCTTCCCAGCCAGCCACGTGTTTGTGCACGTTTTCCCTGACCTGACAGGGAGATGATCCTTTTCTCTTAACAGAAATGAGTACGGGTAGATGTGAGCTTCATGAAAAGCAAACAAGCCAAACAGCCACTTTTGTTACTACCTTTTTTCCCGAGGGTTTCCTATATTTCCTTTCCTTCTTTGGGTGCAGCAATTTACCTTTATAATAATTAAGAATATAACTAATAAACCCTAGGCATTTTGAGATTCATTTTGCTGTGTTGTTAAACATTACTATCATGTAAATTTAAAATAGTCTGTTAAACCTATTATATACTTAAACATGTCTAGTGACTGTGCTGCAAAGACCTCCCTTGAAACATTGAGTTAAAAAGTCATTGGAATTGGTTGCCTGTGATATTGCCCCAAATGTCCCCATCAGCTGAGCAAAATTCACAGAAAACAATCACCCACATGATGGAAACCTTTATTCTTTAACAATAGAAATTCTGTGTTATTCTTTAACACAGAAATCTGTTCTTGACTTCTCTTGCAGCTGAGCGTGCTCTAGATACCATGAATTTTGATGTGATCAAAGGAAAACCCATTCGCATCATGTGGTCTCAGAGGGACCCCTCCTTGAGGAAGTCAGGGGTTGGGAATGTCTTCATTAAGAACCTGGACAAATCCATTGATAACAAGGCACTTTATGACACATTCTCAGCGTTTGGGAATATTTTGTCCTGCAAGGTGAGATGTGGTTACTTTGTCCCATTCTGTTATAGCGGTGACATGATCAGACACGTCCAATGTAGGAAGCGAAAGGGACACCTTTCACCAAGTGAGGAGTGGAGTCTCTAAAAGGCAGAGTTGACCAAAAGGTCAGGGATTGCTGAAGTTACATCAGATTTGGTCATGCAGTGTGCAAGTCTGAAACGCAGATAGTGTCTTCCTAGTGTTGACCCTTGGCAGTAACATATTTTCGCGTGCTGGCCTTGTGTCTGAGTGTGACAGAGGAGAAAATGTGTTCAGAGAGCTGACATTTTGTTTTCCTTCCGCATATGTAGGTGGTGTGTGATGAGAATGGCTCTAAGGGCTACGCATTTGTGCACTTTGAGACCCAGGATGCTGCAGATAGAGCCATCGAGAAGATGAACGGCATGCTGCTAAACGACCGCAAAGTGTGAGTGTCACAGCCAGAAGCAGCAACGATCGCATGAACCGTGATGCATCTCGGTATTAACAGGGACACACAAGGCACTGGTTCTCCTGGCCCAAGCCTTGGCCTGCTACCTCTCCACTCCAGGGCTGGTGAGTGACCCTGCCCAAGCCATGGCCTGCTCCCCCTCCATTACAGGGCTGGTGGGTTTCCCTAACCAAGCCTTGATTTGCTGCCTCTCCGCTAGTGGGCTGGGGTGGGTTTCTGTGGCCAGTACTCTCTCCACTGCAGAGCTGGGTGGGCATCCTTGTCCGACTCTCTCCGCCATAGGACAGGTGATTTTTCTGGTTGGTCTGTGGCCTGTTTGTCCTTCTCCTGTCACCCTTTCTTGTCCCCATTCCCAGCTCCTACTACACACTCATTTTTTTGCCTCGCCGCAAATCACACATTGTTTTTCCACTCTTGAAAACAAGCTGCTTATTGGGATTTTCATTCTTTCTTACAGATTTGTTGGGAGATTCAAGTCTCGTAAAGAACGGGAGGCTGAGTTGGGAGCCAAGGCAAAGGAATTCACCAATGTTTATATTAAGAACTTTGGGGATGACATGGATGATGAAAGACTAAAAGAGCTCTTCAGCAAATATGGTAAATACAGAAACACTTTTAATGAGACCATGAATTTCATGACCCGTGGCAGTTTAACAGTGCTGCTACCATCTGTGTAGCTCTACGTGGGTCACTTTGAGGCTGAGGAATAGAAAGAGTTGAAGTGTGGGTAGTAGTTGTGCCAAATATTGGAAGGGAAGCAGAGGCTGACCAGCAGATGAGAGAGAAGGTTGGGGCTATTATATGGAGTTTAATAGTCTTGAAAGTTTTATGATATTTTACTAACCCTGTCTCTTGGTAACAGGTAAAACTCTGAGTGTTAAAGTGATGACAGACCCCACTGGAAAATCCAAAGGCTTTGGCTTTGTAAGCTTTGAAAAGCATGAAGATGCTAACAAGGTATGGCCATTTTTTGTGCTGCTTGGGTATCTTCAGAGAAGAAAAACTTACTTGTTTTATCATAGGAGCCTGTTACTAAAAATGAGAGAAAATCTTGCTTCGAGTATAACCTCTTCTAGATGTGGGGACTTAAACCTTTTGCACCTTACTAGCTTGACATTCAAGGGTAACTTGGCATTTCTCTAGATTACTAGATCCCCAAAGAATGCAGTGATATAATCAAGAATGTTAATTGCTGAAGAAATACTACAATGCAGGGCGTCAGGAGGAGGAAGGCGTCTAGAGAGAGAACATGCTTAGAAATGGTCTTTTCTAAGCAGAATGCTTGTTAAAGTTTAGCCTTAATTGCAAGAAGGTGTGGGGATAAATTCATGAATTGCTGTTAGTCCAGCACTTACAGTGGTGGTGTCAGCAGGGTCTCTCTTGATAACTTCAGTTTGGTTTTAATTAGCCTGTTGTTACACGGAAGCAGTGCAAAGGTAATGTGGCAACCTCAGTTTATTGGCTAACAGGCAGGGATACAATGTGAGCTTTGGACAGTCCTGTTCTTAACAGGATCAGGTGCTGTCTTGTTTCAGCAGTTGACAGTTTCCTCTTGAACCCTTTATCCAGGCAGTAGAAGAAATGAATGGAAAGGATATCAATGGGAAAATGGTATTTGTAGGCCGAGCACAGAAGAAGGTCGAGCGCCAGGCAGAGCTGAAACGGAAGTTTGAACAGCTAAAACAAGAGAGACTCAGCCGGTACCAGGTGAATAGTCTGTTCCTTTTCTGAATTTAAGCACCGTTTTCAGTGTATTGGCAGACTTGAAAGGAATTGACAGAGTAATCAGTCGTTGTCCTGTGAGATATCCTGGGAGTTAAAATGTAAAGGCGACTCCATGCTATTTGGGGGCAAAGGGGGCGTCAGGGCATAGTCTTGGCAATGAAATGTTTAGGAGGACATGAGAAAGCAGTCATGCAGTCTCCTTTATTTTCAAATGGGGATACTTAGAAGGATGGAAAGAGACAGCATAACCCTGTGCTGTTGTCTCTAATTTATGGCAAAACTGGGTCATGTCAGAGATTGCATCTGAATCTTTCCCACTCCTTGTGATATAGTGCTGGACTGGGGACACATGATGCAACAGGAAAGCAGAGGAAATCCAGACAAGCTTCCTTTCACCTCAGTGGGACTTGTCTCTACGCCTTTGCGACATTTATTGCCTTCAGCTTTGCGTGGTACGAAAGGAACATTATGCTAAATTAAGTTTTCAGGCAAATTACAGCTCTGGCAGATGGATGCTAACAGTCGATGTGCTCAAGATTTTCTTTAATGTTATGAATGTCTTATTGTTCTCTCCCTTCTAGGGTGTTAACCTATACATTAAAAACCTAGATGACACTATAGATGATGAAAAACTGAGGAAGGAGTTCTCACCTTTTGGGTCAATAACGAGTGCCAAGGTATTGTGGGGTTTGGGGGTATTTGGATTTTAAAGCCTGAAGAAGGAACTGTTATCGACACGGGATTGAAAGGCAGTTCTTATATCCCCTGGTCATTGTGGTCCTGAGAACATACGGACTAGTAAATACACAGATTTCTTTGGGTCTCGGTGGGATTTTACTGAAAACTTGCTTCATTCCCTCATGAAAAGAGGAGGCGGGAAGTGGCAAACATGCTTGTTTAAGGTGACTCCCAATAAGCATGAAATGGCACTTCCCTACGTGCGTTTAGGGGCTGCACCAAATCTTTCCCATTCCTTACTGTGCAGTGTGGGCCTGGGGACACATGGTGCTTACAGAAAAGCAGAGCAAATCCAGACAGGTGACTTTTCATTCTTTGAGTACCTGTCTCTACACCTCTGCAACAGTTATGTCCTACCTGCCTGAAATCTGACATTTAAAAAGTATGGATTCTTAGGCGAAGTTCTTGTAATGGTACTCCACTAGCAATTGATCTTTACTGCAGGTGATGCTGGAAGATGGACGGAGCAAAGGGTTTGGCTTTGTCTGCTTTTCCTCTCCAGAGGAAGCTACAAAAGCTGTGACAGAGATGAATGGGCGAATTGTGGGCTCAAAGCCCTTGTATGTTGCACTTGCACAAAGGAAAGAAGAGCGAAAGGCCCATCTAACTAATCAGTACATGCAACGCATTGCTGGGATGAGAGCCTTGCCTGCCAACACTATTATTAATCAGTTCCAGCCTGCTGCTGGGGGATATTTCATGCCTGCTGTGCCCCAGGTAAGCTGAGCTAGTGTGGTTTTTTAACCTGTCTTGGAGCTTTGATGGTTCAGCTGCAATAATCTCATTGAGCTTTTCTTATGCCTATAAGCAAATAACCTCTAATGAGGGGTGCAGTCGGTGGGGTTAATTCTGTGACTTTCCAGCTGCCTGTTCTCTTGATGTGAATTGAGTGTTGAGTCCTGGCAACAACTGCCAAAACATGTTGTAAACTGTGTGTTATTGATTTAGATGTTGCCTCTGAGCTTGTCTGATCTTTCTTCAGGCTCAGAGCAGACCCACTTACTATGCACCCAATCAAATGACGCAAATGAGACCCAACCCACGCTGGCAGCAAGGGGGAAGACCTCAAGGTGAGCATGCCAGGGACGATATTTTGGTTGTATGACCCTCTTGGCTGTACTTTCCAACAAGAACAACGCATGCTGTCTTTTCCGTGCACAACCCCAACCTGCTTTCTGTAGCTGACTGTCCTGACTTGCCAGTCAGTTCTGTTTTGAGGATTTCCCCTCATTTCTTCCATTAGGCTTCCAGGGAATGCCAAATGCCATGCGCCAGTCTGGACCACGGCCAGCACTGCGCCATCTGGCCCCTGCCGGCAATGCTCCGGCCTCTCGTGGCCTCCCTGCCGCTGCCCAGCGAGTTGGTAAGGTGTCTGCCTCCCAGGCTCTTCCCCTTGTCCGTGAGGGAGGAGGATGCTGTTGAGACTTCTACTTCCAAAGATGGTTGTCAGATGTGGATAACCAAAGGCCACCTGGAGCAAGGGGCAGAGACAGCACCTGAATCTTTCCTGTTCCTTGCTGTGCAGTGCAGGTCTGGGGACAGTTGGTGCTACAGCACAGCAGTGGAAATCCAGATGGGTTGCTTTCCACTGGTTTGGAACTCATCTCTACACCTCTGCAACATTTAGCACTCAAAAAAAAAAAAAAGGCTCTGCAGGTTATGGATATTGTTTTCAGAGTAGAACATCCCAAATTTGTTGTATTCCAGTGAATAACTAAAAAATATCTTAAATGCAGGATGTAGAATCCATGGTTTAGTTTTAGGGAGAATAGCTCTTTCCTAAAGTAGCCAGTTGCATTTTGGAGACCAATTTCTAAAGAAGTATTAGACTGTGCAGAGCATAGTTTGAATTCAACAGTTAATATCAGACATCCCGACTTCCTTGCATGTTGCTACAGGTGTTTGTAATTCTGTTCTCCTCTTCTTTTGCAGGCGTTGGCACCGCAGCACAGAATTTAGCTCCTCGTCCGCCTGTAGCTGCCCCCACTCCCAGAGCGGTTCCTCCTTATAAATATGCCTCAAGTGTCCGCAGCCCACACCCAGCTGTACAGCCTTTGCAGGTAACACAAGGGTCTGGGCTGTGAAGTCCCTGCACTTACTGCAGTCCAACAGGTTTTACATGCAACTGAAGTGTTTTTACAGAAACTTCAAGCTACTTTTATAACCCAGACAGGCATCATAATTTGGAGTTTAAAAACCTGGCAGTTGTACCTTTGCCAGGGGCAATCTAGTTGGTTTATCTGTCTTGTACTTGCAAGCCCTTTTTTTACCCAGATATGCTGTAAGGATATTTTTCTTGGTTCTTTGCTTTCCTGTTTTGCAACCTTTCATTCTCTCACTTCTTTGCCAAATCCTCACTAGGATATCATTGAAGGCACACTTTGCTTCTCCCACAAACCTCTGCAGGCATGGATGTTGCTTTTTCTCAATTGCGATATTTGTCTCACAATGTTTGATCCAGTTTTTGTAAGATATTTACAGTGCCTGTCTGTGACATTAGAGGGTTCTGAGTTCAGGCCTTGGAGGGAGCACGTTTGTGAACCAAAGGCACCTTATCTGTCCTTCTCTGAAACTTAAGTCTGCTGTAGGCTTGACAAAGATTGTGTTTTAGGAGGAGGGAATATCTTATTATTGTCTCTAAATGTGAAGCAATCAGCGTAGTATCTATTTCAGAACCCTCATGTCTGCCCTTCTATAGGCACCTCAGCCTGCAGTACATGTGCAGGGACAGGAACCGCTAACGGCCTCCATGCTGGCTGCTGCCCCTCCGCAGGAGCAGAAACAGATGCTGGGTAAGTGAAACTCCAGTTCTTACAGATTGCGTTTTACTTTGGAAATCCCCTCAGGTTTCAAAGATGACTTTTTAATTGAAAATCAGCTGTCTGAACTCCTTTTTTCCCCCCCCCCCCAGGAGAACGTTTATTCCCTCTGATTCAAGCTATGCACCCCAGCCTTGCGGGGAAGATCACAGGAATGCTGCTAGAGATTGACAACTCAGAGCTGTTGCACATGCTAGAGTCTCCAGAGTCCCTCCGGTCAAAGGTGAACTGTCCTGTTCGTTTAGATGGGGTGGATTGTGGGAGGCTTTGGTCAGGAGAACAGGTCTCACTAGATAACTTGTCTCCCTGAGGTGGAGGAGGCCGTTGCAGTGTTGCAGGCTCACCAAGCCAAGAAAGAAGCTGCCCAGAAGGTGGGCGTGGTTGCTGCTACCTCTTAAACCAGGAAGACTGGTGAGTGTCTTGGTCCTTAGCT
Organism: Calonectris borealis; assembly: GCF_964195595.1. Taxonomy (NCBI): domain Eukaryota; kingdom Metazoa; phylum Chordata; class Aves; order Procellariiformes; family Procellariidae; genus Calonectris; species Calonectris borealis. The sequence continues at coordinate 3,332,640 of NC_134336.1, read as the reverse complement.
TCACTGAAAAGCTTCCAGAATCAGAGTAAATAAAGCATGATTGTTAGTAAATGTAGCCAGTCTGGAGGCTTGTGTAGGTCCAGGTGCATCACTTGTCTGCTTTTAGTCCACTCTTTAAAAAGCAAAACAAAACAAAACCCTAATGCAGTTTTTTGCAACGGAATCCTTATTGTTGAAGCTTTAGGAATATTCTTCAGAAAGCTTACTTTAATTAAGCATCAGAAAGATGTTGCATAAGTCCCTGAAGCGTTCCTAGCAGTTGACATGTCAAGGAAGGAATAACGTATGGAGATAAGTCTTGTGAAACTGCTAATCTGGGAAATAAAGTGAGAGACACAAGATGTTTTAGTGACTTTGAGGCTAAATAGGCTGTTAATGCCCATTCCTTATCCTGACCATCGTCTGCCTGTAGTAATTATTAAAGCGCTGGTGTCAGGAATGTCACTTCACTGCATAGGTCTGTCCAAGCAAATGCTGTCTCCTGTCTTTGGAGCTGGCTCTTGTTTAACTTCTGAATAAGGTTTTTGATTCTTTGAATGCCTCTTCTTGCTTTTGATGGTCCATTTTTCTCTGGGTTGACTGGAATTGACATCTTCAGTACTTTTTGTGAAGCTGTCGTGGTCAGATGTCACAACTCAAAACGAAGAATGATGAAGGGTTCACCCATTTTCATCCGTGTATTTCTCAGTGGCTCCAGTCACCGGCTTCTCTGCTAAAGAGTTTGAGTTTCTTGTCAGATGATCAGAAACGGGTATTATCCACAACTGTTAACAGCTTCTCTGTACCTTGCAAATTACATTGGAGTCCTTATGGTTTGTAATGCTGAAAAGTTCACTAGCCTGGAGTGGGGTGTTCTCTCTGTAGGTAACTTGTTGTCATCTTTTCCTCTAGGATGCAAAGAAGCCAAATAGCCCTTTCATAGACATCAGCTCAAGGTGTTTGAAGATCCTTCACTGTCCTGCAGATCTCAATGCCATGCATCATATCACATAGTTATATTGCATTTTGTAAATTAATCTTTAAGATCTTATTTAAAAAGCCAGCTCTGAAGCTCTAGATTTCCAAAACCAGAATTGGGCTTGCAAGCTTTTCGTTTGTGGTCAGAACAGAGCTACCCTTTGTGTCTTCTAAGCAGGACATTGAGGATTTTAGGTTGAAAGTATTTTGTGGTTTTGGTTTTAACTGAACAATCCAGTTTGGAAAGTCTGGAAAGCATTTATCAATAAAGGAATAAAAACTTTCACTGCGTTTGTCACTTTTTTCTCTAGATTTGGTAAGTAAATGTGATGTGGCTTAGTAAAATTAAACTGGCAGGCGGTTGTCATATGACTGATACATTAAAATTGTGATTTAATTAAGTCATTCTGCTTGTTAGCTTTGGACAATCACTGTTTTGAAGCAGCTGTGTTAAACTTATGCCACAGGACAATTATGTTGGGTTTGGTTAGTGTCTGAATGGGAGATAACTATAACTGGGCAGTGATCAAATAGAAGGGTTTGGGAGGTGTTTTTCAAGTGAAGCCTGGAAGGGGTTTGGCTTCCTTTTCATCCTCTGCTGGAGAGGAGAAACTCGGCTGTTCTTTGCATATATTTCTACGTTTTCAGCTGGATGTTTTCTTTAACGGTTCTGTCATTATCGGACAGTTGGTATTTTATACTCTGAAGGTGGCTGCATTTTGGCAGTGGGGTTCATAAATGATTTGTAAAGTATTTCGGGTGATCCTTTGGGATAAAAAGTGTTACTCAGGTAAGTCTATAGCATGCAGCAACTCTGAAAGAGCGAGCAGTCGGACTCGACACTACAGATGCTTCTGCGGAAGGAACGTGGCCAGCTCAAACACCTTGTTGACCCTGGAGGTGAACACGCCTGCTCCGTAGTGGAACTGAGCCTGAATTTCTGTTTGGAAAACACTGGAAGCTGGTGGACGGAGGTCCCAGGGAAGCAGAAAGGGCTGCCAGCGTTTCTGGTTGTAAGTGCCACTTCGCCCCTCTCTGTCCTCTTTTCCTAGTAAAATAAGCAAGAATCCCCCTTGAAACGCGGGGGCGGACCGCCCTCCCCGTGCAGAGCGCCGAGCACCCCGCAGCCGCTTCTGCCTCCTCCCGCTGCAGCCGGGGGCCGCCCGCAGCCCGGCCCCGCCCCGGTGCGGCCCCGGGCGGGGCGCGGCCCCGCGGAAGGGCGGGGGGTCGGGGCGGGCGGAGCCACTGCGCGGTTCCGGGGCGGGCCGGGCCGGAGGGAAGATGGCGGCCACCAAGCGGGTGCTGTACGTGGGTGAGTGCCGGGGCCGGGGGCTGCCCCGAGCGGGGCCGGGGTCCGCAGGCGGTGACCGCTGTCCGCCCCGCAGGCGGGCTGGCGGAGGAGGTGGACGAGAAGGTGCTGCACGCCGCCTTCATCCCCTTCGGGGACATCACCGACATCCAGATCCCGCTGGACTACGAGACGGGTGCGTGGCCGGGGGGGGCTCCGTCGGAGCATCCCCTCGGCGGGGAGCGAGCCCTCCCGGGCGGTTTCCCCGGGGGGGACACGGGACCCAAGCGCTGCCGGGTCGCCGGGGGACCGGCGTGTCTTTGCTGCCCGTGACCTCTTGCTTCTCTCTTTCTCTCCAGAAAAGCACCGGGGATTCGCCTTCATTGAATTTGAGCTGGCAGAGGTGAGAAAGGGGCAAATGCTTGGGCCCTCCTCTCCCTGCGCTGGTGTCTTTGGGCTGGATCCTCTTCCCGTTGGGGACAGCAGTGTTGCAGTCGATGGAGGCAGGCGGGGTTACCAGCCACAGCCTCGCATTGTTACCGAGCAGCGGGAGCTGCTGTTCTGCCTTTCCAAGTTCCCACTTTTCCCATTTTTCTTTTGGGCTGAAGCATGGCTACAGCTGGCCCAAACTGCTCTCCTGCTGTCCCGGGAGCTCAGCAGCAGCGGGTGGGTGTCTTGGGCAGCACAGGCTGTCATATATTTGTTGTCTTATAATCTGTCCTGGGCCTTGTACACAAGGTCTCTCCTCTTCTCCCAAATATTTTATGTAAGTGATAAAGCATTGTACATAAAATGAGTTTGCTGGATTGGTTGTGGGAAGACCAACCCCAGATACTGGGTTGGATACGGCTCTTGCAAGATTCATCAGTTTTTACGGCCCTGGGGTAGGTGAGGTTTAGGACAACAGTCCTTCGGCAGCCTTTTCTGCAACGAAATGCTGGGGCACGTGTAGGCTCAGCCTTGCTTTTAAAGGTAGAGAGAGAAGAAACAATAATGATTTTCTTTTGCTTTTTTGGCAGGATGCAGCAGCAGCTATTGACAACATGGTACGGACCCTGTTCCCACTCGCCTGCGGAGACGCACGGATTTGCCGTCTTCCCAGTAGCGCAGAGCAAGGCCCTGTGTGGTGTGGGCTATGTGGAGAAAGCAAGCTCTGCTTTCCTCTGACCTCTGCAGGGATTTGGGGGGCACGGTGATTTTTTACCTGTGGTGGGCTTTGCTCTGCTTTTTTTTTTCCTCTGCAGAATGAGTCTGAGCTCTTCGGCAGGACGATTCGTGTGAACTTGGCCAAACCAATGCGAATTAAAGAAGGATCATCCAGGCCTGGTGAGTTGGTGCCCAGGAGGGAGAGCATCCCCGTGGGTGTTCAGAGCTTTGTGCATCAGCCTTTCTCTCTGGTTCCCCAGGCCCTGAGGCAGAGACCTCCGCTCTGCCTCCCGTTTGGGGATCTCGGGGATCTGAGCAGCATTCTAATAACCAAATAACCTAATAACCAAAAGTATCCCCCACTTCCTTGGATGGAAGTACTCTTGGCTGCACTTCCAGTTGCCTTCATGCCCTCTGACAGAGGGCACAGCACCCACACACATGCCAGGCAGAATTACCTACACATCTGGCCACATCTGTAAAAGCAGATGGGGCCAAGGCCGTCCGGAGCAATTGTCCTGCGAGGGGGTAGTCACAGGGAACGGGCCGTGAGCTTGCCCTGCCCGGTGATGTGTGGCACCTCTGTGAGGAAGAAGGATGACTTTGTCCCTTATTTCCCTGCACTGCGTGTCTTTTGGGGTAGGCTGCTGCCAGCCGAGTGCTCCCACACCTCGGGTGCGATCTGCTGCCAGCACCGTGCTGCGCCCTGACCCGTGCAGCCGCGTACGTGCTCACGCGCGGCCCTTTGGTTTGGTTCCTGTGCTCTGACCCTTCCTTTTGCCATCGCAGTCTGGTCGGACGATGACTGGCTGAAGAAGTTTTCGGGGAAGACTCTGGAGGAGAACACAGAGGAGGCAGGAGCAGAGGCTCCCAAAACAGAGGTGCAGGAGGTAGGAAAACCAGCTGAAGCCATCTGTATTCTTGCTGTCCTGAAGACTGAGAGCGTGGGGTCAGCCGTCTCCGGAGGCAGAGCAGAGGAATGTCATCTCAACTTGCTTTTTTTTTCTTTTCCTGCCCAGGGCGAGCCTCCTGCTAAGAAATCCCGGGTCAACCCTCAGGTTTACATGGACATTAAGATCGGAAACAAACCTGCGGGGCGGCTGCAGATCCTCCTGCGCTCAGATGTGGTGCCCATGACCGTAGGTGAGGAGAGGGTCAGCCTCCCCAGCGTGGTGGCTTCCAGCTGTGACGCAGCTCTCACCCCTCTCCCCCTCGCTCCCAAACAGAGAATTTCCGCTGCCTCTGCACCCATGAGAAAGGCTTTGGCTTCAAAGGGAGCAGCTTCCACCGCATCATCCCCCAGTTCATGTGCCAGGCCGGCGACTTCACCAACCACAACGGCACCGGAGGCAAATCCATCTACGGGAAGAAGTTTGATGATGAAAACTTCATTCTCAAACACACGGGGCCAGGTAGAGCCATCTCCCCAGGCAGGGGCTGGAGAGCAAAATGGCTCAACATCATCTAGGGGCCACACTTGGGCTGTTTGACCCAGACCATGTTGATAGTAGCAGCCCTGAATTATTATCTACACTGGCCAAACGCTTCTGCCGCAGTGTTATCTGTTGCGGTCAGACCGTTGTGTATTCAGCAAGTAGAAATGCATCGGTCGCTCTCCATCCACGTGCATTCCACTATTAGTAACGGAGGAGGAGTTTCAAAGCTGCTTTCCTGTTTGATTTTAAGGGAGGAATGTCACAGCGTTCTAGTGTGACTATGAAAAACAGCAAAAAGCAAGCAGGTTTATCTCCATACAAACAGCTTTTCTATTACTGCAACTAAAAATAGATGAGCAATCTCCACCACTCTCCATCTTTCATGCTTGCAAGTGTTTCTCTCTTGACATAACTGGTTTCCAGTAGTTTCTGTGGAGTTTAATATACAGAGGCTCTCCTAAATCGGGCAGCGTTTTGCAGGGCATGGGAATGGGTTTGGGTCGAAGTAGTGACTCACGTGCTGGAGCTCATCGCTCCCTCCCCAGCCATAACACTGCACTTTTTGATCACAGGGCTGTTATCGATGGCAAACTCTGGCCCAAACACCAACGGCTCCCAGTTCTTCATCACTTGTGATAAAACAGACTGGCTGGACGGGAAGCACGTGGTGTTCGGGGAGGTGACGGAGGGCATGGATGTGGTGCGGCAGATCGAGGTAGGTGCCGGCAGCAGGGTGGTCGGGGCAGAGCCGACCTCCTTCCTGCCCTTGACTTTGTGCCTTTAATTCCTGCTGCTCTTTTCTCAAAGGCTCAGGGCACCAAAGATGGGAAACCGAAGCAGAAGGTGATTATCTCGGACTGCGGGGAGTGCCCGTGAGCCCGGCTCTTGGAGGGGGCTGGATGGGATGAGCCTGGCCAGGAGGGGCCGGGGAGCCGGCTGGGGTGGGGCAGCCCCGCGACCCCCCGGCAGTGCCCAGCTCCCGCCGCTTCTGTCGAAATTCCCCTGCAAAGCTTGGCGTGAACGTGCCTGCGGACAGCGCTGTGGGGGTCCCGACCCACCCGAGGAGAAATCGCTTTTCAGCCTGCGCCGTCCTGTGCTGCCCCGAGCGGGGCAGGGCTGGTTCTGCTGCTGTGTTCCGGAAAGACTTTATATTAGGTAAAAATAAAACCTAGTTTTAAAAATACTGAGGACCTACCGCTGGCTGTTGAATTCTCACCGTGTGAGGATGGTCTTTGCTTTTGAGCAAAGATACCTTTTTTTTTTTTTTTTTTTTGCATTTACCCTCATCTTCTCAAATCTGGTGCCTAAATCCTGGCTCCAGGGGAAGCTACCTGTGCCGGGGCCAGAAGAGCAGAGCCCAATCTCATGCTTTTTCTGCAGCAGGATCTCATGAAGGCGGTTTTGGCCTGTCCCTGGCTCTGTAGTGTCATTTCCCATCAGCAGAGGGAGGCAGGTCCCTGGCTGGCGGCCGTCCTGCTGGGAAGCAAGCTTGGTCCAACTCCATCTCCATCCGAGAGGGAGGGCATTTACTGGGATTTATTGGGAGAGCAAGGTCTGGACAAGAAGTACCAGGAAATGAAGAAGCCTCTTGGGTGATAGAAGAAGAAAAAAAAAAAATGATGAGGCTGTAGGAAGGGGTTTAATTTCCAAACTCCGGTTTGCAGAGCGGGATAGACACGTCCACTTACAGTTCCCGTCAGTGGGGAGCTCTGGCCGTGCACCGTGAAGGTACCCACGTCGTTGGAAAGTGATTGATTTGGGGTTTCCTCTGAAATGACGGCACTGGGTACTGCTGGGCATGTGTGTTTGGGGAGGGAGGGGATGGGTGGGTTGGAGCTTGCGCAGGCGTTCGCAGGAGGGATGGGGCTGCCAGGGCCGCGTGTGGGGGGCCGGGGTTCAGGGGATGTTTTTAAGAGCTTGTGCAATTGGGGATTTTCGGTTTCATCAGCCCAGCTGCTCCCAGATCAGGGGTGTTGCTTTTCCATAATAAACACTGGGTTGCTTTTATTCACTTGCTGGTTTCCCACACTGTTCGGGGGTCGTGCATTGCCCTACAACGGGGACAAGGTGAGATGCAGGCACTTGGCCGTGATACCTGACAAACAGATAAACCAACCCAGCGTTTCCCCTCCTTGCTCCTTTCTTTTTGTTGTTTAAATCTCAAATTTTTGAAGACGGACCTTGCAGAAATCTTCAGCACCACCTGAACCAGGGAGAGCCCTTGCTTGATGGGGGGAGTCGATGGAAGCCCTGGGCTCTCTGTCTGCAGAAGGCACCACGTCGCACGGAGCGGCGATCGCATCCTGAGCTGGATTCCCTGTGGAATGGGTCGGCAGATGAAATCTTTCCAAAGAGGGAAGACCTTTTCTGGGGAAGCCGGGCATCAGGCAGGGGGCAGATCTTTTTTATTTTGGTGGGTTTATTGGGATTTTTTTCTTTGCATTTGGCTAAGCCAAATTTGTTCAGTGACGCAAGGTTCCCCAGGTACCTGAGCTGAGAAACAGGCCAGGCTGTTTACTTTTAAAATCAGAGCAAATAAATAACTTAATTGTGCAAATAGCCCAGGGAAGCTGCACGGGGCCGGGGCTGGTGCGGCCGCAACCCCATCCTGAGCCCACGGGAAACATCCCGGTGAGCGCAGCCCCTGACCCTGACCTAAACCTCACATCACAACACTTGGCGGGGCTTATTTTCAAGCAAAAAGGTACAATTTTAGTCGATCCCGAGTATTTTTTTTCATTGCGAAATCCCGTCTGCCCAACAGAGCGCTGCTGTGCTGTGACATTTATTCAAAAACAAACAACAAGAGAAACTACGTGTTTACTTTCCAAACTAGGTGTTTATTTTATAACAGTGTCGTAGCTCAATATGGATATTTTTTTTTTTTCCAACTGGCTGAGTTTCGTCAACTTTAAGTAAACAGGAGCGGGTTAGTCAGCCAGCTGCTTAATTGGCTGACGGTGTTTTCATTAAGGGAATTAAAAGCGCTGGTTCGAGGTGAGTGAGTTAGACGTAGATGGCTAGAAACGGCTCAGTCCCAGAGCAACTCGGATGCCGCCTCCCTTGTCCTAATTACCCTTCAGCCCAAACTGCCTCTGCGAACGCCACAGAGCCAGCAGCGCCAGGGGAAAACACATCAGCCACGAACAAAACGGACACGTAACCAGCCACACATCCTCTCTTTCCTATATATATATATGTGTGTGTATATATGTCTGTGTCTCATTAAGTGTAGTAAGAGAATAAAAGTTATGTATTATTTACATCCACTTCTAGGAAAGGGTGGGAGGGATTTATTTTTATTATTATTAACGGACTTTGCTCTGATGCAGCCCATGAAGCTCCTCTTCCACACGCAGCAGGACCCCCCTGTCACACTGCTGGGACGGGGATGGGACCCGGCCGTCAGTGGCAGCCGCAGGATTTCACCACCATGTTGCGGTGCTTCTTGAGGATGACGTTGTTGTTGCTGTCATAGTAGAGGACGGAGGTGGCACTGAGCTTCGTGGGGGCACAGCACGCCTTGGGCACGGCCTCGGGCTTCATCAGGTGGACCTGGGGGATGGATGGAGCCCGTGAGCGCCGGTGAACGCGGCTCCGGGCAGAAAGAAAAAGCATCAAACCAGTTCTTAACTGCAAAAAGCCTGGGTGAATGGGGAGATTATTTCCAGCTTTTTGCAAAAATATTTATTCTAAACTCTGGGCAGTCCTTGCTGCAGTTTATGTTGGATCGGGGCTTGTGGCACTGCGTGGGCCAGGCAGCCCCTTCATTATTTTGGGATTTCTGGGCCCTTTTCTCACTGTAAATAGGCAAATGGCTAAAAAAAAGCGTGAGTCTCTCCTGTGTGGGTGGCGGGTGCTGGATGCTGTCGCAATAGAGATTCTCCTTCAGGGCTCAGTGCCGCCCCAAATTTAACATATTGCACTAAAATCTTAAGTACACAACACCTTTCTGAACGCAACTCTCCTTCGGCTCCTTCATCCCCTGCTCAGGACACAGGTTATCCCAGTAATTCACCGTCTGGTGCAAGCTGGGAGGCTCACAGGCTGCCGCACGCACGCAGCCCTCGCCGGCTTTACCTGACATGTGCGATTAATTTATTGCAGGGGCAGCCCAGCTCTCTTACTTCGGAAGTCCGGTGTTTTTGCTGTCAAACCCTGCTATTTGCAGCACCGGCTGGGCTGGCACGGCTCCCCGGCCGCGTTTGCCCCGGCGCTTCCCAGAAGGGGCCGGATCCGGGTGCCAGGTGATTCACATCCTGCCCAAACGGCTCCGTTTCGGGAAGCGTGTTGGGTTTAGGGGTGATGGGTGGGTGTAGGGGGGAAGGGGACCCCTCCCCGCTGCTGCCAGGATTGTGCCCGGCCCCAGACTGGCAGCTTTGTCAATGCAAAAATTAAACCCCGCCAGGCAACACCTTCAAAGGCTCGGCCGAGGACTCGGCGCTCCCTGTAATTAACCGCGAACACCGGAGCCGGTGTGACTCTGCCATTGGGAAATCAAACACTCACAGGGCAGGAAATTCCAGAAATTAAAACACCGGCTGGGATGTGGGGTGGGTTTGGGAAAAACGGGGCATTAAAGCCTTCCTGCTTAGAATATGCTGAGCCCAACGTTTGGGCGCTGAGCCACAGCGGTGCTTCGTGGGACCTCGGATGAAACCCTCGCCCACGGCTGGCGAGGAGGATGCACGGGCGACACGATGCCCTTGCCCACCAGCTGACAGGGCAGCACCCATCCAGACGTGCATGCACCCATCCAGATGTGCACGCACCCACCGATGCTTTATTGGGAGCTGGAGCTAAACTGCACCCTCCGACCTAAATACTCTCAAATCCAGCTGCGCCCAGCCCCAAACCCCTCGGGACCTGCCGGGCTCCGACCGCGACCCAAGGCCCCCAGCATCCCCCCCGGGGCCGCCGCTGCGGGTTGCGCTGACCAGGGACTGCAGGATGGCGTGGTTGGTGGCGTTCATGCAGGAGTCCAGGGGGAAGGCGCACTCCCCCTCGCAGTAGTAGGCTGAGTAACCCTGCGGGGCGATCACCCAGTCCTGCGAAAAAAAAAAAGGGTTTACACCGGTTACGCCGTGGGCTTCACCCTTTCTGCGCCCCTTCATCCATTCCCCACCTGCAAAAACAGCCCGGCCGGCTCCTTCCCGCGTGGCGGTGCCAGCAGCAAGGGTTTATTTTGATTTTTCGGACTGAGCCATGAGTTGTTTGGGGTCACCGGTGGGGTTTGGGGTTGTGGCAGTTCATGTTTGCCTTCCCAGCTCCCGGGATGGGGCTGCGGCAGCTCCCGGCTGCCCTGCGCTGCTGACGCGGCCGCAGATCGCTCCGTGGGCAGGAGAAGCCGGGCTGGGAGGGAGCCCGGGGGGAGGACGATGGGGTTCTTTTTTTTTTTTACATTTACTTCTCCCGGTAGACAAGTACCAGCCAGCCGAGGTCCTGAAAGCTGACGTAGAGCTCGTGGCGCCGGCAGACCTGCCGCCCGTCCGCGGCGTGGACATCGTCTGCGGGAGAAGGGGACAGGCAGCGTCAGCCCCGCTCCCCTCCCGCCTGGGTGGCTTCCCAGGGCCGTGACACCCTCCCGGGGCCATGACACCCTCCCGGGGCCGTGACACCCTCCCGGGGCTGTGACACCCTCCCGGGGCCGTGACACCCTCCCGGGGTGATGCCCTCCCTGGGTGGCTTCAAAACCAAGGGCAATGATGCAAAAAAGTCCAATATTCAGGTATCCCGAAAACCCCATGAAACACCGTCCCCGCGAGGGCGCCCGCCCCAGACCCCCTGCACCCCCCGAACTGCAAACAACCCCAATCCTAAAAACCCAGAGCTCTTCGCTCTGCTCCCCTGGGCTGCATTTCTGGGCCAAAATTGGGATTTCCTGGAAGACAAGGTGCTAACAAAAGGTCCCTTGATTGTGGCAATAGCAGAGCCTGTTTTGTTTTTTTTTTTTGATAGGGACCGCTTCTTGCCCCGCAGGTTCTCACCAAAAATTCCCGGCAGCTTGTTTGGATGCGGGAGGTCGTTCGTCTTCTTGGGCTGCCGCCTCCTCGGGGGCTTGGCCGCCCGCGTAACGCGCGCGGGGCTGGGGCTCGCGCGGAAAAACGTCACCATGAAAGGCTGCTTGGAGCGGGGTCCCCGGCGCCCCAGCAGCCCCGCCGAGCCCGGGTCGACGCTGTGCCCTGCAGGGACGAGACCACGCGCCGGTTTGCTCTCAGAATGAACTCATTTGGTTAAAGCAAGGAGACAACAAAAAAAAAAAAACAAAAAAAACCCAGGAAATTTGCAGCGGAGAGCTGTGGTTTCGGCATCCTGAGGGGCTGGACCCCCCCCAGGAGCTCCTGCTCTGCTGTTGTCCCCCCGGGTGGGGGTATGATGGGCTGCTCACAGGCAGTATGGCCTCATCCTGCACGGCCACCACCATGCGATGGTCACGTAGAGCGATTCAGGGAGAAAACCCAAATGAGAGCCAAGCAACTGATATACTTTTTTCCTTCGTCTCTGGGGAGGAAAGCTCAGCTGGGAGGGAAGGGGATGGACGGGGCACCAACGGCTGCGATTTCTCCCTCCATGGGAGCGGAGATGCTCTTTGTGTGCCTGCGCACCTGCGAAAGGCACCTTTGGAGCAGATTCGACCCCTTGGTGAGAAGAGGGTTAATCCTCCGGCACACACAAGGATCCCTCCAGGTAAGGAGTTCATTAAACGCTAATGGGGTTATTACAGCCCACACCAGGAGCCCCATTAGCGTCAATGCCTTTGGGAGGCTTCGCCACCAGGGCTTGCCTGCAACCCCAGCGCCGCCGACTCCTGGCGCCCGCTGTTCTCCATCACAGCTGGAAATTTAAAATCGCAGGGAGACAAACCCCCCCCCCACCGCCTTCCATGGCACCAAGAGGGCTCCAATTCCTGGGGATTTGGCCCCAAACGCTGCAGCCTGGGCAGGCTTACCATCATCCGTCTCCACGTAGAGTCGCAGCCCCAGGTTGTATTTCCGATCCACTAACCAGTGGTTGCTGGCGGCCGTGACGTCAAATACCAGCCAGCCTTCGGTCCCGGCACGCAGGTCCTGGACATCCAGCAGGAACAGGTCAGACTCCCTGTGGAAATGGGGAGGAAAAAACCCGAGCAGGTGAGTAATAGCACCCAAAGGGCACCAGCGATAATTCACGGAAATGAGTCCTCGGTGCCTGCGTCCATACAGGTCCTGGCACAGCCGGGTCAGGACGGTGGCTCCCGGCGCCTCCGGCTGTGCCGCACATGATGGTGGCACCCTGGCAGCTGCCCTGGGAAAAGCATCCTCCCAGCCCCGGCCGAAAAGCTGGGATGTGCCATCGCCCGGGAAAGCACAGGAACAGCCGGCCGCCATGGTGCTGCTGCCCTCGGCGTTTGCATGGTGGTGGGAAGGGAAAAAGCCAGGGCTGGTGCTCACTGGGGGACCCATCCCCATCCCTGTCTCTATCCCTATCATCGTGCCCCTGTACTGGGCACTGGTGAGGCCGCACCTCGAATACTGGGTTCAGTTCTGGGCCCCTCACCACAAGAAGGACATGGAGGTGCTGGAGCGTGTCCAGAGGAGGGCAACGGAGCTGGTGAAGGGCCTGGAGCACAAGTCTGATGGGGAGCGGCTGAGGGAACTGGGGGTGTTTAGTCTGGAGAAGAGGAGGCTGAGGGGAGACCTCATCGCGCTCTACAACTACCTGAAAGGAGGTTGTAGTGAGGTGGGGGTTGGTCTCTTCTCCCAAGGAACAGCGATAGGACGAGAGGAAATGGCCTCAAGTTGCGCCGGGGAGGTTTAGATTGGACATCAGGAGAAATTTCTTTACTGGAAGAGTGGTCAAGCACTGGAACAGGCTGCCCAGGGAAGTGGTGGAGTCCCCATCCCTGGGGGTATTTAAAAGACGTGTAGATGAGGCCCTTAGGGACATGGTGTAGTGGGCATGGGGGGGCTGGGTGGACGGTTGGACTTGATGATCTTAGAGGTCTTTTCCAACCTGTATGATTCTATGATTCTATGATTCTATGACTTTCATCCCCATCCCCGTCCCCGTCCCCATCCCCATCACCTGTTGGAGTGCTCGGCGGCGATCTCATAGATGCTGACGTGGAGGGTGTTGTTGGCGTGGCGGGTGACACCCCGCGCCTTGTAGATGCGAAACTCGGCGGCCGTCACCGACTCGCCCGTGGGGACCTGGGTCAGGTCGAATCTGAACTCCTTCCAGTACGGCTTCGGCGAGAAGATGTCCCGGTCCTGCTCGACTGCGGAGCAAAGGGCTCAGGGAGGGCTGTGCCGGCCCTCACCGTGCCACCAGCCACCCTGCCGGGCTGATCAGAGCCCGCAGCCCCCCGCCGAGTCCCACCGACCCGATTTGCCCCCGATTTGGGGACAAACCCCGCTGGCTCCGGTCCCCTCACCCCCCTGAGCTCTTTGCTGCTGCAAATTCCCACCTCTCCTCTCCCGAGAGTTTTAACCTTGATGTAACTCCCCCGTTTTTGCACAAACACCCCCAACTTTATTTTGCTGGAAACCCACCAGCCTCCCAGCCCTCTTTTTTTATTATTAATTAATAAAGAGCACGAACTTTATTATTAATTAATAAAGAGCTTGGTGATGGCGGGCGCACGGGGACGCTGCCCCTCGCCCTGTGGGTTAGGGGCTGCAGCCCTTTGCACTTCTCCGAAGGGTGAAAACCCACCCGAACACCCGAGCTTTGGGGGTCGGCGGAGCAGGAATTGGGGTTTTTTGCAAGCTTTCCTGGCAGCTGGTGCTCGGGGGACAAAATCTGGACAGCCCGGGGCGCGCTGGGCCATCGCCGGGCGTCACGGGTCCCCTCTCCCTGCAGGCGTCGGGCTGCTGAGATGTAAAGATTTTCAGCCTACGGGAGCTGGGGGGGGGGGGGGATTGTCAGGTCACTGCTCTGTAAAAATAAAACCTTGCTTTTTACTGAAAATACCTACTTTCTGCAGAAATCTAGTGCATGTTGGGCAAGGAAAAATCTGGTGATTTTTTTTTTTTTTATTAAGTCTATAAAGGAAAAAAAAAAAACAACCCACCATCTTTCTTTACCCCACACAGTTTTTCTAATATGTAATTATTTTCTTCTAATTGTTCTTTAAAAATATTCCAGGCTGCTATGACTGGATATAATTAAAGTGATTAAAGCTCCTCCTGCTTCAGGCACAAAAGCAATGTAACAAATCTGACCTGGTGCTTACTTTTAAAAATAAAACAAACAAATAATTAAATAAATAAAAACGCATGTTTTAAATGTAATTTTTAACCAATTCCAGGGGGAAAAAAACATTCCAAATTTAATACACCGTAAAGTTGCCATCCCTGTTTATACAGGGGACCCGATGCGTGGGGCATCTCTCCCACCCCAGCACTGAGATTTTAATTATGCACCCATGGGTTGGGTTTTTTTTTTTTCCTTCTTTTTTTTTTTTCTTTTTTTTTTTTTTTCTCCTTTTTTTTTTTTCCCTTCCCTTTTTAAAAAAACCCCACATTCCCTCCAGCTACTGGGCTCACCACAAGTTATGTTATAAAAAAAGCCCGGGGCCAGGCGGGCAGGGGCGGATGCGGAGAGTGCTTCCTGCTCCCGCGGGGAGGCTGCCCGGCCGGCGGCCAGCTGCGGGCGGGAGGATGCTGCGGGGAGCCGGATCCGGCCCCTGCACCCCCTCGGGGGGGGACACCGACCCCCCGACCCCGCTGCGGCCCCTCGGGGGCTCCCCGGCCCTTCTCTGCATTTCCATTTCTTCCACTGACCCATCGCTGATGCTTTAACGCTCCTGGGCCATTAAAGATGCTGCTGAGGCCGTCGATGCCTCATAGCTCTTGCAAAATCCTTAAATCCCCCAAAACACAACCAGAGGAATCCCCTCCTTTTTTTTTTCCCCATTGATAAACCCCCAGCAGTGTCCCCTTGGGTATTTTCGGTCACCTGGGTATTTGATGGGTCACCTCTTTGCTCCCCGGCACCAGGTGAGACCCAACCAGAGCAAATACCAGCTCAGAAATCACCGCGATCTTCACGGGCCGAGTGTCCTCGGCAAAGCGATGCTGGCCCTTCATCCAGGGAATGGTCCAGCAATGGCCCTTCATCCAGGGAATGGCCCAGCAATGGACCTTCATCCAGGGAATGGTCCAGCAATGGCCCTTCATCCAGGGAATGGCCCAGCAATGGCCCTTCATCCAGGGACGGGCAGGGGGAGTTTTGTGGCAGAGCCAAGGAGGTCACAGGGACCCAGCAACCCAGAAAAAGACCCCAGAGAGATTTTTTGGCCCAGGAGAGAGGTGAAAACCCTTGCTAAAGAAGCAGTTTGTTATGAAATCTTCCCATCTCTGTGCTGTGGAGGTGATGGAGGAGTCCGGGGCCGAAGGCAGAGGGGGGTGAGCCCAGGGACACCCGGACAGTACCTGGCCAGGAATGAGATACGCTAAAGGGGACCGCAATTAGCTGTGCACCTTGATGAACCAAATGAGCTGGACTTAATAACAAGCTGCCTAGTATTTGGGATGAGAGGCTAGGAGGAATCCTGGCTTTCTCTGCCCCTTCGTGGCGCAGAAGAGGGAACCCCCTTGGAAAGGACCAAGGGAGAAGCATCCTCTCCTGTGCCGACCCAGGGTGAGCGGGGCAGGGAGGCGACGGGGTTGGGACCGGCTGCAAACAGATGATAAGCAGGCTGGCGGAGGTTTAACATCACCGTGTTTTCTGGCAAAATTATAAACAGCTGCAAAGTGATGACCGTGCAGTGAGGGAGCGCGTGTCGCATCCCGAAAGCACCCAGCACCCTTTGCCCAGGCAGAAAAGTGGGTGCTAAAATGGTGCTGGGGGTGTGCGGGCGATGGGCCCTCCCCGGCCGGCCGGGAGCCCGTCGCGCCTGGGAACCTGCTATTGATTCGAGGCGGGTTGACTCAGCCGCACCGCCAACCCTCAATTATCTGTGGGCGGATTATCCGGATTGCGGATGAGACGCACTAAAAAAACCCAACCCAAGCTCTTTGCTCTCCTTGCCCCCTCCTTTAGCATTTACCGTCTCGCCCCTAAGAGCTGCTGCATCTTTCCCCAAAGCTGAACGCCACAACTATGCCGTGTGCTCTCCGCACCCCAAAAAAATAATAAAAAAATACTATATACGTATATAAATGGCTGTGGGGCCATGCAACCCCTGGCAGGGGATGCCCAGCTCCGGCCGGGCTGAGCCCCGCTGAGGCTCCCAGCCCCTGCGCGCTCCCACTTTCTTCCCAGAGATGGGGCGACGGGGCCGCCTGCCCTTCGTCCCGCTCCCCAGGTTATTTTTAGCTGCACTTTTTCATTGTAAACTTTCTCTGTTTCTATAAACTGTGCATCAGTCGTAATTACTGGTCCTGGCTGCTCCCAATGCTCCCCATGATCATTTCAGACACTAAATTAAAAGGAAATGCCAGGATATTCAACCACATCAAGTGCTCTGAATCCTAAAATAGGTTTAAAGGAGATGCAAGGAAGATATTATCCTTCACTTGCAAGCAGGAAAAAATACGCTCTGGAGGCTTTCCGAAGCGGGGAGAGATTTAGGAGTAATCCCAAGTGCTGCGAAATGCAGCCCAGCCTCTGCCAGGCTCCCACTTTGTCTCACAAGCGCTTCCTCCACCCTCCCAGGATGAACATCGGGAGCCGCAGGACACGGGGCTCAGCACCGGGCACCCCCAGCCCGGCTGCATGTGGCTGTGAGGCCGCCCTGGCCCCCGCCTGCATCCCCCCCCGCTGCCCCAGCCCTCCCAACGGCCAGCCGGGCGCCCGCTGCCGCAGGTGGACCCCAGGGGATTCCATTTGCAAAGCTTTTCCCATTAAAAACACGCACGGCGGGTGCGTACAGAGCACCGACACCTCTGCTGCTGCGCGTCCCTCGGCTGCGCCGGGTTTTCTGGCAGAGCCGCCGTGGATGCCCAGTGAAGGAGGCACAAACGGCTGCGAAATGAAGTCAGAAGTGGGAAAATCTTGACCCCGCTGCTGACAGCAGTTGGATTTTGGTGGTAATTGTGTGGGGGCGAAGGCGAGCGCCTGCACGGGCGCCGAGGCTGGCAGCAGGCGATGCTCTGCCAGCGCGGGGAGCAGCTCACCCCAACTCCCTGGCTAAATTAAAGAGGTTGCTGTGAGCTCCCACCCCGCACTAATGGCTCCTTGCAGCGCCCGGGGCACTGCATCTATTTTTTTGCAAAGGTGGCAGCGAGCGCTGCCCTGCCTTCCTCCCCCAGCGCTCCCCGGGAAGCAAATCCGGTGAAGCCAGGGTTTGCCAGAACGATGCCCGGCCGCGGGCAGAGCTGCCTCCCTGCTGCATCCGAAACAGCCGCGGGGGGAGTCCGGCCACAGGCCGGGGCAGCGGCAGAGCCGGGGAGGGAAAGGGAGGACGCGCGTGTTGTGGTGCCGACGGGCGGTCGCGGGGGGCTCGGGCACGTTGCAGCACTGCAGGCCTCCTCCTCGCCTTCCCGTTACAAACCTCTCTGCTCCGTGATTATACCCTGCGTGCAACCGTGACTCACAGCTGGTGGCTCAGCCCTGGCCGAGAAGAAATCTCAAAGCCCATCCTTACCCCAGGCTTAAAAATACAACCCACCTGACTCCTTCAGTTAGCGCACAGAAATAGCACGGGTCAGGCTTATATGAAGTGTTTTATCTTCGCGCCGAGAGGCAGCGAGCAGGACGGGACGGGTGGATCCATCATCACCAAACCCAACCGAAGGTGCCCGGTGGCCGCCCATCGCCTGGAGGCCCTCGCTGCCCCCGGCCCCAGGCCAGCAGGCAGGCAGGGTGCTCTGCCCGCCCAAACCGGGACGTGTTTGTGCGCCGGGGAGGTTTGTCATTTCCCCTTCCCAGGAAAAAGGTGTGCCGTTGGGAGCCGCGCTCCGGCCCGGCTCACACAGGGCTACGCGGGGTGGCTGGGAGCAAAGAGGTCCAAGTGCCCAATGGAGCACCGACTTACCCCATTTGCATGCCCCATCAGGGTAATTGTGCAGCAAATTATGCATGCAAATGAAAGCTAGCCTTCTCCCACAAAAATTTATTTAATTAACATGAAGGGGCTGACGAAGCCGCAGAAATCAAAGCCATTCAAATTGAAGGCTGGAACTGTGTTCCCCAACTCTCCCTGCTGCTCCAGGAGCACCGGGAAGGGGAGCGGCGCCAGCACCCCTGTGCCAGCACCCCTGCACCAGCACCCTGTGCCAGCACCCCTGCACCAGCACCCTGTGCCAGTACCACCGACGCCTCCCGGGCAGCTCCCCAGCTCCCCCAAACATCCCACCCTGGCTGTCATCAAACCTGGCCATTTCAAAGCACTTTTTGGTGCTTGTGTGGTCTTGAGTGTTGAAGGAGCTGGGATTTGGCATCCCAGCATCACCTCCCTCGGTTCTGGCTTCCCCAGGACGCTGAGCACCCACAGCCCCAAGGGCTTTAGATGGGAGTTGGGTGCTGGGTGCCTGCTCCCATGTGCACCCCCAACCACTGCCCGGCGCAGGAGGGTCTTGGGAGACGCCTCCACGGCCCTCCCTCACCCATACCTCCTCCCCAGGGTGCAGGTTCCCTCCCTGCCTGGGCTCCCCGGGGAGGGTTTCTCCCCATGCTCAGAGCACTGGCTGGGGGGGACCCTGTGCAGGGCCTGGAGGGGTGCAGGGGAGGAAAGGGGCCCTGGCTGCTCCTCGGCGGTGCCATGGTGAGGCACCTTCCCGTTGCACACCCTTTGGCACACCGCGGTGCAGCCGCCGAATCCAGCTTTGCTCTGGGGAGGCATCCCCGAGCCCAGGACACCAGCCACGTCTGCGGCTCGTGGGCCAGGACACCGCTCCCTGCTATCACCTCCCTGCCCCGCACCTCGTCCCCTGGCCTTTGCGCAAATGCTCCCCAAAAGCCTTGTGCTTGGCCCGGGCAGGGACGCCCAAACACCCCTTAAAGCAATGAGCAAAGGCAGGGAAAAGCTCCGTATCCGAATGCCTGCTGTGCTCATCCTGCTGGGTTCAGGCCACCCCAGTGCCTGCCCTCCTGAGGGGACCCCTCGTGCCCCAAGTGCTCGTGGCCCCCGCTGATGCTGGCTGGAAATAGCTCTGCTTTCGCTGCCGCTCACGCAACCGCCTGGAAATAGGACGGTGGCTGGAGCCTGGCATTGCTCAGTAACCAGCTGGACGGGATTCCAGCAATAATTAGCAACCTTGAGGATTTTATTTTGAACCGTGATTCAGTGTCCCACCGCAGGTAATTCGGTCCACCCTGCTGCTGGCACGAGAGCTGCTGTCCTGCCTGCGTGCCCCGCTGGCTCTGCGGCCAGTTCGCGTGTGTCCACCGAAATGGGGAGTGCAGGGTGGGCGGCGTGGCTCCCTCGAGCAGGATGAGCTTGCCTCATCCCACGGTGGTTTCCAGCCCCTCTCCGCTGTGTTACGATGGAGAGAGCGTTCGGGGGAAGCAGCCCAGTTCATTGCAACTTGGGGACAAGCTTCAGTTGACCCAGCTTGCTCCCAGCCTCCGGCCCTCAGCCCACCCTCGCTGCATGACTTTCCCCTTCTCCACCTCCACTTTTTTAAGTGGAGCTGGGTTTCACACGCAGCCGGCCAGGGACTGCGGCAGCTCTCTCCCAGCACCCAGGGTGCAGCCCCATGGCCACCGCGTCCCTCAGCTGCTCTCCCGCTGTTCTTAAGCCCAGCCCTGTGCAAAAGAGGCTTTTCTGAGCAGGGGCACACTGAGGAAGCACCCCGGGACCGAGGGATGCTCGGAGCCGTCGGTACAGCAGCTATGGTCCCCTGCCCGCAGCCAGGGGTTTGCTCCGCGGGGTTTGGGTCGGGGTCGGTTCAGCAGCCCGGGCTGGGCTGGCAGCGGGGCTCCGTGCCGTGCCCAGCCCCGGCAGTGCGGCCACCGCAGCCCCGTGCACCCCGTCCCGCCGTGCGGGGCTCCCTGGTGCCCCCCGGTGCCTCCCCGGCGCTGCGGGCGGCAACGCCGAGCGCCCCGGGGCGATGCGCTGCCCTGTGCGGGGCTCGGCCGCCGCCTCCGCGCCCGGTGCTCCCGAGACCGCCCGGTCCTGCCCGTGCGACCCGGTCCTCCCGCAGGCTCCGGTCCTGCCCGTGCGCCCTGGTCTGCTCCGGTCCCCCCGGTCCCTCCGTGCGCCCCGGTCCCTCCGGTCCTGCCCAAGCCGTCTGGATCCTGCCCGTGCACCCCGGTCCCCCTGCAGGCTCCGGTCCCTCCGGTGCGCCCCGGTCCTGCCAAAGCCGCCTAGATCCTGTCCGCACGCCTCGGTCCCCCCGCAGGCTCCGGTCCCCCCGGTGCGCCCCGGTCTCCCCGGTGCGCCCCAGTCCCCCGGCACGCCCCGGTGCCCCCGCACGCCCCGGTCCCCCCGGTGCCCCCGCACGGCCCGGTGCCGCGCTCACCCATGTTGACGAGACTGACGACGGTGTCGGCGCGGCTGACGACGCTGCCGGGCGGGGGGCTCTGGGTGCTGAGCCCGGTGAGCACCGGCCGCGAGACCGCCGCCTCCTCCTCCTCCTCCTCCGCCTCCTCCTCGCCGGCCACGGCGTGGTAGAGGTCGAGCATGAAGAGCGGCGCGGCGGCGGCGGGGGCGCGGGTGGCGGCGGGGGTCCGCGGCCGCGGCCGGCCGGGCAGCCCCAGCACGGCCAGGATCTCCCGCTGCACGTCGCGCCGTTCCCCGCCGCTCAACCGCCGCTGGAGGAAACCGGCGGCGTGGAGGCGGCGGCGGAGGACGCTGCCGCTGCCCAGCTGGCACAGCACCGCCGCCGCCCAGAGCAGCGCCAGGGCCCCCAGCGGCCCCCGGCCCGCCGCCGCCCCGCGCCCCGGCCCCATGGCACCGCCGCCGCCCCGGCCCCCCCCCCCCGCCCGCACGGTGCGGTGCGGTGCGGCACGGCCCCGGGCACGGGCACGGTCCCGGCCCCGGCCCCGGCCCCGGCCCCGGCCCGCCCCGGCGGGGCGAGGGAAAGGGACGGTCCCGCCAGCGGCGCCGCCCCGGCCACGGCTCCGGGACGCTCCGGCCCTCCCCGCCCGGCGGCCCCGGGGAACGGGGCGCATCGCTGGGCACGCGAGCCCGTGGGCAGCCATCCCTAGGGATGCTCACCCTCGTGAGCACCCAAACCCATGAACACCCGAACCCGTGGGCAGCCATCCCTAGGGATGCTCACCCTCGTGAGCACCCAAACCCATGAACACCCGAACCCGTGGGCAGCCATCCCTAGGGATGCTCACCCTCGTGGGCACCCAAACCCATGAACACCCGAACCCGTGGGCAGCCATCCCTAAGAATGCTCACCCTCGTGGGCATCCGCCCCTGCGGATGCTCATCCTTGTGGGGAACCAAACCTATGGGCACCCACCCCCATTGACACCCAAACCCATGGGCATCCACCCCTATGGATGCTCACCCCTGTGGCCACCCAAACCCATGGGCACCCAACCTGTGCGTCCACCCTTACAGGCACCCACTTCAGCAGCACCCATCCCCACGGGCACCCCCCGCTTTGGATACTCACCCTGTGCACCCTCCCCTATGGACACTCACCCCCACGGACACTGACCTCACTGAGCACCCACCTCACCAACACCCAACCCCACCATGCACGCACCTCACCAGGTGCTCCCACTGGCAACCACCCACTCCAACAGGTACCCTCATCGGTCAGCATCCTCACCAGTGGGCACCCACCTCGCCAGCGGGTACCCACACCACCGAGCACCCTTGCCAGCACCCACCCACCCACCCGGGCCTTTTAATTTTGGGGCTGTGGGTCCCTGCTCCGTTCTGCAAGGAAACGGGTGTGCAGACACCCCGTGGCTGGCACAGCCATCGCCTCCCCGCACGGGACAAACAGCTCCAGCTCTCATACTTAAAAAGCTAAGACTGTGGAATAAAGTAGGAGGCAAGGTTGTTTATTACCGCAAGCAATTTTAATACAAAAATGTGTCTGGTTTTTAAACAATTCATTGGTAGAGCTTCAGTTTTGCCTCAATTTAAACCAATTGAGAGAATCACACAGCAACACGGTCAGAGCCGGAGAGGAACAATATTCAATAAATACAGGAGCTCCGGAGAGCCCTCTCCCCCGGCCCGTCTCCTGGTCACTTGGTCAGTTTGATTTTATTACAAAGAAAAAAGTAGCGTACAAAAGCGAGACAGGACTTGTAGCAAGTGTGCTGGTGAGACTCATTTCAAGGACAAGCAACTGTGCGTGTAAGTCCAGATTTCATCTAGGAGCAGAGGTCACATCAATCTCAGCCTGGTTGGAAGTGGAATGACCAGTTAAATAATAAATAGGAAAAAGAGATGCAGATAAATAGCGATTCTGTAAGGAACATCTTGGGTCGGGCTCTTAGGCCATCAATCCAGAAGAATCCTCTAATTTGTAGGACCCGCCACCGCTAAGGGATGTATCTGAGTGATCCAGACCTGCAATCTTACCAGCGTGCTCTCCTCTGGCCAGCTTCAGCGTGAACCCCCTCCCCAAACCCATCACCATGTGTTTGTTCTTTAAAAAACGAAGTTGTCGGGACAGTATTTTCAAGACAGCAATTGTCATGACCTTCGCTGTAGTGTGTGCAAATTTTATTAAGTCAAACTCCGCTTTCTTCAGGTAAAACCACATAGCTTTAAAAAAATGGAAACATAAGCCCCAAGTCCCCTCACCTCATGTTTCTCTGGTTGAGGTATCTGTGATTTACAAAAAGAGAGTTCCTTGAACACTGTAGGATTCAGGTCTTTGTTTTTAAATATAATTTACCTTGCTGAGACAGCAAGTTAAGTTTATAAAGTTGCATTTAGGAAACAATCCTAAAAGATAAAGCAGGTTCGCACCCTGCACCGCGCAGAAATCCTATTTATATTTTAGTTTTTCTTTACACTTTCACATCTTGACCTTTTTTTGCTTCCTTTTTTTTTTTTTCTTTTTCTTTTTCTTTTTTTTTTTTTTTCTTTCTCTCCCACATTTCAGTTTTCCAGGCCCCTCTCTGAACAGGGGTCACCGAGAGGCAATTTTTATCTACATAAATATTCACATGAAAATAGTAACTTACAAAAAAGGAAAAAAAAAAAAAACCAAATAAGGCAGCTTCATAACACAACTTTCTTTTACACTTTTAACAATATAGTTTCTCCCATTTAGAATAAATATACATCCAATGTACGTAGCAGGGTTAAAAATTGGACACAGGTTGGGTTTTCTTTCTTTCAGGAGGGCGTGGGTACAGTATTATCTTTTAGGGCCTGGAGTTTTTGGGGTGGCAGTGGTTGTTTTCTTGGACATGGTCGGGATTTTGGAGGGTTTGGCCATCCCCCGGCGCGAGCCGCCCTGCCCGCCGGCCACGCTGCTCTCCGAAGTGTCCGAGCACGCCGACTGCGTTTCCAGCAGGTCAAAATCGGAGGCGTCGCTTCCCCGCCGGCTGCTGGCCCGGCTGCCCGTGCGGCTCCCGGCGCGGCTGGTGGGACGACTGGCTGTTTTTTTAGGATCTGCAAGGGGAGCCGAGAGCGCCGTCAACAAGGGGGAGGAGGAGGAGGAGGAGGAGGTTTCCTCCCCATCCCCGGACTGACCAGCACCCAAATCCCCAGCACCGCTGCGGCTGCTTTCAACCACCCACCCCGCACCCTGAAACGGGGGGTTCAGCACCAGGACTGATTCGTTCCCGAGCTTTTAACGAAGCCGCAGCGAGCCCTCGCGCTGGGAAACGGCTGCAGCGTCCCCTCTCCCAGGACACAGCGGTGGGCATCAGCCTCCCCACCTCGCTGCGGGCTCCCGAAATATTTAATACTTTCTCTGCCCATTAAAGCAACCAAGTAGGAAGAGCAGCAGCAGGAGTTTTTTGGTCTTTGCACCTAACGTACCTGCCCGACTGGTTTTGGCACCTGTGGAGACTGGTGAGGAGCTGTTACTGGTGTCCCCAGCCAGGGAGGTTCGGCTGGAGTGGAAGGTGGGTCGCTTCAGCTTGCTGCCCGCGGAGGGGGTCACCTTGGGAAGAAGCACACAGGGAGCATCTTTTAGCTGTCACCTGGGCCGTGAGGGGCCAAGATCACGTCCGAGATCAGCACCTCGGCAAAAGGATTCTGACATTTAAGAAACACCCATCTTAATGGTCCAGGAGAACACAAGCTGTCGTTTCAGCAGCGGTTAATAAAAAAAGAAAAAAGCCTGGATCTTGACAATTTGGAGGGCAACAGCAGTTTGTGCGCTGCAAGCTGCTTCCACTATTTGTTGGAAAAAAAAAATAAAAGCAAAGCTGCTCTCCATCCGGAGGATGACAGCATCACCTGGGCTCAAGAGCTCCTCAAAGAGAAAGTGAAATCTTGTTAAAAAAAAAAAAAAAAAAAAAAGGTATTTTAGCATCTAAGCAGCTCAGGACCATTTTGGAAGGTCAAATACAACGCAGCGACTTAAGAAACGCATCCCGTAGTCGGGAGGCATCAGCGCGGTGCGATGCTGTGAGGCGGAGGGACGTCGCCCCGGTGCTGGTGCCCCGGGCAGCTCCGTGCACCCACCACCCAAGGTGACAAATTTGCGAGGCACCAGCGATGAACAGGGACACAAAACACAGCTTCGGCCGCATCCTGAAACGGTGCTTTCCCTGACCTTTAAGATGTTGCAAATGCAGACGGAGGGGGGTGAAAAAGCAGCACAACAGGCAGCTCTGCTCCCGCCGCTGCGGAAGAAAGCGAAGGGGTGAAGGGGAAGGTGCCGGCAGGGTGAGGGCACCTGGATCCAGCTGGAAAGGGCAGCTCCAGTTTCTAGCACCAACCAAAGCTCTGGGTTTGGGGCAGCGCTGCAGGAAAGCGCCTGCCCGTGGTGTCCCCGGTCCCCCGGGGCTTGGGGAAGCACCGCTGGGCTGCAGGGACGGCTCCAGCCCAGCTGCACCCCTGGAGAGATGAACATTAGTACCCCAGGGCATTTCCCAAGGAGCTTTAAAGCAAGAGCTGGAGAGGTTTCCTTCCACCCCCTGTGATTTCATGGCTTTTGGGAAACTTAGAAATCTTGAAATGTCATGAAACTGGAGCTGCGGCGGGGGAGAGGGGCAGCCGAGGGAATTAAAATCCATTAACACGTGATTGCGGAGGTACCATTTTCATCATCAGAGATTCCGATTCTCGTCCTTGATCCTATTTTATAAACAAGTTAACAGCAGCAAAGCAGGCAATTTAGGGCAATTGGGGAAGTGCTCCTGACCTTCTGATGATTTAAAAATCATTCCTTTTCTGCGTGAAAGCACCGCCGAGCAAGACGCGGTTATCTTGCCAGCGCACACCAGCACTCGGTGAATCACCGAGATCTACCAGGTATTTCTCATCACCGACTCACAAGGTCAGGAAAGTCCACGAGGAGGCTGAAACTTTAGGGAGCTCAAAGTCTCAGCCCGAATTCATCCTCCTGGAAGCATCAAGCCGGTGAAGGTGCCGGACACACCACACGTGCTTCAACACGGTGATAAATACAAGCGCTTCATAAAAATGAAGGCGATGTGGTTACTGTGCATGCGCTGTAGCTGATTTTCAAGTCTCAACTCGGTTGCTGGATTTCAATTTTTGAAAGCCAAACAGGGCTGCTTTTCAATGCTTAAAAGCTATTAAAGCTTGGAAAATGTCTTTCTTTTTAAAGCACAAGAGGATAAACGTCGCTCTCTTGGTTTGAAAGCAGGTAAATGGGAATCGCAAGCAGTTGTGCTTTATTCTAAAGTCGATGTTTTATTTAATCCGAGTTAGAAACCCATGAAAAACCGCTAACAGTCGGAGCGTTAGCGGTGCTAACAAGCGCTGCTCTACCACAGGGAAAGCGTTAAAACAGGCAAGGGAGCAGGACTTCTCCGTGCCAGCGGCACTCCGGCCTGTCAGCAGGTCCTCGGGGCTGCGAGACCATACTCTACCTCGGCGCTCGAGAGCTGGAAGTCGGAATAATCGAATCCCCTCAGGGGGGTGCCCGCTTTACTGTTTATCAACCAGGGTTTGTCATAACATCGAGAGAAGTGATGTGGAGTCTGTGAAATGGAAAATCCAAGGAGGGGGGGGAGAGGTGGAAGTGAGTGAAAAAAAAAAAAAAAAAGGAACGGAAAAGTATCTGGAATGGGGGGAAACGGCACTAAAATGACACAAGAACCAAACAGGAAATATATAAATTAAAATAAAGGGAAAAAACCCAAACAGATGATGAAATAAAACACGCATGGGTGGACGATGTCGTGGGAAAGGAGAGACGATGGGCGATGGCTTCTTCCTGCGCGCCGGCCGGACACCACGGCTGCGGCACAGCCCTGCCTCGGGAGCCTTCGGCTGCACGGCGAGAGCCGGGGACCCTTCTGCGGAGCCGTGAGCGCCCAGCTGGGGCTGAAAACCTCTCCGGCACCATCCCACCCCACCCATCCCGCGTTCTTCCTGCAGCCACCACCACGGACATCCTCCAGAGACCACAGTAACCACCAAGCCCCTGATGCCCAACCTTCCTCCTCCTCCTGCAGCTCCTCATCTCACCAGGACGGGTTTGGAGGCCACCAGTTTCTAAAGGAGAGGAAAGAGGAAGGCTTCACGCGCGAACCCCACCTTGGCTCCGCTGGCCGGCGTTGCGGGAGAGGAGGGCATGGAGGCGCAGCTGTGGTTGCTCTGGCTGGCACTGGAACTGGATCGCGTCGGGGAGGCTGCCCGGGAGGATGGTTTTGATCTTCGGCCTCGCGATCGGAACGGTGTCATTCCTTGGGAGGCTCCCTCCGGCAAGATGAATTTCTCTCGGAGTTCAAGGTTGGTCCGTCCTCGTGCTGGAAGGGGACAAAGGAGAGGAGACCTGAGGTTCGCGTGAACCCGACATCGTTACCGGGGCTCAGGAGGCTCCGGGGGTCAGAGCCCGCGTCCTTGCGATGTCTCCCAAAGCCCATCTCCGAGGGCGAGCGGACGGCAGCGAGACCACCCCAGCTCTCTTGCCCTAGGCACCTCCTGCCATGCATCAGCTCTTTGAGAAATTGTCCGACTAAAAGCTGCCTGAGGCCCAGGAATTCAGACTGGATGCTCTATTATTCTCTCGTGTCTTGGGGAAAGCGACCCTGATGGCCTTTAAACACGGCGTGTTACAACAGCGGCCGATGTAATCTTTAAAGTGGCTTAAAAAGAGTAAGAGCAGCTTTGAAGGGTTGTGATTCTGCTCTCTCACAGCTCTGGGCAGCTCTTCACCAATTTTGGGGGAGAGGTAAAAGAGAAGTGACCACCACCCATTAAAAGCCAACTTTAAAATTTTCATCCAAACGCCCCGAAGAGCTGGAGGGCTCCCCTTCGACAAGCAAGGGGCAACCAAGCAGGGAGAAGGTCTGTGGACTTCAGCTCCTGGGCCAGCTGACCGCACCAACATATTTCATGCTCACGGTGTTCAGAGAGCAAGGGCATGACTGAGCCTTACGGGACACGGGAGCGATTTTAGAGTCGATGCATTATGGACCAGAAAGCCAAGGAAGCAATTGCAGAAGGGAAGCACCACGCTGAGGTAACCAAGGGATGGAAATAACCTTGATGTCAGTGCTCTAAAACATCTGCTGCAACGCGTGAACGGGGGAGGCTGGAGGAGCAGGAAAACCCTGAAGGTTCCCCAAAGCAAGCGGCACACGCTGTAAATCATCCTGCTTTCAGCAACAGCCGTTAGGCAGCAGGAGGAAGGAATGGTTAGGCAGCAGCTTGAAGAAGACATATCTGAAGCAGTTAACATCTCCGAGACCCCAGCGAGACGGGGACATCTGGAGTACAGACCTAAGCTCTCCAAAATACGCAGCCTCGATGCACTTTGTTCCCGGCCATCCCCCTTGCTAACCGCAGACTCATAGAATGGTTTGGGTTGGAAGGGACCTCTAAAGCTCATCCAGTCCAACCCCCTGCCGTGGGCAGGGACATCTCCAACCAGACCAGGTTGCTCAGAGCCCCGTCCAACCTGACCTTGAATGTTTCCAGGGATGGGGAATCTACCACCTCTCTGGGCAACCTCTGCCAGGGTTTCACCACCCTCATCATAAAAATTTCTCCCTTATATCTAGTCTAAATCTCCCTCTGTTAGTTTAAAACTATTCCCCCTTGTCCTGTCACAACAGGCCCTGCTAAAAAGTTTCTCCCCATCTTTCCTGTAGGCCCCCTTTAAGCACTGAAAGGCCGCAATAAGGTCTCCCCGGAGCCTTCTCTTCTCCAGGCTGAACAACCCCAACTCCCTCAGCCTTTCCTCATAGGAGAAGAAAGGCTTCTGATCCATCTGATCATTGTCGTGGCCTCCTCTGGACCCG
Source organism: Calonectris borealis (assembly GCF_964195595.1). Taxonomy (NCBI): domain Eukaryota; kingdom Metazoa; phylum Chordata; class Aves; order Procellariiformes; family Procellariidae; genus Calonectris; species Calonectris borealis. The sequence continues at coordinate 3,304,566 of NC_134336.1, read as the reverse complement.
CTCCAACAGGTCCCTGTCTCTCCTGTGCTGAGGCCCCCCGAGCTGGACGCAGCCCTGCAGGGGGGGTCTCACCAGAGCAGAGTGGAGGGGCAGAATCCCCTCCCTCGACCCCCTGGCCACGCTGCTGGTGATGCAGCCCAGGATGGGGTTGGCCTTCTGGGCTGTGAGCGCACATTGCCGGCTCGTGTCCAGCTTTTCGTCCACCAGCACCCCCAGTCCTTCTCGGCAGGGCTGCTCTCCATCCCTTCACCCCCCAGGCTGGGCTGATACCGGGGGCTGCCCCGACCCAGGTGCAGGACCCTGCACTTGGCCTTGTTGAACCTCATGAGGTTCACACGGGCCCACTTCTCCAGCTTGTCCAGGTCCCTCCGGATGGCATCCCGTCCCTTGGGAGTGCCACCCGCACCACTCAGCTCGGTGTCATCTGCAAACTTGCTGAGGGTGCACTCGATCCCACTCTCTGTGTCACTGACGAAGATATTAAACAGTACTGGTCCCAGTACGGACCCCTGAGGGACACCTCTTGTCACCGATCTCCATCTGGACATTGAGCCATTGACCACTGCCCTCTGCATGCGACCAACCAACCGATTCCTCATTCACCGAAGTGGATCCTTCTCTGTCCCCTGGTCACGGCTCTTGGCTGGTCGCAGCAGAGCATCGCTTCCAGCCCAACAGCTCTGACCACGATAAAACCTCAAGACTGAAGATTTTGGAAAGGTCGCCCACGGTACGCGATCCTGGTCTGCATTATCCCAACCATCCCTTCCAAACGTGTCCCACCAAACCAGCTCCAGCAAACACGGCTCAGCCCTAAAAACCCAAGACCAAGGTGGTTCTTCCCTTCTAACGGAATTTACCATCTCCTGGCTTTGAACCTTTTGAATTCTTTCAGGTCACCTTTACAAAGTTTACTCCACCAGCCACAGAGCCACACGTACGCACCGACCGCTCCAAAGGGAAGCCGAGACCCCCAGCGTGGCAATGCAGCTCCGCTCGCTGGGGTCGTAAAAACAAGAAACACAACCCTTCCCTCTTCTCCTCCCAAGACACCTGGCTAAACGCTGCGAGATTTGCTGCAGTATCACCAAATCTCATGATTTTAAAGTTCTGTGGTTTGCTTTGGATCCGTTTTCTCCAGCTCCCGCCTGTTACTTGGATAACCCAGACCCGCTCCTCTGGTACGTCTGGCCATTCCCAGTCACAGCAGACAAGTTCGCAAACTCCCCTTTACTGGGCGAGAAGACCCTGGTTGTGTAAAACCCAGGAATTGCCTTACCTCTGCAAGGATCATTCTTCACTAAAAATTCATCCAGGGCCATCCATCCTCCACCGACACGAACCATGACCGTGCTCCGCAGGATACGGACCAGCCGCAGCTGCTGGGAATCGCCGAACTGCGGAGCCAAGAAACAGTTCAGACAAGGGGGACACAACAAGGGACACTCGGCTCCTTCCCCAGCAGGCTGCACCAAATGCTTTTCTTGATCTATTGAATACTTCGAAGGTTTCTCCAGATAGGTTCTTCTGGAGCAAGTGCAGGCTAGTACCAATTGACAGGAGTTTTTCTGCTGCATGGTTTTAAGGTGATGAAACTATCCAAATCCTTTAGTTTTAAAGCTGGAAAGAGAATTTTTTAAAGCAGCAAATGAGAATTTGGAATTTGGTCTTTGGATGGGTTTTCTTAGCCAGAATTGTAGTTTTTCCTTTTATTATGAAGGAAATAGAGGCTGGCAATGCAATGACCCTCCTGGTACAGCCCTCGTGGAAAAGAGCCGGCTGATTCAGATCACTGAGTGCCCGTGAATCAGCGAGGCAAGCAGTGCTGCGTCACCGCTGAGCGAGAAACCTCTTATCATCAAGTCTGAAGTCCAGGGATTTCACCGAGCCTCAGACTTGACCCCACCAGCCAGAAAGCCCCCGCCGCAGAGATCACCCAGTGAGGATGTTTCGGTGAGTGCAGAGTGATGGGAATCCAGGCAGGAATCCCGCAGCAATGTTGATTAGTGATTGCAATGTTCATTAGTGATTTTAAACACCTGCGATTTCAAACAAGTGCACCCTGAATCAGAAGCATGTGTCTGTTTTTCAAAGCTCCCTAAATCTCCCAGACAGCCAAGCCCAGGCTCCTGGTTGCCCTCTGCAAGGGGCCGGCGGCAGAGCCGGTGCGGGACACCGGGAGCTTTGCTCGGATGTAGCAGCTCTGCATCCAGGTCTACAGAGCACCTGCTGTGATGAGAAGATAGAGGAACCAGCCTTTGAGAGCAAGACCTTCTTCAGAATGATTAAAAAAAGAAGAAAAAAAAAAAGTAGCAACATGTTCCTGGGTGGCTAACAATGCAAAAACCGAGAGCTTAAATGAAAAGGGAGAGCGCAAAGCCACGCTGAGATGGGTCACGGCCGGCAGAGGGGCAGGAGGTAACAGCATCTCCGACCCTCCTTCCCGCGGGGACGTGGGACCCCGGACCGTGCGCTGGTGGGTCTCCCTGCTTGGGGGTCCTACCAAAACACGCTCGCCCCAGCGCCGCGGTGAAGGAGCTGCCGCAGCCGCGCTCGGCACGGCCGCAGTGCCCGCGGGCGGGGAGGAGGGCAGGGGAGCTGCCTTCCCTCTCTCCGGGCTCAACGTAAGGTGTTCTTCAAGAGCTAGTTCTGCACCAGGGAAAGCCAGGGACAAGTCAATTCTCATTTCCACTGCCACATTTACATTATTTTTCAGTTGCTGTTGAAAACTTTTCACTGTCTAAATTAAAGCCAGGACTCTCTTGGATCCATCCACTTTGGACATCCAAGCTTGTTTCTTTTTGGACATCTTTTTGGTAGGCCACCATCGTTTCACATGAAAAAAAATAAGCTTTTCTGTTGGAGCGGGGGCAGTGGGCACATGGTAACGACACGCGATGCTCCAGTCCCGTTCAAAGAAGAGCTCTGGCCCCTGAACCAGCTGGCACTCACGCACGCTGCACCGCTCGTCTCGGGTCACGACAGTGACGGGACACATGCAGGTTTTGTGAGCCTTGCTCCGGTTAGGAGTTACTCAGTGGGTGTAGCGGGGATGAGGGTTTAGTTATCGTTACCTACGGGATTAAAGGGGTGGACTCGGCATTCTCATTCCACAGTGATTGCGATCCGAACCCACCAGAGCCTGGTACAGCCCTCGCGCGGGGGGTTGTACCCCCAATTTCATCCGGGCTGGCCGTTCCCCGAAGGAGGGCCGTCCCGGGCACGAGCCCAGCAGTATCTCCGTGCTCCCCGCCGCAGGGTGCCGTGATTTGCCACTGGTTACCACCAACATCCCCAACGTATCCGAGAAAGGAGCCACGGAGAGAAAAATCTCTCCATTTTTGTCAAATCCTGCTTTTTCCATGAATTTTTCCCTTTTTTTCAGGCGGCCCTCCCAGCTCAGGCGCTCCCCTGTACCAGGCTCTGCTGAGCCGCGCTCACGGATCACATCCTCCCACAGCAACAAAGGACAGAGCAGCATCACGGACACACAAAGCTACGTTTGTTTAAAAAACAACAACAAAAAAAAAACCAAAACCAAGAGGTGAGAGACAGCATCGCAAGGCAAACTGTACCTGATTGCCGAGGAAGAACTATGGAGGGAGAAGAGTTGTGGAGGGAGAGGGGATGGGGCGGGGGAAGGAAAGTCGAGAGGAAGAGGAGGGGAAAGAAAAACAAGAAAAACATTTATGGGATTAACAGTGCAATAATCATGAAAACTGTTAACTGCAGGTAGTTGGGAATCTGTGGGGTTCACGCTGCTTGGGGGTAAGGTAGAGCCGGGGGCTGGTGCAGCCGGGGGGGGCGAGCGCTGCGGCTCGGCTCCTCCCGGCCGGAGCACCAGCCCTGAAGACAGCGGGCAGGAAAGCGGGCAGAGCCGGCTCGTTTCACCAGTTCACCTCGGTGAACGATTTGAAACATAAACAGCCAGCCCGTTACAAAGAGATTCTTTAAGGAAATTATTCTCCTTCTTCGGGAGCGAGCTAAGAAAAACACAGGCGTAAGGTACACTCATCCACGAGGAAAACTTCAAGGGCGGCTGCCGGCGGAGTGAATGCAGCGTTTCACGGGGCCGGCGGGCCGGCTGCCCCAGAACAGGGCCACTTTTATGCTCTCCCGATTCGGGGAACGCCCTGGGGCCGAGGACGGTGCTGGGCAAACACGGCTCAGCCACCTCCGCCGGGAGCTGGCGTGCCGGAGGACGAGGTCTCCGTCTCGCCCCGGGGAGCCCGGGGGGTCCCCCTGCGCCAGGCTGGGCACCCCGTTGGTGATCCCCCGCCCCGGGTGGGAAGGTGGAGCAGGATTTGTGCTGCCGGGGCAGCATTCGGCCCCCTCTGCCTTACCCGGTATTTGTTCTCGCCGATCTGCTCCACTTGAAATCTCTTGGCACACTTGCACTGGGCCACTTGCCTGGTGACCTGCCATCACCAACAAGAGAGGTAAGGGACCAGGGTTTTGGGAGTCTCCCCCAATACAAGGCACTGCTTGGATAACACACAGCCCTACGCAGCCTTTCCTTCACAAACACGGTAGGTACTGGTGGTACCAGCCAATTATTTTAGCTCAGCACCACCACAATCCTTTTTTTTCCTCCTCTTTGTCTTCCCCACTGCCAACCCGCAGCCTGAACCACCCCGCACCTCCGAGCACCCATCTCTTTTGGTGCTTTACCTCATCTTCGATCTTGTCGGCATCAGTGGTGGGGCGGTAGGCATCCTTGTTGGGATGGAGAGCAGCCACGAACTCATAGTAATCGATGTAGCCGTCGCCGTCACGGTCAAAGATGTCGGCCACCGCCGTCATCTCCAGCTTCGTGGTGGGGAATTCTGGAAGGAGAGAGAAATGAGCAACCGATGCAGGGACCTCACTCACAAGAACCGGGGATGTCGGAGCACGGTCTGCATCTCGGTCCTGGAGCAGGGACAACCTCTCGGCACACCAAGGTGGCCGTTTTCCGAGCTCGGTTCAGGCAGGCAAGGACTTACTAGAGGCCAGGATGCCATCGATAAACTCCTGCCGGGTGATCTTCCCATCTTGGTCTTTGTCGATGCGCCGGAAGAAGTCCATGACGCGGGATTTCTTGTGGTTCATCCAACGCATATACTTCTTCCTCCAGACATCGAAGTCGAAGTTTGCAAACTCCTTCAACTGGAAGGAAACCCGTGAGAGTCAGCGGGGGAAATCCCTGAAGGAGCAGCACCCCCGGCTCTACAGCACCCTAAAACACCAGCCTTCAGGTGAGCCCGTGCCCGAGCTCCCTGCCCGCCCTCCCGGGAAGGTTTATCTGGCTTTACCCAGACGACCCCCCGTTAACGAGGGGGCCGCTCAAATCGACTTTCCAGAACAGAAGGACACACAGCGTAGCCGACAGCCACCACGTGGACCGCGCGTCACGGAACCATGGACACGGGGTGCAGCATCCCCCACGGTGGTATACGTACACATAGGCAGAGATATCAGCTACTTGCACACAGACACACACACACCCCGGCTCTGCTCGGGCATTTGGGGATGCTTCCTCGCCCGGATTTTCGCCCAACGACTCGCCAGGCTCTGCCCGGGAGGAATACCCATGGCTGGCACCATTTCGGGCACGTCTCCCCTCTCCCTTTCCCTCTAAGCAGCCAAGAAGGGATTTCTTGCTCGTCTTGAGGTAAGAGAGCAGCTGGGGCACATCTCAGCTCTGCAAACCCCGGCCCCGGGCTCTGCCACCAGCTTCCGACGAGCCGCTCACCCTCCAATTTAAACTAACACCCTTTTTATCCCCCCTCAAAAGGACCCCCACGACCCCACCAGCTAAAGCAGCTCACAGCAAGGTAAGGCAACAATTTTTAGCACTTTTTCTGTTTGTTTTCTCTAAACGTTCTTGGAGTTAAAAGCAACAAAGAAAAAACATTAATACGTATAAACTGAACTGACCTACAGCAAAAGCAACAAAAAACAAAAACACTCACTTCTGGGCATAGCTGCTTTGTTAAGCATAAATAAAAACAAAAATTACATTAGATGTTTTGAAAAGATATAGACAGTATAATTGTTAAACTCATTACTAGGAGTAAAGCAGGCCTGGCTGTCATTACCTCTGCAGATACTGACTGCAGGGGCACAAAGCGGTTCATTAACGTGCAGTTAATTACAGAAGGTAGTTTTCAGCCTTAATATTTTAGGAGTTATTTTTCTCTTTTTCTTTCGGCATGTTCAGAAAGGCAGCAGTTACTGTCTGCAAGAGCTGGGCAATTCAAGAGGCAGCGCTAATTTAAAATACTTCTCGCACCTCTCCGGCGAGCAACCCCCGGCACCGCTCCCCCCCGCCCAGAGCAGCCGGTGGCCGTTACCTCCTCCAGTCTGTCCAGGGCGTCGTTGAGCTTCCGCTGCCGCTCCAGCGCCAGCAGCCAGACCTGCTGCCAGCGGGCCGAGAGCTGGTTAATCCGGGGGTTCTTTGTTTCCGACTGGGAGATAATGGGCATGCTGGGGGGGGCGGCTTGACTCAAGGATTTTCCTGGAAAAAGGGAGAAAAGGAGTTGTTTGAGGTGGTGTTGATGGGTTCAGCAAGTCTGCTGCTCTTTCCTGGACCGCTCAATGAAATACATTTTATTTTTTAAATAGAAAACCTCCCACGGCCTCGCTGGCTGCTCTCCGAAGGGACAGAGTGTCCCCAGGTAGGAGGATGGGGTGACGGACGGCTCTACACCCAACCCCCCCCCAGCGCTCCCTTTGCACTCCGGAATTCACAACAGACTCTGGCTTCAAGAAACACCATAAAAAAAGACCCCAAAACCTCATCACAAAGCAACTGCAGAGAGAAAGAGAAGAAGAGCAGTGGCAGCACGAGCTTCCCCAGGCGCAGCACACCCCGGCACGGGCATTTTGGCAAATGCCACCTGGATTTTCCCCTCCTGACAAGTTTCAACCGCCTTCCTGATGGCTGTCAATGCAGGATGCCTTGTTAATTGATAATCAAAGTTAATTAGTTTCCTATGCATTTCATTTCCTCCCATCGTAGCACGTTTCACCGAAAGCTGCGTATGGAGGAGACGTACTGTTGCTGCGGGACTTCTCGATGAAAGGCCCGTGGGGGGGCTCGGTAGCTTTCCTCTTGTACGTCTTCGTGACCCGGTCCACATCTGGCTGTTTCCGTGTCATCTCCTCCATAAAGGACTGTCAAAGTACAGAAGGGACAAGAGAGCCTTTGCAATTTCAAGATGTTTTCGGTCTCCTGCTGCTCCAGATCCTCGCTGGGACATGCCAAGCCCATAGAGGAGATGGGGGCTTGTGGTCAAGCTGGTGCCCAGCGCTGGCTCGGATCTGCAAACGCTGGAGTTCATCCCCTGGGCTGGCTTTGCTCCCAGGTGACAGCTCCGGTTGGGTCACACTCTGTTTTAACAGGGACTTCCAAGAGAAGTCAATGCCTTCTCCATGGAGGGGCAGGAACCCCCCCGCGCCCGCCCCTCTCCCGAGCGCTCGCCGCATTCGGCTCACCTGGTGTTCGGAGATGAGGGCTTTGACCTGATCAATATTTTGTGGCATGGGCTCCTGGTCCCGCTGGATCAGGGTTGTCTCAGCCCACTGGATCCAAGCCAGGAGCTCTTCCAGAAGCTCTGCATTCGCCACCAGCTCGGAAAGCGCAGACTCCAGTCTCTGCTGGTGCTGCTTCGCCCACGTGAGAACCTGTTGGAAACGCAGAGATGACCATTAGCCCAGGGTGGGAAACCAGGGCCAGGAACCAACACCACGTGGCCATCCCTGGTGGTGGTGTCCACCATCGCCTCTCACCACCGGCCTGGAGCAAAGCCTGGCGGACTCACCTCCTCGAACCTGGCTCGGATGATGGTGATCCAGTGTTTGATCGTGGTGATGCAGTCGGGATGGCAGGCGGCCAGGATGACCTCCCCCATGCCCACCGCCGCATTCACGTCCACTCTCTTCTCCTCTACTTTCTTCATGAACTCCTGAAAGGCCCAAATGAATTATTTTGCAATATTCTCCCCCATAAACTTTGCTCGGGCTGCGTTTCAGAGGTCCCCCCTACCTTGTGCGTGTCAATGAGGGACTGCAACGCCTCGGCGTCGTCGGGAAGCGCTCCCCGAAAGCGCAGGGACTGCTCTGCCTCCGAGAGCCACTCCAGCAGCATGTGCACGGCCGTCCTGAACTCCTCTGCCTGTGGCGACAAAAGCCCAGGCGTTAGCCCTCCCGCTCCCGAAACGGGCCGCTCAATTCACCGCTCAGAGCTGGAGAGACAAAGGGCTGAAAGGGACTTTAAAAACAAATAAAAAAAGGGGCAAAAAGCCTGGGTTTGTGCAGCACCCGCAGACGGGTCCCGCAGCGGCCGGGCACCTCCCTCCCCTCGGCATCAGCTGCACTGAAGAACTAAATATTTTTAAAAACAGCACAACCACCTGTATTCTGAGCAATTTGGCACCTGGGTAGTTTATTCTGTGAATTGCCTACTTGGCATAAAATCTAGTTAAGAGCCTTTGACCTTTTTTTTTTTTTAGCTTCAATCTAGGTCTCTCTCTTGCACTGGACATTAGCAAACACCGGCCCGGGCAGTCTCTGATCACTGCCCTATTCCTGCCGTGCACATCGGTGAGATCTTTCCATGCTCTCTTTTCAAATCAGCCTTTATCAGCTCTTCTGGGGGGAAAAGAGTAAGAAAATAACTGACACCGAGCCACTGCTTTGCAGTTCTCACTGGTAACTGCTGCTGAGCTGGGTGTCTGCTCGGCCAGGAGATCAGTCCCTGGGCAAAACCTCTTCTCTGAGGTTTGTGTTGACCTCCCGGCACAAACTTGTAGCCCCCCGCGACCGTTTCCACCCCTAGCCTTCTGCTCACCTGCTTCAAGGCCTGTTCCAGGCGGCTTTGTTTGGACACGGACAGCTTGCACACCGTGTCCCACCGGTTGCTCAGCTCCTGCAGCTGCACCTTCACCCAGGTTGTGTCGTCCCGGCTGTTCTCGATGAGCTCCCGGCCGGAGCGCTTGAGCACCTGGACCGTCCCCGTGCGCTTCCCCAGCTCCTTCTGGAAGACCTGGAGGGAGAGAGGGTGGAAGCCGAGCGGGGCCAGTCAGTCCCAGCGGGTTGTGGGGAATAAACCAGGGGACACTTCTGAAACAGTTTGCAAGGTGGGTTTTGCACCCACATCGGGGACCCATCACAAGGCGGTGCGGCGGAAGGGGGGCAGGCAGGGAGCCAGGCAGCGCAGGCAGCTCCTGAGCGTGTTTTGTGCACGTGGGCAGGAGCCCCAGCTTTCCGCCCTGGCAGGAGCGGCGGTGACCTGGAGCAGGCGAGCTCTAGCGCAGGAGCTCTGGCTGCAACGCAACGGCTGCCTTGAGTGGAAGCCCAAGCCCTGTCCGGGGATTTCAGCGTATGACCTAATCCAAACCCAGGAGCGCCAGTCTCCAAGACACGCTGGAGAGAACTGCCAAGACGAAAGTTTATACAGGACTATAAACTCAGCCACCTTTTCAAAACTAAATCCTCCACAGATCTGACTGAGACCATCTCAGAAGAATAGAGCTCCAGCTCCTGTAACCTACATAAAAGTTTCTTCCCACTTGTTCGCCCTGTTTTTGCCCTTCTTGTCCACCACAGCAAAGCAAAGCAGCGAGACACACAGCTCTGCAGCAAGGCACCGACTCTGCCTCCTCCGTTCGTTGGCTCTTGGGGAAGACAAGCCCCTGCTCATGTCCCAGAGAAGAGCTGGAAAAGGCGCTCGCACCTTGTGAGCATCCATCAGGTTCATGACCAGATCCAGGTCACCATGGACAGGCTGGTCTTCAGCTAACTGGGGTTCCACCTTGTAGAGCCAGTCCACCAAGGCCTGCAGCGCATCCATGAACTGGCCAGAGAACAAGAGGGCTTCTTCCAGCTTGTGCTGCCTGAAAAACAAACGTCCCCGTGAACTTCCATGAACAAACTCACCTCCTTTTGTCATGTCCCAGTGACCTCCTCCAACCACCCCATGAAATCGCCTCCCCTCCTCTGCTCTCCACTTCGATGAGTCCTCAGCAAACAAGTGCTGTTGGTGCAACGCTGGGGCTGGACTTACCTTTCCACAGATTTGCCGCACACCGTGTCCCACTTATCCCGGACTTCTCCCAGTAAATTGTCCAGCTTTTGAGTGTCATCTGGAAGCAAGGCTTTTTCTTTGAGGGCTCTGCCTGTCCTGATGGTGGTGTCGTAGACGGGCTGCTTCCCCCCCAGCGTCTTCTGGAACTCCTGGGAACCAGAAAGAAAATAAAACTGTTTCAGAAAGCTTGGCCTTGGCTTTCTGAAGATGCACGGTGCTTGTGAAGATCCCCAGCTGAACATTTTCCTTTACAGCAGCGGTAAGCGTGGACGTGCCTTTCCCCTGTCCTGCCGGCAGAGGAGAGGCTGCCTGCTCCCCGCCTCGACAAAGCACCCTTCCACCCAGCGTCCAGCACCGGTCTCGCTTTGGCGAAGCTCTACCTTGTGTTTGGAGAGCTGGAGCTTGATTTTGTCAGGATCATTGGAAATCTCCAGCTCTGAATCCAGGTGATTCTCTGCGTCCTCCAGCCAATCAATCAGTTTCTTCCAAGCTTCGTGGAACTGCAAAGAAACAGGAGTAAGTCTGAAACTTAACACTGGTGGTGTCCCCAGTCCCTTTCTGGTCTTGGGACCTCCTGTTCCCCAAGGTTGGCCATACTTTGGGGTCTGTCGCACCCTTCCCGTGTTTCTCACCTGCTTGGCTCGCTTCCTGGCATCATCAAGAGCCCGTCCCCGCTCCACTGAGCGCTGGACGACCTTCTCCCAGCGGGACTGGACGCTCACCAGCAGGTTCTTGATCAACACCACATCCTGCTTTTGACTGAGAAACTTCAGCTGGTTCCCGGTTTGATCCAGCTCGATGATCCGATCCCGATGAGCGTTCACCTCGTTGGCAAACACCTGCGAACGGCAAAGATGTCCTCTTATCTGTAAGGGAGCTGGACGCGCCTGCGAGCAGCCCGTGGGCGCAGGGAGATGAGGAGCCACCCTTGCTCCCTCCACCCCGGGGAGCCGTTGGGTGCTCACGGCACCCATACCTTGTGCTCGTCGATCTGGGCCAGCACGGCGTTGAGGATGAGGCTGGCCGGGGGTGCGATGTTCAGGCTCTGCTCGGCCAACGTGAGCCAGTTGATGAAGTCCTGGAGGGAGTTCTGGAAGTCCGTGGCCAGGGCCAGCGCCTCCTCCAGCTTCGCCTGCCGCAGCGGGGAGGGAGAAAGGGAGGGGGAAAAACACAACACGGAGGGTGAGAGCTCACGATCTGCGGTTTCACAGACAGAGGCAGCCTTTGTGTCGCTGCCGAAACGTCCCTCTAACAGGAACCTCATCGCCTCGGCCCGGGAACGCGACTTGTTTACCAAGGGGAGGGGGTTTCGGTGAAAGCCACCGCTTTCTTTCAAAACAAGAATCGCCCCTGAAAGGGGAGACCTTCATCAGCACACGAGCAGCTGCGTCACCCTCAGCTTCCCGAGAAAGGGACTGCCATGGGGGGAGCGGCTGGGGAAATGAGGTGGACGATATTTTGATGGTAACAGCTGCAGCACCGCAAATTTATTCTGGGCCGAGGCCACCGCGTCCCTTGTTTTATCTCATCACCGGCCAAAAGCCTAGGACGGAGTCAGCTCGGAGGAGGATTTGGCCTGCTGTCTCGCAGAGGATCAACAAAGCCTGCCTTTCAGAGCCGCGGGAGGTTTCTTCCCACCTCTCCTCTAAATTAACCCAAAATGCAATTTTACTCTCATTTTCTGTGTGATTTAACCAACTCTGATGACTATCTAGAAAAAAAAAAAAACAACAGCTTGACGCTCAGACATCTGAAAGACAAACTCAACCTGCGCAACCAAGACAGCTTGTCTTAAAAAAAAAAAACCCCAGCCCCCCTCTCCAGCCCTGACCGGCTCCATCCCTCCCGGGAAAGCAGAGCAGCAGAGCAGGGAGCAAGCGCCGTCATGGGGCATCTCCACCAACGCTACCTTCCTCTCCTCCATCTTGGTGCTGACCAGACACCACTTCTGCTCCAGCAGCGCTACGCTCTGCTCCGTCTTTGAGCCAGAGCCCGAGTCGTCGCGGTTCAGCAGCATCAGTCGTCCCTTGGCCAGCAGCTGGCTGTAGACGTCCTCCTTGGCTTTGAGCTGGCCGTACAGCTCCTGCAAGGGAGGCACCACCGAAGCGTTAGGTAAAGGAAGAGCTCGGAGAGGGGCCACGGCTTGCTGCAACTCAGGGTGATGAGAACATTGGGTTCAGGGCAAAGTGAGAGGAGTGTGTCACTTTGAGCGGAGAAAGGTGGTTAAAGCATCGTGATGCTTGTCTCAGGCATCGAGTGCAAAATTATCCGTAAGAAGAGACCCGAGAAGCACTCCTCCTCCCATCAGCTACAGAAGGGAGAAGTTTTGATGCTGATATTTGACAGACAGGAGCTTGCTGAATTGAAAGCATTAAAAATCTCTCCTAAGAAATTACCATGTGGGCATTGAGTTGTTCCCGGGCAGTTTCTGGCAGACCTCCTGTGGGTTTTGATGCCGACAATTGGCTCTCCATCCTCGTTAGCCACAGGAGGAAGTCCTCAATCTCACCATGGAAACCCTGGGCCTGTTCGGGAACATACAATCGGCCACGGATCAGATGACATCAGCCACCATTGATCATGCGCCAGGGTTAACGCTGTTTGCTTCAAAACCAGATAAAGAGGCAGAGCTGGATGCACCAGCGTGTTAAGGAAGGTTACAATGGCACCTCCTTAACCCCCCGGGTGTGCCTGGTCCCCGCCGTGCTTCTGGGCAGGCACCGAACCACTCCAGGACTAAGAGTTAAATGAAAAACTTGCATAAAAAAAATCCCAGCGTGTCTCTCTAACTCCTTCCCCCTTCACTTCCCCCCAAAGCCAAGGGGGAAGCGGACGCTCAGCAGCTCTCCGCGGCACAGGGGGGTACCCCCGACGCGTCTCCCCGACCTGCTGGAGCGTGGACTGCAGCTGCTGCTCCCTCTCCTCCGTCTTCTGCAGCACCGACTCCCAGCACGAGTTCAGCTTCTCCAGGCGGTTTCGCAAGCTGCTCGCATCGTCCCCTGCGCTCGACTCCAGGAGCTCGTTGCCCGCTTTGTTCACCGTCTCCACGGTCGCTTGGTGGGCCAGGACGTCGTTCTTCAGCACCTACATGAGACGTGGCGGGCAAACGTTGGACACCTCTCTCTCTAAAGCACCCTGTTAATTCCTGCGTGCTCTCATGGACTCGAATCAACTCCAAGCCTTCGTGAGAAATAAAATCCTGCAACGGGAATAGACTAAAAATGGACCTGGAGTGGGAGTACTCACATGGTGCTTCGCGAGTTCAACCTCGATGATTTTTGGGTCTCCATTGATGGGTTTTTGCGCGTCGAGCAGCTCCTCGGTGTGGGTCAGCCAGGCCATCAGCTCCGCCAACGCGTGCTGGAACTGGCCGAGTGCCAGGAGAGCGGCTTCTAACTTATGCTGGGCAAGGACGGGGAGGGAAAAGGAAAGTTTAAGTCAGGAAGGAGGGGGAGCATCCCAGCGAGTTTCAACCCTGCACTTGCGCGAGCCCAGATCTTCTCTCTACCTGTCTGTGAGCAATTTTCTCGCCCAAATTCTCCCAGAGATGTTTCAGCTCTGTCAGTGGTTCCTTTATGATGTCTCTGTCTGTCTCATCTGTAGCTTTTTTTAGCATCAGTTCACCTTGGTGATTAAGCTTTTCCATCTCAATCTGCTGCTGGTAAACCTCCATTTTAAACTCCTGCCAAAACAAGCAGGACGAAAACCAGAACAAAATGAATCACTGGAGTGCGAGCCCTGCGATGCAAAGCGAGCACCGGAGAACGGGTCCCACTCCGCCCGCGTACCTTCATCTCGTTCATTTGCTCCTTAACGGTGTTGAGGTCAGTGCCGACAGGAGACATGTTGCAGAGTTTGATCACGGCGTTGTCCAGCCAGTCAAACATGGCCTGAAAGGAGCGCAGACGCCGTTAGCAAAGGGAATGGCGACGCGTGCTCCCCCCGCCGCTGGTCGGGGAAACGGGGCTGGTGCCTCCATCACCCCGCAGCCACGAAACTTGTCTTTCGGGGCAGAGACGCCTGCTTGGCCAGCACACGCTTCTGCAAGCTCTTCCCTTCCCCTCTCCTGCTTCCAACAGGAGCAGCCAGGCTCCTCCTGCTGCTTTGTGCAGAAATGAAGAGAGATTTGGGAAGACAAAGGCAGTCAAGTATCTGCTCTTCCTTGGAGCTGGCTGTTGAGCTCAGGCTCTAACAGAGGCTGCAAACACTCACCCAGGAGACATCTCCCTGCTTTGCATTAGTGCAAATCCCAGTACAACTCCAGGGAGAGGACCCGCAGTGGAGTTCCCAAGGTCCACCCACCCCACACAAACAGCCCTGCCTCTTACTTGAAGCGTGTCTTGGTATTGCACAGCCGACTGCATGGCTTCTTCAAGCTTTTCAAGCCTCTCCTTCCATGTTTTGTTTAGATTTTCCCACGCGTTGTTCATCTGCGGAACATAAGATTGCCCACAAAATTCGTTAGGCTCTCCCACTTGCTCGTACCCGATTTTATCTGAAGGAGAGGCTGCTGGTTTCCCTACCTCATCAATGCTCTTTTTCACTTCTGGTTTCTCAGTTTCGCCACAGGCAAAAATTAAATCAGTTCCAAGGAGTCGGATGAACTCCAGCTCTTCATGCAAGCCATCCGTCTCCTCTTTAATAGTCTGCATATAACAGTGACAAAAGAAAAATGTTTCTTATTAAATGCTCTTCCAAAATTGCCCCACGAACAGGAGGGCTAAAGCACGGAGAGTCCTTCCTGCTCTGGTGCCCTCAGCCCGGCCGACAGCCTGACGCCAGACCCCAGGACGGGGTTACACCGCCAGCAGAGGCTGTCCTGCTCCCCAGCACTGCCACCAGCAGCCTGGTCCGCTCCCACCTCTGGCCACTGGGGCAACGCTGCCGCGGGCAGGGGTGGGGGGACTAAAATAAGAACATCTGTATTTAGCTCGACGTGTGCCTGAGCTGCCTGGCTGAAGACGTTGTTTACAAGAGATGTACTGTTTACAGGAGTATTTTGTCAATATAGGAATTAGGTTTTGAGACTGAAAAGTTGCAAACCAAAGTCAGAATGGTTATAAAAGGGAAATAGCAAGGACAAACTTAGCAAAGCGTAAAGAAACATCCCCGTTCCCCAAGTCAAGTCAAATCCACCTGAAGTGGATTTCACCACGTATTTGAAACAACCAAACACCACCACCCAAATCCAAGCCCATCCAGCTTTACAATTCTCTCCGGTCTAACCAAAATCTAAATATACACTTCCCACGCTAGACAGCGCTCAGATGCCTTCGACTCAGACTGGGAGCAGAACCGTGCAAACTTCCACATCACTCCAAACAAGTGGGCACACAACTCTGACCACACGCTTGATAAGCTTCCCAAAACAGTAGCAGATAAAGTGATTAAAGCATCATTTCCTTGTCTGGAAAGGGGGCGGTGGTGGTGGGGAGGGATATGTGAAATACACTTCTGGTTTTTTCCTTGCAGTTCCAAATTGCAGTGGAAATAACATTTCATAATCCAACTGCCTGCCTACAAAACTGTTGTACAGCCACTTTCTGGCCATGCTCATATCTAAGATCGACCCCAATTCAGCTTACAAGCTGGGTGCAGACAAGTTCCATACAGGGGTACAGTCTCACGGTCCTCACCTCTGCCGCTTCCACTTGCTGCTTGATGATGGAGGGGTCAATGCCTGGGCTCTCCAGGTCGTGAACGATGTCCTGCGTGTCTTTGATGGTAGTCAGGAGGGCTGCCATGTCGTACCAGAACTTCTCTGCAAGCTCCAGGACATCAAGGAACTTCATTTCACGTTCCTCCGCCCGAGCTTTGATGTCTTCCCAGAAGAAGACCATCTGATCCAACTTATCCTGGATTACTGAGGAAGGGAATGAAAACATTCAGTGAAGAAGGAAACCTTTCTACAACTCAAAAGCAGTTTGCAAACACTTTCCACTTAGAAATAGCCAACAGAATATTCAAATGGGAATTAAAGATGACCAGGACTATCAGAGCATTAACTCAGAGATACTGAGGGACATGAGAAACTCCAGCTTGCAGAAATAAAGCCTTTATTTAAGTGCAGGCAAGCTTAGGGCAAATTTGCCCACACACTCTCGTCCAACAAACCTCTGTTCTGGCCACCTCTAGCGTGAAGTCTACGCTCGCTCAGTCCATGAGCTGGCTGTTGAGCTGCCAAGAAAGGTGCCAATTAGTGCCAATCGTGTTGATGGGCCTTTTTGTGCTGGGAATGTTCCTTCCCTCCATTAGATGCTGAATCGACACCAACAGATCATTTCACAGGGGCCACCAACGGCTGCCACAAGAGACCAGCTCAGGGTGACGGCTCAGCTCGGCTGCGCTGAAACCTCTGCCTGAGCAGCCACAAATGCTTCTTTCTCCTCTGGCTGATACCACCCTGTCTGCTCCAGATGGAAGCAGGCACCAGATATCTGTGTGCAGAGGACTCAGCCTTCCTCCTAAGGCCAGGAGACCCTCTGAAATACACCCCTGGGTCATCAAAGTCTCCCCCACGGCGATGGAGCCATGGTTTGGGTGCTGGGCAGTGCCACCAGCCAGCACCTTCTGTTAAATCCACCCCGAGATTACCTTTCGCTGCCAGGTCCTTGTCCGTTCCCTGCGATCGCCCGATCAGCTCTTCCCCGCGGCGTTTCAGAGCCTCGAAGGAGGGCTGCAGCTTCTCCAGCTCCACCGTGGCGTTTTTGTTCTCGCTGATGCACTCCCGGATCTTATCGACCTCGGCGGGGATGAGGGGCGGCATGCGCAGGCGGGAGGAGAGGGTCTCCAGCGTCTCCAGCATGGGCTCGATCTTATCGTGGAACTGGAGAAGAACAAGTCCATTAGGGCAAAGCGAGATGAGGTTAAGCAACGCCGCATCGTTCCCTGCGTGTGTAACAGCCCTTAGCGCTGCACCCAGCGGCCTCTCGGAGAGGACAAACATTGCCTGCAACAGCAATTAAACCTGCAGCGTCCTGTTCACGCCTGCCTCTGCTTTCCTCTGCTGCCAGCAGCCCCAGGCTGCACCAGCTCAAGCCATACATCAGCCATACAGACTCACAGAGCCGGCAACTGTGAACCAAACATGGCAGATTCAACCCTACCAAATTCATATTTTCGACCGCTGTCCCGCTTCTCGCGGACGGCAAGCGTGGCAAGAAAACCCAATCCCGTTTGTTTGAGCATCTGCACAAAGACGCTGCTGGAAAAGCGCCCGTGTTTGGTGCTGATGGATATCTCCGCTCGGTGCAACGCCAGCAAGAAAACCACCCCGGCAGGGTCAGCGGGAGATGGTGGAAGGCTGCATGCACACGGGGAGGAGCGAGCTGCCACGGAGCTGGGGCTTCAACCAAAGCAGAACCAGAAAGCCAAGAGTGAGAGAGGAAGAGGGTCCAGCAGGGTTTATTATTATTATTATTTTTTAAAGAACAGTCAACTTTGGCCGTAAAGATCCCAAACCATCTCTGCTGGCGAGAAGGACAGCTCTGCATTCTGGCTGCCAGCTCAGGTCCCGCTCTGCAGGACCCCGGCGTTGGTGTTCGCCAAGCCCCAGGCTCTACCAGCAGAGAGGAGAGGGGCTCTCGGTGCAAAGTTGATCAGGAGCGCGCTGGCTCAGCCAACAAGCAGGAGCAAACCGGCTCAGCTAGAGCAGAAAGCTCCACGCATCAGCGTAAACCGCTCTGAAAGCAAAACCTCTGCTTTGCAAGAAGCATTCCCAGCGGAAGCTGCCACGGCTGAGACCAGGCGGCAACGCAACGAAAGCCATCTCAGAAAAGTGGTTTCAGGCCCCCAGAGTTAATTTTTAAGCACGTTCTGCTGAGCTGTGCATGGACCAGAAATAAAAGTCCGGGTGTAAAATAGAATCAGCCCAAAGAAAGAGTGTAAATGAACGTCTGTGGCGCTGGGGCTTACCTCCGTAATCTGCAATGGTGGGGCGCAGTCAACACAAGAATGAAATGGGACCATGTGGGGAGGACGGGCACAGGCAGCAACACACACAGATAACACATTCCACAATGGGAGTGAGAGATGAGACGGGAGGGGGGTGTGGGGGGAAAAACTCGGAGTTAATACAAGTGCAAACCAAGAGAAATGACTACACAATACAGGAATAAAAAAATAAACACCCAGACATGACAAAAACCAACTTGCTACGGTAACACGGGGTGAAATGAAACATAACGAGGGGTCAGAAACCCTCAGCAGCAGAAACTCTTCACCCCCTTTCCGGACTTTAGCACCTACAGTCTCTGCCCTTCCTTTCATATCCCTGCTCCTGCAGTCACTGCCCTTCTCTGGAGATGCCCAGACCCTGAAGGTGACCGTTAACCTTCCCAGACAAAGGATCCCGTGGCCGTTCACTGCACAGACAGCTTATCAGAAATTAAACTTATCTCTCCAAGCTCTTTCAAGAGGCTCTCCGGGCCCTTCCAACCTCGGGTGGATGCCAAAACAGCCCCTTTGAATGAGCATCATTATTGAGGTTGTAAAAATTTATTACCCTATTTACTATGTCAGGATTCAAACGCCTTCTCCCCTGCTTTCGCAGCCAGCGCTGAGCAGCAGGAAACTACCCTGGAGGTGTCTGACCACGTTGTGCCTTATAAAAGGTTTTACAATCGTAACACTCGGAATAAAACCGCATTTCAAAGCGCGTGGCTTCCCCAGGGGACTGCGATAAGAAGACTCGGCTCCTTCGCACCCCAGCGTACCTGGGTGGACTGCGAGACGGCTTCGTCGAGCGCGAGAGCCCGCTGGCACACCTCCTCCTTGATTTTGGCATACATGGCCTCAGCCGTCGAGTATTTTTTCTGCACCATCTCCCCTTCCTCGGGGTTGAGGTCCTTGAGCTGCGGTCCGATTTTCAGCAGCTTGTCAATATGAGGCTTATGTTCAGCAATGGACTCTCTCAGTTGCTAGGGAAGGGGAGGGGAAGACGTTTGTTTAGAAATCTATTGAAAGCCGCTGCCTATTTGTTTCATGCAACACTCCAAGAGCAGCGATCGTATCTGGTAGTGAACTCACACCGTGGATTTCTTGACCCAGCATCTGCCAAGCACATGGCACTCGGCTCTTCCTAACATGGCCACAGCTCTGCACGCGCCGGCACATCGCCCGGCACAGGTCCTTCCCCGGCACGGCCGGCTCCTGACCCTCCCCACAGCCCCACGGGGGACACCCACTGAGAAAATTCACTTTGCAGCTCTCTACCCTAAAAGCACAAAGCGATTTTCCCTGCCACAATCAGGCAGGAGATCCGAAGGCAGCCGGGCTCCCTTGGGTGCAAGCTGTATTTTAGCAAGAAGCGCTCCAATGTAACTAGTGATTTCCACATGGGACACTCACGGCACGCTTGTGTTACATAGGCAAGATCCCCAAAAAGAAGAGAATGAGGAAAAAATATCAGAAAAATTCAGAAAAAAGGTGCTCTCGCCCCTGCGAGCGCCGCGCCTTCGTTTAAGGTAGAGGAGCTGATGGTGCAGGAGATGCAAGCGTCCTCTTACCCTCATGTCCTCCTGCTGCTGCTTGAGCTGCTCGTGATCGATGGCCGGAGGGGGCAGCTGGGAGATGAGGGCTTGCGTCTCCTCGATCCACGGGTTCAGCTCCTCGTAGGTCTCCCAGAACTGGTTGACCAGGACCTGGGCGCGCTCCAAGCGAGCGTAGCGCTCCGAGTTGAGCTGGCTCACGGCTTCGTACTGTTGCACCAGAGATTCGGTTTTCTCCTAAAAAAAGGAGGGAGGAGAGTTATAGCAAGGGATGCAAAGGGGCCCAGGAATAGCGCCAGCTGCACGCTGCGAGCTGGAAGAGCAGGAGGTGCCTTTGGTGGCCTTCCACGTGCACAGGCTGTAATTCCAATTAAAGCAGTCTCAGAAATCTCCGCTGTCTCCCCCCCCCATCCCCAAACACTGCAATAAAAATATGCAATAAAAGAGAGTAATAAATGTAAAGAGATTTCTGCTAACGCTGGTGGGAATTACTAAAGATGGAGTAATTTTAAACTACTTCAGCCTGTGCAAGAGCTGATGAGCATTCGCGTCTCTCCCCTCTCTGTCTCCCCCATGGTGGTAAATAGCAGAGGGAGGCTCACCTGGAGAACAGCTTTTTGTTCCTCCCCGCACGTCCCGAAGATCTCATTGCGCTGGCTGAACAGTTCGTCCATAGAGTCTTTGTGCCGAATAATGTCGATGGAAAAAGCCTGCAGAAAGGAAACGTCCAAAGAAAGGAAAGAAATCAGAGCCGAGCCCAACCTCTCCCCCCAGCCCGTCCACGGGACCCTCCTGCCTGCACCAGCTGTAGCAGGCAGCAGAGCTCAGCGCGGCAGAGACCGCACAAAACTCAGCACAGGCGTCCTGCGGCACACTGAAAATCTGGCTGAAAATGCAGATTACTGCATGTTTTTCTCATGACTCATCTACATCAACCTCTCTCTATCAAAGGCCTGAAAACGGCTCTTGAAAGGAGGTATCAGTCAACTTCCACACCCAGGGTCCTCACCGGAGGAAAAGCTCCACCATCCATTCGTTAGAGAACGCGTTAACCCCCGAAACGATGCTCTCCAGAATTGCATCTACCAATAATCTTGCCATTCCCAAGGTCCACGCGATTAGCAGCGGGAAGCCAAGCTGAGCTCAGTTTAACTTAATGCTTGACGGTTCAGTCCCCCTCCCTTATAACAATTTTTCTTTTTTTTTTTTTTTTTTAAATCCAATAAGCCTGTACGCTGCTCTGATTGCCGAGGCTGGTAAGGGAAGAAAAGGGCCGTTTATTTAAAGTGCACGTTCTTTCAGGCATGAGCTCATCTCAAAGATATAAAAAACCCCAGCGTGTCTTTGTTCCACGTCTGGCTGCCGGGAGGGAAACGAGGAGTCCCCCACTGCAAGGAACAATGAGCAAAAAGCAAATGCAAAAGCACCCTCATTAATCAATATATACATTTCTCCAAACCCAAGACCTAGGCAGAGCTTGCTCCGGCGGCCCCAGGGAAAGCCTTCGGAAGGAGCGGCTCTCTCAAGCGGAGTCCAAGCAACGGCACCCACCCAGCCCTAAACGGCCGTGCAAAGGTTTCGGCTCCTGCAAATGGACAGGAGGCTTTTTCCTTCAGAAGCCCAACACTTCATTCCTCTAAATCCTCTTTCTTCCTCCTTTTTCGCTTCTACTTACCAAGGACAAGTGTTGCATCTCTCCTGGTGCCCTGGGCTCAGCGCTCCAAACCCCAGGGTACAGCTGCCCCCCCAACCCCAGCCCATCACCCCAACCGCATCCCCGGCCCCCCCTGCAGCGCACGAACCTTCTGCACCTGCAGCTGAGCCGTCGTCTGGTCTTGCTCCAGGCGGATGGGGCCGAGAGCCATCAGCTTCCGCTTGGTCTCAGCCACCCAGGCCAGCTCCGCGTCGGCCGCCTGCTCGTACTAGCACAGGGGAGAGGAGAGGGCAGCGCGGGTTAGCGACGGGCAGCAGGGATGGAGCACACGGCAAGTTGGGGACGGCGGGAGACATGGGGGGACCCCACGGGATGCGAGGGACGAACGCCTCACCCGGGCGTGCAGAGGCGGGGAGGAGAAGGGGACATTGGTGTGGGCACAGGTTTCTGACTCCACGCTCCCCTCCGAGAGGGGCGGCAGCCGCTGTCCCACGGCCAGCAGCTCCTGCAGCTGGTTTCGGAGCACGGAGCACCACTGCACCACAGGCGCTCAGCGCAGCAGAGCACGGTGGAGCAACCACCTCTCCCTACACCCTCCCTGCCCGCGGGGAAAGGGACGCCTCTATTTTACACGATCATTTTGCTCGCACGTTCAGCTTCGTGGAGTCAGCGCTCCAAGCCAGGGAGGGCAGTTATTCACAGCATTCCACAGCCTCCACTCCGTGCAGAAGAAGCCTTTTTTGAGAGGACCGTTCGCCTGGAGCAAATCCCCACGCTATCACAACAGGGGATGACGTTTTTCCAGGCTTGAAAGTCACCTGTCATCAGTTTTACACCATCTACTTCACCCACGCAAGCAAAAGCCAGCAGGCGGGATAACACGGCGCCGCCCCGGAGTTATCCTATGCAAACCACGCGCAACGGGACAGGTCAGGAACCAGCCCCGCTGCCGCACGCCGCTGGGGGGGCCAGTTCATTTCTTGGTGTTCCCAAGGGGCCTGGCCCTCCCGCCCGGCGGTGCTCGCTTTCCCTCCCGCCACCATTGCGCTGCACGAGCTGGAGCGGTGCCGAGCCGCTCGCTCCCACTCTGCCAAGAAACCCCGTCAGCCTCCGGCGGGGTCATTAAATTACCTGTTGAGACCTCTGAATGGCAGCATCGATTTCTTCCACCCTCTGCTTGATGGTGTCGCTGACCAGCTTGTAGCGCTCGTTGGTGTCCGACACGAGTTTATCCAGCCCTTCGCGGGCTCGCCAGGGAACCAGCTCCAAGAGAGCTCGGCTCACCTCGTTCACCGTGTCCAGGACAAGCCTGTGCTCCATCACCTCCTTCTTCAGCTCCTGTGGAAGGACCCATGGACACGTGTCCTTCTCAGTGCTCTGCAGCTGACGCCCCTCTCCAGCTCCTCCCCGGCCTCTCAAAAAAGCAAGCGAACCCCCGCCGGCTCCCACCCTTGTGTCCCCGTCCCCCCCGGGTGCTGCTCTGCCAGCCCCCACCTTCTGCCTCTGCTGGAACTGGGGTATCTGCTCGCCGGCGGGGGACTGTCCCCCGCTGGAAGCCAGCTCGTCCTCCACTTTGCTCATCCAGCCGGCGAGCTCCTCGTGCGTGGACTGGAACTTGGTGGCCAGCTGCCGAGCCTGCTCCAGCGTGCGCAGCGCCTTGGAGCTGGCGGCGGTGATGTCCGAATAGCGGGTCTTAATTCCGTCCAGCTTCTCCTGGATCAGCAACACCTCCTCCCCTGCGAGACAGCAGCGGGGGCAAATGATGCTGGGCTGGGGGGGCTGCAGGAGCCACCTGCCTTGTCCCCCCCATTTTAAATAGCTAATTTCAGTCGCACTTTTCTTTATATCAGTGCAACTTCAAAGCCTATTTTTACAGCCAGGAAGCCGCTCTTAGAGCTGACGTTTTCCACCGGCCAGCGTAACGTCCACCTCCTCCCTGGAATGGGATGGAAGCGTGCTGCGAAGCCTGGCTTTGCCACAAGCCCCAGAGCCACCACAACTCAGTTCTCAACTAACGTGTCACAGCTCCCAGAAAAAAGGTCCACTTCACTCTTTACTGCTATTTCCGAGAGGACAAGAAACTGCAAGCCAAATTCTTTGTAATCACTCTTCCTGCTACACGGCTCCCACAAGGACAGAGGTCGTACATCTGCTCCGAGCAGACCACATCTGAAGGAAATGCATCGCCCCGACCTTTCTTCCCACTCATAAACATAAACTCACACCCACGTGGCAACAGCAACAACTGCTCAGTATGGGAAAGCAATATTAGGAAAGGGCTGGGTGTATTTTTAACCTCTTTCCATGTGATTTAACAGCTGGATGCAATGAGAAAACCCTCCCTCGCGTTGCAGGGCGGCTCAGCGCTGAGCATCGCCACCCCGGCGGTGGGAATCACCCGCTCACGAAGCTGGGAGGTTGGTACTCGGGATTTACCAAGCTGGAACGCTTGTGGCTCGGCATCCAGGTCTGGATGCAAAACAGCTGCTTTGGGAGTATCCGAAAGGAAATTAAACCTGAGGGAGAACAACCTCCCCCAAACAACGTATTGCTGCAGAGCGTGGACTTCCCAGGGAAGACCACGCGGAGGATGGGGGGCTTCCCAGACCCCCCACATGGGCCAGAGCGCGCCCAGCTCTTCGTGTTACCTGTGGTTTGCTTCAGAAGAGCTTGCCCGTTTCTAATGGCTTGGTCCACGTTCTTCTTCCTGTTCACAATTTCCTCGTTCAAAGCCTGGAGAGAAAGGCAAATCGGGGTTACCCTTCTGCAGGCAGGTCCCCGCGTCCTGCCGGCCAGCGGTGGCCGGAGATGCCAACCACAGCACGAACTGCTCCTACCGAGCACGGGAAGGGTGGACAACAGATCTGATACTTGTCCAGTCAACCTTCTCCTGCTATGGGACTTACTGGGACTTCTGGGACCCAAAGGCTCAAATCTTAGAGCAAAGCCATCCCAACCCATTGGATATGCGTTACCGAAGAACTCGCCCTTGTATTAGACATAACCTCACTCTTGAAAAGAGCTTGCTCGCCCCCCGGGGAGCGGAAGCAGACGGCTTCCTCGGTGGCCAGCCTGGCTTGGAAAACCTACCAGGCTTTTCAAGCTCTCGTTCTGGGAAACAGCATCCAGCTTTCTAAAGGCACGGGGTGGCCAAGCTTGCTCAGACATTGTTCACAAAGCAAATGAATCATTTGAAGTTTCCCCCCTGGGAAACCCATTTTTGGGGCCACAATTATTGTTTTTAACACATGAAATCTCTTTACATTTCTGCAAGCCTAGAAGAGAACCAGCAGTGGAACAAGCTTTGCAAAATTAAAGTCAGACCAGAAACAAAAAATAAAACCAGATAAACGCAACAAAATAAACAACATAAACATGGAAGAAAATGGAAAATACCAGCTGGTCGGCATGCTGCTTCTGCAGGACGTCCCGTTTGTAATCCTTTACGGATACCGAGCCGAGCTTGTCCTCGACCTCAGCCAGCCAGTTGAGCACTTCCACCTCCTCCTCCCCAAAGAGCCTGGCGTTAGACAGCGCCTGATCCAGCAGCGCTGCCTTCCGGCAGCACCGGTCGTGGACCTCGCCGTAGCGGGTCTGCAGAGAGTCTAGCTTCTCTGCCAGCAGCCTGCGCTCGGCGGCACAGCTCAGGGAGGAGAGGGACTGCCCGACACCGACCGCCCGAGACACGTCGGCCGCGTGGCTCTCTATCTCTTCCTCTACAGCCTGAATGCCGGGAGGATAAAACGGACAACAGAAAGGAAAATGAGTGAAAAAATGGATTTAAAAAAAAAAAACAAACCAAACATAAAAGGGGAAACAGAAACAATGAATGCAACTGAAGGAATGAAGGAGACACAAAACCCACCCGTGAATGGGCAAACTGCATCAAAATAACACAGGTTTAAAAGAAACACAAGAACAGGAATGGTTTTTCTATCCAGAGCCAGATACATTCGCTGCAAGGTGCAAAGACATCAGCTTAATATTTACCCACGCCGGTGGGTTAGGGTTTGCAGCCTTCTCTGTAGATAAAGCAGCCCGGATAACTCCTGGATAACTCCTCCAATACTTTTTCGGGCCAAAAACCCCCTCGCCATGGCAGAAACAACCACCTGAACGGGACCCGATACCAACCACCTCCAGCGGCAGCTCCCGTTCACGCACGGGTCCTACCTTGTGCCGACTGATCTGCTGCTGGATTTTGGCAGTCTGGGTACCGATGGGCTCCGAGTTGGCCAGCTTCTTCTCCGTCACCGACAGCCAGTCCGACACGGGCTCCGTGGTTTCGTGGAACTGCTTTGCCAGGACCAAGATGTCCTCCAGCTGCTTCTGCCTATAGTAAGGACATAAGAAACCACTAAGGAGCAGCTCCCTCTCGGAGCCAGGCACGGGAAGCAGCTCCAAGTGATGGGAAGAGGGAACCGAAGCAAGGGCAATTGCAAAATAAGCTTTTTTCTGCAGCTGTGCCTTTGGGGTCCAGGTCACCCCCCGGGGAAGGCAGCAGAAAGGCTCCCCCATCGTGCTGCTGCTTTTCTTCCGATCCTATCACTATCTCAGAGATCCTCCAACGTGCTCAGCTTGTGGCTGGGCTCTTGGTGTTTCAGAGCTGCTGAGCTTCTGTTCAAAGACAGCCTGGCACCGGTACAAGTCCTAGATGGACAGTCCATCTAGTTAGCAGTGATTTACAACACTGGGAGGTCAAACCTGGCCCTCAGAAGTGACTTTATAACCTCAATATTAGCTTACGTAGCAACAAGCAACTCATAAACGAGACTCAGGCAGCAGAAAGGTGTCAACAGGATGTTGCCGCTAAAGCTAAACGTTAGCACTTAAAGGAATAAAAATAACATCCATCCCCTGCAGGGAATTTATTTAATCTGAGCTCTTCCCTGCCATTGTAAACCACCGCTATCAACTTCAGCTCCCAAACAGGCTTTGATTTCTCATGTTTTCCAGCTGTTTCCAGGATGTATCTGCACAGAAATCTCCGCCAGCTTCCCACGTGTTGTAACCCCAAGCTCCGGGACACCGTGAATTGCAGGACGAGCTGGTCCCGGGTTTTCGGCCGGCGGCACAGACCCCCTCACCTGCCGGCCGCCCGGCCCAGCAGCCCTGCCCAGCGGCGCTCCAGGCTCTCCAGCTGGCCGACGATCTTCTCCCGATCCGCGGGCTCGGCCGACTGCGCGATCCTCCCTCCCTCCGCTTGGATCATCTCAACGGTGGCTTTGCGATCGTCCAGGAGTCGCTGGAGCAGCTTTAGCATCAGCAGTGAAACAGAGGAGGATAAAAGTTACCAGATTGGATCAGCAGAACCTCTTCTAGCCCTCAGCGATAGCAAATCTCTAATTGTGGCTGAAAACCACCGTAAGCACGGGGCTGAGACCAAAGCCAGCCCAGTGGGACAGCCTCTGCCATCAAAACCAGTTCAAAAAAAAATAATAATAATATAATAATATGCTTGGTCAGCCCTGAAGTGGTCAGGCAGTTGGAGTAGACGATCACTGTAGCTCCCTTCCAACTGAAGTATTCTATTCTATTCTATTCTAAAAGAGATTCAAAGCACTTCTGTGCCAGAGAAGTTTTCAGAGGCTTCCCCATCACCGCCCCAAACTTATCAAGATCAAGTTTTTAACTCTCACTTTAAAAAAATTTCCTCTTCAAAGTCTCAATACATCGAACCAAGCCTCGGTAAGAATTAATTTCTAAAACATTTTACCACGACCACACTTGAACTTTCATCCACCTGCTCACAAGGGCAGGCGCCGATCCGGCTCTTATCTCTGCAAACACCGGCACGCCTCGGGTCGCTTTTACAGTTTGTACATTCATTTTGTCCAAATACCCAAACCTACAACACCAGCTTGCTCCTGACGCAGCAGAATTACCAGCACAAACAAAACCTAGGGCTGGAAAAACACGGCCGACCAGCAAAACCAGCAGCAAACTTCAAGAGGCAGTGGGACAATAAGGTAACGCTGGTGATTTAGACGATGGAGATAGCGAGTGTGGTCAAAGGAGCTGCCTGTTTATTACATTAGGATGTGGGGAACCCGGAGATCCGCCGTGAAAGAAGCAGGCTCGTGGACATCCCAGCTACGCCTGATCTGTTACAGCTGGACCCCCAAAATATTGTCTGTCTGTCCAGAGCTCCCACCCCCATTGAGCCAACCGCTGCCCTGTGCTCGCTCACCTTCTGCTCCTGGATCTGGGCTTTCACCACCTTGTACTCCGCCGAGGGAGGTTTCTGGTTGGAGATGAGCTCCTCGGTGTCCGCCAGCCAGCTCAGCAACGGCTCCAGCGCGTCCTGAAACTTCCCGCAGTGCAACAGGGCCTCTTGCAGCTGAGCAACTCTTTGGGCCACCTGCACCCCAAACACAACCCCACTGCATGGTCAGGCTGGTGATGCATCGACACCGCAGCCCCAGTTCCCTGTCATGACCCCCTTCTTCTACCAGACCCCAACGGGGCCGAGGGAAACCAGTTACAGCCCCTCCCCACACTCCCACCTTCTTGTTGAGGGTGTTCCAGCGGGTGTTGATGTCTTCCATGTCATGCTCCAGCCCTTGGACGTCACAGTTTTTCCCGGCGCTTTGGATGAGTCCTTGACCAACTCCATTGACCTGCTGTAGTTTTAGCTGGAGAGGATCCACTTGCTCCTTCTGGAACAGCTGGGGATGGGAAGGGTGGGAGAGAAGAGGTATTTATAACCCGTGAGCTGCTCTCACAGCCCCTCCATCGTTCAATAGATACAACAGGCTTTCTTCTCTGGAGAAGATGCAGTAGCTACTTGCACTGATTTTATTAGAGTTGTGCAAGTTTGTCTAAACTCCTCCCTCGCCTCGACCCAGTAACACAGATGTCGCAGGCGTTCGCTGGTGTGGAGCGCAGCTCGGCATCTATACACATCCCCCTCTGCTTTGAAATGGGTAAATCCCCTTTTTCCAAGCGCCAGAGTGAGGTGGGGAGAGCAAATCGGGGAAGAAATGAGAGCATCGGCTCTGGTCAGCCATCGGATTGGGCAATAAAGCTCCTGGGGAAAAACCCGAAGCAATTCTCACAGTGATGCTATTGAGAAGAGAGACCTGACGTCACAGGAGTTTTGTTAACCGCGAAATTACAGACCCCGAGAAGCTAGCTGTATTTCGACAGACAAAGGCAATAGGCAATTAATGTGCTAGTCGTTTACTGCACCGCGTATTTGGCATGGTCCTGCCTGGGAATCCTGTGGGGAAAAGCTTTTTAAACCAAAAAAGATTTGATAGGGAAGGGGAAGGAGAGCGAATGAAGCTCCCCATTGTAAAGAGAGGCAGCAGAGAAAATCCTGTTTCCGCGAGGGAGATAAGTGCTCTTTATCAGAGCTGTGGATCTGCTGGAACCACCCGCTGACGCGGCCGCCCGTGCACGGTCCCTCTCCGGTCCCTCTCCGGCACCGCTGGGGCGGCCGCACAGCCCGGTCCCAAGGGACAATCCTGCTGCTTCCCCATAGCGAACAGCACAAGCCCCAAAAAAAGGGAGCGGAGTCCTTCATCGCTTACTCTGGGCCCTTGGACCACCAGCCCTTCCAGAGCACAGGTCACCCCGCACCCAGCGCCGGACAGGATCAGAGCCCTTGGCCCTGTTGCAACATTTGCTCTTTGGAAAGCGGAAGGGATCGCAGCCAGCCGCCTGCTTTCTCAAGCGCGCCTCCTCCTCACGTGCCCGAGGATATACGGACATGGATGGCATTGAAAAATTCCCACTCGGATGCAAGATCTCTCCTAGCAGAGCAGCGGCTCGTGGATAGCACAGCTCTCCGGACCCAGCAATCGCTTTGCCTCCGAAGGACCACAAGGCAGGCAAAAAACCCCAAACACAGAAAAAACCCCAAACACACACACACAAAAGTTCCCAGCCTGAGCAAGAGGGGCTGCCTTGACTTTCTTTGCCCCATTTTCGAAGGAAAAGCCATTGCTTCCCGCCGGAGCTCAGCTACTGGAGGGCAGGGAGGTATCACTGCAGGACACAAAGCGAAGGGTGTGCTGGCAGACATCGTCCAGAGCTGTTTGCTCAGGGAGAATTATGCCACGGTTATAAGAAATAAATGGTGACATGAAATCACCGATTCCCCGGCTGCTTCTCCTGTTACTGTTTATATATGGAGCTGGCTGCGAGAGCAGCCAAACCCACAAAAGGACCAGGCTGATAAGTCTGGCACGCCGGGCTGGGTCCGAGCCCTCCGCACGCTGCAAAAACAAAGTCCAGGGCTTCGAAGCAGCCGGGCAGGGAGGGAGCCCCGCAGAAAGCCCGGCCGTCAGACCACGGGTACCTGCAAGACATGAATCCGTACAGTCCGAGAGCGCGACGCTGCGATCGTTACAAAGATAATCACGCTAATGGCCTGAGGAGCGAGCATGTCAAACACACTTGTTTTTCTTTGCTCATGAAAGGTTCCAGCGATTTAGTTCATTAACCTCACTGTGACTCAGCTTTGAAACAAATATTTAACGTACACCCTTTGCTGGGCGGGGAAAGGCGCAGAGCGAGGTGTCCTGCCCAGGCGAAGCGGCTGGACAGACATCTTGGCGAGCAGAAGGACATCTGCTCCACCACACCTCTTCCTCGCTCCCAGAAATGCTTCCCAAAGCATCCCCTCGCTTTCTGCTTCCCTCACCTCCCGGCCGGCCGCGCTCCTTAACCCCACCGCTGCCGAACGCAGAGCCCGGCCCCGTGGTGGGAAGAACCGGCAGCGCCCAGGCATCGCCCCGCTGCAGACCCGGAGCTGCCAACGGCTTCAACGACGTTTGAGCAAGGGGAAGATTCATGGGGTTAAAAATCAGAGATGCTGCACGTAAAATAAGGGTCCCACCAGCGAGGACCCGCTGACACCAAAGCAGTGAATTTCAGACGTACAACGGCAAGAACCCGACGGCTCTTCTTCCTCGCTAAGGTCCACACCGGGTGCCCCAGCCCGTGCTCACATGGACCCCCCCATGCGAAAGCATCTCTCCAAGCCCTTCCACGTGCATTTCTCAAACAGGTAGCGCAGCCAAAGGATGAGTAATTGCTACCGAATAGGGATTTTCGGCACTGCCTAACTTCTGATGTCTCCTTAGCGATATTTCTCCTAATCCAGATGGCAGTAAATCAGCGCTCGGCTGTGGGAACTCCACCACCGAGGTCTCTCCAGGCGAAAGCCGCTAGCACGGCACGGTAAAGCAAATCCCCAAACGCCAGAGAGAATTTGAGCCCCTTCCTGCGGGCGTTCAGAGCCGCAGCACCTTATTGCTCGCTTTAAAAGCTACAGGAAGCGATGACTGCACAGGACAGGAATTATTTGCACTTAATTTGTTTTACAGGATTCTCTCTTCCGATATATTTTCTGCTTCAAAGACAGGAACCACCCTGCCAGGCTCCAGCGAGAAGGTTTTTCTGAAATCTGTGATTTACGTTTGAGTGACCATAATGTACTTTAATAAGCCAAAAAAGTTTATGACAATAGTTTAGGTCACCAAGTAGTGAAAGTCTTTTTATAAAACCACACAATTCCCCCCCAAAACTTTTTCCCTGTTAAATTTAAGCCAAATTCAGGAGGGAGAAGGCTGTTGCAAAGCCTGAACCCCACAGATCGTGGCTGCGAGTAACCGAGCGGGCTCCCATCTCCCACCCACCCCTCAAGTGCAAAATAAAGCGATTTCCGCGCCTGAAACCCCGTCTGCGAGCGCCTGAGCAACAAATACCTCGTTATCTGGAACGAATCCATCTGGTAGAGCAGGAGGCCCTTCTGCGATGAGAGCGGCGGCGGAGGGTCCCTCCATGCCCGTGGGCACCTCTCCCTCGCCGGGTGCCAGGGAAGGGGCACCCCCACGGCTGGGGGGACGGAGGGTGTCCCCCGGCACGGCCCCGGGGAGGGTTTGTGTGGTGGGTGCTGCGGTGGGGGGTGCACCCGGCAGCTCGTGCAGCTCTGGGGTGGTGGGTCCCTCCAGAGGGGGTGGGAAGGCGGAGGGGGGACCCTCCATGCCTGGCGGCATGGAGGCACCATCCCAAGCTGCCACCTCCGCTGCGGGCACTCTCGCAATGGGGTCATCCTCCAAAGCCGGCGCTTCGGCGGATAGGTGCTCCAAGATGGGCGACACAACCACGTTGGCAAAGTCATCTGTATCCCCCAAGGTTGCTACTGGCCCCCCCACTGCCACCGGCGCAGGGCCACTACCGAGGCCTCTGACACCGGAGACGAGTGGGTCGGCCACTTCTGGTGGCTCAGCGGCAACAAGCACGTCAGCAAACGGTGGGGGGGCATCCAGCAGCTCTTCCACCACCAAGGGCATGGCAGTGGTGGTGGCATCTGGAGGTGGGCGCTCAGTACGTGGTTCCTCAGCATCCATGGTAGGATCCCCAGTGGCTGGTGGTGTCTCCTGAGCCTGGGGCTCTGGGACAGCCAAATCCACCGGTGCTGATGGGTCGGTTGGAACATAAAGCTCCTCAACATCCCATGGGATGGCATCGGGAGCAGGCTGCCTCACAATGGGCGACATGCCGGGAAGCTTTTCTGGGGTGGCCGGGCTGGCAGCACGTGGGACCCCCTCACCCAGCACCACAGTATGGCACCGCGCCGCCGGCCGGTCCTCCCAGCCGTAGGCAAACAGCAAGTCCAGGTCTCCCGGCTGCAGAATGGCTGCCACTGCCTCCCCGTGCGTGACAGCCACTTCCGCAGGGGTCCCCTCGGCACGGGCAGCCTCTTCCAGAGCCAGGCCCTGGCCCAGGGGAACTGTTTCCCATGGGAGGTCCTCAACAGGCACTGGGGATGTTGTCAGAGCCTCAGAGCCCGGCTCTGATGCAGAGCCGGCGTGGAAAGGCAGCAGACAACGACGGTGAGCATCCCCACTTTCTGCTGGATGAGTCTGGCCCTCAGGTCCATCACTCTCTGATCCCAAATCTGTGGCTTCATCCTCAGAAACCAGTTCTGGGACATCCCAGTTGGAGAGCTCTGTCCTTCCAGGCAGAAGGTGATGGGTCTCGGATGGATCCATTCCCTCGACACTGTCCTCATGCTGCGGGGGGGACTGTGGCTCCTCCGCCACCGGGTCGGGAGCTGAGGGCTGGCAGGGGGACGCTTGGCCGGGACAGGTCTCCTCGGGGAGCTGCAATACTTCACCATCGGGGACCAGAAAGTCTTGGTTATCTTCACCCCACCCCATGGGAGCACTGGGATAACCAGCTCCCTCCAAGCCAGAGGCTGGACGTGCACCCATCTCAGGGGATGGCATCCCACCAGCCACCAGCACCGCCACCGCGCAACCGTCCACGAGCTCCAGGTCCACCAGTGGGTTGGGTACATCCTCCTCCACCAGTGCCGGAGAGCACTGCCAGAGGGAGCCCGGCCCCGCCGCAGCCACGGGGCTGGGTGAGGCCCCTCCGTCCGAGTCTGTCGGGGTGACAGCTGAGGTGTCCCTTTCC
Source organism: Calonectris borealis (assembly GCF_964195595.1). Taxonomy (NCBI): domain Eukaryota; kingdom Metazoa; phylum Chordata; class Aves; order Procellariiformes; family Procellariidae; genus Calonectris; species Calonectris borealis. The sequence goes on along the minus strand of NC_134336.1, from coordinate 3,271,922 downwards.
GAGAAGGGCTCTGTCGCTGGCTCCAGCGTGCTCAGCACCTGTGAGCTGCAGGTGACATCAAAGTCCTCCAGATCCGACACAACGGCAGAGTCCGAAGCGCTGATGTCCAAAGGGGCCCTAAGCTGACACGCTTCGACCGCTGCTCCAGCCAGTTTGGCCGAATCTGGGTCCAGCCCCTCCGAGTCCATCGGGGAGACCTGAACCTCCAGGCAGGTGGGAACGGCCCCATCGCCCTCGTCCTCGTTCAGGCACTGCTCTTCCAGCTCCAGGAACATCTGCACTGAGTCCGTGTCGGACAACTCGGGGCCCGTGGGGGTGGCCGAGCGCTCCGAACCCAGAGCAAAGTCCTCAGCCTCGCACTGCACCGCCGCGTCCTCGGTACAGCACGCGCTGCTGGCGAGGGGGCTGCCGGCACCCCCCGGGGACGCGCAGGACCGGGAGGTCCCCGGGCTGGGGGCAGAGCCGTCCGCCGGAGCAGCAAATTGTTCCCTTTCTTCAGAAATATCTGCCAAGCAACAGCTCTTCTTCTCCTCTGCCACCAGAACAGCCTTTCCTCTCTCTGACAGCATCGCCTCCTCCCACTCCTCCATCATCACCCAGCGCTCGTCCTCCTCAAATCTCAGCTCAGACTCCGTTTTCTCCCTGAGATTGGAGGTGATGAGAATATCCAGTCCCGCATCCAGCAACTCTTCGCTAAGGCACGGGGAGAGGTTGACGTTCTCCACTGTACAGTCCGACTCGGAGGCCTCCAGGGTCTCCTGGTGCCCATCGCTGAGGCTTCCCTTGATGAAATTCTTCCTGGCTCGCGGCCAGGTGGCACTGGGGAGCCGGTGAGCCCTGGCCAGGTCCCCGACGCGACCGCGGCCGTTGCCGGCGTTCAGCAGGGGCTGGCGCTCATCCCGGGGGCTGCCGTAGCCATCCACGCTGAACTGCTTGGCCGTTAGAGCCTCCGCAGCACCAGATGACTTGGAGACGTGCTCCAAGGTGAGAAACTCGGACATGGGCTCGCTGTGGTCAGGCTGGCCCGGGCGCTCGGTGAGCATGGCGCTCGACTCCCGCTTATCCCGCAGGGAAGGGTTGGAGGCACCCGCTTCCGACACCTCGCTCAGCGAAGCCCCCATCCTTTCCGCAAATTCGGTGAAGTTTGGCGGCATGAAGGATTTCCATGACCGCCGGTTGACGTTCTCCTTCCTCTCGGGGTTCGGTCGTCTTCTCGGTGGAGCCGGTGCCGGCTTGGAGATGTCACTGCTGAGCTTCAGCGCGTCGAAGATGACTCGCTCGTCCAACTTCTTCGTTTCTGGCGCCCTGGACTCGAAGACGTTGGCAGCTCCCAGAGTCCCGTTGCTGGATATGGTGCTGCCGTCCCCCTTGCCGAGGGTGCTCTTGGAAAGCTGGTTGAGCTTCGATCCCTGATCGATTTGCTCGTTAATTCTCATTGTGTCGTATATTGATCTCTGGGGCACGTAGCAATCCTCTATATAACCATCCTCCTCCTCGCCCTTCCCCAGGCAAGTGTGGTTCTGCCGTAAACAGTCTGGCCGGCTCAGTGGTTTGCCCATGCTCTCGTCCTTAGGGATGACGAAACCGCCCCGGCAACCTTTCGCCCGCCACCGCAGGAAGCATCACACAGCCAGCAGGTCCCAAACCCCCCGTGGCAGACTCTAATCCCAAAGCAGCGACGCTACGGAGACGGGAGGGTGCGCCGGCAGCACCACGCCGGCTCAGCAGCCCGACCGGCTGTCCCGAGCAGTGAAACAACCCCTCTCATCCCCCCATCCCCCCCTAAAAAAACCCCATCCATCAGCAAAAACCATCCGAATCCGACAGCTTCGATAAAATATTCCCAATCGCCGTTTGCGACAGAAACCGCGGAAGAGTTTCAAGCTCTTAAATTATTCCGTCCGTCCTTCTTTAATAACAAAGGCACTGCTTGTCCCGGCCGCTCACGTATCGCAGCCCGAGCGGCGAGCGGCTCCTCGCATTTTCTGCCCAGCTCTAAGTCCCGTGGAAGTCCAGCTGGTCTGAATTAGCCTCTCCCCCCGACTCTCGTGTTTTCATTTGAACTGAGCTTGTCAGCGGATATTCGTGCAAGTTTAAACACAGGAAGTTCTTCATTCAGGGCAAACTCGGAGGTTTCCTGTCTCAAAAACATGATGGCATTGTTGTTCCCGTCACCCCGCCGCGACGCCCGGGGCCACCGAGAGCCACCGAACCCCCAAAATCCAGCCGGTGCCGCGCGGCAGTCAGGGCATGCGGTGAAGTCCTGCGGCAGCGGCGGTGGAGGAAGGCTGCTGGGTCTTCGCTTTTTTTTTTTTTCTCTTTCTCCCCAGGAAAAAAAAAAAAAAAGGCTATAAAACGCATCCAAAAATGGCAAGGGGACGGAGCGGCACGAAATCCCCCAAGTTGCCGGGAGCCGGCGGGGGGGACGGGGAGCAGCCGCGGCCGGAGGCTGCTGCTGCTGCTGCTGCTTCTTCTTCCTCCTCCTCCTCCTCCTCCCGGCCCCTCTCGCACTAACTTTCCCGGCGGCCGGTGACGGGCTGCGGCGGCTCCGCGCCGCCGGGCGGCCCGGCCATGGCGGGGGGGGCGGCGGGGAGGGCGCGGGGGCCGGTCCCCGCGGCGAGCGGGGGGGACACACACACCGGGGCCGCCCTCCCCTTCCCCTTCCCCACCGCTCTCGCCCCTTTTGTGCGCGGCTCAGCGGCCGGGCCGGGGGCGGGGGGCTCCGCGTCGCCCCCGCGGGCAGCCCCCGGCCGGCGCGGGGGGATGCATGGCGCGCCCGGGCCGCTGCCTTCCTCCTCTTCCTCCTCCGCCGCCGCCGCCGCCGCCCGCTCTCCTTCCCGCCGGCGGAACAAAAGGCCGAGCCGCGCAGGCCGCCGCACGCCCCGGCCCCGCCGCCGCCGCCGCTCGCCGCCAGCACCGGGCTCCCGCCGAGCTGCCAGCCCCGGCGGAGGGCGGGGGGAGGCGGGGGCGGGCGGGGGGCGGCACCGCGGGGCGGGGCGGGGCGGGAGCAGCGAGGCCGCCCCCTCCCCGGGTGCCGCGGCCCCTTCCACCCCCCTCCCCGACCCCCCCCTCCAGCGGGCCCGGGTAGGGGGCACCGGAGCCCGAGCCGGAGCGGCGGGGTGGGGGGGTCTCCGCGACCGGCGGCAGCCCGGGGCTGGCCCCTTCCCCGCCCCGCCGGGGCTGGCCCCTCCTCCGGGGGGAGGCGGCAGCCCCCGACAAAGAGCAGCAACGCCCTGGCTCGGCGGCGGCTCCGGCTCCCCCCGCGCACCGGCCCCGCCGAGCCGCGCTCCCCCGGCCCTTTGTCCGCCCCCGGCCCCGGGTTTTCCCCCCCCGATACGGCGTTTTAAGGCGCTTCCCAGCCGAGCCCCGCGCTGGAAGGGGGCCTGCCCCCCCCCCCCCCGGACCCCCTTCCCCGCACACCCACCCCTGCACAAAGAATCATCGAAAAAAAAAACCCCAAAGTACCATTTTTGCCTTCCCCGAAGCCGCATCGCTCTGCCGGCACAACCATCAGCTCTGCCAAAAACCCACCCGCAAGTTGCCACCGCACGGCTCGCCGGCTCCTTTTCCTATAAACTAATTATTACAGCCCCAGCTCTGGGTCAGCATCGTGCTCCCCCCCACCCCATCACCCTCTTTTTTTCCCTCCCCACCCTTGGGTTTAAGAGCTGGGGAACATTTAAAGCTGTGGGGCTGGCGGAGGGAGGCAGCCCGGGCGCGTGAATCACCGCTGCGAAGTGATGCTGAGGGAAGTCACAGACTTGGGAGAGAAAACAGGAGGGCTTGAAACAGCCTCCACGCATCTCCAGGCAACAACCCGCCCCGCCAGCCACCCAGCCTGCTACTTCGGGGATGAATTATAGCATCGGGATAAAAATACGAGAGGCCGGGCAGGTGCTTAATACATAAAAGCGTTCATCGTGCACCCCGATAGTGCCAATGCCGGGAGACGGTGACCTCGGTCTGCACTTTGCCATGCCATAGCTTCACCAAAAGCCTTCCCGCCTGGCCGTGCCGAGCAATGGCCGTGTTACAGCTGAGAGGGTGAAGCCAAGGGAGAGATGAAGAGCCTGATTTTTCAGACACGTTGCAGGTGCCTGCTGTCTCCGAAAACATTGGGGCTTGGCCAAGGTCACGGCGCGGCTGCAGTGGGAACCCGGCTTCCCCGTCCCCAAGCCCTCGGACCCTTCGTCCCCGATTGCCCCAGCACCAACCGCACACGGAGCAGCTCCAGCCCCGTGTCCCCCAAGGGACTTTTTCCCTTTGGAGGGACGGGAACGGATGTTTTGTGGAAGGGGAGGGTTCAGGGCTGTGGACGTTAAACGGCCCGAAGTGCTCGGTGGGGCTGGTTGCGCACCAGGAAATCTTTGAAACTCCTTTTCTTATTTCCATGATTAAATATGACCAAGGAAAAGAGCAGGAGGTGGGGAGGGAGCGTGGACCTGGGAGGGGTGTACGAGCAGCCCCCCCGCAGCCCCGCACTGCGTGAGGGGGAGCCCAGGCAGCCCCCGGGAGCCCCTTTGCCCCTCCATGGCTGTCCCCTCCACATCCCCCCGAGCCCCCCTGGACAGACAGACGGATGGTCCGGGCTGGCCCCACAGCCTCCTCCAGCCCTGGCTGCCAACACTGCAAGAGCGTCCCAAAGCCCAGATTTTTATACTTGGCGGGGGACAGGCCAGCTCTTGGTCCGTGTTATTAATCCAGCGCAGCTGAAACAACAGGGGCAGGGCGGCCGCGCCGTGCCAGCGCTCCGGCAAAGCCGCCCCCGGCTCCCCCGCTACCACCTTGGCCGGGAGCTGGCGGAGCAGGAGCAGGACCGTTACCGCTCCGGGGCCCCTCCACAAGGAATCCCAGGCATCCGGGCTGGGGCGCGGAGGCTTTTTGTTCCACTGCGAAGAAGGAACGATCTCGACGTGGAGCTGCCGTTTCACAGCCAGAAATTCTTTTCCCATTTCCTCACCGAGTCACGTGCCAGAAGCAAGCCAAGTCTTCCTCCAACACAGCCCCCCGTCTCTAAAACCATTAGGGAAATATTCAGCAAGTACTAAAGCCAATTGAAAACCTGCTGTGCCTGGCCTGAGGATTCCAGCCAGGGCTCTTGCAGGTTCCCCAAGTCATGGCTTTAAGCCACCAAGTGCCACCCCAGTGATGGGGACAGAAGCCGAAGGGTGCTGGGAACTGCAACTTCAGGGCTTTGCTCGAGCTTTGTGTTGGTGCAAGGGAAGGATGGGGCAGGACGCGAAGGTCCTGTCTGAATTTTTGTCCTTTTGAGTGTCTCTAAGCGGCTCTGGCACGCGGAGCTCTGCCAGCAGCAAGCACCAGGACTGAAATAAACGGCTGATAGAGCTTTGGAGCTGCAGCCCCGAGCTCAGGAGAGCGCGTCTGCTCACTTCACAGCTTGCTGGACCTGCGGCGTGGCGGTGGTGGGCAGAACAGAGCACCAGGACCCTTCATCTGGCTTTTGTTCAGTCACCAAACCTCCTCTTGCCTGCCCCGTTACCAGCACGTTTTGGCCAAACCCGAGCTGGGGTTCACGGCTGCGGATGGGTGCTGGGATGCCCGTGCTCCGGCAGCCAGCCACCCGTGAGGAGAGGACCAAACAGCTCTACCGAGGGCTGTCACCCAGCCCAGACCCACTGGTGCCCCAGAGCCACCCCAGGCCATCCGACAGCCACGTCCTGCAGATAAAGACCCTCACGGAGGTTTTCCTAGACTTGCTCCAAGTAGGAGCATCCCCATTTGTCTCCCAGACCCGTAGGTTTCAAGCTTTCCTCATATGGCCACCGGCCCCGGAGCACGGGGACGCGTGCCTTCCCCGTCACGGGGTGATGTCACCCTGTTTACGACTGCATTACATCCTGCCCGCCGTTGCCGCCACTGTTTACATGGGAAAGCAGTATTTGGAAACCAATATATTTTTAGCTTTCTTTTAATGCATCTCAGCAGCTGGAAACGAGGGACCTGTGTTATGTGACAAGCAAGAGAGCCCAGAGACAGCTCACGATCTCTGATCGACACATCACTAACGAGCCCTGGGTACAACCAAGGACCTTCTTCATCGTTAAAGCTCCTTTAATCTTCACCTTGGTGCCCTCCTGCCCTGGGCAGTGCAGCACCCACTCGCCCAGCCTGGCTGAGGGTGGATGCGGGAGAGCTCCTGCCTTTGCACCATGAGCTTTGTCCCTACAGGTTTTGCTGACTGCGTCCCCCATGTCCAACTCCGTGCGGGTCACCATGTCCCCACGTCGGACTCCGTAAGGGTCACCAAGCTGGTGGTGGCAGGAGGGACCACGGGGCTGGGACATGGCACCACGTCCAAGCAAGGCAGAGGGGATGAACCCCGAGAGCCTCCAGCCCCACGGAAGGACCTGGGGTGGGTTTCAGCCTCCCCCAGACACCACGATAAAAGCACAACGCCAAATCACGCACACCCAAAATCTGCCTTAGAAACCGCTTTTTAGGTTTCGCTGGGATTTTTATCGTAGGATTCATGTTTTTTAAAGCCTTTGCTGCATTTGTCAGAAGGTCTGAGGGATTTCTTTATCTCCCTTTCAGCACCGTTGTTCTCCTAAACTCGCTCCTTTTGCCAAATCTTTGCGATTGCCGTTTCGGCACCGCGTGGGCAAGCCCCGAGCTCCCGGCTGTTCCAGGCAACAGCACCCGGGCTAATCCCATCCCACCGTGCCGGGCTGGGTGCTCCCTTATCCCCTTGGCTTACAGCTGACTTCAAACCGATTTCATGTCAGGCCTCTGCCACCACGCAATCCCTCTCTTCAAAGGCTATTTGCAACCTGTAGCCCGATAATTTGGAGAGTGGGAGGAAACTCGGGTTGGCTCCATGGGGGTCCGCACCTCCACTGGAAAAGTTTTAGAAAGAGATTAAAAACTAAACTGCCGGAGAAATGATCCGCAGTTTGGATGTACAGATGCAGCAAGCACTGCTTTTTTTCATTTATTTTATTTTTCCAAGGGTGTAGGAGCTGCACCATAGCACTTTCCCTGCAAGGCAGCTAATATAGATGTTGGTATAAATAATTCTCTCAAATGAAGCCTGGAGCCCACGTGTTACAGCAGCGCTCAGGCACAGACCCACACCGTGGCATTCGGTGCTCGATCGCTGCGGAGCCTGGGGCTCCCCTGGGACCCCGTCTGTGTACACAGAGCACCCTGAAACAGCCCGGGAGGAACCCGGGCTGGGACTGAGAGCGAAGGGTAGAGCCACGTGCCCGGCGGTGGGTCCTTGAGGCCAGGGGCTTGTCTGGGCACGGGAGGTGCAATCTGCAGAAATGCCCATTTTTGTCCTCAGCTGCCCAGATTTTCCTGCAAATTCCTCTCCGTGGCTGCCAGGCTTTGCTCTGGTGCTGCACGAGGGTGGATGAAGCACCCTGGGCTCTCTGGCCATCCCACTCCATGCTGCCAGTGACCCAGCACCCACGGGCAGGGTGCTGCCACCCCACTGCCCAGCCCAGGGAAAGGGAAAACTGCAGAAGCTGCTCCTCACCCACTGTCAGAGTAATTGGGGACAGCAGGGATGGGGTGATTAATAAACTGCTCTGGAGGCTCTTTAGGAAGTGAGGTAAGTGTGTTATCATCCAGAGAATCCTCTGGATGGGAGACATTTTAAACCACTCCTTCGGCAGAAGAATTGGCAATTGTTCTCGAAACACTGCGGTGACTAATCCAAGCCCGAGCCCTTCCCCAGAGAAGCCCCCGTCTGCTCCAGAGCCAGCGGCCGCAGTCACTCCCTTCCCCGGCGGCGAACGGTGACTCGCTTGGATGCTGTGGATGATGGGAAAGTCCTGTGCTTGCTCCACCATGTGCTTCCCCACGGATCTCTCCTCCACGGCCGCATCCCGCCGGGACCGGGCTCCTCTCCCTCCTCTGCTCAGCCCTTGCAGACTTCCCATCTCCTCCTCCCTCGGATCCTCAGCTCTCCCGCTCTTATGCAAAGCTGGTATTTTTAGTATCTCCTGGAAACACTGCGAAGTGTCATCACCACCAGCTAACGAGCGCTCCTGCGAGAGGACATTCCTACGGCCATCTCCCCCAGCTGAGACCTGGCAGGGTCACCAAAGCATCTGCAAGTGGGTGGCTTTGGAGCAGTGACCCAAGCCGGCTCCTGAAAGGGACCTTTTGATCACAGCCTAATTGTTTTACGGTCAAGGGGGAGAAAAAAAAAAAAAAAGCGCCTCGATTTGGTTGGTCTCAGCAACTCTCGGCTTAATTTGCTCTTGTTCTCGGCTTGCTCGGGATCAGGAAAGCGCCTGTGCCTCTCTGCCCGCCCGCTGACAAGTCAAGGTCAAAACCCATCCGCGCTCGCTGATGAACAAGCACACGGGCAACGCTCCCTTCGGGGAGGCTGAGCTCTGAGGTCGCGTTTGCTCTTTCCTTCTTCGTGATAAAATTTATTTCCAAGGAACGAGGAGGCTGCAGGGGCCACTCGCGCTCAAGTGCCTCTTGTTCAAACACGTTTGTTTCCACCGCCCCCAGGTTGGGGGGTTAGAAGGGCACCAAGCACCAGCAAGGCTTTGCAGCTCTGCTCGGGCCACTCGCCCCAGCCAGGGTCGGTGACAGCCCCGTCACCCGGCACAGCCCGTGCTTATCACCCCCCATTTATCATCCTCTTCTCCAACGAGGGGAGATGGTGCCTTTAAGGCAGCTTAACAGCTGTCAGAGAGGAGGCATTTTTGCGTGTGTTGCTGATGCTCAAAATACTAGCCAGAGATACTTTAAGTAGGTCTGGAAAGCGTTCAACGAGAAGACACCGTCGTGCAGCCTGTCCCCGCTCCCAGCCCAGTCCCACCCAGCTGCTCCCAACTGGACGACTGTCGGGAGCCGCACGCATTCCTCCGGGGGCATAGAAGGGTTAAAAATACCCTCGGCCGGGCTGGGGCACAGCAAGTGGCAGTGTCCCCTCCCTGCCCCATCCCATCCCAGAAACCCACCTCCCCTCTCCCACCCACCCCTGAAGCCCCCGCCAGCGACGCACCCCAAGCTCTGGGGTCTTTGGCTATATGACTGGGTGCGGAGTTACCAAAAAAGCCTCCGGGGAGGCCCGGGCTGGGTGCTCGGGCATCGCCTGCGAGCACATGTGCCTGCTAGTAGTGGTTAATGTGCCGTCTCGAGAAATTAAGGCTTTGAGTGTAAATGCTTTGGTGTAAATACCTCGCCTCATCAGCACACGGATTCGTTCCTGCTCTCCGGCTCAGCCCCGCGATCCCGAGATGGGATGCCGGTTTTCCTCCGCCCGTCCTCGAGAGCGGCTCCACAGCAGCAGGAACAGAGCCGCCAGTCCCGGAGAGAGAATCATCGACTCACAGAATCATTTAGGTTGGAAAAGACCCTTAAGATCATCATAAGCCCGTCTTACACAGGAAGATCACAAAACGCTGCTTGTGCCATCAGGGACCGCGCTCGGCCCCAGCCTGCTGAGGAGTGCGCTCTGCAAACGTAAATGGGATAAACTTCTGGGAAGAAACCGCCTGTTTCAGTCCTCCTGCAAAATAATCACCGTGAAACACCGCACGGCACTGGGCAGCCACGTCCTGTCCCGTGTCTCCCCTGCCACCGGTGCCCCGTGCAGCGACAAGAGCTCACGGGGGGGATGCGATGCCTGTGAGCTCCCTTGTTACCCCAAGGCCACGTGCCACCGGCAGCCCCCTCGCCCGAAAAGCAGCAGCTTCGGAAAGCGGGCAGGAGGCAAACAGTTATTAGCAACAGCGGCATTTCGGATAGCGCCGTTGAGTCAGCTCCCCGTCTGAAAGGTTGGGGGAATTAAGAGAGTCATAAATAGAGCGCCGAAGAAAGCCGACGTCCTCTTGCCGCGAAGAGGGGCAGCGGCAGGGAGGGCACGGGAGCGCGTGTGGGCTCGCGACGAGCGCCGGCTAATTGCTGCTTTTACTTCGGGTGAATCGGGGAGGACCCGGAGCAGGGTTAGACAGAGCGGCATCTGAATGGCAAGATGAGTAATGCTCTTTAGGGCTTTACCCACTCACTGCGTCACCCCTCCCGGGATTTCTTTCCTGATTTTTTTTTATTTAAGCAAAGAGGGTGCGGGAGGCACGAGGGCTCCGCGGGCCCCGGACGACCTGACCTGCTCTAAAATAAAACGGGAGTGTGGCTTCAGTTATTGCTGTCTAGGGATTCTCCCTCCCCCTCTCCATCGTCCAGCACAAAATCTTTATTGGCGTGAAGGAGCGGTGCCCGAGTTCACTGCATTGAGCAACTCCGGTTTCAAATAACCTCCCCAAAAATCCACGGCAGGAGGAGAGGCAGGAGCCCGAAATCCCACCTCTTCCCTCCGCTCCCCGCGACCTGCCCTGGCAAAGCCGTTGCTGGTGAGGGTCGGATGCGACGGTCCCTTGCTCCCCGCGGCAGACCCCCTCCTGCTCCCCCCCTCCTCTCCGGCTGGGGCAAGGGTGGGGTTTAATTAATACTCGGAGGCGAGATCCTGGATAAGCGGCGCGGCGTGTGCCAGCCGCGGCAGGTCCCGGCTCGCCGGCATTCCTCCGCCGTGCCCCAACGCCGCCAGCAGACGTGGGGCGAAGCGCAGCTGCGGGGACGGCGGGGGCCGCGGCGCGGCATCAGGAGGGGGCCGGCGAGTCGGTGGAGGTCCAGCCGCGCGCGGAGGCGTCACCACGCGTCTTCCCCTTCAGCCAACCGCATCTGCATCGATTTGAACGCGACGGTGACTGTGTGGTTACGTCAGGTTTGATGCTTTTTCTTGGGTTTCATTTTGGGTCAAGTTCTTCAGATTTTTGCAGAAATCCCTTCTGGTGGTTGAGCACAACTCAGAAGGAAGAAGGCTGCCCCGCTCCTGCCCTCATCTTCTTCACAGGGAGGAAAGTGTCCCCAGCAAACCAAAACCACTCTGGCATGATACGACGGGGGAGGCAGCGGCATCCTTCCACTCCCGAGCATCGCTTTATATTGCAGCAAGGCTAAAAATCTCTGCTAGCGCCTTTGGCCCAGGGCTGAGCATTACGCTCTGCTTTGTAGGTGAAATGTGGCAACCTTAGAGTTTGTCCAAAACCAACACGGTGACTCGAAGAGGGTCCCAGCTCAGAATTGCTAACGCTAAGTACCAGCCAGGCTTTGCAACCCAAGATCAAAATCCACTGTATAAAAGATAAAGTAAACAAAACCAGGCTTAAGCTCGCTTAGCCAGGAGGCCAAGCTACCCCAGCACAGATGTCTTTCCCCAAAAACACCACAGAATTTGATTCCATCAGCTCTCCACCGCCCCGGCTGATGGATGCTCCCTGGCCAGACGGGACGAGCCCGTGCCTGGGGCTTCCTGGCACCATCACTACAAACCAGCAAACCTCACCTCTGCTTCTTGGGCGTGTAAAGGAAGATCAGCCCCTTGCACCGACGGCACAAGCTTTATCCTAAGCACAGCATCAGTTTCCCAATCTTTGGGAGGAAGGGTTGTAACTCGGGGTCTTCTCGCCCAGAAGCAGCGAGATGATGCTGGAGAGCACGCGATGGAGAAAAGCCCTACGCCTCCGCGTGACCCTTCCTCTCTCATCGTACCTGGGGAATCGCTTCCCTGGGGAATTCTGCTGTTTGCTAAACTGAATCAACATAGCTGTTATGTTTAGTAATGTTTCAACTGTTCAACTCATTTGATTCCAGTCATTAAAATTTAATATTAGCGTAAGCTTTGAGAAACCTGAGCTGACAGCAGCGAGAGCAGAGGGGGAAGAAATGCCCCGGCCTGAAAGCTCCTATGAGGAGCTCTCGCTGGTGGCTGTCACTTGTCCCTGGCGCTGAAGAGCCTGACTCGGCCGTGTGATGCTCATGGAGACACGGCGCTGAAAGATTCTCCCAACTTTTAGTACCCTTTTACACAAAAAAGGGGCTCCTCAGAGAGGCAGCAACGGAAAGACAGTCACTTGGGTGAAACTCATGCTGAAGACCAGGAGTTAAAGATGAGGTCCCTTTGCTCTGACAGCTTAACGTAAGCTAAAAACACGTTATTTCTTCTGTAGCGTAGCTGTATCTAAGTGATCCATCAGGACGTCCATATAAGCACAGACTCCAAACCACAGAAATGCCTTTCAGCTCCACTTGATCTCACCATAAAGCTAGGGGATGGACTAGATGACCCCTTAAAGTCTCTTCCAGGTGGGTTTCTTACAATCCTCTAACAACTTAGTGCTCCGAACCAGTCCCTACCTACTTTTCCCCCACCCCTGAGGGCCAGGTCCACCCTACGTCTCCGTCCTGGCTTCCAACGGCCACAGGAGCCGGTGTGGGCTCAGCCCCTCGGTGTAGCCATCCCCACCCGCTCGCTGAACCAAAACATCTCCTGCAAACAAAGCTTCCCCCCGAGCAAGATCCGACAGCTGCTTCCCAGCCTCCCTCCTCCCAGCAACCCGGCCAGGAGGAGCCCTTACAGCGGGAGAGGGCTCATCCCTCCCGCAGCCGGGATTAGTCCCCCTGTGACCTGGGAAAAGGGCTGGGAGGGAGAGGGGAAACGCACGGGTGGCAGTTCTCCAAAAGTTAAGGGTTTGTTGTAGGTTGTGGCCTTTTGGGGCAAGTTTGAGGGGTGTTTGCAGGCAGGAAAAGAAAAATATATGGGAAGCTTCAGGTATAAGCTGCTTTGAAGGTCATCTGTTCACAGCCTCCGTCAGAGCCTTCAATATATCTTCTTTATTAAAATCTGGACACAATGAGTCCAGAAGCGCCCACCTTTGTCAGGGCTGCATTGGCAACGTGCCTGGAGCCCTGGGGCCACGCCTAATTTGCATCTCATTTACACAGATGTTCATTAAAATTAATGCCTTAAGACATAATATCTGCCCGCATTTGAGCCTTCTGGACAGACGGACCACGACCGCTCCTGGAGAGCCCCAGCCACCCCATCCTCCTCCCCTCGCTCAGCTGCACCGTCCCCACGCCGCCCCGGGGAGCAGTGCCCGGCTGAGGAGCTGCCTCTTGTTTGCAATCCAAGAAGGGAGACAGTTATGATATTGTCTTAGGCGCAGAGAAATAAAAGCCTGGTGCAACCAAAAAAAGCCTCTCGTGCTCCTCGCTTCCCCCCGAGCCCAAGCCAGACTCCTCCACCGCTCTCCCTCCTGCACGTATGGAGTACAGACGGTCCCTGCCCGTCTGCGGCGATGCCCTTCCACGTGCAGATCGATATCTGGGATTGCATTTCCCCTTAGAGAGAACCGTAAGATGAGGCTTTGCAAAGATCTGCTCTGCAACATTTACGATTCGTGCAAAAATGCTTGCTCTCTGGATGAACCGCGCATGGGAGGAATGCCGCTGTGTAACCGTGATTGCTCCATCCCTTCTTGCTTCTCCCCCATTTTATTCTCAGCCATTACACGGCAAAACCCTACCATCACTGCTGCAACTTGCATTTTGCCATGAACAAAGACCCCAGCTGCACCGTGAGGGCTCGATGGCCAACGAATGACTCCTGGTAAGGACACGTCGCTCCCCAAAGCACCCTTGGCTCATGCAGCCCAGGACGCCGTGGTCTTAAAGGGTCATCCTCAAGGTCACGGAGATACAGACCATTTGCAAGTGCTGCGATGGGTTAAGCTGCGCCTGCCAGCCCCGCTCGCCAGCTCGGCCAAGCAAGCAATCTGCACCGACGCTGGGTTTCATCATCGTTTCTAATGAGAGCTGCTCAGCCGGGAATAATCCCTTGCTCTGCAGGAAAGTTTCCCTGGTTTTAAGGACTAGAAACTCCTTTTTGGATATATTTGTTCCAGGCGACTGTGTGGTATTTAATGATGAAGTTAAATCCTTCCCATCAATATAAGCTCAATGGAAAAGACTGCCCAACCAAGAGTTAACAGCAATACGATCAGATCAGTTTGAGTTTGCCCCGTAAGTAACACTTCCAAGCTCTTTTTTTGGATAGGCAATCCCCAAAACAGAAATACCTTGTCCTGGTGAAGATTTCACAGAGCTATTAAGTGGTGGAACGGGATCAATTAGCCATGAGATGAAAAGTAAATGGCTGTAAAAACGCCTCCCCCTCCCAGCCCCCATTAACACCAGGAAACGAGCAGCCAGATGTAAATCAGCCCAATCATCAGCTACTGAGCACATCAGTAATAGAAGTTTCACAGCAAGAGAATTTCTAAGCAGTATTAATATAATTAATGTAGTGTAACAGCATGACCCAACACCATAATACTGTATTAAAAAAAAAATCAAACCCACTCCAACTCTTCCCTCTCTCAGCATTTCATGCAAGCCTTGATGGTCTCTAGCAGCTCTTTGCTGGAAACATGAACAGCCCACGGCAAACCTTTGCCTTGGTTTTATTCCCCGTGTCTGTCCCTCATCCCACAGCTTATCTTGGCTTTATTTGTACCCAAGGACCCCAAAAATGGACTTATATATGTCCCAGATGAAGTGAACAACAAGCAGGAATGGTAGACCTGGAAGAAAGACCTACAGGATGTTCTGATCTGGACTAGACTCTCAGATGGAGCCAACTTACAGTTGAGATGGACTCAAAACCATCCCTCCCTCTCCCCAAACCTAAATGCCAACCGCCTCTACAAGCCCACGAGGTACTTGCACGCCAACATTACACATCACAAGGAGAACAGGGAAAAGTTTTTCCTCCCAATCACAAAATCTTTCTGCACCTTTTCACCGCAGACTATCAAGTCCAACAGTTGATCTTATATTCTCCAGAGCAAGGATATTTTACCACACCAAAAACGCTGACGTTATAGCAATGAACAACGAAGCCGCGACAGCTTGAAGACAGACATCCTACGCAAAAGACCACAACACCAGACAGACCTTCAAACACCAAACACCACTTAAGAAACACGATAGCATAAAGACCTACCTTGAAGTCTGCCAACTGCTGGTTGATGGTTTCCACCTCTGTTCCCACCACCCACTGCAACGCCTCGTTCTCCTCTGCTGCTGTTGTCATGTGGGTCAGCTCCTTCAGCCTGCTGTAGAAGTCCTCGACGCGAGACAGCGTCGTTTCTACCTGCTCCTGACGGCTCTTGCCCCTCTCGGTCAGTTTGCTGCACTGTTTATTCAGCGTCTCCAATTCACGTTTCAGTCCTAGTAAATCGGGGCTCCCTTCATCCTCCAGCATCTTCTTACACTCACTTTCAGAAGCTTCAATGTCAGACTTCAGCCTGTGGAGTTTGCCCAGGAACGTGCGAACGTCCTCTGCTTGGGACTGAAGGCTGTCAGAGTCTCTCCCGATGGGGCCCATGCTGTCTAACTCATCATCGAGATCTGCCAGCTGAGAGAACATCTCCCTCACCCGATTATTGAATTGGCCGATCCCTTCAAGCTTGTTTTCCATGAGCGTACAGCAGTCATTTACCTTCTGCTTCACAGCTTTGAAGTCCTGCTGAGCCACCTCAGCTTGGCTTAAGAGCTGGGAACAGTCAGACCCATCTGGGGCATCTTCTACTAGACCTCGAGTGAAGTTTTTCAGATAATCCACTTGCGGCTCCAGGGCCTGCAGCACCTCCTGCTGTGCCCTGAGCTTCTCCAAATTCTTATTGCTGCAGGCTTGCGGCCCTAATGCATCATAGATCTCCAGCTGGTGCTTCGCCCCTTCCAGCTTCTTCTCAATGTTCTTGAAGCTCTCTTGAAACTCCTTGAGCCTCTGTGACATTTCTTCGATGGAGCCCGTCTTGGCTTGCAGCTCTTCTGTGATGGCATCCATCTTCTGATTGATCCCAGCCTTCTCATCCCGAATGTCATCCTCATCGGTTTGAGAAGCATCAATCAGGATGTCAGCAGCGCTGTTCAGCATCTCCAGCAAGGAACGGCGCTTCTCCACGTCACTCAGCATAGCCTTCGATCTCAGAAGAGTCGCCTCCAGCTGCACCGGATCCAGAGTTACTTCCAGCTCTGACATCTTTGCCTTGCAGTCCTCCACCCAAGGCAGGAGGTCCTCCGTGTGCCGTTGGTACTTCTGAGCTTTCTGCAAACAGTCCTTGAGCTTAGAGTGTCTATCAGCAGCCTGTTTGCTGAGCTCTTCCCAGTGTGTTTTGAGGCTGACCAACTGGTTTTGCAGAGTGGTCTTCTCCTCCCCAGGCTGGACAGAAAGCAGCAAAGATTCTCCCTCAGCTACGATCATCTCGTAGGAGCCACTGTGTTGGTTGAGGCTCTTCTGGAACTCTTCTTGTTCCTGAATTTGGCTCTGTAGCCTCTCCAGTTTAGCAGAAACAGGTTGGCTCTGAGCTTGCTGGCACAGTTTGTCATCTAGCCAGGTCCTGAGTTCATCAAACATATGCTGGAACTGCTGGGAACTTGCAAGCGCAGTCTGCAGTCGGTTCATCCGGTCGGCTGAAATGGAAATAAGATTAGAACGCAACAATTAAGCTGAAATCAAATAAGCAAAATGCAATTATTTAAAATCATCTCAGATGCACCAACTGTGTTTTGATTAACAGGAAGGAGCTTTCCATTGCATCACTAGCCTTTTTGCTCACTGATTCATGAATTTCTTAAGTAGTAACAGGCAATGGCAGCGCAGTAGTCTCAGTTCTCCTGACTACTTTCCAAATGCAACCTCTTAGAAACCAGAAGAGGCATCCCAAGATTAGAAGGTGGCCACTGGGTCTTCTCCATGCCCCATTCTGAATTTAGGAACCAGTTTTTTCTTTTTCCCGAGCACAGCCACACTGCTGCGAGCCAGGCAGGCTTGTTGAAGAGCCACATCAGTGGGACCAAACATCTCTGCTCACTCTCCAGGCTCAGGTGTATCTGGAGTGTGAACTCTCCTGTGCTTCGTCCCGCATAAACCACCCATGAAGCACCCTAAAAAATGATAAATGGTGCTTCCCCTATTATTCCTAGAAAACCAGTGATGGGAGAGCCCTTTGGCAAAAAGCAGGGATGGACTTCGACACTCCAACATCTCTTAAGCAACTTCTCCGTGCTGTCTCACCTGCCAGGTCTTCCAGGCCTTTGAGAGGAAGCGCCACCGTCTCCAGACGTTTCCTTAACTCATCTTTGAGATACTGCTCCCCAATCAGGACAGAGAGGTCATCACAGAGGGTCTGAGCCTCTGCAATCTCCTCTTCCAGCTGCTCCAGGTCGGAGCGGATCTCACTGGTTTCCTCCAGCTGCTGTTTCACGGCGTCGGGCTGCGTGCTGACGGCAGACTGGCTGCTCAGGCGCTGCCCAACTGCCTTCACCTTCTCGGAGAGGCCCTGGAGGAGCTCCTGGTACTGGGTACTCTTCACTATGGCTTGGTCAATTTGGCTGGAGCGGGAGTTGAGGCGTTCCGTTAGCTCAGACCATTTCTGATTAACCCCTTGAAGCTCTTCCCGCACCTGGTTAGTGGATGGAGAAACATCTCCAGGGCCAGTCAAGATGCTCTGAGCTGCCTGGTTGAGCTGCTCGTGCTGTTGTCTGCGAGCTTCAAATTCCTTCAGCATAAACTGGAACAGAAATAACATAAAAATGTTTGCATAAAACCGACAGCTCCGAGTACACACAGTCAAAACAAACCAGACCTCCAGGGGCTTTACCCAGCCCACGGAATCAGTAGGAACAAGCCCCGGGGTGGGACGGCACTGGGGCTGGGAAGCCCACGGTTTGCTGTGACCTTGCAACTTAAAAAGCTGGGAGGGGTCTGCGGCTCCAGTACTTTGCTCTCTCTTATTTGTCCTACTGCTGTGTAATGTAACATCAACCAGTTAGATGAGAAGGAAATCTAATTACGTTAACTGGGGCATTTTATTTTATGGTGTGGCCGGTTACGGACATGTAGGATTTGGAAGCAGGAGGTACGGAAAGGGCAGGCTGCCAGGCAGAGGTGCAGCAAGTCCTGCAGAGCATCAGCACAGGTCTTGTTTAAAGCAATTTCACTCTCCAAGAGGGACCAAGTGATTCATTGATGAGTCAATCCAGCGTGGGGAAGGCAGCTCGAGCGCTGCAACCGTTTCAAGTTATTCACAGTAGTTTGCACTCAACTTGGGAGAGGAGCCATGAGGTCTCCCAACACTCGCTGCATGGCAGAGCGCTTGCAAGACAACTCCAAGTGCAATCTTCCACCTCACATCCTGGATGAGACACCCTCCCTCCTTGTCCCGAACCCACGGCGAAGATGCGGACACAGCTCCTGGCTCACCTGGACCTGCTGCTTCTGCGCGTTCAGCATGTTCGGGTCGATGGAGAGGGGTCCCAGCACGCTCATCATCAGCTCCTTCTCCATGAGCCAGGGGCGCAGCTGGGCTTCGGCCGCCTGGAAGCTGGCCAGCTGGTTCGCCGACTCCTCCAGCTTCTGCTGCCGCTCGGCCGTGGCCTGGCTGGCTCTTTCCCACCTGCAATCTGAAGCACCGGCTGTGTTGGCGGTGGTCATGCTCCCGGCCAGCCCACCCCTCCATCGAGAAGGTTTTTTACCCTTCCCCATGGTTTCCCCGATGGGAAACCTCCTCAGCTTTTCAATAAAACTAGCGTGGCTCTATTTACTCTCCATCTAATAAGCCGTTACCCATTTCTAATGGCTACGTGGTCTTGAAGCTCATAGAAAAAAAACCTTGCAAGCAGGACTTCTGCGCTCTAGTCACTACTGCCACGAGCTGGTCTGACCTTGGGTGAGCCATCTCACATCCCTGGCTCGATAAATGAGGATACTCTCATCTGTATCAGTCCTCACACAGCACATTCAGATCTCCTGGACGGAGAACTCCGTAAACGCGTTCCTGCTATTCCAAAGAAGAGAATCTCTGGGCTTCGTTTTAAATACACAGTCTTGTTTAGTCAACATTTAATTACCTAGGATAGCCTTACTAATGACTAGAATTTTATATCAAGCAGTGAAGCTTTTAATCAAAATAATCAACCCATGTCGCTAACGCTTTTTTTTTCTTTTTTTTTTTTTTTTAAAAAAGAAGTAATTTAAGGAGGCAAGCCTTTAAAATACACATCCATCATAGAGATTTCATTAGTCATGACAGTGCTCATCTCAGGAACACCTTGTACACCAGACAGCTTGGAGATAAGTTCGCTATTTACTAAATTTTAATTAGAAGCGACTCTGCTCTGCTGTGACTTTGGAATCGCCCTGCAATCCTGAACCACTTCTAACGCGATGTTTCAAGACAGAAGCCTCACTAAGTGCTTCAGGCACTTACTCAGGTCCTCCTGCATCTTCTTCCAGTTTGCTGCTTCCGGAGAATCTGGATATTTCTCTAGCAAGCCAGAAAGTGCTTCCTTTACCTTCTGGATCTTCCCAGAATTCTGTTCCAATTCAGCCAGAAATGCCTGGAAAATAATCATTTGAACTTCTATAGGGCAAAAGAATGAAATCACCGAGGGGGAACAAAGCATCAGCTACAAGCTGGAGTTGGGCAATTTCTGTTCTTTGCTCTTTAATGAAATCACTTAATTTTATTAGCAATATCTTGAGCTAACTTGGCTCCAAGAGCAGGGAAAGGCTGGGAAATGCTTTCCAGGAGAAGTTGGAGTGACCCAGCAACAAGGGCGACAGATAAGCTCCCTTCCCCTGAGCCAAATGCCTGAAAGCAACAGGTCTAAGGGCAACGAGGGTCGAGCACGGCGCGGGGGCTCCTGCTCCACGGACCCGCCTGCGATCCCTTCTGGGGAAAGCCCTTCTTTAACCCAGGGCAGATCCTCGTTGCTAATCCTTCTAGCCCTGCTGCAATAAAGCGTATCTCCAAGATTCTTTGGGAGGAGGTGCTCAGATCCCAGTTTTTAGCTCTGGAAGAGAAGTTACCTTGTTGTGCTCAGCCTGGGCTCTCATCGTCTCCGTCCTGGTGGGCGAGGAGGAGGCGTCCAGCTCCGACAGCGTTCGTTCCTTCGACTCCAGCCACTTCAGCATCGAGCTTGCCTCCTCCTGCACTTCTTGCATCTTCTCCAGCATAGCCGAGAGCTGCTGCTGGCGTTCCCGCAGCGCCGCGCCGAGGCCCTGGTACTGCTGGGTCACGTCCGACACATCACACTGGATCTCGGTCAGATCTGTTTCCAAAAAGCAGCCCGAGATGAGGACCGCTGCCCGAGTTACCCACCTTAACCTGGGCTATCAGGTACTAGTCTAGCCCCGGGCAGCCACAGCTGGCCGAGCAGGAGGAACAAGAGGCCACGCTGCCGTCCGTCTGTCTGCAGAGCAATGTCAGATTATCCTCACCTCTCATGCCAGAGGGGCCCTTCCAGTTGCACCACGTATGCATGTTGACAGTTTGCAAACAAAGCGAATGCCTTCGTGTTTGTGAGACTGATGCAAGCTGAGCTCCCCTTTCACAATGTCACTGCTAATACAGTGTTAAATAATTTGACACCAAAATATAAAGCCATTTTTATGCACCTATTATCTCGTTGAACCAGTGAACTAACAGCAGATAACGGGCAATAATTAAAATTGCTCTTCAAACTGAAGGGTTGGATGGGTTATAATCCCTTAGAACCAATAAATTTAATTGCAGGCCTTAAAACGATCTCCCATTTATCAGCTTTTAACACCACCTGATGGGGTGTCAGGGTGTTGTCGCTCCCCAAAGCTGCCCCTCTCCGTCCTTCAGCCTGACCTACATCCTCCATCACCGCCTGCCCGTCCCGTGGCTCCGGCTACCGCGCAGCACGGCCGAGAAGTCACAAGCCTATTTGCAGGCTCATTTCACTTGCGCCGGGATGCTGACGGTGTCACATTGTGGTTTATATTCTCACGGATGGAAATGCACAGACAAAAACAGACAGGGAGACGGCGAGGCGGCCTCGGCACGCGCGCGCGGGCGCAGCGGTGACAGCGAGCTCACCTTTGCACGTGTGGTATCCGTTCACGCTGCCTACTGACCCTCCCGGCGCGGGCAGCGCGGCACCTGAGCAGAGGGGACGGAGACAGACAGAGGGACAAGACAGACGCGTTAGGAAGGCAGACAGCAAGCGATGAACGGTCCTCCACGAGACGGACCACACCAGCCACCAAGCACAGACGCTGCGTCTCCACGGGCCCACCCGCCTGGCGCTGATGAGCTCACCGGCTCGGCGCCGAGCGATCGGCATTAGTTCGATTTGGAGCCCGTTTATTTCTCCTCCTCCCAACACACCCGCGCCCCTCGCCTTCCTGGAGCTGCTCCTGCCTCGCTGGACCAGCAGCAGAAGAGCTGAAGCTGCCTGGAGCTGGGCACCTCTCCCAGCATCACCAAGGTGGACGTGGCTCCTGCATGGACCACAACACCACCTCCCCTGGAAAGCTGCTACCCTGAGCGTGATGTTGTGAATTATAATATCAAGTGAGACTTCTCAGTGCCTTCCCTGAAGAGATTAACTCCCCTGAAGAGATTAACTCCCCCATGTTCTCCTTTTCTTATGGGATGCAGCTATTTAAACCCACCTCGGTGCACAGGCACGCTCTCTTTGCCAAGAGGCTCCACGCAGGATGCGTCAGTGTCCCCTCCTTGGACACCACGTTCACCGCCAAAGGGGGATTCATCAGGAACGTTATCGGGTAAGTCTCTCTCTCTCTAACCACGCATTTTAAAGCTTTCGTGGATGTAAGGGGCTGCAGCTTCGGTCACCCCACGTGGGTGACCATGTGAGTCACCCACAAGAAGCCTCTCCCCACTTCTCTTGGAGGTTTCCCACTGAACTGCTCATCAAGTAAACCCTAACACACACATCTAGACTGTGAATTCCTATAAATGCCCATCGATGATGAGAGTCCAGGGACTTGTTCTCACGAGCTGGAAGACATCTTTTAGTTGGTTTCCAAACGAACCAGACATAATCTCATTGCTTCACAGACTTGAAGCCAAAAAGGAGACTAGTAAATCACGTCTGAATATTGCAGTCTTAAATTTCATCCAGATACGAAACCCAAATACTGGAGTTTGATTAAAACGCTCCAGTCCCCGGGAGGCTGAAGCACATCACCGAGAGAAAGCAGGAGCCGCCTCCACGAGCTCCCTGCGGGGCCGAGAGCCCGGACCCCCGCGCTGCGGCAGCCTGAAGCCCCGTGCTCCCTCCGAGCAGTGGTACGCGTCCCCACGCTGGGCTCATGGCAAACGCAGGGTAATTCAGTGCTCGTTACGCCACAGCAAGTTAAGCCAAGTTGGTGGGCTCCGAGCGCTGGGCTGACGCGTTAACACAACATTCAGCAGCAACTTGACCACCGGGCTGAGCCCCATGATACTAGTACCACCACGGGCCCACTGAAGTTTGTTAAAAAGGGGAAATAACCCCATTTTTCGCTTGAGGCAGGCTCAGAGAAGATGCAACGAGAGCAAACATTGCTCCGAGGAACAAGGCATCCTCAGGAGAGCCGGGCTGCGACTCACCTGCCTTGGACGGGGTGTCGGGGGCCGTAATCTCCACGATCAGGTTCTCCAGGAGGGTCCCCCTGCGGCCGATCTCCTCCACCTGGGCCCCTTTCCCCTTCCACTCCTCCAGGAGATCCTGGTCAAAAGGAAAGGCTGGGATCGGAGGCTGCGCTTGCCCCGCCGCAGCCCCCCCTTCCTCACCCGTCACCTCTGCGGTGACTCGGTGGCACCAGGACACGGCACCCAGGGAACCGGCAAAGGTGACACCAGCACACGGCGAGCAGACCGCACTGGGGAAGTGGGTGTCTTTATGTTTATTTTTGTCGGGGGGAATCAAAGAGTGAAAAGCTCTTCCCTAACTAGTGGGGCTGTCACAGCAAACCTTATTCCCCCTCCTACTGTTTCGGGGACCTCCCTCCTCCTCCTCTCGACACAACCCAGCCTCACGCGAGTCCGGTCCCCGCAGCTTTCGGCGGAGCCCGGCGGCGTGCGTGGGGCGCGAGGGCCGCGGGTGACTCAGCAGACGCTGCTCCGCCTCTGAGTCAAACCCTTGGCATATCCTGATTTAAAGCATCACGGTGCTGGAGAGGAGCGGGGGTTTGGATGACGGGAGGCCGCCTTCCATGTCTAGCAAGGGGAAATACTCCGCAAAAGTGAGTGTGCTCGGGTCTCCCGCTCCCAAATCCCTGGAACAGGCAGGGAGAGGGAAGGGAAACCAGGCAGTGCCCAGGACCTTCACACTGCTCCCTTCTCCGCAAGCCAGGGACCACTGGATGCACACACACCAGGGGCTGCAGCCCAGCAGCAAGTACAGGGGAGCCCAGGATTCCTGAGACCATAAAACACCTCCCAGGACTCTGCTTCCTGGGATTTATTCCACGTTCCAGCGTTTCCACACCAGCTGCCAACTTTCCCAGTCCAGTTTCGCCTCCTGCTGCCCACCTGGATCTGCTGCCTGCACTTGTGCAGCTCCTGGGTGCCCAGGGAGGTCTCGGCGGGCGGCATTTTGCCTTCACTCTCCCTCAGCCACTTCCTCACGGCCCCAACCAGCTTCCGAAATTCATCCAGTTGCTCCTGGCAGGACGACGCATCCTTTTCTCTAAGAGTGAAAAGGTTTCAGAGAGTCAGAGCTCGTGCCTTGCCTTGCAATTACCCCCACTTGAATGTAGCACAGTTGTGTCTCTAGGAGCCCTTCTTTTTATTATTATTATTAGATGTTGCTTAGGAACAGCGCATGCAGTGCCAGCCAAAGTGGGGTGCACGCCGCCGCCTGCCCCCCACTGCTGCTGGCCCCCCCAAGTTGCGGCTGGTGGCACTTTTGGGGCTGCTCCGGCACCCCCGTGGGACCACCGTTGCCAACCTGCGCCAGTTCTGCACCGGTCCCTTTGTCCTGGCGGGGGGAGCGAAGATTTCGGGAAGACAGGGCTCATTCATGCCGTCTCGCTCCAGCCAGCTGCAGCCCGGGGGGGGCCAGGCTCTGCCCCCCTCCTCCCCGGCCACAGCTCTCGTCTATTCAGCCCGTCCCGGAGGAACAAGGCAGCCCCCGGACGGGAGCCACGGGCCCCTCCGGCTCACCCTCGCCGACCGCAGCTGCGAGCAGTTCTCTGTGCGGTGCCGAATTTCTGGGGATTATTATGAGATTCATCTGCTTTTCCCCATCACCTTCCCTGTATTCACCAGGGAGGCTGGAGATACAGCCTGGGAGGTGTGACCCCCCGGGGACACAGGCGAGCTGCCCCCCCAATCCTGCTCACGCTGCCATGGCCAATTCGAGCTCAAGCTGCTGCTAAAGGTCTCCTTTACCCCCACTTTAGGGGACTCCGGGGACAGTCTGCTCTGCTCCGTCACCTCCCGGAGAGCATGCCTGGGGCAGGCTCCCGATCCCCCGCCAGCATCCCGCTCCCCTCCGGCAAGATGCTCTGGGATGGAGCTGTGGCAGCCCACACGCCGGGAAACGCACGAACGCCAGCTCCTGCAGCACCAGGAATTTTTCACAACGCCCCCAGCCAAGGCTTTTTTTAAAGCGTCAGCTGGAGCGAGCTGCCTTACGTCTCCTGGTGTGGGAGGAGGGAGGCAGGAGGAGTTCGCTCGTGCCCCCCCATGGAACGGAGATCTCCACGGGGTCTTGCTCTGACCACAAAGCCACCCCAAACTCACCTCCCCAGAGAGCGGCCGGGTCCCCAGGACTCACCTCTCTTTTGCCACCTTCTGCAGCTGCAGGAAGTCTTTCTTCAGGCTCTGCAGCTTCTCCTGCTGCTGGGAGGTGCCGGGGCCGAAGCCGCAGGAGCCCAGCTCCGCAGCCAGGTGCTCCAGGGTGGCCAGGTCCTCCTGGTGCTGCCTCATCTCTGAAGTCAGTTCCTGCCAAGAGCAAAGGGCGATGCCGACCGTGCCCTCGCCAGCAGACTCGGGCAGAGGGGATGAACCGGACAGCCCCGCGTCCTGGCGAGACGGAGGGACCCTCTGTGGGCAGCGCCATGAATTGCACCAGCACCGAACAGGCGGGCACGGGCACCTGCTCCTCCAGTTCTGGCTCAGCAAATACTTTAAGCAGCTGCAGGAACAAGTCCCACCTTCCCCGGTGCTGGTGTAAAGCCACACAGTGAATGGGATGGGGGGCCCTCGACCAAGCCAAATCAACCCCCCCAAGCACAAGTGTCCAGTTTTACACCAACTCAGAGCATTTCTGAGGCTGTGGTCAAACCACCCCCCGTTGCAGAGCACTCTAGGAAGCCAGAGGGAGGAATCCCGCGCAGCCACGACCGGCCACCAGCACCCACAGCATCTCCAAGGGCTTTGTCACATCCTGCACTGCGCTCACTGCCAACGCTCAGGCGTTTTGCTGTATTAACCCCGTGGAGTCTTTAATTGGTAAAACCTTGCTGTATTTGGACTGGTCCCTAAGAGCCTGGCTAGAGATCCCTCCTGAAAACCAGCCCGGCTCCAGGGAAATGCCATTCCCCTCTCTCACTGCTGGAAACAGCCTCCGCCGCTCCGGCCACGCTCCCTTCCCCAGGCAAAGACCCAGCACAGGTCCTGCGGATCCTGCCAGCCTGGGAGTGAACCAGGGGCTGTTTGCCCAGGAAGAAATCATTGCAAAATGGCCCAGCCCTAAAAACCCCAGGCAGGTGGAGTCTTCACCCCCTGCACCTCACCTGGATGTGCTGGGAGAAGTGAGCGATGTCCCGGTCTGGCTGGTTCCCGGATGCCAACATCCGCGCTCTGCTCTCCGTGAACTGCTGCAACTTCTCCGAGAGCTGCTCGTACTGCTCGACCTTCGGGAGGAGGCCCTTCAGCGCGTCCTCCCTCTCCCGCTGCCGCTGGCACAGCCTGCCAAAATGCTCCGTCGCCTCTGCCAGCTTGCCCTGCAGGGCAGAGGCCGTGGGGCTGTCTGCCGCCTCCATGAACCGTGTCACCATCTCGCGGGTGGCTTCCAGGCAGCTCTTCTGCCTGGCGATGTCCTGCTTCAGCTTCTGTGGTAAGCACACACAGAAAGGGATGCCATTTTAGGAAGGCTCTTGAGCAAAATTGAACTGGCATGAAGAGGCTGGGCCGCCCTTGGGAAAGAATAGTCAGGCAAGAATAGTTTTCTATCCCGGTTTTCCTTTCCTTTCTGATCTCCCCAACCTGCTCTGCCTTTCCCCGGTGCCTGATATCAAAACCCTACTTGTCAGCCGAAGAAAGACTTTCAACAGGTTCGTGTGCTGGCTTAAAGAAATTAAATAAAGGTTCTGTTCATATCCCTTTTTAGGGTTTTTTTTTTTTGTGCTTTCAGAATACTGTAGCTAACCCCCAGCAACTGCCTGCACGGTTCAGGTCCTGCAGACAGGCGCGTTTGAGGCGGGGGAGCTCAGGGACCAGCCTTACCGCACTCGTGGCAAGCGAGTCCTGGATGGAGGTGGAGGAGAGCGCGGCCGGCTGCTCTCCCTCCAGGTTCTTCTCGATCTCAGCCACCGACTGGAGGAGGCTCTCCAGGCTCTCCTGGACGCTCTGGGACTGGGCGATGGATTTCTGCAGCAGGTCTGAGCGCTCGGCCATCTGCTGGGAGAGGCTCTGGAAGCGGCTCACGATGGCATCTGCAGAGTTCAGCGCAAAGGAGAATCAGTGGCAAAGAGCTTCTCGCCTGGTGCTCAGAGAGCAGCAAGTACCCCCTTTGGCTCCTGCCAAACTCTCACTGCCGACGAATTCCCATCCCCAAACTCAGCAGCGAGACAGGAGACCCAATGCAAACGGCTAAACTGGATCTCAGCCCTCCCCACGTGCAAACACAAGCCCTGTTGCTGTGCACCTTTGCTCCACCTTCCCCCAAAAGTGGGAGTCTTCATCTTTCCTACCTCCCTGGTTGGTTTTCACGCTCTCCCCCACCATCCCTGCTAACTGGCGGCTGCTTTGCTCTGTACCTGTTGTTTCCTGAACGTGCCCGTGGTCCGGGGCCGGCTCCCCTTGTACCTCCAGCAGGGACCGAGCTGCTTTCTGGAGCTTCTCCACCGGCATCTGATGCTCAGCGAGGTCTCCCTGCAGCTGCTGCTTTGACACGAGACAAGGCAAAATCAGCAGTAGGTCACACGCAAGAGACCCGCACCCGCGGGGAGCTCAGGGCTCCATTTAAACCCTGCCGAGGGATCCTGTTCACTTAATCACAAAATCATTAAGAAAAATAAGGCAGGTTGGAAGGTCCAACGCCATGCTGCAGGCAGGGCTGACTTCAGAGCTGGATCAGAGGC
Source organism: Calonectris borealis (assembly GCF_964195595.1). Lineage (NCBI taxonomy): Eukaryota > Metazoa > Chordata > Aves > Procellariiformes > Procellariidae > Calonectris > Calonectris borealis. Next base: position 3,244,960 of record NC_134336.1, on the reverse strand, counting down.
TCTGGGCTGTCCCAGCACCCGCCCACCCTCAGGGGGGAGGAACGTCCCCCCCATGTCCCGCTGGGATGTCCCCTGTGGCAGTGACTGCAGCCCCGTGCCCGTGCTCTGAGCACCCCTCAGAAGAGTCTGGCTCCACCTGATCTGCAGCGCAGGGACCTCCTGAGCCGGCAGGTACATCTTTGCACTCAACCAGCAAAAAAAGCGAACGGATCGAGTCTCCTCCCTGCTCCTGACTGCTCAGAGCAGCAGCCGAATTCCCATACAGGCTCCCCCCAGGAGGTCACCCGAGGTCCCCGTACCTTAGCGCTGGCGAGCTGCTTTTGCAGAACGGCCGGATCTGAAGAAACTGTCTCCGAGAGCAGTTTCCCAACGGCAGCTTCGCTCTCCTGCAGCCACGTCCTGAGAGACTCCGCCACCTCCTGGAACTGCTGGTAGTGATCCAGCAAGGTGTTCAGGTGGGAGCCCAGCTTGGTGCACTGCAAAGGAGCAACAAGACATAATGGGAGGAGGCACACAAGCACAGAGCAACCTGGAATACACACAGAAATCATCAAGAATGAAAAAACAATTAAAAAAAACCATCTTGCCATATGTGTTAAAGGAATTACAGGAGGCAACATGCAGACAACGCCAAGACAGGGGGTGTTGCTCCTGCCCAAGCCCTGAAGAAGACAATCCTTGTCCTACGATCTACGTATGTGCTAGAATTCCAGCCAGACACTCGAGAGAAACATCTCTCTGCCATCCCTGCTCTTTGACACGCACAGGAAGAAAACAGCACCCAGGGTTCAACTCCCAGCCTTGCAAAGCCCTTCCCGTACCTTGGAGTGTAGCGTGGTGTATCGCTGCGTCGCGTCCTCCAGCTTGCTCTTGACCACACTCCCGGACGTCAGCGGCTGGGACCCTGCGTCCCCAGCAGCTCCCTCTGCATCCAGCACCTTCTGCCCCGACATGGTAACAAACCGCAGGTCGCCTTTGTGGGAGATGACGTCTTCTGAGAAGCTCCCCTGTCGCAGGAGCAGCTGCCGGAGGGCCGTGGGGTCACTGTCCCCCTTGTACATCCCCTCCAGATCCTGCTCCGCTTGCTTCAGCCAAGCTTCGAACTCCCCGTGATCCCGCAAGAACTTCTGCAGCTCGTCCCGCAGGACTTGCACTTGCTTCAACTGCGTTTCCGACTGCGAGAGGGAAGCCGCGTACTGGTCCTTCAGCTCTGCCAGTCGGCCCTGGAGCCGGTCCCGCTCCTCCCCAGCCAGGCTGTGGCCATGCTTGTCCAGGAAAGCCTGCGCCGACTGCGTGGCCAGGATGACGTCCTGCTGCTGGGACAGCAGCTCCTGGTGCTGGGCCTGAAAGAAGCCGGAGAGCAAAGGTGATGTTCGCGACCGAGGGTCTCTGCCCACCAGCACCCGGCGGGTGCAGCGAGGCCACGCGCGTGACTGAGCCTCCGCACCCTCCTACAGCACAAGCAAGGCAGGGGAACACCCCAAGGCTGGGATACAGGCAGGGGCTGTGCCCACAGGAGGGTAACCCCCCCTCTGACCACGATGGGCACCTTCTCTCGTTACCCTGATTGCACCGTGCCGTGGCACCCACCCACCAACACAGAGCGCACGTCCTCCAGGAAGCCAGGCAGGGAATTCCCAAGTCTCCCATTTGGAAAATCACCCCGAACACGTGTTTCAGAGACCAGACCCATCTCCAGACCTATCTAACACCCTGTCCTGCTCCCAGCTGTGTCAGCAGCCGGAGGCAGGGTCAGTGCGTCGGGCAGAAAGCTTTAAGAAGGACGAGGTGTCGGTCCTGACCTTCAGCCTCTCGTACTGCTCATCCAGGCTCTCGGCAGCGCTGTCTGCTCCCGGGACGTGGCCGTCGGGGACGTCCCGAGTGCCTGTCCCTGCTCGCGCCCCTGGCGCTTGCTCGACGGGGTGCGGTCTGTACTCCAGGAGCCCTCCCTTCTGCTCCAGCGATGCCACCCAGTTCAAAAGGGAATCGATCTTATTGCTGTTCTCCTCCAGTTCTTTGGCAGCTTTCACCTGAAAGCACAAAGGCTCCAGATTAGAATGACCCATTTTATGCGTGTTCAGCAAACAGCTGCATGGGGGCGGGAGACAAAAATCAACAGAAGGAAAAACCCCGAAGAGTTTTCCAGCCGCAGCAAATGCCTGAGACACTCACAGACCTCCAAAATACTCCGTGGCTCTCTGAAAGGGGGGAAGGTGCAAAGCAGCTGTGAATAAACTCAGCCTCTCTGCTACGTTGCATCTCTCACCCTGATACAACCCAGAGTCCCCCCCGCGAAGGTGCGAGCATCGCGTTCACCGCCAGCGCGGGGAGGTGCCCGATGCTCACGCTCCCGTTACAGGTCAGCCCAAAGGCAGCGCAAGGTGCCTTTTACTCCCCTGTTTCCTCCACAACCAGCTCATCTGTAGCTGCAGCTCTCAAGGTATTTCATGAGAGAAATACATGGGGGGCACCTTGCCTGGGGGACCCACAGAAAGGAACAGAAATTGTTTATGCCGCATCACCCAGCTGAATACCAGGACCCCAGATGAATCCGATTGCACTGACTGGACCTCACCGTCCACCTCAAGCAGAGCCTGGGGGCTACAGCTCTTTGCACGTCACCTTTTCAGTCTCCTGCTGCACCGCAGCAGTCACAGCGCTCTCCAGCTCCTTCTGGGCCACCTCTGTCCTCTCCTGCAGGGACTGGTACTGCTCCTTGGCACGCTGCAGCTTCTCTCGCAGTGCTGCGAGCTCCCCGGGCTCCATCTTTGCCTTGTTCTCCTCCAAAAACTCCTCTGTGCTTTTCAGGACGCTGGCGAAGGAGGCGGCTCGGGTGTGCATGTTCCTCTGCAGCTCCTAGGCAGACAATGCCGTAAGGCTCCGTGCGCTCCCGAGGCAGCGCCCAGCCTCTCCGCCTTCCAACCCCCGTTTTTAAAGCACTGACCTTAACATCACTTTGCCTCTGCTGCAAGGCGGACAGGTCCCCTTCGCTGGCTGCTCTCTGCTGCTCTGCCAGCGCGTCCTCTGCCTGGTGCAGCCAGCAGCTCAGCTCGGCCAGGCTCTGCGCCCGGGCTGCCTGCTGCTCCTGCAGCGTCTGCGGGCAGAGGGAAGGGGAGAGGGGACAGTCAGTACCTGGGCTGCACCTCCGGTCACGCACATTGCTGAAAGGCAAGGCAAGAGGTTACAGCTGGAGCATCTCCTGAAGATGAGGATGCAGCACAGAAAACGGCTTTTGCAGCTCTCCCCGTGCTCCCCCTCCCTCTCAGGCTCACACGCTGCGGGAACGGGGCTGAGGTGCCGAGTCCCTGCTGAGCAGGAGCTGCTCACTGCACGTTTGCCACCATTCCAGCAGGTTTCTCTCAACCTGCTCTTTGAGAAGCCCATCCAGCTCCACGTGGAGCTACGCTCCAGGTCACGCACTCCTCTCTCGGGAAAGCTCAACCAGAAGTTTCTCTGCCTTTTCCATTCAATGCTACAAACATGAAAACTGCAGCAGAAACTCATCTAACGAGAGGGAACAACCACCTGAGGTCAGGCAGCACCACTGTGGAGCCCCAAACAACCTAAGTAGGCTGGTTTTTTGATCCTGGGGTTGGAGAGGGAGCCCGGGAGAGAGAAAGCGTTTCTGTAGCTGATCCAGCTCCTCCGTTTTGCTGCTAGAGCACAATACAGAAGCGCCTGTTTGAGCAATTGAGCATGATGTGACCTGAGAGTCCCTGCAACGTTCCTGTTCCCCTTTCCCAGGGGAGATAAAGGTTTTTCAGTTTCACTGGGCATTTCAGCAAGGTGATGTACAAACTTGTGCAAAACACTGTGCTTGTTTCTCCCAGTCATAAGATAAACAACAGAAGCAAATTGCAAGAGCCTTCTTAAGAGCTCTTCAGCTGCAAAGCGAGTTCTTCCTGCGTTAGGATGGGCGCACACTCAATCTGAAAAAGCAAAGCAAACTGGTTAATATACACACACACTCCAGAGAGGACAGGCAAGAGTTACAGAGAGCAACTGTTAATAAAAACCACATTAATCCTGTCTTGTATAAGAGGATCCATGCAGTGACGGGTGCTGCAGCAATGCAGCAGAGACCTGAGGACTTGCTTTTGCAGCTGCCTGCTGCCTTGATACATCATCAGCTGTTTCTCTGGGACAGCAATACCTGGCTTGTGCAGTGGAAATAAGACATTAAAACTGCCAGGTGTCTGCGGTGGCCCCTCTGCACAGGGATTTTCTGGTGGGGTTACAGAGACCTGGGTTTATTCCACCCAGACCAAAGCAACTTGATGTCTAGCAGAGGACTGCCCGGCTGCGCCACCCAGACCTCGGCTCCACCTTTTGGGAGGAAAGCGACTTTCCACTGGGAGTTACATGGTAGGAAGAAGACAGACTTTAGAGGAAGCTCATGATGTGCAATGAAAAGTCATAAACTGTGAGTGGCATGCACGTGAAATTCCAAATAGGAGGTGTCTCAGCGCACGTTCTTGTGGCCGGGAAGCGCTTCAGCGAGCAAACTGCAGCCAGGAAGCAGATGTCTCACAACCTTCACCTGATCCGTCTGCTCCACTTGCTGGAGACAGACCTGCAGGACCTCCACCCGAGCCGTCACGCGCTCCGACAGGTCCCGGAAAGCCTTCTGCAGCTCATTGAGCAGCCTCAGCAGCTGCCTGCTCTGCTGAGGGGTCAAGTCCTGGGCGTGCTCCGAGATGAGGAACTGGATGTCGAAGGCAGTGGCGTCGAGCTGAGACTTGGTGTCAGCGAGGGGCTCCTTCAGCTCCTGAACGGGAGAGAAAAGACCTCTCAGGCAAAACGACTCTGCAGCCAGCGCTTTCCTGCGCTGCCAGCTTCAGATGGGACACGCAGAGAGGCAGCAGTATGCACCCAAAAAAAGTGCTTTGTCACCAGAACGATATATTCCAGAAACCCCAAATGCTCCCAAAACCACCCTCAGCATCGAGGTGACAGCATCTCACCACAGCAATTTTCTAACGTGCCTCCGCACCGGGCCTCCAGCACCTCGCCAAGAGGCTGCTTGGACCGTGCGTGTAGGGCTGCCCTTGGGTGAAGATGACCCAGAACTGGAGCTGCCAGCAGCCCCGTCCAGTCCTCGGTGACCCCATGTGCCACCACCGGCTCTCAAAGCCTTCGACCCCCTGACTTCAACGCCAAGGTGCTACCAGCAAACAGGAGATGCTGAACTGACCAAATCTTGACAGCTATCGCTCAAAGGTGACCAAATGCGGAGGGGAGCCTGGGCGTCTCGTACAGTCGATGGAGACCAGGGCAGGTGTGACAGAGGGGGGCTCTCAGAGCCCCCGCGGAGGAAGCAGCTCGCTCCTCAACAGCCTAACGGGCATCCCTCCCAGTCGCTCAGCCCCCCACCACACACCTGCATTTCAGCACGTTCCCCAAACGGCCGAAGCAGATGGTTTGTGTATTGCGGAAACAAATGACTTTGGAGCAAATACAATATTGTTGCTCCTCCTGCAACAAAGGATAAGGGCAAACCCTTGGTAGGCTCCAGGAGGGAAGCAGGATTAAAAGCTTCTCCTCCGTGCAGAGGACAGCACCTTCATCAGCCAGAAGGATTAGGGGCATTGCCATGGTTACCTTGTAGTGCTGGAGGCAGCGACTCAAGCTGTTCGCATCAGTCGCGGGGTGGTAATCGCTGCCGTCCAGCGACTCTGCAGTGCCAGAGACCCAGCTCAGCAGCTCCTGGAGTTTGCCCTGGAGAGTCTCGTGATGTGCCAGGATTTTAGCCTTAAAAACAGAAATGCATCATTTAAAGAAGGAGCAGAGCTCTCCAGGGAAGGAGCGCTGGGGTGCTCGGGGGGCAGCAGGCAGTGGGGACAGCTGCCAGCTCTACCTTTTCAGTTTCTGCTGCCCCGCGAAGGTTTTGTAGCCGGGACTCCAGGACATCACTCGCAGAGCTCAGAGACTTCTGGAGGTTCTTGGCATCCTTCTCCAAAGCCTTCAGTAATTGCTCAGGGACTTCTTCAGGGGGGTTGGCCACAATCCACTTCACAGCGTCCAACTCCTGATTCACTGGGAAGCTCAGCTCCTGCAGCTCAGCGCCCAGGGCCTGAGGCAAGACAGCATCGTTATGTCTAAGATACGGTGACTTCATCTTCCCGCTGCCAAAACTGAGGAAAGGTTTTGGAGACCCAGCTCCAAACACTGCGTCTATCTCCTAAAAAGATTCATTACCATCCTCCAGCCCCGCTCAGCTGCCAACACTCGCCTGTCTTTCTCCAGGCTGTAAAATTCATTTCAGCCATGCTTAGGTTATTATCTAAGGGGGGAGGAGAAGGTGAGCCAGAGGCAGTGCCAGAGCGGGGAGGGACAGGGTTTGCATATAAATGCCTGTTAAACCCGGGACTAACCTCCCCGGCTGGCTCCCAGAAGCAGGGAGGAGGTGCGGGGGCTGTGCACGACGCGGGGGAGAGAAGGGACGAGCTCTGTCCTGCCTAACGCCGGCCAAGCCTGGCCCAGCCTGGCTCACCTCCGCCTGCTGCAGCAGGTCGTGCAGGGCTGCCAAATTCTGCTCCGCCGGCTGCACCCGTTTGATTCTCATCTCGATATCTCGGAGCATGGAGAGATATGATATCAGCTTCTCATCATGCTCCAGACACATCTTCTTGCTGAACATGATCTACAGAATCAAACAGTAAAACAAAACCTCAAATTTAGACAGAAAAGAAAACAAAGGATTATATATTATTCTTTTTTTCAAAGAAGAAATGTTAATAACATTCCATTTCAGGGACTTTCCACTCGCTGGCCTTATCTACAAGATTTACTACAGGAAAAATAAAACACATGGCTCTTTTTCCAACATAAGCTTATAAATGGCAAAAGATCTCTGGTGTTACAGTAAAAGTGCCACAAAAAAAAAAAAAGAGTCCTACTTATTAGTCATTTATAAGTAATGCTCCAGCAAAAAGAAGCCACAACTAAGCCTTGAGTGTTTTCAGTCATACATCACTGGCTCCTTTGCCAAACCCATTGCAGCTGATACTGCAACATCAAGCTCAGACATCCACTCCTCGTGTTCTGGCTGTCCTCTGTGCTGAGGACCTCGGACAGATTTAACACCAAACGTACACAAATAGCTCATAAAAAAAAAAAATGTCGAAATAGCAAAAAGCATCAATTTACCTGGGCTGGTCTCGTGGATTCCCTCGAGGTTTCCAGCAGTTCCCCCTCCACTATCACAGGTAAGAGCAAGCCCCGATCGCCAGGAGCCGGCTGCCTTGTCCTCTCCTGGGGTGTTTCTCCTTGGGATTTTGGGGGAACAGGGGCATCTCCTTGGCCTGTGCTGATCTCCACTCTTTGCTCTTGCCGTGTCTCTTCTCCAAGCTCAAGGACTGCAGAGGTTTCCTGAACTTCTCTGGGTTCCTCTCTGATAATTAATTCAGCGGGCAGTTCGCCTGCTGCAGGGGCTGCACTGGCGGCTTCCACCTTGGTGTTTTCCTGGGTCATCCTCTCCTCCAGGCTCAATGCCGCCAAGGAATCGTGACCATTTCTGATCCCATCTTTCATCACCTCTCGAGCTTCCCCTTGTCCTGGGAGGACAGGGAACACCGGACCCCCAGCGAGGTTTTCTTTATCTTTCTCAGAAATAGTTTTCTTTTCTTTTTCATCCCTGCTGCTCCCCCTGTGCTTGGCTGTGCCTCTCGCCAACCCCGCAGTAATCTTGGTGGTGGTTTCTTGTTTTGGTTCTGGCATGCTTGAGACGAAGTCCTCCTCCTTCTTCCCTGGAATTTCTTTGGAAATCAGAAAAGGAAGGGACTGCTTTTCCGCAGAAGATTTCTCTGGCTGAGCGCTGTCTCCTGAGATACCAGTCTGCTTTGCTTTCTTTTTCTTGCTTTTCTGTTTTTGGGTAGGTTTTAGCTGAGTTTCACTTGTTTTTTCTTGATCAACTGGACCTTCTGCATGCAATCTCGGGGTTTCTCCTTCAATGTGCTTGACAGTTTTTTTACCTGCAAGCTTGTCTCCTGCAGGCTTCACAGCAATGCCGATCTCGGGGGGTTCTCCAGACGCTGTAGGACCCATCTCTCCCTTCCCTTGACCCACAGTAACAGATTCCCCCAGGGCTGCCGGTGTTACCCCCCCCAGGCCGCCCGCTCGCTCTCCTTGCTCAGAAGCCACCACCTCTTCACCTGCCACAACCACCTCTGCGCTTACCAACCCTCTCCTCCTCCTCCTCTCCTCGCTGTCCTCCGCACTGTGAAGCGCCTCCGTGTCCAAGAACGACTGCTCTCCCTGCAGTCCCAGTCCCTCCACTTTCTCTGTCCCTCGATCGACTTCTTCTCGCCTCAATTCCTTCCCCCAAGCTGCTCTCCCCTGGGAGCTCCTTTTTGCGATCCCTTTTTCCACAGCCCTTACCACCACCGTCTCTTCGGAGAGAGACGCTGTACCTAACGCTGAGGGGTGAACTGGAGTCAGCTCAGCCTCTTCCTGGGGCTGATGCGTTGCACCATCCTCTGAAGTTTTCTGAGGTTTCCATTTCCCTTCTGTCGGTGTCACCGGGGATTTCTTGGCGACAGCACCTCCAGCCACGTCATAGCTCATGGCTTCAGATCTGGCTTTATGCTCAGCACCGTCAGACTTCTTAGCAGCACTGGTAGAGACGATGACATCTTCCTCTTTTGGAGATATTTTTTCCGTTTTTTCCTGGAAAAGGTGGGGCTTCTCTACTTTGCAGACCTCAGAACCACATTCGTCTTCAGGTATTTGTGCCTCCTGAAGACCGGCAGCTAACTTTTGGCTAATCAGTTCTTTTTCAACAGCTTCCTTTAAGGTCAATCTTTTCCCACTGCTAGCATCAACAATTCCCCCAGCCCTCATCTGGTTGATGGCGATGAGTTTGGCCATCTCCTCATCCAGCAGCCCTCGCTCGACAGCAGCCCTCAGGGAGAGCCTCTTGCTGACAGTGCCCTCCACCACCCCCCCGCTGTCTGCCTGAGCCTGCAGCAACCGCAGGGTGGGCAGAGGGTCCACCTTCCCCAGCCTCACCGCCTCGGCGCACGTGAGCTTGTTCCCCGTCACCTCATCCTTGATGGCTCTGAAGGGATGGACCTCCAGATACCTCTGGCCAGATTCAATGTCGATTTTACACTTCTTTATGAACTCTGAGTAGGGAACCATCATGCAGGTCTCGGGATCTACAATTCCTTCTTTCATTTCTGAAGATGACAGGACTTTCTCCATCACCTGCTCGGGCAGCAAGCCCTCCTTCACCGCTTGACAGAGTGCCAGTCTCTGGCCAGAAGCAGGATCAAAAATGCTTCCGCTCCCAGCCTGGATTTCTTGCACTTTCCTCTGGAAGCCCGGACTAACGAGCCCTAACGATACTGCCTGGGGCAAGGGCAGCTTCTCCTTCGTAACTGGATGAACATAGTCCTGCAGGCACACGCTTTCAGCTTTCGTGAGTTCGTTACATAAATCTTGATTGATCAAACCATGTTTCATTGCGTCATTTACAGAAAGCCTCATTCCAGACATGTGATGGATGATCCCTCCATCAGCAATCTGCTTGGTCAAGAGCTGAAAAGCTTTTTCCTTTCTCAGGAGCCCTTTTTCAACAGACTCTGCAACAGTCAAAGGCTGCTTCGTTTTAGGATCCACAATTCCACTGGTTTCAGCCTGTAAGCTAATGAGCTTCTGTCTGGTCACCTCATCAGTGCCTTTCCCTTTGGAAGCCTTCTCCAGCTTGACCAGCTCTTTCTGACCTGTTGGCTCTACGAGGCCCAGATTTGAAGCCAAAGTGACCGATATTTTTTTGCCACGTTTCAAGTCAACGATCCCTCCAGTAACCACTTGCCCTTCCAAGATCCTCATTGCCGTTTCCTTGTCCAGAAGGCCAACTGCAGCGGCATCCTTGACAGAGTAGACAAAGTTATTGCCTGGGTCCAGAACGCCACTTATTGCTTTGTCCGATGTGAATACCTTCTGGAGAAGCTTCTCATCCATCAGACCTTCTTCAATGACGTCCTCGGTAGTTAATGATTCACGTGTATGCGAGTCAAAGAAGCCACTGAACATCTTCATTTTCTCCATTAATTTCACAGCTGTGTGGCTGGGCACCACTCCACAGGCTACTGCTTCATTTAGAAGAAGACTCTTGCCCGTCTGCTCATGGATTATGCCACCACTTTGGAGCTGCGTTAACAGCATTTCCAAAGTGTCCTCCGCTTCCTGCTCTGCAGGGGCTGGCAGGGATGTTTCATCAACCCTCTCACCACCTGATACTTCTTCCCCCTCTCCTTCTTCCACTTCCAATACACTTTCCATGCTTTCACTTTGCCTCTCTGTTTGCTCTGCGTCCCCAGTTTTAGGGAGCACAATCCCCTCTCCTCCCAGCAAGCCCTTCTCAACTGTTTCCTCGTTTAGCAAATAAATCTCTGTAATGGCTTCTGCCTCTAGTTCAGGTTCCTCCACATCCTGAGACCTCTCTGCCATGATTTCCAGTCTCTCTCTCCTTTCTGAAACATCCGTCGATACGCAGATTTCACTTTTCACAACAACTGTCCCACTTCCCGATGCCCTCTTCTGATCTTCCATACTTGCCACTCCACCTACTGCAGTAGGCTTGGACTCTTCTTCTGCCTCAATCATCATTTCCTCTGTTTCTCTGAATCCACTACTAAGGTCACCAGGATGTCCTGGCACTGATAATTTTACCTGATCTTTGTCCTTGCTTGTAGAAGCTACTCGCTCTCTTCCAAATTCAGCATTGGTTTCACTCCTGGTGGTAGTCTGTTCAGTATAAATCTGCTTTTGCTCCTCCACGAGCAGGGTATCTTCTGCATCCTCCAACAGGAGGCTTTCAGGTCCCATCACCACCTCCCCATTCTCCAGAGCAGTTCTGGGTGGCAGGACCTTTTCGCTTTGTTCTTTTGAAGGAGCAAATTGAAACTCAAGCTGCTGCAAAGCCAAACCATTGCAAGGCTCACTTTCAAGAGCTGCGTTTGCCTTTGTCTCCTCAAAGCCTTCACTCCCTTCCAACATATGTGCGCAGGATCCATTTTCTTGGGTTTGGATGAGGGCTTTAGTGAGATTGTTCAATTCTCCATCCACTAAGAGCAGCTTCTGGCCATCATGGATGTTGATATAGCTGTGGGTCATCACGTGGAACATCAGCCTTTCGTCGTCACTCCTTAGCAGAGGGTCACTTTGCTCTTTGTGACCTGTGGGACTCCTTCCAGAAGAGCTCTGGCCATGCCTGCTTCTGCTCGGAGAGCCAGCAAGCTGCACGCTGGCCATGACATCAGGTATGGCTGTGGATTTCAGCTTCTTCGCCACATCTCTCTCCAAGATGCCGTATTCAACTGCTTTCTTCCAGGACAACACCTCAGTGGTTTCTGGTATAAAGACAGCCTTAATGAGTTGCCTCTTGCTGAGAATCTTGTAAACCAACTCCGTAGACAGGATTCCTTGCTCTAAAGCATCTGCAACCGGGACAGTCTCCCCCGTCTCTGGCCACAGGAGCCCCATGAAAGACCATAGGGATTCCAGGACCACCAGTGCACTCCTTGGTGCTACCAACTCTTTCCTTACAGCTTCATCAATTGTCAGTCTCTCTCCCGTGACGGTATCGATGATGCCACCTGTCTGAAGCTGCCGGATAAGAAGCGTGCATGCCAAATCCTGGTCAATTAAATTATGTCTCACGGCCTCGTCCACAGTCAGCCTGTGCCCTGTCCTAGGGTCAACAATGCCACCAGCAAAGAGGTGGGCTTCCAGCAACCTGACCATTACCTGCCTGTCTATCAGCCCTTCCTGGACCGCACGGAAGATGCTGACTTTTCTGCCTGATTTCAAGCTCACCATCCCACCCGCCAGCTGCTTGACTGGGAGCAGCCTCAGTCCAGTCTCCTGGTGGATGATGCATCGGTGCATGAGCTCGGGCAGACTGATTTTCTCAGCAGTGTTGGGGTCAATCAAATCCTTGCCACCCTCCAGGTGAGACAGAAGTCTGGAATGAAGCTGGGGGGTAAGGAGCCTTTCTTGCACCGCTGCCTCCATGCTGATTCTGCCCTGATGGACTTTAAAGCCCCCAGTGACGAGCTCAGCTTCAAGAATCTTTAGCCCAATGCTCTCACTGATCTTCCCCTCTTCTATCGCAGCAACGACAGGTAGGAGCTGCCTCCCTTCACATCTGACTTCTTCCACCCGGTCGAGAGCATCCTTCAATTCCTGCAGCACCTGGAACGTCCTGAGATCGATGATGTTTCTTGCCAGACCTTTCTCCAAGGAGAGTTTCTCATTGGTCTCTGGAACAACTAAGTCAGATGTGATAACCTGGGCCTCCAAGAGGACGAGGCCAGTGTCCTGATCTATAAGACCTCTCTGCATGGCACCAAAGACAGGGAATATTTCTACCGTGCCAAGATCGATCACTCCTGCCACTGCTTCGTTGCCCTAGAACAGAAAGAGAAGGAAAAGAATTAAATCAAAATCGAGCATTGCCAGCACTCAGATTGTAAAAGGTCCAGGGAGATCTCAGTTTCAAAAAAAAAAAGTTTAAAAACCCTAAACAGGCTAGAAAGCAGTCCCAAAGTGTTTGAAATGCAACTCCAAAGGCATCACAGCACGCAAATTGGTGCGTTTGCTAGCTTGCACATTGCCAGCAAGTTTTAATGCTCATCTAGTCCATCACCCAGGGCAGCACTGAGATGCTTCCCACATCCACCAACATAACGCAGCAAAGCGGCAGGCAGCAAAACCCAGAAGTGCTCCTAATGCTCCGTGGAGAAACAGGGGGAAGGAGACCAACAAGCACACCAAAGCCGTTCAACAACTCCTGTTTTAAAAAGTAAAGACAACACAAATCCCACTGTGTACTCAGAGGAGGAAAACCCCCAAGGGTGTCCATTTGAGGGTATCTAGGAACCTCTCAGCGCAGTTTCCACCCTGACTCCTGCCATGCTTAAATCCTGCACTTCCCCAAGCAGATCTCAAGTGCCAGGACAGCCGGGCAACACCACAGAGCCCTGTGCCATGGAGCAGCTCCCCAGCCACACAGACCGGCCATGCATTAGGGCAGGAGCGCCACGTGCAGGGCAGCTCCCCGAGCGCGACCAGTGGCACCCGCTCTGCCCCGCTCCAGCACCTCCAAGCAGCTGCGCTCTTCAGACAGGGCAAGGGGAGAAATGGGAGAAGCTGGAGGTCCCAGCACGGAAACAGTGACAGACTGGGAATAGACCATCTATTGTGGTGTTTCTGGAGGGGCTTTTCCCTTCTTGCTGGTAATAATTAAGATGAAAAAGAGTAACGGCTCTTTGGACGTTTGGGTTTCTCCCAGTCCCACTGGTTGGGTGTAAGCTTGGCCCAAGCACTAGAAGATTTTTGTGGGGATAAGGAAGAGGGAATCTGGACTGTGGAATGAATTCCTTTGGCATCCCCAAGACCCCCAGATTTTTTTTGATCGGTAAGTCTGACAGCACAGGCGGCTGGGGGTGTTTGTAGCTGCGGCACAGCTCGGTTACGGCACAGCCCGGCTCCACCCGGCTGGTTTGCAGCTCCCCCCGCTGCCTTCTGCTGCGGAGACAGGGTGAACCGGCTGGAAAAACCTCAGCTCTCCACCATCACCGCCAGACTCAGGCATGCACGTTGGGAGATGAACAAGCCGTGGAAAGACAGAGAAGAGGAGGGGGAAAAAAAGAGAAAGATAAAAAAGGAGATGGGAGGGAAGGGGGGGTAAAAGGCTTTTACTTACCCGAGTTGCAGGGTGTGCCTTGAGCAGTTAAAGACAGAGCCTTATGGAGCAGTTCAGCCGTATCACACACAGTGTAAAGCTTGGTGTTAGCGTCCAGCATGCGACTGTTTTGTTTGCAAAAAGAACCCCACACACAGGTCGTCCTCTTTCACTTTGTGTGTTTTGTTTGTTTAAATCCCGGAGGGTTAGTTAAACTTGTAAGCAAGGATGTCAGTTAATCTTAAAAACAGTTGACATGAAACACAAACTGTACAGGGACACATCATGCTCAATTTAGCGCGTTCTGCTTTGCATTTTTGTCTTTTATAACTTCTCTCTGACAGTTGGATGTTTCCAGCAAGCAAATGTTAAGAGTTCCTCATGCTCCCTCTACAGTGAAGCAACTGCACCGCACAAGAGCCGCAGGGATCATCTCGCAGACGGGCCAGGGATCTACGGCAAAGCCCCACTGCCATCTCTCGTTTCGTTTCCTGGGCTTTGTCGAGAGCGTGAGTGAAAACTGTTCAAGCCTGAGCCCCAAAGCGCGTTCATGCTGTACGAAAACAGCCCAGCAAGCCCTGGAGAAGGTTTTTGCTATAAAGTTATTTTCCTGCCCGGGAGGGAGGAAAAAGGAAAGGAAAAAGCCTCCTTTCCACAGGCAGGCGGCTCTCAGCTGCTCTCCTGGCAGCAGCAGCAGAAGCATCGAAGCCGTGATGGCTTAGCGGCGACTAACAAGTTGGTTTGCTCACCGTAAGCTTTCTGCTGCCAGCACGAGGGCTAAAGGGCTTGCAATAGAAAGCGTTTACCGCACTGAGCCACCTGAAATGTGCTATAAAGTCCAATTTGGAGAGAAACACTATACGTTTAGGTAAAAGCTGGACAGGCAGATTTCAAACAAGCAGCCCCGTCGCCCTCTTCCCATGAGCGGCTCGAACAGGGCTTCGCTCACGCACCCAACAGCCAAAACCTGCGTCACGCGTCCAGATCTGAGCGGGCCGTTGCTTCAGAGTACAGGGAGCCAGCAAGCAAACACACAAATATATCCATCGACACATGTATATACACTTATATAACACGTACACGTATATCTGTGAATGACCGAAGACAGCTCATAACAGAGGCAATAAGGATGCGCTTTCAGCCCTCCCTACCCAGCGAAACAAGGATGGGGACTGACGGGAGCACTGGTGGATGTGAACAGGGAATGGGTCCAGCTGTGGGTCGTGAAGGTCTCCCAGGTCAGCTGAGGGCCTGGACGATGCAGTCGCCTTCCACTGGGGAGAGCAACTTCGTTCAGCCCCAGCTGAGACAAACCTCTCCCAGACCCCGAGATACAGGAGACCGCACGGGCAAATGCCCTTCTGCAGAAACCCACCTTCTTGTGTCTCCTGCACGCAGGCAGCCTGTGAGATGGAGCCCTCTGCGGTTAAAGCACCGAGAGGGCACTCCTCAGAGGACACAGATTTGCTAAGGGGACCATTTCCAGGCCAGAGGTCCATCTACATCCTCGCCCACCAAGCGTGAACGAGCCAACCCTTGTGCACAGGGCAGAGCTCTGATGAAAACCATCGCAAAGGACAACTCTCCCATTGACCTGGAAGGCAGCAGGTAACCGGCTCCTGCTTGGCCTCCAGGGACCACCCCAGCCTGGATGCATCGGTGACGCATGGACAGAAGAGAAGGGAGGGCAACCACGTGCAAGTAAGAAAGTCAACGGGCAGTGAGTGGCTGGTGGCCATGAAACACACAACCAAGCAAAACCTTTTTCACACCCTGAGGAGTGCCCTGAGTCCGTGCAGCCACGGGACCGAGCGGGGACTAGTACCTTGTGCTCTGTCTCCTGAGCCAGCTGGCTCTGGAGCTGCTGGAGCTGCTCCGTGGAATCGCTGCAGAGCGCCTGGTAGGTCTCCTTGAGGACACCGATCTGAGCGGAAATCTGTTCCTTCTCCGGATGGGAAAGCCTGCAAGGGGAAGGGGAAATCTCTCAGGGAAACTGCACAAACCAGCTCCCAGCTCTGCAGAATTAACATGTTCTTCTGGTGAAGGAAAAGGCCAAACCCACCACGAGTCCCCTCTTCCCACTGCCCAACTCCTTGCCCAGCTCAGCTAAAACCAGCAAGGGTAACTGTGCTCAGCAAAGGCTGACCTGCGTTGTAACGATCAAATCCCCAAATATACAGGGCTGGCTCACTACTAAAGGGGATTATTGTCCCAATATTGTCCCAACAGCATCAATGGGTTGCATATTTCATAGCTCTTGTTGCAGATAAGAAAGACAACGACTGTCACGTGCAGCTCATTGCTGTTTTTAACGGGAGTCGGGCGCTGGACCCCAGCCCACCCGCGCCAGCTCTAAGGTGTCTCATCTCCCCCCACCGCTCTCCCTGCCTGTCCCCTCGGGCCACACTCACTTGTGGCTGTGTTTTGCCAGGAAGATTTGTGAAGTTTTGATGGCCTCGGAGACCTGCTCCTTCTTTGCAGCCAGCTCCTCATTCAGGGCCTGTCGGCGGGGGGGGAAAGAAAGAAGCTTAATTCAGCTGTGGAAAAAGAGCAGAAGTTAAACAAACCGCCTGACGGTTGCCCCTGGTTTACCTGCTGCTCCGAGATGGATTTCTCGATGTCGCCCAGCTCTCTGCTCCCAGCAGCTGCCGTCCTGCCTTGTACGCTCTGCTTCAAGCCCAGGGCCCAGCCCAGCAGTTCCTTCACCTTGTCCACATGCTCCTGCTTCTCCTCCTCCACTACCTTCTGCAAACAGAGGAGGGAGGAAGATAACCACGTCAAAGGGGTCCCAGATTTCCAAAGACAGAGAGGCTCTCAGGAGCAGCGCCCGAGATGTGACCTCAACACGGAGCAGCATCCTTGGGGGTGCTGGGAAATGAGCCTGCACATTCTGAATAGAGTTCAGTTCTGTACAACAGCCTTACCTCCTCCTCCTCCAGCCGCCGGAGAGCATCGCTGATGTACTTCACGTGCTGCGTGGTTAACGTCACCAGAGCTGTATAGCGAGTCCGCAAATCCATGAACTGCAAAGGGATAGAGGGGGAAACGGGGCGCATCAGTCACGACCGGCAGATCCAGAGTGACGTACTTTACAGTACACGACACGGATGCACCACCTCGCGCTTGGGAAGCCCCCCAGGCACCTCACAGACCCCGTACGGCATCAATGAAATGCAGCAAGTCCGACAGGGAGGATTGTGGCCACACACGGCATGCTGCACAACACTGGAGCGAAGGGGAGACTCCGGTCATGGACACTGGGGCGGATGCTCAACTCTTACACGAGGGCTACCGGGATCTTTAATATCCACACGGAGCAGACAGGACCTCGGGTCCCTAAAGGGCTCATCCCAAAGATGCACAGACAGTGACGCTGCATGGTGCTCTGGTTATTTACCTCGCGAGGCTGAAGGGCTGAGCCGACCCCGCTGGATTTGACCCAGGGGTTCCCAGGAGTCTAGGTATTTCATACCTGGTGCTTAGAGCACTAAGCCATCCTCTCTGGCTATTGGAAAAAACAGCGAGGGCGGAAACTTTATTTATACGAGAGAGTTCAGCAGAAAGGAGCTCATTTCACAGAGGCAGCTCAGCGGTTTGCTCGGCATCGAAGAACCCCCTGCACAACTTCTCCCTCGCAAGGTCGGGCGGGCGGCCGCGCGCCTACCTCCTGCGTGATGGCGTCCGAGGACGAGAGCATGCGTCGGCGTTTCATGGGAGACTTCTGCTGCGACTCAACAAATGCCCTGTACGTCATGAGCTGCAACTCGTAGTCCTGCGAACGCAACCAGGGGTGGAGAGACATGGAGCATGCGAGATGCAAACTGTGCCGGGGCCATTTCTGCCCAGCCAGTCTTATTTAGGTGCAGGAGGGGACCCGTACCTTGACGGCAGCCGAGTATTGCTGGGAGAATTTCTGACACTGGTCCAGTTTGGCTTGATTTTTCTCAATTTCTGCAGCCAAAGCCTTCAAAAAAACGCAAAGCAAAAATGGTTGTCAGGACAGCTGCCGTGGGTGGTGAGCTGAATTTCAGTCCCCATCTCTCCCCTTTTGTGCAAAGTCTTTATCCTCTTCAATTTTTTATGCAAGGCTCATCTCCACCTCAAGCTAAGCAGAGTTTCTCTGCTTTCCAGACACCAAACAGCCTCTTCCCCACTGTGTTTCATTTTCAAGCTCACAGATGAAAAGATTTCAGTAAAAGAAAAGAAAGGACACGGTCACTGCAACGACCACGCCATCGAGACAACACAAGGTCCTGTCTTACCGTTTGCTGGCTCAGCTGCTCTGACAGCACCCGGCTGTCCTCCGCCTGCCCAGGCTTCATCAGCTCCTGCTGGACCGTGATCTCCTCGATCCACTGGATCAGGGCACTGTGGCACTGCCGGTAATCACTCAGCACCTCCTGGATGCTCTCCAGCTCCGCGTGGCTGAGGGAAGAACCAAGACACATAAGAGGGCGAAATGCCACCGTAGGCTATAGGGATATCCCGGCCACCAGCGGGAATCCCAACTGGAAAAATACGGCTGACCCAAGCTCTCAGCTGAAGCATGAAAGTAAATCTGCGAAAGGAGGCAGGAGTTTCTCACCGGGTCTCAATCTGGGCGCAGACTCGCTGCCAGCGATCCCACAGTTGGCTTCCCTTCTCCTGATAGCGCTCGAGGTCGATGCTGCGCTCCTGTCTCAGCCGGTACAGCTGCTCTCCCACCGCCTTTGCCTTT
The DNA here is from genome assembly GCF_964195595.1 of Calonectris borealis. Classification (NCBI taxonomy): domain Eukaryota; kingdom Metazoa; phylum Chordata; class Aves; order Procellariiformes; family Procellariidae; genus Calonectris; species Calonectris borealis. The sequence goes on along the minus strand of NC_134336.1, from coordinate 3,226,550 downwards.
TCCATCTCCTCCTCCAACGTGGTGAAGACGGAGCTCTTGTCCTTCACTTCTCCAAGCCATTGCTGCAAAACCAGCCAGAGACAGCACCGGTTCAACATCATGGAAGCAAAAGGCACATTAAGTCAGAGATGCCCTCCTGCCCGGAGCTGACAAGCCTGAGAAGGGGTTTATTCTCCCTCTCTCCTTAACCTGCAAAGAACTGGCTGATTACAGGAGGTGCCAAACAGAGGGAATCATGTTCCCAGCTTGGAGCAAGTCAGATTGGTTCAGCCCCTGTCCTACAGCAACAGGAGACGTAGCTCCAAGATGCTCACGTGTCAGCATGTGCCCTACAAGAGAGAGCACAAGCCACAGCAGCTCCTTTACCTTTACAAAGCAATATGGGATCACATAAGCAGCACAAAATCATCCCGGCAGCTACACCGAGGCAAGAAAAATGGCATACAGTGCAAATTCAGCAGAGAAAGGGAAGGACCCTGCTTGACGAACGCCAAAGCACTGGCTGGTTTCTGCCTGCCCTCCTTGGGAAGTGATCAGCACCAACCTGTAACGCTGCTCTGTGAGACTGAATAGCTGCCAGGTCGGCGGGGACTGCCTCCTCTTGGCTCAGCTTAACCTCATACCCTTTGACCAGAGACTCTGCTCCTTGGGTCTTACGAATAATAACGTCAACTGTCTTCAACCTGGCAAATCAAACAGAGGCAGCACAATGACATCCAAAATTTCGCAGAGATCCTCTTGATCGCGAGGCTGTTTGCACCTTGTGCCGCAGAGGGATGGAGCTCAGCGCAAGGGGCGTTAGAGGGCCAGAAGAAAGGTCTTGAGCAGAATCAGGCAGATACAAAAAGGTGTTCAGGAACAGAGGCACATCCCAACTCACTTGTCCAGGTAGATGGAAGACAGCCCGTACGTCTGGTCCATCTTGTTCACCACCAAGTCAAGTTCAGAACGCAAGTGGGGTGTGCTGGACCCCGTGGGCGCCTTGTCGAGGAAGCTGTAGCATCTCTCAGAAACGAACCGCAGGTCCGATTGCAGCCGCTGCAGATCCTCCTGCATGCGCTACGGGAGGAAGGGAAAGAAGGTGAAAGGAAAGCCCAAGCAGGCGGAGAAAAAGCAGGATTGCCCTTGGCAAAGGAGATGGAGATGCAATGAAGCGGGGAGCCCACCTGGAGAGGTTTCCTGCTGCTTTCTGTGCAGCAAGATCCTCTCAAACCCCACACAGTCACGCACCCACCTCCCACACGTTCACCCTGGAGAAGTTAAAAGCTGGTTTTGGTGCATGCTAAAGACCAGCGGCCACCACCTCCCTCCCCTCCACATCTCGCAGCAGCAGGACTGACCTCCTGCTCTGCAATGCGGATGGTGTTTTCCTGGATAGTATCACCATCTGCTCGGGCGCTGCTTGGGGACTGGATTCGGCTCACTAGCCTCTGCTCACACTCCTCCAGGCGCAGACGGATATTCTTCAGCTCTGAGAGATACGTCCTGGCAACGGTCTCATCCTTGTCTTCTGCAAGTCACAGACAAACCAAAACAGCAGCTCAAACAACCCCCGCCGGTATCTGCCCCAAATGGGACCTGACCGGGAGTCCCCGAGCCACGTGCAGCATCACGCTGACACCGAGCCACCGGGGTCTCTGCTTAGACAGAAAACAAGTTAATCAAATCATCTCACTCCAACACAGCTGAAAATGAGTCCAGCCACAGGGCACCTCGCATGATGAAGCCGGAGTCCCCAGTCTTGGTGGGACTCAGTCCTGCTGTGTCACACCGGGAGCCATCCGCTGCTCTGAACAGCGGGACTGTGACCACCACAGATATTTTCTTAAAGATTAAATGCAAGGAAAAGAACTCCTTGCTCAGAATGTGTCCTGACTGATGACTAAACCCATCTCCAACAATATTAGGGTAAGAAGACTCAGCAGTAAAGCTGAAGCTGCAAAGCCAAGCCCTCTCTGCAGGAACATCGCTGGACAAAGGCCAAACACTTGAATGGATGGAGAAATAAGGAGAGCAGCTGCTCACATCATCTCAGAAAAAAAAAGAAAATGAAGCCACCCCATAAATCCTTTGTTTATGAGTCCCCACAGCTCCTGGTTAATCCATCAGCCCTTTGAAGCTCACCGTTCTCCATGGATTCCAGCAGCTGCCGGATGTGTTCCTTGGAAGACTCCACTTCCTCCTCCAGGCGCAGCCGGTCCGACACCGAGAAGAGCTCCGAGTCCCGGCTGTCCTGCAGGAAGTCCTCGTAGTGCGCCTGGAGGCTCTTCATGGCTTGCTGGCACTCCCCTTGCGCTAAGGATCTGAGCTGCAAGTGGAAAACCAGCACATCTAACCACCGGGAACAACTTCCTACACATCACCTGAAGCCACCCTCCCCAGCTTAATCACCTTCGTCTGCCAAGTATTTTCTCTCTAGAGGAGAAAAGGCAAGCTCCTCCGTTATCAGCCTCATGCCTCCCTCCCGCCTGGCTCGTTCCCTAATGAAACGCTAAGTCCACAATCTCTTATGCTTATCACAGTTCAGCAGCAAACTGCTGATGCTCTTTTTCTTTGGAAAAACTGCAATCATTTTGCACAGAACCTCCAAGCCCAGGTTTTCCCACTGTTCAAGGTGCAAAGACCCTTGACTTCCCCAACCTTCCAGTCTCCGGTCTTCCCTTTAACACCTCCTTTCCTCCTCAGCCACATGAAGAACCCCTGAGCAACGCAGCCCCGGAGCCAGGCAGAGAAGTTCCTACCGTACCTTTTCCATGCTGAAGCTTTGCACCAGGGCTATGTCCTTCCGCAGGTAGTTCCAGGAGATGAGGCTCTTTGTGTTCATGTGGAGCTGGTGCCAGAGAGCCATCACTTTCTGGTACAACTGTTCTACCCTGCAAGGGGAAGGAGCAGATCCGTCAGCCCTGGATCTCCCCAGCACGCTCAGCCCTGACCCTGTTAAGCCACCAGCCGTCGCTGCCAGCCAGCAGCCCATCACGGCAGCGATCCCAGCCTGGCAGCCCGCGATGCTCCTGCAGTTCAGTGCCAGAGATCCCCGGAGGGATCCCTCCTCCCGAATCATCGTTTTCTCTTTTGCAAGCTACTATAGCAGTTGCTGCGATGGAGTTTGCAACTGGATAACCACAAGGGATTCCTTCCCTCGCCCCGAATCAGCTCTGCCACCCACTCCTACTCCTCCACCCCAGCTCCTCTCCCATTCCCACCCCAGATCTGTCCCCTCCCATGCCACCAACCCCCTCCCCATCTCCCTGCCACTGCACCTCTGGGACTCCCCCCCAGCAGAGATCAGCAAGTTACCTGTTGGCCATCTCGATGGCCTCTTTGTTGGGCGGGGGGATCAGGAAGCACACAGAGGGCACCATGGCCTCGTTCCCCGTGGGACTGATCACCTTCCACTTGGTCCTCTGGGAATTGTCCTCCAGCACGCACTCGTCGTTCCTGCAGATGGTGATCTGCAGCGGCACCAACACCACCCGGCCCGTCAGAAACCAGCAGCAGGGCTGCACACGCCCGCCCTTGCTGCCAGCTCCCCTCCTGGGGGCGAGCCAGCTTCCACAAATATAGATAAATGTATATTTTAATCAAGCAAGAGCCTGGCATAGAGCCAAGCAGTGCACACGCCACGTCTGGAGAGGAAGGGACAAGGAAGTTAAACGGAGTTGGCTACCGCCCACGTGCTTATTTGGCTGAGGCTGATGAAGCCCTTCCTCCTTGGGGAAAAGGACTTCAGCTCTTGCCCAGAATAAATCCGAGATATGGAAATGTGCTCCAGGAAAACCAGCCGTGCTATTTCCCTCCTCCTGTCTTCCCACTCCATTCCTGCTTTCCACTGACAGACACCACAGAGCTCATCCTAAACCACCATGGGCGTTGCTCTCCTGCCTCGTCCCTGCCTTCCCTTTCAAAGTCACGCTGACACCCTTCCAGCCCTCACCTCGATCTGCCGATAGTCACAAACAGCCTTGATGGGGATCGTGCTCTTCACAAGGTGCTCCGGGTTCCTGGGCCGGAGCTGAACGACGGTTTTGGAGCGTCCCACCAGGCTGGCGACGGAGCTCTTCGACTGAATGAGCTGCTCCTTCTCGTCCTGGCAGAAAGAAGGATGAAGGGCGGGTTGCTCGAGGCAGGGCAGAGGACGTCTCTCCCACGCACCTCGGCACCCCCCACCCTGACGCTGGCCTGCGAGAGCTACGCTGGGATCTCAAGGGCTGAACAAACACGTCAGGAGGATCCTGCTGCTCTAACGGGATGGGAAGAGGAGTCAGGAGATGGGATGGAAGGGAGAACGGACTTCAAGTCAGGGTGAGACCTCTCCGCTACTACTCCCACTGCCCTGCAAAGCCGCATGCACGCCTCTGGCTCTTTTGCTGCTAGGACAAGAAAACATTTTCTTTCAAAAGTGGAAAAAAAAAGAGAACACAGCATACACCAAAATTAAAGTCTCAGGAGGTGTAAGGGGCCAAGAGCAGGACAAGCTCCAGCCCCAAACCAGGGACATTCAGTTGTCTGGAGCAGAGACCACAGAAGCATGCTCCCTTTTCTAAAGCAAAGGATGAAGGCACGTTTAAACCAATGGCTGGAATGAGGATACGATGAATTATGCGGATAAAACATCTCAGGAGAAGGGGCTAGTGGTGGAGTGATCGCACAGGTCTCTGAGTTTGGGTAGAAATTTGCCAGTTGGAGGAAGATGCTGCATAATTGATTCCCACAAGCCCCTGCTGGGTTCAGTGATGGGACAACTGGGGGGACTGGTGGCAAAGCTCTCCTGGAACAGCCTCCAGCACCGATGGAGACGTGTGCGGATCACGACACTGGCAGCTCGTGTGATTAGTGGCAGCTCAGCCTGTTCCGGCTGCAAAAGTTTAAAAAGGATCCCAGAAAAATGTTCTCCCTCATGCTTGGTACTCTCGGGGTCGGTTAGTGCGCTAACAACAGTGGACGATAATTAATGGTAAAAAAAAAAAAAAAAAGAAAAAAAAAAGAAAAAGAAAAGAATAAATGATTAAATAAACTACCTGTGCCTGTCCCAGGGAGCATGATTGGAAGAAATACAACTTTAACTTATTAGGTAAGAAAGAGTGAGATAGCTGAGCTCAGGGCAGCTGCCCCAGTCCTGAGATCGTGGCCACTCTCCGGCTGCCCGGATGAGCCTCTCCCACCCCGGACGGCGCCTGCCAGACTTCTGGTGTTGCAGGGCTCGCAAATTCGGACCCCAGGAGCCAGGCTGGCTGCTCCGTATCCTGGAGGACAGACCAGGACGACCCCGAGACCATGACAGAGAGGATGGGACCTCCCAGGTCTCCAGGAGAAAAGATGGCAAGCCCTAGCCCAGCTGATGCACCCATCAGCAGCCCTTTGCTTCACCACCACGAACACCCAGTAACGGCGTCCCAGCTTCACTGGGGACATGCTGGAAATCAGTGGTGTGCACTAAGAGCAAAGCCAAAGCAGCCACTTGCCTCCACACCCTCAAATGTCACCTCCTTCCACTTCCATCAGTGGCTCAGTGGTCAACCCACAGCCCAAATCCTCCCCCGTCCCTGGTTTCAAACACCATCTGATGTGTTGTGCTTTGGGTTTTGTTTTTAGGTTGGTTTTTTTCAGGCCAATTCGGATAAGAAGATCACAGCGCGGTTGCCCGTCATCTGCTCTCTGCTACGCCACAGCTAAGCCAGGCCATGTGTTCGGAGATAGCGCTGCCGAGCCCCCAAGCCCCCGTCCCCGCTCCCCGCACCGGCACAGCGCGACGGATTAACATGGGATTTGGTTTGGATAAAGAGCAGGCGTTTCTCCGCATCCCACCACGCTCCTAGCGAGCGCCAGCTCAAAAGGAGGAACAGGAGCATCCTACGGGCTCTGCGCGACACCTCCGTCAGCAGAACACGACCGGCTCCATGCAGACCAGGGTGGCACGATGGGCACCGAGGGGGAAGGACCAGCTCACACGTCAAGCTATGAGTTTGCAGCACACGCCGCCTGCTCTTCACCCCCAGGATACGGAAAAACATTGGACGGTGCCTCTAAACAAAAGCGACCCATCGGCTGCTGTAACGACCGAGATCCGGCTACCACCGGCAGCGTCACATCCACGCAGCGGGGGTCGCACACAGCCTGCACCCCGTGGCTGTACAAACACATCCAGCAGCTCCAGCGAAAAGCAGAACATTGACCGAGACGGGGAAACAAACCACGTTACATGAAACTGTGTCGCTGCGGGAATAAAATAAGCCCAGTTTTCCCTGGGAAGCAAGAGGTGCCCCAAGCAATGCTGCTGGACCGGAGCAAGAAGGCCACCCATCGCCCGCCCCGGGTGGCGGGGATGTCTGAGAACCCACCATGGAGTCCTGCAGCAGGTCCTCCAGCCGCGTCAGGCTCGTGTTATGGTCGCAAGAATACTTCCTTTTGATGGAGTCCTGCAGGTTGCGCAGGTAGGTCTCCGACTCCCGGGCGTCGCTGAAGAACTGCAAAGGCAAAGAGGGTCACGGAAACCTGCACAAGTCCACCGCGCAGTCAGCGGCACACAGCGCGGCAAGGGACCACCCCAACATCTCAACCAGCAGCTCCCAACACTATTCTGGCCTTAGGGCTCCAAGGGCAGCGAGCAACCCACATGGATGGCCAGAACTACGTGGAAGGTGATCCCTTTTGCCCTAGCGAGACATCCCCAGAGAGCAGCCAAGGAGAAAGAGATGATTCAGGAGAAAGCAGCCCCCATGAGCACCACAAATCCCTCCCTCCCTCTGCCCCGAGGCGGGGAGCAGCGTATGAAGCTCATGCAGCGGGATGCAGCGGGTGGTGACCAGGGAAACGTGGGCTGCCCCTCCCAAGTACCTGGAAATAGGCAGCGTTCTCCTTCACGTGCTGTTCCACGCACAGGCAGAGCTGCTTAATCCACTGCCACTGAGTCTGCACGGCAGCACTGTAGGCCTGAGAAACACAGGCACCAAACAGCGATGAATAACGAGCATTTCCCAGCCAGGAGGGTCACAGGAAGGACACAGCTACAGCCGGCGGGATGTACATTAACGGGCAAGATCTGGCGGCAACCAGGAGGGTTTGGACACAGGCACGAAGAGCAGGAGACGGCAGACCCTGGACCAGTGATGCCAGGGGCTGCGGCAGGCAGAGGTTTGCTTTCTCCCACCCCAGAAACACCAGGGAGAAACATGTCCCCGCAGCTCTTTGCTTCACCGCCATGGTTTTCCTGCAAACCTGGATAACTCCAAGGGAGCCGAGGCCATTCCCTGCATCACCTCGCTGCAGGAAAGGCTCATGCTCTGTACAAGCGTGTCTTAATTTGAGGTGGGGATTATTTGGGAATGGCCTCGAGCTTCTCATTGCACTCCCCCAAAAAAACTCTATCACTGCACTGATGTTCTTCTGCCACCATAAAACATTTCACCAGCCCTGGCTGCCCCTACGGGCACCATGGGGTGGGACAGCAAGTTTCCCAAACCCGGGTGAGAAGATTTGCTGCCAGCCGATTCTCGGGGCCCCTCCCGGCTCCTCCGCGTGCCCGCTCACCTCGACGGTTTGCTTGGCCGGGTGGTTCTCCAGGGACAGCAGCTCGGCTGTGTCTTGGAGGGAGCGGAAGATGTCCTGCTTCTCTTCCAGCTCCGTCGTCAGCTCCTGCATGAAGGACACAAGCAAAGTCCGAATCTCAGCTATGGGAGCAGCCTCACTCAGCCTGTGTCCAACTAACGCAGCATGCGGCACGGAACGCGCTGCTGTAAACACCAGTGGATCTCAGGGAAACCAGCACGGCTTATGGGAGCACCACAGCCGATTCCCAGCAGGATGCCTCCTGTGCACCAAACACGCACGGGGCAGATGCAACGCAGATACTGGAAACCTGCCCAGGGACCTCTTCAGTTCCAGGCAGTGTGATTGTGGCAAGGCAACAATTTATTTATACTGCTTTAAAGAGGAATCAATTTTCCTCTTTAGCTCAGACTTCCCCCCCGCCCCCCGCTAGTTAAAAATGTCTTTAGTTCCAAATAGTGCTAAAAAGACATCTTTTGATGCCTTTTTGATTGAAACTCAATTGAACAAACACTTTTTTTGCACTTTCTGCTCTAAGGGAGAGCTCTTTCATCAGCTGCATTCGTGAGCTACAAACTCAGTGACTTGGGAGGGAGCCTCCAACCCCTGGGGACCTCAGGTCTGTTGGTAGCTGAAGGTCCCACAGCAGATCAAAAGCAGCAGCAGGGCAACCAAGAGAGCACCCATCCCACCGGCCCTGCCCCGGGGTCACTCACCGAGAAGTAGTTTTTCTTGGCTGCAATGTTAGGGTTGTTGTCGCTCCAGTCGTAGGCCAGTTCCTCCTCCTCCTTCTCATTCAGCCAAATCAGCTCAGCGGTGGCCCGAGACACAAACCCGTGCAAGCTCTGGAGGTGTCTCAGCCGGAAGCTCGAGGTTTCCTGAACACAACGAAGCGTGATTCCTCTTCCCTGCTCTGCAGGCGACCGGTTTCTTCCCTCCTCCCCAGCCTCGGAGCAGGGACAGACCCCGCGCTCCCCGGGCAGTGCTATAAGCCCACTTGAAGCCCACTCACCATCAGCTTGCAGTACTGCGTCTCCAGCTTGCCAAGCGTCTCCGTGTAGCTAGCGCGGAAATTCTGAGACATTTTACCCTGAAGGATGAAAAACGCTCCCGTTACCCGACACAGGACAGCATCACTTGAAACCCCATCTCTGAATCTTTCTCCCCAGCTTTGCGGGAGCAAAAGGAGGTGCAGAGGATGGCTCAGGGCAGCAGCCTCTTGCATCAGCCCAGCGTCAATTCAGAAGCTCCGTCCTTAAAAAATACCTCTGCCCCAGGCACCTCTACCCACAAGAGCCGATCCTGATGCCCTCACCTTCCCGCACACGTTGTGCCATGCGCGGTGTCCCCCAGCCTGTGCCACCATACCTCGTACATCCGGGCCTCCTTTACGCTGGAGCCCAGGTCCTCCACGCTGGTGTGGACGTGCCGCTGGGTCTCCAGCTGGGTTTCCACACTCGGCAGGTCGCTCCCCCACTCTGCTCGCTCCAGTCTCATCTGAAACAGGCCAAGAGGCCCAAGTCAGCACTCCTCATCTGCAGGAGCATATCTCAAAAGGACACGAGGGCAAGGAAACCTCCTAGGTCACTCAAGAGGGAGCAAACACCAGGCCAGTCCTGGTAGAAGGTCCTAACCCAGTGCTCCGACACTGAATGATTTCTGGGACAGCTTACACAAGCTTCACACCCACACAAGACCAAAGGACTGACTGCATCAGTACAGATTTGCTTCCAGCCTTGAAAGGATCTTCTGATATCCATTGAGCAGCAGCATCACGACAGAGAAAACCCAACTCAAGACAAAACCGTCGGTGCTCTCCAGAAACTTTGAACCATCAAAGCAATTATTCACAGATAAAGGCAGGAAAAAGCCCAGACCAGCTTCCTACCTTCCCGCATCAGCATGAGCGGAGGCAGGTAATTCGGTCCAGAGAGCCAGCACTCACCTGCATTTCCTCCACCCATGCCAGCAGCTCGTACACGAACCGGAGGCTGCCTTCGTCTTCAGAAGAGGAGATGGCCACCAGCTCTGTCCTGGTCATGGGCTTCCGGAACCAGGAGGCAGAGGAGGTGTGCAGCCCTTTCGTCAGGGATTCGCCCTTCAAGTGCGTCGTGCTCAGTGTGGAAGTGGGCACCAGCTCCAGGGTGGAGAAGTGGCCTTTCCTGTACAGGTTAGTGCATTCCAGCCTCAGCGTCACCAGCTCGTCCTGCAGCCGCATGATCCTGGAAGAGCAAGCAAGGCACGGGTAAGAAGATGCACCCACACTCCCTCCTTCCCCTCAACAGAGCAGAGGAGCCCCAGGCATCAGCCCCTGACCACGTTCCTCCATCCACAGGCCATCTCGGACACGGCCCCTCTCACCTGAACACCAGCTCCTCCAGCTGGTAGTAATTCTCATCCCGAAGGATCTGCACATCCACCTGTAGCTGGCGGATGAGCCCCTCGCACTCCTGCAGATACACGACCACGTCGGATTCATACTGCACCGGCTGGCCCGACTCCAGGTGAGCAGCATCCTGCACCGAGAGAGAGGAGACTGAGGGCCGGGTCCCCTCAGCCCAGGCACGTGGGCAGAGAGAACACGAGAGCAGCCCAGCATCAACTTTAAGACCGAAAAGACCTTTTGATCCACAAGCTTGACTTGAGCAGAAGAACATCAGTTCATCACTCACACCACACCCAGGACATCCCCTTTAGAAAAGCTCCTGCAGATGAACTGAAAGCTTCTAGCGATAGACGGGCTCCCGGGGTTAGTCCCACGGGCACTCGCTTAAACGTGCATCTCATTTCTTACTTGGGTTTAACCATTTTTAGCTCCCAACCCTTACATCTCTTTCTCCCAGAACAAAACACCCCTCTTCAGAAATCTGCTCCCTACCCAGATAGCTACAGTCTGCAACTGAGTCCTTTCTGCCAGTCTTTTAGACAAATAAAACAGATTTTGGTGGTTTTAAGCCTCATTATACAACAAGCTTTCCCAGAACTGCAGCTCTCCTCCAAGCCAGCACCTCTGCAGACATCCAGCCTCGCCAGCTGCATCCCCAGGGGCAGCCTGCTGCAGGGCAAGGCCGTTCCCCTGCCCCCCTGTCCCCCAGGTCCTCGTGCCATAGATCACCAGGTATCCACCACCGCCCCTAGAGCCCCTCCGGGAGAGGCTCAGCGTCAGAAGAGAAAGGAAAGGTGTCCAGGGGAACCCACCACCCCACGCAGAAGAGAGGGGAAGAGATGGGCATAAAAGAAGAGGCACAAAAACAAAAAAAATAAAGAAAAAAATTAGGAGGGGGAAAATAACACCCCCCACTCACAGCTTGCAGCGTGTTCTTTGCGAGAGTAAGTTTTTCTTCACAGCTCAGAGCACCATTCTGGATTTTGTTAGCGATTTGTAGCAGCAATTCCAGCCTGCGATGACAGAGGGAAAGAGAATGAGAGGGAGGTTTTGGGACATCCCTCCAGCCAGCGGAGCCCGGGACGTCCCCGCGGGGACTCTGCCTGCCGCGGGCAGAGCGCTGACCTCTCCACCGCCGGCCGCAGGAGCTTCTCGCGCTCCAGCATCTCTATGATGAGCTTGCCCCACTCCTCCTCCACGTCGTTGGGGTGGTACCCCTGCGGCAACTTGATGCGTCCAAATTCAATCCATACCTGGGGAAAACATCAACAGAATGGCATTTCCTACCTCCTCGAGCTGGCTAGAGAGAGATTACAGTAAGGGAAGTGGGGCTACAAGGCAACAGCTCTGCCTCCGCTCCTGCAGCGTGCTGCTTGCTACATCATTTACCCTGAGGGTTATTTCCACTTCTCCATTCCAAAATAAACCTGAACTGAGCACACTTTAGTCTTGCTAAAAGCACAACACTCCCACCAACAAGCCTCCGGGTAGCCATGATGGTATTTACCTCTAACAGTTTGTAGAGCTCCTCTATCCTTCCTTTTTCCTGTTCTTTCGCTGGGATTTCAGTTTCTTTGAAGTGTATGTACTGGTTATAAAGTGCCTGGGATGAGAAAGGCTTATCAGAAACCACCCCGGGGAACGCCGCCACCCAGTTCTCGGCGCCAAGCACATGGGACACTGCGGATGGACCTCGGCCAGCACCTACCTTTAGCTCTACAGGGTTCTGGGGGAAGGATTTATCTGACATGAGTATCGTGTGCTGCTTGATCCATGAGATGAGGGACTCCACGCGGCTCTGGTACTCCAGCCACCTCGAATCCACCTCCTGCGGGGCGAGAGCACCCTTGCAGAGCACTGCCGGCGGGCAGGTCTCCGCAGGGGAGAGGCAGAGGTGGGAACCGAGGTGCCACGGGGGATCATTCGCCTGTGCCTCCCTGCTGTGATGCCATCCCAGGTACAGAAAGGAGGAGGAGGAGGAGGAGGAGGATCCTCCTTGCAAGCTGCTCCCTGGAAGCCAACTCAGCTCTCTCAGGAGCTCAAAACCCGTGGCAGAACCTGGAGAACGCCACGGCCATACAGGCACGCCGGCAGTTCACAGGGCAGACACGCTAATGGGGAAGCTCCTGCCTCCCCCCGAGCCTCTTCCACCCATCGGCCATCTGCTCCGGTGGACAGGGAACCTCCAAACCCTTCCCACAACCACCAGTTGCCTCCCAAATTGCTGTCCCAGCCTCCCAACCCGCAGCAAAGCTTACAACAGCGCTGATCCCTTCTCCTCCCTCGGGGACTTTGGGAAAGGCATCGTAGATTGAAGACACATAAGTTATCACGGATTTCTCGTCCGGAGAGGGGACATCCACATCTGACAAGGGGGAAGCAGAAAGGCAGTGAGGAACGGGATCAGGCGGAGGGGTCGGCATCTCCCCGCACCAGCCGCTTCCCCTGGCCGCCCACCTTCGGCATCCAGCAGCCGCGTGACCCCCAGCCGCTCGGCGATCTCGAAGGCCTGCTCCAGGTTCTCCCGGTTACTCTGGATCTGCACCCTCTCCATGTCCACCAGATCTGGCCTGTAAGACACGCACCGGCGTCACGACGTTGACAGACAACGCAAGGCGCCCAGGGCAGAGCATCCCGGACGGGCACCACTGCCCCGGGTGGCTCCCGAGGGCTCGTCCGAGCCCCTGTCCCAGGCTGGTGGCTCTCTGAGGGGACCTGGCCTGCAGCACCTCCCCAGCTCATCCCCTTTGGGAAAGGAAGGAAAACCGCTCGTGCTCCTCGGGGACCTGCCCTCCCCAGCACCCGCTCTGCACCCAGCGTGCCGGGCTGGGACTGCGAGCCCTCCCGGGAAGGAGGTGCAGGGAACAGCCCCAAAGCGGGGTGGTTACACCTCTCCGGACGACGGGGGCAGAGCGCTTTGCCCGCAGCAGAGCGGAGGGGAGGCAGCAGGCACGGGCGCTGCCAGCCCTGCACCGGGAGGAAACACCGGCAACACAACAACGCTGCAGCACAAACGAGCACTGCGGAGCCAGGAAAATCCCAGTCACGCCGTGCCGGTGAGGTCTGCTGCCCACCCACCCCATCTCCTGCCTGCCCCTGCCTGCAGGAGCCTTGCACGGCCTTCCCTGCTAAACCCTGCCCGCTCCTGCCAGCCACAAGCGAGCACAGAGCAGCCCGGGAAGGCAGGGCCATTTCCAGCTACCAGGAGATGCTTTCTCACGGGGGCTTTGCTATTCTCCTTCAGGCACTCGAAGCCGTGCCAAGTCCTCTTGAGCAAGCAGCCAGGGGAGAAGCAAATGGAAGGTGTGCAGGGCTGTGCTGTCTCTCAAAGAAATGCCAGAGGTTTAATTGCTGCTCGGAAGAGCTCCGAGGACCTTGGATGAAAGCGTGGATGGAAGTGCTGCTATTCATGGAGAGCAGAATGGGCAGCAGTAACACGTAAAACACCGCAGCCCTCCCACACTCTGGAGTTTTAAAGCTTTGCTTTTTTGCTTCTCTCCCCAGCCTCATTCAAGATGTTTTTTCTTGCAACCTGATGCATTTGTTGCTCTTTCCAAGCATCCACCCCTCAGCTACCTGGCAGAAGAGATGATTTCCAGGTAAAAGAGACACTGCTGCCTGCAAGCCTCACCTACATCTCCAAGTACAGACCATCACCAACTGCAGCGGTGGGCAGGGGTCCCCAGGAGGTCCCCAGCCCTTCCTCCCACCCAGACGACGCTCTCCGCTGCTCCTTCCTGCCTACCTGTATCTGTGGATGAGCGCGTTGAACATCTTTCCATCGCTCCAGCACGACGAGAAGTTGGTGCACTTCACGCCGATGTAACCCGCCGTCACCTTCTGTGTCCACAGAAGCAGCTTCTCCTTGGCCGACATATCCCCCGACTCCCCGCTGATGTAGATGTCGGAGATCTGGAAGGAAGCGGCACAGCCATGGGGTGACGCGGGAGGAGGAAAGGCTCCACCGGGCACGTCCAGTTTCTATGAACTTGCCCGAGACCTGGCAGCTGCCAGGAAGGGCAGGAGGAAAATCCTGGTCACCATGGGGGAGAGGGGACCCCAGAGCCGACAAACTTGGGAATGGACCACCAGACCTGCAGGAGAGCTCTGGGGTGCCGAGGTGCGGCACGGTTTGGGCAGGCTGGGGATGCAGGCAGGCGAGGGAGGCGCGGCCGTTTGCCATCCCCATTTCACAGGGGCTCACGTTGCTTGGCCGCACGTGCAGCCCAGCCCAGCCCTGCCGGCACAGGAGCCGCCACCGCCGGACCCCGGCTTCCCACCACCACCGAGCTCGCCGGAGCCGCTCCTCCGCCCAGGCTCTGCTCTCGGGAGCGGCTGCCGCCACACGTGCTCCGAGCACACCGGAGAGCAGCGCCGCGCAGCCGGCAGCCCGCGGCACGCCCCGGCGCGTTACACCGGCACCGTCCCCCACGACCAGGGCTCGGGGCGCAGCTCACCAGGAATGCAACGCCCTGGCGAGACAGGGACCCAGGCGGGTCTCTTCCCGCCCCGAACACGCTGTGCCGACAGCAACGCTTGTGCACCCTCCTGTACAAACCTGCTCCGCTGCCCGCTCCTGCCCAGCACCCACTGCGAGGAGCCCCGGCACCCTCGGACACCCAGGGCTCGCGCAGGAACGGTCAGCCCCATCCAGCAGCCTCCGCGGCTGGGCGGCGAGGGAGCGCCCAAGAGGGGACCGCCGATGCCACCCCTCGCCGCGGCTGCCGGCGTGGTGGGGGATGCTCCACCTGGAGCATCATGTTGTAAAAAAAAAAAAACCCAAAAACAAAAATCCCAAAACCCCACAACTTAAGGAGAGGGAACCAGTGCTCGGAGGTGCTATTTGAGAAGACGCATGGGGCAGAGGTCTCTCTCTGACCTCCAGCCAGTGGAGCCGCTCGAAGCGAGGCCACCAGCTCCATCCCGGGGGAAAAGGCAAGGATGGGGAGAAGGCTGTTGCGCCCCTCCTCTGCCTCGCCGTGCCTGGAGAGGCAGGTGCAGGGGGTGCTGGTGGCAGGGGTGCCGTGACCCACTTCCCAACAAAAGAGACCGACAGTCACAGACCCCTCTTAGGCAGACGCACAGGACTGGCTGCAAATCCCAGACTTGCACGTGACAAAACGCACGTGTCTCCGCATCCCAGCATATTTCTGATTGGCACGGCTTCCTCCTCGCCCATCCTCCCCCCGCCCAGCTCCCCAATTAGTACAATTACCTCCCCTTAATTAAAGGGCAGACAAAGGGGAAGATGTGAGCCTCACGTATTTTGCGGGGCGCCTGCGGAAAGGCAATTTGGGCTGTTTGCTCGCTGGATTCCTCCTCTCAGCACTGCAGGGAGAAGGTGTGCCAGGACCCAGCCCCACCCGCCCTGAAAACACCCAGTTGCTTTATTCCCCCTCAAAATACACCCGGTTGGGTGCTGGCACTGCACGGGTGTCACCTGCCAGAGATCCCTTTGCAGGCAGGAGGAAGGGATGAGCTGCCTCTCCCGCCGGCGGGGAGGATGCTGCCGAGGCACGGCACGGCACGGCGAGCGGCGGTGTAATTGGTATGCTGCAGCTCACCTCCCTCTCCCGAGCCTGATACTCTCATCACACACAAAACTGCTCTTTGTCAGCCGCTGCCACACCGCCGGCGCTGCCTTTAACTCCTCCAGCCCCGGGGCCGGGTTTCTTTAGGGATGCTGGGACCCGGCACCCGCCGGCAGAGCCAGGATGGATAGGGTGATGTGCTGGGCGAGCAGCAGGATGGGACCTTCCATGCCTGCAGGGAGCAGGGAGGGACCCACAAACCTCTGCCGGCCCAGCACCCCCTTATTGATTACCCAGCAGCTCTTAATTAAGAGCAGAATGAAACCTTCCGCAAACCCACCCATCGGCTGTGCCCCACCTGGGCTCTCCAGCGCCGCTGCCCATCGGGGAGCTCCTTGCGGCACCCAGCTCAGATAAATCCTTTACTTTAAATCATTCACACAGCACTGGGGTTCTCCAGCCGCTGGGCCTTTCCCTGAGGGCACCCTTGCTGGAGACCCTCCTAGAGATGCGGGATGCGGCACCAGCTCCACCCTCCTTTCTTCACGTGTCTGTGTCAGGACAAAGATTTAGGGAGGCACTGGCGAGAAGAGAGAGCGGAAACTCGCGGGACCCGGGGGCAGCCCCTTCCAAACCCTTCCGACATCAGCCTCACACATCAAGCAACCGGTGGCAGGACGCTGAAGGCCAGACGGTGGCTGTGACATCGGTCCCAACCCGAGAAAAGTGCCGGGGGCCACAGCCCCTTTCCTGCCCCTCCAACCACGCGCCCGTCCTGGGGTGTGCAGAGCTTGGCCAAACCCAAGGGTGCCTCCAGCCCACCCTGTCACCCCCAAAGAGCAGCCTCCAAACAGCAACAACGGGCTCCAAAACACAGCGTCATCCCCTCCTCTTCCTCTCGGAGCCCCCTCGGAGCAGGCAGAGCCCCTGCACCTCCACGTTCACCCGCTGCCGCCCGCCTGGGAGCTGAGCGCGGGCGGGAAGGGGACACCCCAAACTCGCGCCCGAGCCAGCAGCCCTGAGGGCATGCGTGCCACCAGCGACAGCCAGCGCGCTGCCGACGGCAAACGCAATGGCACCAAGAACCCGCGTGACCGCCGGCTGCACCCACCGGCTGCACCCACCGGCTCCGGCGAGAGCCGCTCTCTGGCTGCCCGTGCCAGGAGCGGAGGACAGGACGGGTCGGTCCCCGGGGGATGCTTTCCCGCTGAGATGCTCAGAAGGGAAAATGCTTCAGGAGCTTTCTGCACCAGAGTCCTCCTGCCCGCGCTCAGCACGAGGTTGCACCTCGCCGAGATGGCCATCCCCAGGGGCCACCAGGCTCTGGGGTCCACTGAAGCAGGTCCCCCCACCCCGCTCCAAAAAGGGGCTGAGGCTACATGCAGACACTGACCATTCCTCCGGCCGTCCCCGAGCTCTCCCTCCGAGCCCGGCCCTCCGCAGCGAGCCTGCAGCCGCCTTCAGAGGGAGATGCCGCGGTCCCACCAGCTCCAGCGCCCTTGGCTGGCCGGCGTGCCGGGTCGCTGCCGTACCCCGAGGAGCTCCGGGCCGCACCGCCGCTGCGCCCGCTGAAGGAGGACGGGCTGCGGGAGGCCGGCAGTCCATGCCCATCTCCTTCCTCGGCCCGAGATGATGGCAACCCTGAGGTTCTTGCCACGCTGGGGTTTTCTAGCTGATCTACCATGGGGGATGGCGTAGACAACTCTGAAACAGTGCCCGGTTCTGCTGCGGAGAAGCAGGTCCACGCGGCGCTGGAGCTGGGATCGTTGCTGCCTCGTCTCGCCCAGGCATCCAGGGCGCTGCCGGCCCCCGGCTCCCGGCTTTTCGCTGGCTCCTCGCCGGACACGGTGCTCACCGGGGACAGGAGCCCCTCCGCATGGCCATCGGGCCCCCCGCGCAAGGGCAGCAGCACGGCCCGGCGGTTGCCCACGCCGCTCCTCTGCAGCTCGACCAGCCGGCTCACCGCCTTCTCGCAGTCCTTCTCGGCCGGGTTCTCCAGCAAGCGGGCGATGACGGTGGTGCCTTCCTCCAGGGAAGCCCCCGCGGCGCCCGGCCGCCGCGGCTCCAGCACCAGGCGAGCTTTCTGCACCTCCCCCTGAAACCGCTCCTTCACCTGCACGATGAGCCCGGGGTGCAGGGCTGCCGGGTTGGGGTCCCCCCCGCGATGCCGGCTCCCGGCGGGCTCCTCTTGTTCCTCCTGCAGGGGGGCTGCCTTCATCTTCGGCACCTCCTCATCCTCAGCGACCTCCAGGGCCGGGGGCTCCTCCTGTGGGGCTGCCTCCGGCATCGCTCTCCTCTTCCCCCTCCGCCTCCGTTTAAAGCGGACCCTTTTTTTGGGAGACAGGGGCGCCTTTCCCGCAGCTTTTTCTTTCGGCTCTTTAACGCAGCCCAAAGAATTCCCCATCTCCTCCTCCTCCTCCTCAGTGCCGGCAGTAACGCAGCTAAGCGAGTCGCCGGCTTCCAAATAAATCCCGAGCCGGGTTTCATCGGATCAAACGCACGCCGTACACCGTGCCGCGGACTGCCCCCCGCCGCCGCTCCCTCCCGCCAGCCCTGCCGCCGCCGCCGCCGCTCCAGACAGCCATCTTACAGCCTGGGCGCTGCGAGAAGACAAATTCAAAGCATCTCACTGCAGTTCAGAAATCACTTGACCTAAAAGCAGAGGGAGCGGGGATTGGCTGCAGCATCATTCTCTCCAAATATGAGGTAATTGGAGCACGGCCCTCGCCAACACAAACAGGGAGCAGGAATCAGGCAGCGGAGCGGGGAGGGGGAGCGGGAAAGGCTGGGGAGCGGGGGGATAAAAAACACAAAACCCGGGGAAGGTTGGCAAAGGTAGCATAAAGGAAGGGGTGGGAGAGGAATGGGGGAAAAAAAAAAAAGCAGGGAGGAGTCAGAGCGGCTCTGCATGCACGCCAACGGGGACGCGGAGCCGCTGCGCCGGCTCCCGCAGGGGTGTTTCCTTCCAATTCCGGAGGTTTGCTCCTTAATTCTTAATGCCGAGAGCCCCAAGAGACCGGCTCGTATGGCCACCCTCCTGCCAGGCTCACCCGGCTCGGAGCACGGAGGGGCAGCCCCAGGTGCCCTGGGGAGCCGGCATCGCTTCAGGGAGCTGCAGTCGCAGGGTCCCAACAGGCTACAACAGCACCGATGCTCCCGTCCCAGCCCGGCCTCTCTCTCCTGCAGCTCCTGCCCCAAACGCCGCCGAGGGCAGGGGTTCGAGGAACATGCAGCATCCCGACTCCTCTCGCCAGCTCGGAGGGACCAGAGCAGGGTAACACAAGCGAAAAGCAGGGATGAGACAGAAAACAGGGAGCAGGGGGCTCTGGCCCACCCTGAATCCCTCCCCAGGGCTCTCCCAGCCGCCTGCCCCCGGGCAGCGGCACTGGGACACAGGAGATTAAGAGGTTCACAATGGAGCTACAAGCCCAGAAAAAATCCAGTTAGCGCAGGCGGGGAGAGGACGCGCAGGCTCGCCGGCACCAGCCCAGCTCCCCGGGGGGCCCCCCTCCGTCACCCACATCCCCTCCCAGTTGGGTGCAGAGGGGACCCGGGAGCTCCTCCTTGGGCTCTGCCGACCCCGCTCTGGTCCCCTGCAGCTGAGCACGCACCAGGGCAGGGCCACCCTGAGGACAGCGGGGACAGGATGCCACCAGCCAGGGCCCCACCGGAGACGACGGTGACTCATCCAGACCCTGCTCGACCCCGGCTGCTTCCCAGGGCCAAAACACCGGCAGAGTGCCTCGTCAGCAGCCTTACACCCGATTTATCCCCATGCTCCCTGCAAAAGCCTCTTCCCGAGAAATACAGGTCGGGGGGCTCGCCCAGCGCACGGGGCCAGCCTGGCTGCGCTGGCACGGGGCACACGCGTGGCCCAGGCTAGGCGGCAGCTCCCTGGGGCATTGCCCACTCATCCTCCGAAAATGAAAAGCTTCCTTACGAGGTCTCAAAGCCAGCGCTAGGCTCATCTGAGAGATGCCAGCAGGGATACGGCAGGGAGTTGGGATGCAGCAGCTTCCCGGGGCTCGGTCCCGCGGCGGTGACAGCCCCAGAGCTAATGCCACATCGCTAACGAGCTGCTGGCACAGCAGCACTGCCAAGCAAGCCCCACGTGCCAACGCAGTGGTGGCATTAGGGGCCACACATCATCCCCCTGAGGGCATCAAAGCTACAACCGGATAATTTGAGCTATTAAATAGCCAAGACCCTGTTTTGCAAGAGTATCTATAGCACACAATTGCTGGAGACGGTCCTAAGCGCGTTCCCCAGCACCCCAGCTGGGCCAGAGAGCTTCTCCCATCCCTGTCTTGAACTGCTGTCACGCAGCTGACATTTTCCATTCCAACAAAAGATCCCGTGGCTGCGCCGACCACCCAAAGGGCCGGGAGCACCTCGGGATAACAGCCCCGCACGGGCATAAGCTCAGCCTGTCCCCTCCGCGGCCCCCTCCGAATTTGCTCTTCTCCTCCAGACACTCAGCTGAGCAAACAGCTACCGGCAACAACCCTGCTGCCAACCGGGAGGCCACTGCACACAACCCATCGTTAGAGATTTCATTATGTAAATGATGAGAAAAGGACATTGCTATTCTCCGACACGGGTCTCCATGACACTGCAGCGTGTGTTGATCCTCCGGCCCGATCTGCGTGCCGGCATCGCCACGAAACACGCGCACGCGGAGACAGATGCCAGGGCCCTGGGGAGACAACGTGCTCCTGCCGTCTGCCCCGTGTCCTTCAGCAAGAAGCTCTCACGACCTACCTGGAAGTGGAGGATGATCGTCCATATGAGCCCCAGGGTGAGCTTGGGGTTGCCGTCCGTAATGTCATCGTTGCGAATGTTCACCAGTTTCACCTGAAAGAGAAGCAACAGGGTCAAAGCTCCCCAGCAGCCTCACCCACAGAGAGCGTGGGGGGACGTGTCCCTGACCACGCTGTCCCCAGGGTCACCCCGAACACTCCAGCGAGGAGTGGACACGCAAGACCCCAGTGCTTCCCGAAGAGCAGCGAGGCCACCCCGTGCCCCTGCTCAGGAAGGGGGAGGGAAGGATTTTTCACGTCTCCAGCACTCTCCATCTCGAAGTGCTTTCCCAGCACTTAATGGCTTTATTTCAGCTCACACGGAGAAGTGCCTCGTCCCCAAAGCCCTGAGCACTAGTGCATAATTTAATAGTTACAGAGCACAGAGCATGGTTAAAAGAGGATGGCCGAGCTTTATTAACTCCCTCCTGGGTTCAAAACCAAGCTGCTAATCAATCAGCCCTAACAAAGGCAGAAGCGCCAGCGCTGCCCTCGCTGAGGGTCCTTCCCCAGCACCCACCAAAAGCCCCTGTCCCGGCAGACTCCGGCCCCACGCGGTCCCCGAGCTGCTCCCTCTAGGGATGGTTTAAACGCCTGTGCAGTCCCTGAACCCCACGGAGATGCCTGCAGCACCGGGAGAACCAGCCTTGGTGCTTCCAGCAGATGCAAACCGGAGCGGTGCTGCCCGGCTCCTGCACTCCTCGCAGCCGCCTTCCCGGGAGCTGCCACGTGCTTTGGGGTCCCCACGGGGCTGTCCCCGCTCCCCAACCCTCAAATGGACCCACAATCTCTAGCAGGAGATAAGATGTCCCAGCAAGGCCGCTGTCACCAGGCCATCACGCTTCACAGGAAAAAGCTGTTTCATCCAAGTCGAGGAACAAGCTCCCAAGAGCCCCCGGCAAAATGTCTCCATCAAGGGGCTGGGGAGGAGGAGGGGACGGGCTGGAAGCGGCTCACCCTCCCTGGAGTGGGGCACGTGCTCAAATTTATTCAGTGCCCTCAGGCCAGCAGAGAGAGAAAAATATCTGCTTCAGCATGAACCGGTACAATTTATCATTGTCTTGGCGTATCTGAGGGGCATCACGGCGGGGAGACCTGACCCAACAGGCGGAACAGGACACCCGGCCCCGGGGCTGCGGGGGTTTCACCTGCAGAGCCAACAAGTCTCGGGATGCATCCCACTGCTCCGGGCGGGATCTGCCCGGGGGTGCAGAGGATGCCTGGTCTCCGCCAGCTGCACAGGCACCGCGGGGCCAGCACCTCCCAAAGCTCGGCGGAGGGAGCCTGCCCCCCGAAAGCCGAAGGGCGATGCTGCCCAGGGGATTCGTCCGTGCTGCCGTCCGGAGGGGTGACACCGCACGCAGAGGCGCCCAGCTGTGCCAGCACCGAGGCTGCGGCTGCGTGGGGCTGAGCAGGAGCCAGCTGCCCCATCTCCCCCGAAACTGGTGGGAAGACACAGACATGCCGCAGCCGCCCATCCCCACCACCGGGATCTGCCGGGGAGCCCCGGGTGAGGCTTTCAGGGCGGAGAAGGGACTGTCTGTGACATTTGCAAACCCTTTCCCAGAACTGGAGTCTGATCCTTCATTTTGATACCAGTTTTTGTGCCGTGTGGGCGGTTCTGAGAGCACACAACGCCTATGGGGTAAAGTCCCCTGACAGCCACCCTCAACCAGCACCGGCACCGCGGGGACGGGCACACCCTGGCAGAGGTTGACGCTGCTTCTTGACACCCTTCCTGAGCCCCGACCAGGAGAAAGAACCACAAATCACCCAGCTCTGCTTCTGGATGAGCCTAAATCAGCCCTTACCTGTCGCTGCTTCAGGAAATCCAGGGCGATCTGCACATTCTGCAGCCGGTGGAAACGCATGCGCCCCTTCTCACGTGGCTGCAAGAGAGAGGCAGCAGCTTCAGGTCAGGCTCGCGGGGCCGGGCCGGCAGCACCCCGCATGCACAGCCGCCCCCCGCATGCCCCTGGGAGCCGCCCGCGGCAGCCCCCCACGCCCAGCGTGCTGATGTGACCCCCCGTGCACTCCACACTCCCTGCTCTATCTTCTTGCTCTGGAGGTAAATAAAGTCATTACTACGCACGATCCTGCTGAAAGAGGGCAAAAAGCCCACGGTGGGGCACGGAGGTGGGAAGACCCTGAGATCTCAACCTCCTCTGAGTGCCACGAGACCCCAAGGGTCTGCATCCAGGCTGAGCCGGGCACTGCACGGCTGCCGGCGGCAGGCAGGACTGGCTCAGCCTCTAGATCCCAGGGCAGGATCTCACCCATCAGCCAGACAAGCTGGGAAGAGGGCTCAGCAAAGCGGGTAGAGTCCGACCTGTCCAGGTGGAAGCAGAGCAGGTCTGCTCCGCAGCAGGACGTAAGGACCCAGGCAGGGACCGGCCGCGGGTCCCCACTGATGACAGAGAAACCCCAACCTCAGCATCAGCCCCTCGGCTCCTCCGGCACGTGGGCAGGGGCTGTTGCTCCAGGTACCATCTCTGAATCCTTGGGGAGGGGAGAAATGAGATGCCCTGGGCTGCGCTCATCGCCGCTGCTGCGGGCGGGGGATTTTCCGAAGTAGCCGGCAGCTGAGCCATGGCCAGGGGAAGGGTATGGGATGCTGGTCCTGCTCTGAATCAGCAGGAGGGGGAGGATCGACACCCAAATCCTGATCCCAGCCTCAACATGAGGCGTCACCAGGATTCTCTGAACTGCTAGGACATCCCAAGTCCTCTGAGTCACCTTCCTTCCCCAGCCTGAAGGGGAAGAGCTGTCCCTGAAAGGGGAACATCTCCAGGAAGGTGCTACAGCCCCAGCTCCTCCTGCGCTGCTCCAGGAGGGAGGTGACACCATGCACAAGGGAATCGTCACCCAGAGCAAGCGGGCTGGAAAACACACCTTCTCCTACACCTGAGCAAGGTTTTGGGGTCCGGCCCCTTCGGGGTAACCCTCGGCTGGGGCCAGGCTGTGCTCACTCCCACCTCTACTCACATGCACGAGGTTCCCGGTCGTGCCCCGGACCCCACGGTGGCACCAGCCCCCCGAGAAGGTGCCTGTGCCCGGAGCCTCTCCATGCAGTGCGAGGTGAGCAGCCGTCGCAGCGGCCCCCCGAGGGCCGAGCAGGCGGGGGCCCGGCCGGGAGCAGCGTGCAGGACCCGTCCCTGTCCCCTCCCGGCCCGTGGGGGGGACACATGCTGTGACACCAGGTGGGTGGCGTGCCCTGACTGCAGGCTGACACTGCAGTGCACGCACAGATAATCCAGTCAACGGGAACACAGCCCGGTAACGGGGACCGCGGCATCGGCTGCCTCTCCGCTCTTACAGCTTCCCCTCTGCAGACCCTCGCTCGGGGCGACCACCCGGGGCGAGTTGGGTGGGTTTTATCAAAAACCCCGTCTAAAACTGAAAAGAGGGGAAGGTCGGAGCCCCCAGCGACGCTGGGCTGCGCTGGACTATCTGACGGCACTCCAGTGTCTGCCACGATTATGCTGCGGCCGGGGCTGACTCAACCTACTTCTTCATCATCATCATCTTCCTCCTCACGCTCTTCGCTGCTTGCACGGCACCAGGCCGGCGCTCTCACCAGGCGAAGGCTCCTCTGAGCTGGCGGCTCTATTTGCTAATGAGGACGGGAGGGACAGCGGCGATGGGAGGGTGACACAACAGGGAGACAGAATGGAAACCAAAATGCAACACCCAGGTCAAAGGAAAAACAAAAGAGTGGGAAGAAGGCGGCTGGATCTCCGGCACATCCCGGGCTCAAGCACGGAAACCTCCCCCCGGCTTTGAAAGCCGTAGCAAAGAGAAGGAAGCTGTCTGGAGCACAAATAGCTCCATCCAATTTTTCAGCCCCCACAAAAACTGAGTTGGCACCTTGGGAGAGTAATGGAGGGAGTTAGGAGATCTTTGCCCAGATCCTATTTTAGGGGAAAACTAAAATAATTCCTGCTGTGCTACCCTGTTGCAGCAATCGGGATCTTCCCAGAGATGAGTAAATGTGTCAGTCTGAGGAGGAGGAGGAGGAAGGAGGGGGACTCTACGATGCTCAAGACGCAGGAAGAGGTTTGCACGCCACCGCCTGCTACAAATCCAGCTCGTGCAGGAGCCGAGCACGGGGCAGGAGTGTCAAACCTGAGCTAAGCTGCTGGGCACGCTGTCACAGAAACAGTTTTAGTCAAAGCCACTATTGTCCGTTATTTTAAATATGGAGCCAAATCTAAAAGATGAAGGTGTGGAAGCCTTCACAAAAAGAGGGCTCTACCCAGGGCACCCTAAGGCAGCGGCTTTAATGACGTGCTTTGGTGGTGGCCAAGAAAGCAGCCTGCGGAACGCGGGTTTGAGTGAAAACAAATAAAATAATAATAATAATAAAAAAAAAAAAAAACAATAATAATAAAAGAAACAACGACAGACATTTGAAAACAAAACTATGGCATAAGGAATGACAACTGATGGCTGGGAGCGGAGGGGAGCAGGGGGGAGGACGGAGGGGGGCTGGGGGGGAGCAGCAGCGTCGCTGCCCAGCCGTGGGGACTTACCAGCTTCACTCCCGACAGCACCTCCAGGAGGGAGATGAGGTTGTGGCCATCTCGTAAGTCTTCGTAGAGGTCGTTGATGTGCTTGCGCACCTGCGGAGAGCCGGGGAGGAAAAGCCATCAGATCCGTGCGCCTCCTGCGCTCTCCCGCTGTTTGCAAGAGCGCGGGAGGAAGGCAGCGGCGTCTGCAAGCAGAGGTCTCCCTCCAAGCCGCGTGCATTTAAAATGATTATTCCAGAATTATCGCTAAGGAAAGCGGCCTCCCGTTTCCCAAATGACCTGGCAAAAGCTGCTGCCAATTTTACGCATGAAATCAAACCGTTAAACCATCCGTACTCCAGGCAATCCCATAATATTGCACTCAGACCTCTGCAGAAAGGGTAGCTCAGTCCTGAAGCGGTGGTTTAATTGCTTACGCCACCTTACAGCGTCTCCCAAAACACGGCACCCAGCTCCCACCTGAGAGCAGCGGAGGTTTCCGTGGGGCAGCGCGGCTGCGAGAGCAGGCTGACCGCATGAGCCTCTGTACCTGCTCTTCCCCCAGGCACCCAGACCTTGCCTGGGGTTTTACTCGGCTGGGAAACCCCAGATGTTTTCCCACAGCAGCCTCAAACAGGTGGCCTCAAGATTTTTCTTTTTTCCCCTCCTTTGTAAGATTTAGAAAGCCAAAAGCTTGACGCAGAGGTTTGCAAAGCTAGCAGGAAAATACGGCTGCGACACCTAATGCCCAAACGACTTCTTTTTTTTTTTTTTTTTTTTTTCCCAAATGGAGAATTAATTAAAAAACACCTGGCATTAACCAAGAAAAGAAGGAGGCACCTTGCAGAGCGATGTTAATCCCGCTTAGCTACCTACGGCTGCAAGCACCTCCCTTCACATACTTTGGGGCTCCTCTCCACGCAGGAGCATCCCTCGAAAGACAAAAAAAGCCCCTTTGCCCTGGCAGGGGGGCAGGAGGGGGGAGCAGCCCCACGCCGGGATCCCCTCCGTCGCCCCGGCTGCCCACAGCCCCACGCCGGAGGATGCACAAGGCTCGTGTTAAAGCAAGGACGGGGCGCTGAGGAGGCAAATGTAATAAAAAGGGCTGCATGGTGATGTTACAGTGCCCTCCAAAGGCACCGGCACATTTCCACTGCAACCGTCTCTGCTCTGAGTACAGATGCCTGTGAACACTCAAATCCAATGCAAAAATTCCCAGACAAAAAAAAAAAAAAAATTTAAAAAAGCATTTACCTGCCAGTCCTGAGCCAGAACGGACAGACAGACGGTCATTTAACTGGCTTTATAATAAAATACGTGACTCTTACCTTCATCAAGTGTTTATTGACCCATTTAGTGAAGGTTTTCTTTTGGACTCTGTCCCGTTCATCTGCCAAAAGAAGACAAAGGCGGCTCTCGGTCAGTGTTTCTCATGCAGAAACTCAGATGACTTTGAAACGAGGGGAAGAGACAGAGGAATTGCCGCCGGTGCCAGGACCGCCGGACGGATCCTGCGCCCGTGCAGGGGAACAGAGGCTGCTTATTCACGGGTTAGTGCGGGACGGGGCCGTTCGTGCGGCTCCGACGTCTCGCTCGGGCAGGGAGGTGGGAGCATCCACCCAGCTAGAATAAAATACACTGCTTTTTTGGGGGAGAACAGTGTTATTCGAATAAAAGCAGCGTGGATGATTGGGATGGGTACAGCTGCAGCTGGCAGCGGCAACTGAACCCCCAAAATGTGTCCCCCCAGCCAGGACCCCTCTGCCTCCTCGTGCTCCCCTGGAGGCAGTGCAGGGAGGGAGGTGGGGTTTGCCCGAGCCCCCCCATTTTAGGAGGCTGTCCCCCTCCCTTGCCCGCCCCTGGAAGGCTTTAATGCATTATATAAACCCCACAGATGTCCCGTAACAGGCCTCTGCCGGGCACTAGCAGTACGTGCAATTAGCAGCTTACTCTGTCGCTGTATTTTTGGTTCATTGGATTGTCAGGATTTAATGTTTATTTCTGTCCCACGGCTCAGCCGAGGGCGCTCTGGCCAGACACCGGGAGCTCCGAATGCCGGCGGGACAGGGTGACAACGTGGGTCCCGTCCCCAGGGGGTCCCAGTCCCCGGAGTGATGGGATGAGAGATTCGTGGTGATGCCAAGCAGCAATGTGGGATGGGGGAGCTGTCAGCAGGCTTTGCACTGCCTGTTCTTGGTGCAAAAAATAATATCATGTGAAAAACAAGGGCAAACAAGGCGAAAGGAGAGGGCATGAGATGGGGCCACACCGCTGGAAGGTCCCGCGGGGTGCAGGGGGGTCCCTCTCAGCCCCCACCTCCCCATGCCCGGGCAGTGAGGAGGGCTCAGGGCAACCCAGCAGCCAGCCCTGTGCCAAATGGGATCAACTGGTTTTAACAACATCATCTCAGAGGAAAGACAGGGCCTCGGTACCGACCCACGGCACGCAACCCCAAGCTCCCGAGCGCTGCCCCATCCAGCCCAGGGGTCCCTGGGATAGAGTGGGAAAGGACGAGCCCCGCTACCCCAAGACATCCCTTTGACATCACGGTCCAGCAGGCAGAAGCACCCCTTGCTTTGGTTTTAAGCCAAAAATCAAGAAAGGGAGAAAACCAGCATCTCTCAGCTCGGGCTCCCCAGCCCCGCTGCGCGTCCTGTCCGGATGGCCCCACATCCCCCTTCCCGGGGTGGGGGGTAACTGGGGGGTCCCTGCACCGGCCGGGCAGCCACGGCCCCAGGGACCCTCGAGAAAATCTCCCCACGTCTCAATCCACGCAGATTTGAAAGCACCATCTAACATCCCTCCTCCTCCTCATCCACCCCACGGCTTCCCCCATCCAAAAGCACCGCAGTACAACACGTGGCACGCCGCCGGCACGTCACCTCCCCCGCGTCCCGCTCCGTCCCCCGGCCAAGGCACGTAACTGGGTGCCGAAAACTACCCGCCGGTTGAACTACGGCCGCCCTCGCTCCCCAGCCCGCCAGGCTCTGGCCTCGGCAAGGCTTCCCGGGACGATGCGGCCGAGCCATGGAGCTGCCGCCTGGCACCGCCGGCCGCCGCCAGCAATAGGAAGCTGCGTCACCCCCACGTGTTTTTAGGGACCTTTCCTTCATGCGACCCCCCCAGAGTCGCGGTGCCGGGTCCCTTCCCAACCCTGGCATTAATTCAGGGTGGATAAAGCTTGAGCCGTGCCACGGCACAGCACCGGCAGCACGGCGGGAAGGAGAGGGCGGCGGGTACTAACCGATGCAGCACATCCGGCACACCAGGCAGGCGCTCAGCCTCTTCTCCCCGGAGACATGCCGCCTCTCCATCGCCCAAGCCCGGGATGGGCAATGCTGGGTCCCGGCAAAGTGGCGGCTGCCTCCCGGCTCCTGGGGAAGGGTCTTCTGGCGGCACCACCCACTCGCTGACCTTGGCCCCAGCGGGTGCGGGTGGGTGACTTCTCGGCCGCAACTCCTCCCACCGCATCACTTCCTACACCCGCTGCCCCCGGCGCGGGCACCGGCCGTTCCTCCTCCGGGGCATCGCCGCAAACCCCACCGCGACGTCAACGGCTGCTTCACCCGCGCTTCCCCTGCTCTTCGCGTTTCTCCGGGTGCTCCCAGCTGAGGGTGCTGCCGGCGTGCCAGCAAAATCCTCACTGTCCCGCGGTCCCGATGGCCAGCAAAGCTGCTCAGAAAGCTCCCAGCGAGGAAGGGGAGAGCTGCTCCCTCCTGCAAGCGAGCAAGAGGTGGTGCGGAGCGCGGTGCAGCTCCCGGCAGCAGCAGCAGAAAGCCAGCGGGCTGGGGGTGCGGACACAGGCTCGCCCTGCGGAGCTGGGCACTGCCCCGCCGGCAGGCTCTTGGCTTGTTTTTCCTCGTCTTGTTTTCCAGTTAATTGCACCAGGGACAGGAGGGACAATGCCGGGCTGTTCTCCCTGCTCCCGCCTGCCTGCCCGCAACTTCTTCCCAAATCATTTCCTGGGTCCAAAACGCCAGAGCCGGGACCCGGCCGCAGCCCCGCTTGGCATGCGGGGAGATAACGGGGGCCTCCTTATCACCACCTCTCTTCCTTTTCTTCTAAATATAATCCCTCTGCAGACCTTCTGCCGGCAGGAGCCCCGCTGCCCCGGCCGGGAGGGCGAGAGGAGCTGGGGGAAGGCGGGAGCGTGTCCCCGAGCATCGCAGGGAGCACGCGGGGACGGGGGCGCGTCACCGAGTCCCACACGGAAAGCCTGCAGCGAGGCACCTCTGACACCGGATCCGGGGGGTGCCCGTGGGCCAGCGGCTCCTGGGCACGCTCCCCTTTCCCATCTCCTGCAGAAATGGGGTTCTTTCTTCCTTTTTTTTTGCCCCGTGTCACCACCTTTGGGTGGTTCCTGGGCTCTGACCAGATTACACCTCCCCACCCTGCACCCCCGCTATCGTCTGAGCTAATAATAATGCACAGTTACTGCTTACTAACAATATTAAAGCCTTGCAAGCTTATCTCTCCCTGGCTAATCTTTTCCAGAGTCACCCTGATAAGCAACTTGTTGCAACCCCCCCATGCTTGTCCTCTCCCCTGTCTAGCAGGAGTTCGCTGGCCCCAGCCACCGAGAACCACCCTGTCACCAGCCAGGGACAGCGAGCAGAGGCGATGGCCCGGGCAGCAGGCACCAGGGCACGGCCAGAGGGAAGGTTACAGCGGCTAGGGAAAACCTGCACCGCTCCGAAGACAAGCCAGCGGCGGGCGAGAGAGACCGGCTGCGGAGCCTCGGGTCCCCTCGCACACAGGGCACGAAGCAAAGGCTGGTGGCAGTGACGCAGGGAGCGTCGCCGGCAAACGGAGACCCTGCTGCCAGCAGCACCAGTGAAAACCACAGTCCTTAACTGAACACGCCCGAGTGCCACACATTCATCCGATGGTTTCCAGCACCGCCGATGCTATCGGAGCCGCATGGATGCTTCCAGCTGCGAAGTGCTTTCATGTTCCTTTCCCAAGACAGGTGAGACTCGCACAGAGGCAAAAACCTGGACAAGCCAGGCAACAACCCAGCCTGAGCCCAGCTGAGCCGCAGCCCCGCTGTCCCTGTCCCCATCGCTGCCCCCCAGCCCCAGGGCGCAGGGACCACTGCGGGACAGCCCGGGAGTGCTCCGAGACCCGTCCCAGTTGCTCCCTGGAGCAAGCAAGGAGCAGGGTTCAGCTGCCTGCATCTCAAGCCCAAACCTCTGCAGGACCACGCATGCTGTTTCACTCCCTCCCCGCCTCCTCTCCCCCCATCGCACATCAGAGCGCAGCCCACCGCATCCCCAGAAACGGGGATCCCAAAGGCACCGGGTCACTGTCTGCTCTCCCCCACAGCAGTGTGAATCCTCCACAGAGGGGCCAGAAGCAGCAAGGACCAAGGAGCGGAGGCGACCGCCCGAGGGGGAGGTGGGTTTTGGGGTTTTCCCACTGCTGCCAGTCCCCCAAGCGAATCCAGCTAGCGAGGGGGAACAGGGAAAACCATCCTGCCCCTTCCCAGCTGAGCGTGGCAAGAAAAACTCCCACTCACCGTCCCACCAGACCCCAGGGCCCCCAGGCACTTGCCATCGTCACGGGGAGGGCTCCCACAGACGCCGGGTGCCGGAGACCCTCCCACCACCACCCCAACACCCTGCACAGACATTTCCCCCCCTCCTCCCTGTTTGCCCGCGGCAGCCTCCGTCCTGGCAGCCTGCCTGGTCCCAGCAGCTCCCAACACGCCCGGCCGGGAGCTGCCGCTCCTCCCAGGATCTCTCTTCCATCATCTCTGGCATCGCTCGCTGTCAGACTCCATCACTATTCACCTCCTCCTGCCTCGGGCTGCTGCTGCTGCTGCAAGAGCCCGGGCCCAGCCCCGGGGTGCCGGCGGGACGGAGGGTGCCTGGCCAGGCACCCTCCGTCCCGCCGGCACCCCGGGGCTGGGCCCGGGCTCTCCAGTGCTCCCCTGGGAGGGAGCCCGGGGTTTCAGTGTCCCCCACTGGCTCCTTCAGCCTCTCCTGCTGGAATAAAGCCTGGAAGCAGCGCCCGAGCTTTCTGCTCCTCTTCATTAATTCCTGCTAAAGCCGACGGAACACGGGAGACATCAGATGGGGCACGGCGCTGGGTGAGCTCGCAGAGGACATCTCTGAGCCCACGCTCAGCGTGAAAGCGGCTCTGTGCATTAAACAGCGAGAGCCAACCTTGGGGTGACGAGGGTTTTGTTATGTATAAAGGTCTAGAAACAAATTTTGAAAGCGTTGAAAGCCATCGCTTTCACTTTGAACTCCTTCAAGGCAAGCAAAGAATGGGAATGCACTTTTTTTTTTTTTTTAACGTGGTACTTTTAAGATGGGGGGATATGCAGAAAATCTGGCTGGCTGAGGAGCACAAGGTATTTAAAATGTGCTGGCTGCCAACTCACGGGCTGACATAATCCATCATGACAGCAGAGCCGACCGGGCAGGATTTACAGAGCCTTTCGAAACACGGAGAGGAAACGGTGCTTGATTCAGCCTGGAAGAATGCACAAGAGATACCTGCAGTGGAAAACGATCCAGCACCTGGATATTTAAGGAGGGAGACACCTGAGAAGTGGTGATGCAAAGGAGACCCAGGCGGATACTCGGCAGAGCTGGGCGAGCATCGCAGGGGTTACTTGTACAACGAAACCTGCTGCAAGACGACCCTCGTCTTCCAGGATGCTGCGCCCGTGGGGTGGGCATTACCTGACCTTTACTGGGAAGGAGCGATGAAGGAAAACAGATATTGAACATACTTGCAAGACTTGCACCAGGATTTTTTCCAAAAGGGACAGATTTCTGTCGGGCGAAGCAGCGGGTCGGCGCGGTACAGGGGTGAGGAGCTGGGAGGAGACAGTCGTGCTGGGAAGCGGCCAGGAGGTCCCTGGATGGAGCCGAGCACAACACTGTCCGGACCCCAAGATTAATTAAGTGGACAGGGGACGGCGGGTCAACAGGAGGAATTGCAGCAAGGCTGGGTTTAGTGGGTAACAGGGCATATTTCTGCGTGTTTGTGCAACTTGGTCTCAATATCTCTCTCCCGGTAGTTTTGGGGGAGGGAGGAAGGAAGAAGTGTATCCCACAAGCAATATTTGGGGATAAGTCCCTGCCTGCTGCCTAGGCTCCGCGGTCCTGCTCCTTTGCATGGAAAAAGTGAAAGAAAAGGGGGAATCGGTCACAGACGTGGAGAAAAGACCCCATGTGGAGACACAGGAGAGAACAAGCCCTGCTGGAAAAACAGAGGAAAGAATCAAAACAAACAAATCCCAAGAGGAAGAGGTCGGGACAGAGAAGGAGCTACTGAGTCCTTGTCCGGGGCCCGGAGCTATCGCACGTCCCTGCAACGAATCCTCACCCTCCTCGGGCGGTGGTCATGTGCAAGCCCTATTTTGGGAAACTGAGGCAGGGTCAGCCTCAGCTGCTCAGCGAGCCCATGCCAGCGCCAGGAGGAGCTCCCAGGGCCACGTCTTGCCGCTGCCGGTGTCGGTGGCTAACCGAGACGCTGCTGTCATGGCGAGGAGTGGGAGGGACGCCCGCCTGCGCCGGGGCAGGAGCCGGCAGGCAGAACACCAGCCACGTGTCGCAGACTTGTGCCGAGACAAAAAGCAGCCTCGTCCCCAGCAAGACACCCCCATCCCAGCCGCTCCCACCCGCCACGTGCGCCGGGAACGGGGGGTGAGACCAAATTTAGGCACCGAAACCTTTGCCTCCCCACCCCCCCCCAGCATGGGGACCAGTGCGGTCGTGCCGGGAGGATCCCCGGCACCGCGTCCTCCTCCCCACTGGCCACGTCCGTCCCTGCCCACGCCGCTGCCACGGCTCTCGGGGAGGGAAAACAAGCCGTGACCCTTGCCGGCGGCACGCCGGCCATCTTAGAGCCTCTCCCCCCGCGGGGGCCGCCCCTACCTTCTCTGCTCCGGCTCCTCCAGTACAGGACGCCGGCGATGCCCAGGACGTGGCTGAGGACAAAGGCGGCGGGCGGCAGATAGGAGCTCTCTGAAAGAGGCATCGTCCCCTACTCCCGGCCCGTTATTCCAAGCCTGGCTCCAAAGTTCTTTTCCCAAAGCTGCCGCTGCCGGAGCCCAGCATTGCCAGGAGGGCGAGGGGACGGGGGGGGGCCGAGCCGCTGCCTGCAGAAACTTCCGAAACTTCCTGCCTGCGCCTCTGCCTCCAGCTGGCTGTGCCCCCGGAGCTGGCAGGGCTCAGGGACAGCCAGCGTCGCCGGGACGGGGCCAGGGAGATTTGGGAGCTCGGGGGGGGGGGCGGGTGGAGGGAGAAAGCGAGCGTCAGGCCGGCTCAAACATCTTTCCTCAGCGTTCACGCAGCCAAACTTCATCCCCCCCCGCGCTGGGGGGAGAGACGTCATCTCCTCTGTTTCCATTCCCAGCCCCACTGGAAGGTTGGCTGCGGCTGCGGCGGCCGCGGCGAGGGGGGATCGGCGGGAGCAGCTGCCGCGCCGGCAGCACCGCAACACCCCGCTCTTCATGGGGGGCTCGGGAGCGGGACAAAATCTTGTCCCCCGCAGCGGGTGACAGCCGGCAGCCCAGCTCGGCACCCCCTGCCCGCAGACTGCCCGGCGATGCCAACACACCGAGGGCAGCCAGGATCGAGGGGGGAGCGGCTGGGAGATGCGGGCAGCACTTCGGTACCATTCGAGTGGCAGCAGGCAGCTGCCTGCCGGGGCTCGGTACCCCGGGCTGGACCCAGCGCCAGTCTGCTGGCAGGAAACCCTCTGCCCAGCAAGAGGGGCAAAAGCAAAGGCGACCAAAATTGGGCTTCTGGGTACCCCCAGCACGTTTCCCTTGCCCTCCCGGGATGCCCAGAGATAAATGTATTAATTGCCAGGACACCCCCAATGGGGAAATACCCACAAAGATGCTCTAACACGAAAGGCAATAGTTCATCCACCTCCCGGCCCTCCCTGCAGCCCGGTGCCGCACTCGCCACCAGCATCGCACCGTGCACGGTGAGACTTTGCAGCCCAAACCCATTTATTAACGGTTAGCACCGTACTCGATGTTACTCTGGGAGTTTCATTTCTTTTCTGAACTGTTTCCGGCAGCGGAGGTACAGAAATGGCACAGGGTAAGCGAGCGCGGCAAGTCCTGCCGCGGCACAACAGTTACATCCCCCGGCCCGTTTGCCATCACAACCACAAGCAAACCGGGCAGAGAGGCTCCTTACAAAGCCTGCTTTGCTTCCTACGCCCATTGTCTGTCTACGCCAGCTCCTGGAGGAAGAAACTTGCACTTAGATAGAAAATTGTACAGAATGAAAAGCTCATTTTTTGCCTTTACCTTCCCAGAAGGGCTCAGACAAGAGCGGTCTGTTCTGCTACTGGTGCTCGGCAGCAAAGGGCAAAGCTGTTAAGGTGGGGATGGCACGCCACAGCCTGGGGCTGCAGACCTGCGAAACCTCAGCCCCGCTCAGGCTTTGCCGATGGAGAAAGTCAGGAACCCAGGCTCGCGCGTGGCCAGCGCTGGACCGGCCGCCACCCAGCAGCACCCGCTCCGCAGCATGGGATGGTAAAACCACACGAGGTCCGCGGTGTCACCCAGATGCAAGCAGAGGTTTATACTATATTTATAACCCCTGAGCAGCTCCCCAAACCCAACAGCCACAAGCTGGTCCGGCCCACCAAGAAAACCATATCGAGCAAAACTTGATAGACCCAAATGTTGCATCACCCCATGGGGGACTTGCACCCCCCGCGACCTCCTAACACTGTTCAGGCTAATGAGACGGGCGATAGAAAATACAGGGAGCTACCCTGGGGCTTGGCGCTGTTGCAGCTTCAGCCCTGCCCGGATGAAAAATATCCCGGCATAGTTTTCTTCTAAAGCAATCTGCTTTCTGTTAAGGCAGGGGATGCTTACAGGAGTAACGACCCGCCGGCAGGCACAAGGCCACCATAAATGGCCCCACGGTGTGGCCCCGAGCAGGGCAGTTAGTGCCCTGCAAGGCAAAGAGCTGCCGCTGCTGGGGCTGGGATGTGTCGGTGGAAAAGGCTCCGGGAAGCAGGAGCTGGTTTTCCCCATCCCCTCACCCCAGCTGCACCCACGGGGGCTCAGCCGCTCCTGTGCTTCCCGGGTGCTGCATGCGCAGAGGGGCCGATAAAATGCACGGAGCACTGGCAGCTGCTCCAGCCGGACAAGCCTTCGGGCAAAAGAAACTCTTTAAATATATATATAAAAATATATATGTAAATACAGAAATTTCTAATATAGATAAACATATATAAAAAACCGTACATTTTTATATATAAAAAAATCCCTCCCCTGCACCAGGACACCCCTGGGACACCAGTGGTTCCCCACTTCATCCCACTCGGTTTAACGCCGCTCCCCCCTCTCCCCCCCACGCTCCCCTTGCCGGCGCATGCTCGGCACAAGCCAGCCCGGCCGCCTCTCGCCGCTGCAGGAAGCCGGTAACGGCTGCAGCCCAGCCGGCAGCAGGAGGTGGCAGACTCGGGGCGCTGGGAGCCAACGGCGGGTTTCGGGGTGACCCACCAGGGCTCTGGGGAACGCCCAGCCCCGGATGCAGCTGCCGGCCCCCCCGCTTGCCCAGGGGGAGCAGCCTGAGGTGGCCCCCCCTGCTCCCTGCCATGGAAACCGCCCCGTGCACCCGAAACACAAACAGCTCGTTTTAGTTCCTTGCAAGGCGGCTTTTTCAGCTTCGACCGTCGCCTCGGCCCGGAAAGGAAAGGGGTGGGGAGAGGACGCGCTTCTCCCGCCTGCGCAAGAATTTGGGGAGCGGAGAGGCCGTGCCCTCACTGTGGGGGGGGTCCCCGCCTTGCAGGGCACCCCCCTGTTTCACAGGCTGCCCTGCACAGAATTTTGCAGCCCTGCGCATCACCCAAAATGGTGTTACCCCCATCGCTGCCCCCCAGCCTGGCTTTTAGGGTACCCCACGGGATGGCTCTGGGGACACCGGCTGCCCCAACCCCCCTCCTCGCTCCGGCCGTGCCTCTCACCCGGAGCTGAGTCACCCCTGGCTCCGGCCAAGCATTTCGTGTCCGGGACCGATCCCCCCCCGCCATGCGCCTCCCCAGTGAGTAATGCTCAGGCGACACGGCCCGGCCGCGGCGGCCGGCTCCGGCATCTCCTTATATGACTGGGGAAGCTGCCGGGCAGCGGCACACGGGAGCCGGGCACAGCCCACGCCTCTCCGGCACCACTCGGGGGGTGGAGGCACCCCGGCATTGGGGTGGGCGATGCCGCAGGGATGCTCCTCTGTCCCCCGGGTGCTGTGGCCTCCCGGGAGGCAGCGGAGGCCCCGCGGGCTCTGGCCAGGGACACGTGTCCCAGCCCCGGGAGGTGGCAGCCAGGTGGCACTGTCGAAACGCCGAAGCGGGCGTCACCGGATGGTGCTGGGGATGGCGGCCAGAGCCAGAGCTGGCACCCCACAACACCATACCTGGGTGAAGCCTCCCTCCAGGGCTCTGCCTGGACCCCCCTGTGCCCAGGGCAGATGGAGGTGCTTGCCAGTGCCCCCCAGCCAAGCCCACCAAAGACCCCCCCCATTGCCCACAGTGGGCACCCATGGACATGGAAGGAGCCATGAGCACACTGGGGGGGTTTTACAGAGGGGCTTCTCTGCCCCAAATGGAGAGTGGGGTCACCCCACAGCAGGCAGGGGACACCCCGCTCCCCATGGCGGGGAAAAGGGCTTGTCCAGCAGCGGTGCTGAGCATGCACAAACTCGTGACTGCAGTACAGGGCCGGGGTTTCCTGCCATGCTTCCTCTGCGATGCTTTCCCCTTTCTGTTGTTTTTTCCTCCTTTCTGGGAACTTTGAGGGCAAATCTCGGTCACTCACGGCAGCAGCTGAGAATTGCCGAGGAGGTGAAGGAGTCCCCAGGTTTCTGGATCAGGGATGCTCCAAGTAAATCGCAGACACGCATCACCCGCTGCTCCCTGGCACGGCCCCGGGGGCAGGTCCCGCTCCGGCCTCCGTGGGGGCTGGATGGGGGGGGCACAGTGTTCAGGCAAAACCCCTGCACCCCTAACCGCGAGCCAGGGGACTGAGCACACACCGGCGCTCAGTCGGGGTCAACATTTCCCCCCGGATCACGGCTTTTCCCATGCAAAACCCAGAAACTGGCTAAACCCGCGGCATCACGCCCTCCTTGCAAACGACGGCAAACGCTGCTGCGGACAGACAGACAGCTCAGCAAGAGCACACCCGCACGTGCCGGCGCACCCCCTCCTGCAAGCACGGGCAGGGCCCTGCCGGGGCGCGGGGGCTCGCTCCACCCTGCCCGCGGCGCCAGGAGCCATGGGAAAGGAAAGCAAGAACAAAGATGACATTTCTTGTGATCCGGGCTATTAAAACCAAGGTGGAACGAGGCAGGTCGCGGCTCCCGGCGCTGCCCAGCGCATCCCCGCAGGACGAGCTCCTCCACTTCGAATAAAAAACCTCTCCTCCTGCCGGTGAATCACCCGCCCGTGCGTGTGCGGGCAGAGCCGCCGATCCCCTCGCCATCCGGCGGGCTCCGACGCCGGGCCCTGCCCGCGCGCCTCCGGCTCCTGGCAGAGCGGGCGCATTCCTCGTGTTAAACATTTCTTTCTGGCTTTCATCATGCCGCAGCAGGCGTGGCCCTGCCAGGAAGGATGGGGACGAGTCCGCAGGGTCCCGTGCCGGCCCCTCGGCACCACCGCCAAACT
Source organism: Calonectris borealis (assembly GCF_964195595.1). NCBI lineage: Eukaryota > Metazoa > Chordata > Aves > Procellariiformes > Procellariidae > Calonectris > Calonectris borealis. The sequence continues at coordinate 3,189,130 of NC_134336.1, read as the reverse complement.
GCAGGGCTGCAAACCGTCTGAAAAAATTGGGACTACGAAACCTCCCAGCCAACAACGCTCCTTGTGGCCCTGGAAAAACCAACCTCCCGAACACGGTTTTTTGTGCAAACAGGGGTTTTGGGCAGGGAGAAGAGTATGTGCAAGGGCTGAGGCTCCAAGAGCCCCGTGTTTGCACAGGGAATCGGGGGGATTTCACCCATAACGACCGGGGCAGCCCCGTCCAGCCCAGGGTTCAGGGGCCATTCTGCACCAGCCCCCCTGGACCAGCATCTGCACCAAGAGGGCAGCACAAGTGAATATTTAACTGCAAATCTCTCGGCAGAGGAGCTGCCTGCACTGCCAAAGGTCGGCTGGATGCGGCAAAGCAAGGGGAGAGGGAAAAGGGCTGCACGGGGGGAGCCTCAGACCCCCCCTGCCACCATCAGCGGTAAAATCTGAGCTCCAAGGAACCACGGAAAGGAAGCGCTGATGATAAGAATGGAGATGTTCCCCTTTCCAGCAGACGTCTGGGCACCAAAATAAGAATTATCTTTAAAAAAAAAACCAAAACTTCCCTTCCCACGGCAGAGCTGCCGCCCGGTGCTGCTTTGGGGCGGCAGAGGGGGACATGGGACAGGACTGGAGGGTCACCTCGCTGCTGGGAGATGGAGGCAGAGGGCAGAGATAAGATGGTTCGAGGCAAGGCTGGAAGCAAACATCATTCCTGCCGGTTTTCATTCTGCAAAGCAAACAGCCGAGCTGGACTGCCACCTGCTCGCAGCTTAATCATTCCCCAGCAGCACGGCTCAGCATTAACTCCTGCTCCCAGGCAGGAGGAGTGGAAATCCCCCAGCACACCAGCAGTTATGGGATCTATGGGAATGTGACATCCCAACTGGGACCGTCCGAGGGGACCGACTCAGATAGGATGGACGGAGCCAACAGGAGAACCTAAGGCCTTGAGAAACTCTGAAATGACCCAAAAGGAGACCGCTTCCCTTCGCAGCACCAGCGGGGAGGTGTGCTCGCCCGGCCCCCCACAGCTCTGCAGGAAGGAGAGCAGCCGGCGTTCCCAGGGCGCCGGCATGGAGCTCCGGCCTCCTTTTCATGGTGGGGTTTGCTTTTTGGTGCCCCAGATTGAGCATCTTTCCCAGGAGTGTACGTAGTCATCAGCGCTGCCAGCCCTGCTGCCCCCAGCACAGGCAGGTTGCCTCCTCTCCATGCACCCCCCAAAGTGACGCGAGACCCCCCTCTCCCACAACTCGGACCCCAGCAGATCCTCGCGCCCAGCCGGTGGCTTTGCTGAACCACATGTGTGCAATGCCATCCTAGACACGTCTCATTCAGACCCTCTCCAACACTGCCCGGGCTTTTTAACCCTCCCTCTCGGCAGGAAACCAAAGGCATCACGCTGAAGAGGTAGCGAGGGTGATCTCACCGCTTCTTTCCCAGTGCTAAAAACCTCTATCAATCCGCCCGCCCGCCCGGCAGCCTCCCCAGATGACTGCTGAGGCCATTGGGTTTTTGCTGACGCAGCAGCTCAGGCATTATTTCATCGCTTCCCACTTCTCAGAAGCCTCCCCTGGTTTGTCACCCCTCCGAGGACGCTGGCAGGGAGCCGTACCGTGCTTGCTCATTAAATGATGCCATGAAACTCCTGGCCACGCACCCCGGGCTCTGGGAAAGCCGGCATCGACTCGGCAGTATCGCCCTGCAAGGAGCGGGCAGGAGGGAGCGGGGGACGGGGGCAGGCAGCGGCTGGGTACCGGGGCACAGATAGAAGCTGAGAGGCAGACGGCCAAGCAGCAAGGGCAGTGCTCGATGCCCATGGAGCTGCCGGGTGAGAGGGAGGAGGTGAAGCCGGGTGCCAGCGGCGAGGAGGATGGGGATGCACAGGGGGAAGAACAGCAAAGGTCTCCCAGCAGAAAACACTCCGGCTTTTTGGGAGTGAGCAACATCATCCCAGCTCTGGGCGCGGAGGAAGGCTTGCTTGCACACCCACGTGCAAGAGGACACACACGTCTGCACGCTTTCCCAGGGGCCTGTGCTGACACAGCGAGGTGGCACCTTTCCCAGGCCGGGGGAGGAGGAGGAAGGCCATGCCATCTCCGGGTGCCTCCCTGCCCCTCTGGCCATGGGGACAACGCCGCACACCTCCACAGAGCCACCGTCTCCACGGCGGCGTAAACACCCGCTCTGTAATTCCCAGCACGCCCCGACAGCACCTCAGCGGAGAGAAAGCTGTGCAAAACCAAAACAAAATAAAAACCACCACAAAAAGCTCCACCACAAGATCTGATGGAAGCCCCAGCGAAGGCGAGCAGCAGAGCCCTGTGCCGGAGAGCAGCCCAAGCCCTGGCCGCATCCTGCACCCACTCCCACTGCCTGCTCAGGGGCTGAGCACCAATAAACTCCCCAAGTCCTGGAAAAGTCCCCCAAATGAAGTCCCAGACCCCAGCCCCTCTCAGAGGGGCCGGACCCCGCGGCAGGGCAGCCGGCTGGGGTATGGAGCTGCGCCCCGGCACAGCCGAGCCCCCGGGGGGAACCACGGGGAGCCGGTCGGAGCGGCGGCAGTGGGATCATCGTCGGCCGCTCAAGGCCAAGCTTTGCACTTCCCACAGCAACGGCTTAGGGAGCAGGAAAGCCGGAGGGCGGAGGGATCGCCAGCTTCAAAACTCCTTTTCTACCGGCTAACAAAAGGCCCGGTGTCTCCGCAAAGAGGCTTGTTATTCCAACGCCAACCAAAGGCTGCTTGGCAGCGGGAGAAATAGGAAAACGTTAGGCTAGTGGGAACTGGCTGCGCTTTGTTTGGGGCGTGCTTGGGCGCTGTGTTTGCACAGGACAACGCATGCGGGGGTGTCAGGGCCGGGCTCCCCCCAACCGGGCTGTCCGGGCACGGCTCTGCCGACAGCCCCCGGCTCCGGACCCCCTCGCCCCGCTCCCTGCAAACAGCGATGCAAAACAGCAAAAGAAAAGGCAAGGGGAGCTGGCAGCCCAAGCGCGCGCTCTGTAGCCCAAGCTGCTGGTAGGAAGCCGCGTCCCCCCCTTTTGCGGCCTTCGCCCCCCCAGCTGTGCCCCACAAAGCAGCCCAGGGTTTGAGCGGCCTCACCACGCTGCAAACACGAGGACAGCTGGGGGACCTGCAACCGCCCAGCCTGCTCGGGACAGGAGACGTGCAAAGCCCCGTCTCGGAAATGGAGGTCGAAGAGAAGGAAGAAGCCGATTCTCTCCTTTTCCCCTGCAAATGGAGGACAGGCAGGCAACCTTGAGCCCTAATCTCATTAGATGTCCCAAACTAAGCAGTGTGAAACCTGATTAGCGCCGTGCCGGAGGCGGGCGAAGGGATGGCAGCCCGGTCCGCCAGCCAGCCCCAGCACCCTTCGACCAAAGATTGGGGGTCCCGACCCCCTGAGGAAGCCAGGGCTGGGGAGCAGGGCACCCAGACCTGCCTCCCCACGGCACCTGCCTGGGATCCGGATGCGGCCCTGGCCCTTCCACGGCTGCTCGCCCGGAGTGTGAACGCTCCCAGGGATCACGCCCGTGGGCTCAGCCGGGGCTTTGCTCGTGGCTGCGCCGCGCTCCGAAGTGATGCTTCATCCCAGCTGCTGCCGCCGGCTCCTGGCCGGGCCGGCCTTGGCGTGCAGCAGCAGAGAGGAATTCGGGATTAAAAAAAAGAATCCAAACCAAACAGGGGAAGGCAGGAGCCTGAAACCTCTGTTCCCTAGAGACCCGCTCTCCCACAGAGAAACTTAATCTCCATTAAAAAACAAATGAAATAATCCAGTTGCTAACATTGCTCTGCCTGCTTCGTTCAAGCACCAGATCTGCTGGATCCCACCAGCCCGGCCCAAGCCCATCAGATGTTCTTAGGAGGGCTCAGTTGGATCTTTCTGGAGCAAAAACCGTCTCTGGCACCGCAAGGCTGTGGTGGGAGAGCTGTAAATCACCGGGGATCCTCAGTTAGGGCACGGCCTGCGAGTCCCCCCGGCCGGCCGTGCTCCCCAGGGGACACCTCACGGGGTGGCCGTGCCGGAGGAGAGGCACCCACCCTTCTCTGGGAGCAACCGGCCGCGTCCCCCTCCCCGTGCGCAGGGAGATGGGGTCAGGAGAGCCACATGCCAGAGGAACCGAAACCCACCGGGGCCTCCACCCGCGGTGGCCGGGGCAGATGGTGGCCCTGGATCTCTTATCATGCCCGGCCACCTTGGGCAGCGCCGGCCCGGGCTGCTCCTCGGGGAAGCCGTCACATGACGGGACGAAAGCAAACAGCGACGGCGGCGCACGGGGACAAGCCGTGGCACTGCTCCGGCACCAGCCGCACCGCACACGCCGGGGCAGGATGCTGCTCCTGCCTCCCGCTCTGATCCCCCCCCAAAACACATCTGAAAAAACCCTCTTTTTTAATAGCAGAAACCCAGCAGAGGCAGGCACGCGCGTGCTGCGGAGGCAGTAGGAACAAGCATGGACCCACTCGCGGCTGCCTGGCCACGGGGAAAATCTGAGCCCGGTTCTGCTGGGAAAAGCACGTGGCAGCGACAAGGTCAGATGACGCCAGGAGATTACGGCGCGCACGGGAGAAGGCCGAGACGATGCTGGATTTTATCTGGCTGCCAAGTAAACAACAAACTCCTCAGAAAATGAAACCAGCCATCCTCGTGCCGCCAGTAAAATTAACCCAGCCATAAATTTGTTATCAAACGGGTTTCCCGAGCTGAGCCCAAGGCTCTCGTCACCTCGGGGCCGTGACAGCCGCTGTCCCGGGAAACCCAAGATGGAGACTGTGCGGAAAGGCCGGGTGACCCCGCACCGCCGGGGCAGCGGCTGTTGGGGCAGGGTCCGTCCCGGAGCAGCATCCTTTGTCCCCGGGACGGAGGGGGGGATCCGGCAGGACCTCCCAGCCCCATCCCAGCCAGGCAGGCGTGGGGGACCAGGATGCTCTCCAAGCCCTTCGCCCGGACCCAGCGGGGCTGACAGCGATGGATGCTGGCACCGCGCCGGGGGTCAGGGGCCTGGACTTACACACACGGGCATTTACATATGAAACGCTCCCAGCTCCAATATCCTGCTGCTGCCTCCACCTCCCCGGGGAGATGAATAGAGATGGAGGGGGGGAGAGGGGAAAAGAAACCTCTCCAGCAATAAAACCTTCCTTTCCTCCAGCTTTGTCCAGCTCCACAGCTCGAGGGCAGGCTGGCTGGGGCTGCTTTCAGCGCTGAAGAGCACACTTAGCTACATGGCAAATGCCAAACCACAACAGCAAGGGGCACGGCACAGCCGTCTCCACGCCGGCAGGCACAGCAGAGCTAACCATAACGGCCTGCAAAGCCGGGCACTCCTTCCGCACTTGGATGCACGGGGAAGCAACCCAGCAGTGCGAAAAGGGGTGGCTGTGCCCACTCAAAGAGCCATCTCACCTCCCCCGAGCATCCCCTGCCCCTTCCCTGCCTACAACGCGCTTTCCTCCATCTCCCCGCCTGCACCACTTTCTGAATTAAAGCTGCAAAGGGCTGCGGTAAGCACAGCTGGTGACAGCCAGCAAGTCGGCATCGCTCAGGTTAGAGGCACCAGAACAGACCAAAAAGTGCAGATTTGGCTTCCGGGGACTCGCCACCCGTGTTTTCGTGTTCCCATTACAGGCTCGCAGGAGTAGAGAGAGAAAGTGCCACGAGCGCCGGGATGCGGGAGCCAGCGCAGGCAGCCAGCGCTCCCGGCAGGGCTCTGGGCAGCACCTGGAGAGGGGAAGGCTGCCAGATCAGCTCCCGCAACCCGTCACCTTGTAAACGCTATTAATAATGTCATCTCGGCTCCTCGGCACCTCATTCTCGCAGGCAGGAGGGGAATTTGCCAAGCTGCAGCTGGAGATGGGGCCCAAAACCCCCCTGCATGGGTGCAGATGCTTTACCAGTGGCCCCAAAACACGGAGGGGGCTCACTGGCACCCAAATCCAGCACCCGTCCGTGCTCCGGCTGCTGAGGGGCTGCAGACGGGGGGACGAGCGCAGCATCGGGACGGAGCCGGCCACCGGCACGGCACACCCAGCCGGTACACGGCGACTGGGGGCTCCTTTTACATTGATTCCCAGTGCCAGCTGCAGTGAGGCTCAGGAAAAATTTATGATGGACACCACGGCAGCATAAGAAAGTGAATTATATTACTCCCGGACACGATAACTCAGGGCAGCTGTCAGCTGCAGGGCTGCGGGATTAACCCTTCACGTCAGCCCCGGCAGCGGCACGGGAGGGTGGGGAGGCTGCCAGCCCGGCGGGTGACAACTCCCTTGGCTCCCTGCTAAATTAAACATTGAATTGATTCACCTTTGTTATACAGCGGGATCAGCTGGCAAAGCCCAGCCGTGCCGAGGCAGCGCTGTAAAAAGGGGCGAGTCAATAAGAGTGTTATTAGATGACAGGCGATGGCATCCTGGGTGCCTTCTGCTTTCCTCTCCGCCTTCCTTCTAGCAAGCGAATCCCAACAGCCGTCTGCAGCAAGATGAGGCCGGCTGGGAGTCCCAGAGCAAAAAGCAAACAGCAGGGAGGCGAGAAAAAGAAAGAAAGAAAGGGGGGAAAAGCGAGGGAAGCATCCCCTCCTGCTGTAGCTGGAGTGCCAGGTAAACCGAGCCGCGCTCCTGCTGCCCCTGCAGCCCGGGCTCGCTGCCTGCTGCAGCGGGGACAACGGCCACCGGCCTCCAGCCACCTGCCAGGGGCCGGCCCGGCACGATCGGGTGTCGCAGCCGGCTCTCCGGGGACAGCCTGTGAGGCGGGAGAGGGCAAAGCATCAGGAAAGAGTTTTGGAAAAAGAGGAGCTGGGGAAAAGCACCGATCTGCACCCGGGTGCCACCGTGCACCCACGACCAGTGGGACCACGCCGTGGCTGGTGGGACCCACGCAGGCGAAAACACCCTCACTGGAGCCGGATCAGCCCCCGACCGCAGCAGCAGCAGGCGGCTCCGTTCCCTTTAGCAGGATTTTGAGCTCAGTTTCTTTTCCAGTTGTTATTCGCAAAGCCGCTTCCCCTGCCTCCCCGCGTTACTTACGGGGCTGGGTTAGCCGCTGCCCCAGCGCTCGCTTTGCGCCCCGACACACCGCTCGAAATCCAAATAAAAGACAAAAGAGGGAAATGAAGCAGAGCCATGGAAAGCACCACCCCTCCCGGCCGCCTCCAAGGGAAGCCGGCAACTCCTCGGCATCCCAGGGGGACTCAATTTGCCTCGATCAGCGATCGATGGCAGATGGTCGGACTCTGCTGGAGCCCTCGGAGGAGGCGACGCCGGAGCAGCTCAGTCTCTCTCCGTGCTGCACATCCGCACCGTGGAGGGTGAGAAATACCTTTCAGGGTGCCAAGTCCATCCAGGAACTTCTTGTACTTCTCCAAGTTCATTTTCCAGCCGAGCCCACCCCGGCTCCTCAGCTGGGCGGCATCGGGGTGCCCACAAGCCCCAGCCACCGTCACCGGCTTGGCAGCCCCACCAGCTTCGCTGCCGTCGCCCTTTGACCACCCGCGAGCCCGGCTGCGGCACGGCTGTCGCGTTTCCTTATTTGATGAAGCGCATTAAAACCTCCCATGGCCGAGGCCACCCCCCTTTTTGCAAATAAGCCCAGTGTTACCAGCAAGTGCCCCGCACCATCAGGGCTCCCAGCATCCCTTACCCCCGCCCCCACGCCGGGGGTTTCAGGGATTGTATGTCCCGGGGATATTTCCAGCAAGGAGCACGTTCGAGGGAATTGGGAGGGGAAGGAAAAAAACCAACAGGCTTTAAGACTGACAGGCAGAAGACGGGGGAAAAAAGCAGTCAGTGGCAGAGCGCAGGGTCCCCGTCCTCATGGGAAAAGCCACCCTGGTGACTCTGAAACCAGGCCTCCAGCTTTGGGTAACCACCAGAAAATTCCCATAATGTGCTGGAAAAAAGGGCCAGGCGAGACCCAGGAGCAGGCGGGGGCCGGGTGCCTCCTGTCTTTGCCCACCCTGCTCACCATGTGCTCGCCCTGCACCGGCAACGAGGCACTTACAAAGCCAAAAAGGACATTTACTGATTTTAAAGGAATTTTTGGCAGCAGGAACCAGCCCAGTGTGATCCAAGGGGATCCGAGCACCCACCCTGCTCATCACAGCGTCCACCAGGCACGTCCCAGGACTTCTGTCAAATCAAATAATAAATAATACCGGCAGCAGCGGTGATGAAACATGCTTGTCATGGTGCCAGATCATGTTCTCCCTGTATCAACCCACTGCCTCTCCGGAAAGATCCCAGCAGATTGAGCAAGACCCACCACACGGTGCAGGATCTGCCCGCCTGGGCTTCGGAACAGCCGGCACCTCCTGGCAGAGCCGTCCCGTCACACCCGCACAGCGTTTGAGCTTTGCCAGAGGGAGAGGAGAGAAACCAGAGCAAGGATGTGCTGCAGGAGCCAAATCACCCCCCAGAAACCAGGGGTGGCAGCTCCCCGCATCTTGCGGGGGCAAGGAGATCCCCCTCGTCCACGGGTAGCGGCACATGAATCCCCGGTTCCTTCACCGCGTGCTGGGGGAGTGGATCCACCCCTTCCCAAAGCAAGCAGCATCCTCTGGCAATGCCCCACATTATTCACAAAAAAGTTAATAAAACCAGTTTGCACATCCAAGCGACGCTGGAGGAGGGCACAGGGCCCCGCTCCTCCGCAGCTCTGCGGACAGATGGACGCTCTCCGGGGACAGACGCGCACCGGGGGTATCGCTTTCCTTCCCGAGCGGAGCAAACCCCGCGGGCCAGTTGCCGCTTGTGCCCCTGACAGCTGTCTGTCCAGGAACCGGGGAGCCAAAATCGCCCCGGGAGCTCCGAGGGGGAACCGGGGGCAGGTGGCGAGGTGCCCCCCCCGCAGCCCCCCATGGGGCTCGGGTGGGATGGAGGTGACACCCAGAGGACCCGCTGCCAACCTGAGCCCCGGGGGACGCTCGGTCCACAGCAGCCGGGGCGGGCGTCCGTTCATCCCGGCGAGAGGGAGCTGATCCGATCGCCGGCGAGCGGCCACGTGGAACAGCCCGGCTGTGCCGGCCTCCGCCGAGGATTCACGCGCAGGGCCGGAGCCGCCTGGTCGGCAGCAGGCGGTGGCAGCCCTCGCCTGCCAGCACACCGCAGCCCGGCCGCAGACATCCCCCCGCGCCTGCCGGCAGAGCCGGGAGCAGAATAAAGTTGTTGTGAGAAGCCAAGTTGACACCACTAAAAATAGCACAATGGAATTTTCCTCTAAAGAAAAGAAAAAAAAAAAAAAAGGAAAAAAAAAAAACCTGCTTCTTGCAGACAAAGGGGCTGCAAGAAGGAAGCGAGAACAGCCCTGTGGAGGGGGCACGGGGGACACCATCTCCTTCCCCTCCATCACCCCCGCGCCAGGAGCCGGCCTCGCATGGGCACGGAGAGCGGAGCCCAGCGCGGGGGAGCGGGCAGTGCCGCCAACATCCCCGTTTTATTTATTTATCTCCATCCTCCCCTTCCCAGCAAAGGGGAGAAAGCCGGAGGGACGGCCACCGGACACAGCAAGCAAGCAGCTGCTCTGAAGTTACAGCAGCAGGAGGGAGACGCGGCTGCCTCGGGCAAATCCTGGCCCCCCCAGCACCCCGCCTCTCCCCCCAGCACCCACCATGGCTTTGTACCTCCGGGGTGATAAGGGTAACCCCACGCTTGCAGGGGGTTCGGTGCCTCCCTCCTGCCCCGTGCCCTAACGCGCCATCTAACACCGAAGCAGGTCAGCGGTGCGGGAAGGCAGCCTGACACCCGCCGGGGCCCCTGAACCCCACGGCGATGGGGAGAAGGGTGCTTCCCTCCTCCCAACCCGAGGGAGTTAAGGGGAAGAAGGTCTGACGCCACCAGACCCCATCCACAAGCATCCCGGCTCCCTCTCCCCGCCGGGAACGCCAGGAATTCCTGGCGCAGGGAGGATCGCTCCAGCTGGCTCGATCAGCGCACCGGGGCCGGGGGGAGCCCCCAGCTCCCGGGACGGGCACCGTGCACCCGACTGGCCGAGGAATCCCAGCATCTCCCAGCCCAGCAACTGCCCTCCGCAGCAAGAACGAGAAGCATCCCAAACAGCCGGCGAGGATGAAATATCTCCACGCGCAGCGTCTGGAGCCGCCTGCAATAAAACCTCCTGCGCCGTGGCCGTCCCCGCCGCCCTCGCCCCGGGGCAGTACCCCACGGGGGGGTTTTTGCTCCCCGATGAGCACACGAGTAGAGGGGGGACAGCAGGGGACTGCGCTGCCCCTCCCCACCGTCGCCAGCAGCGGGGCAGGGGCCATTCACACCGTGCCAAGGACGCTGCCAGAGCCAGGGCACAGACGTGTGACCCACGGCAGCGGCAGGAGCAAGCCTGGGGTGCGGATGCATTTATTTTAGGAGAGCCTCGCCGGCAGGGCTGCATCATCACTGCTTCGGCGAGCCCGCGGCGGGGACATGGCGATGGCCACGGCCACACCAGCTGTCCCCAGCATCCCTCGTAGCGATCCTTGTATCAACCGGTGGTGCAGGGGCTGCTAATTCATGCTAATTAGCTGGTGGGGCAGCTGCTGGCAGCACGCAGTGCAGGACTGCCGGGCTGGGAAGACGGCTTGGCCCTGCTCCGCAGGGAAAGGAGTCGCTCCCACTGGATAGTTTTACCAGGACGACTCTTGTAGCAAAACTGCCCAAGGTCAACGCGAATCTCATTGCCATAGGAGCCCTTGTATACAGTTTCCTGCAGGGAAAAATAAGCTGCTAGCAAAAGCACTTCTGAAAGGCCACCACGGACCTGAATAGCGATTAATAAAACCCAAGACAGAAGTTACTCCCTTATTTGACATGACTAGAAGTCAGCACAAATGTTCAGCTGGGACTGAAGCAGCAGTGCAGCTCCACGGCCACGCAGGAGCCGGGCAGCCGGCCGGGAGGCAGCAAGGGCAGAGCAAGGGCTTGGGAGCAGGACGGGGCAGAACCGTGCCAAGGGTCCCGGCAGAGCTCAGGGTGGGCTAGAGCAGAGGCTGGGAGAGGAGAAGAGCCATGCAGGTGCTGTAGGGGTGCAAAACACAGCATCCATCGCTGGCGGGAAGCCAGCAAAGCTTCCCTGGCATTGGTAAAAAATGCTTCCTCGGAGCAGAGCAGGGCAGGGAGAGCAGGCGGCCGCGGCAAGCACATGGGCACAGCGCCGGCCCCACGCTCCAGGCCGGCAAGCTCGGACTCACCGGAGGGAAACAGGGTCCAACAGGAAATGAAAAATGGAAATGCAGCATGTCATGCACAGGGAAACAACAAAAAACCGTGACTGAGCCCTGACAGCGCCCAGCCAGCTGCCCTGAACCCACTGGTCCAGATCGCTGATAAACAGGGGGGTGACAGAGGGGCACCGCCGGCGCTGCGAGGCCGCGGCTGCAGGGACCGGGCACAAACACAAGATGCTCATTGCAGACCGACTCGTCTCACCGCTGCTGGTACCGATGGACCCAGGCTCCCATCGGCACCGTCAGAGCTGCTCCGACAGGGCGAGAGGGAGCCCTGGCCCATCCTGCCAGCCGTCCTGCCGGGATCAGCAACCCGCTTCTCACCCAAAATCTCCCAAACGATCTTGCCCCACAGCCCTCCCCACTTCCCCCCTTCCAGGAATCCCTGGGCTTATCTGACCCAGAGGCAGGGCACACATCTCAGATCACCTCCGAGGACTCGTTTTACCATCTCCGCAGCCAGACGTACATCAAATCTGATCTCCCAGCCTCCCAGCCCCACCACACATCTCCTCGGGAAGCCGACGCTGGAGGATCCCCCTCTCCAGCCCCCAAGCTGGGTGGGATCCATCCAGACACACAAAACCCACGACACCAGCTTGGAAACGAAACTTCCCAGCTTATTAACACAAGCATCCTCCATGCTTCACAAATGTTGCCGTCAAGGGGACCTCCTCGGCGGTTTCCTCCACCGAGCTGGAGGCGGTTTGAACACCCCCAAACCCCGGCAGTGGACCCAGCCCCCCCAGACAAGAGCAACACTGAGATGTCATACGTGGAGCTTCCAGCTGGCTCAAGATCCAAGAATCCTTTTAGACTTTTGATTTGAAATCCCCCAATTTTCACATCACGAGGATGAGACTACTTTAGTGGTTCAGTTTGGGACAGGACCGCAGATCACCCCACTTGCTGTGCCTCGCTTCATACTGCAGCGCAGTCCCAGAAATCCCGCACGGGGGCCCTTTTGGGCAAAATAAACCAGATTACTCTAGGAACCTCCCAATGAATTCCCACTGCTGCAGGCATTAAATCCACAGATTAAATCCTGAATGCTCCGTAGTGTGCAAGTCAGGTCCTCAGCCCAACAGCTTTGCTCTGAAAATCTCTCCTATTGGGCTGCACTTGTGGCTAATGGAGCGGTAGCGCCTCGAGAAAGTGTCTGGAAGGAGAAGGGGGAGCTCGAGGTCAGCATCCGGAAAGGAGGCCGCAAGCCTGGCTGCTCGGGATGCAGGAGGGGGGCCACCCAGGCAGGGGACCACGTTGCCGGCAGGGCCAGCACCCGCAGGCAGCGGGCCAAAGCTGCCAGGAAGCCGCTCTCCTCCCCGTGCCGGGGAGACCGGCACCCTGCTTCCACCCCCTGCTCTCCCACCGCCACCCAGCAGCGGCTCCGCTGGTTCCCACCCCACCCGCAGACTCCGACGGGATGGGAAAGGCGTGAGCAACCAGTTGGAGAGGAGCCGGTTTGTAGGTCTTGCCCACAGACCCGCCAAGGCTGGCTCTGCACCGCCGGGCAGGGGGCCACGTCGTGGGTGACAGCCACCACCAGCCCCAGAAATTAGGGCTCCCACCGCGGCCCCGCTCACGGCGGGCTGCCGTCCTCATCCCAGGTGTGCCATCACACCCACCGCCGCACCGCCTCGCCCCGCGGGCAGCTATTGCCTCATCTGCCCTGGAAAACTTCAGCTGGCGTCGCCAGGATCCGTCCACAGCACAGAGCTTCCCGAGGCAGCAACGCCCTGGGTACGGCCGAGCCGCAGAGAGGAGCGGGGAAGGGCTGGATTTGAGCTCGGGGACTGTGGTCCCACCTCGATGGGGGCAGCCCCGAGGAATCGCTGGCCCCCCCGCGGTCCCTGCGGCCCCCGGGGTGAGCAGAGCCTGCACCAGGCAGCCCTGCCCACGCTCCCCGTCACGGGCACACATCAGAGGCTGCTCATGGAAACCATCCCCAGGGAATATTAATGAGAACGCATTGGTGCTCCTTCCCAGAGAAGCGATGGATTCAAACCGACACCGCTCCGGTCACCCCCCTCAAACCAGAGCCGCCGCAACGCCAAAGGCTGAGCGGTCGCAAATCCCACCCCGGCTGCCAGCTCTGCTCCCCAGCACCCACCCGACACGGCTGCCTGCAGCTCAGCCTCGGGTGGGATCAGCTCACCCCAAAGTGCCCCCCGAAACCTTTCTTCCAGGACTTCCCTGGCCAAGCAGAGCTCCGGGAAGAGCTGCATGGCTTCCCGGTGCCTCACGCCTGTCCCGGCCCTCGTGCTCCAGCCGGCGGCGAAACACTGCCCCGTGCAGGAACCAGCTCGGCCGCAGCAGCCGGGCTGAGCCCACAGCCCCGGGAAGGGCTCCCGGCCCCTCCGTGCAGGAGACACGGGGCAAAAAATGGCTTTACCAGGGTCCTTCCTCCTGCTCCCGCCACTCATCCTCGCCCTGTCCGGGGGCACCGGCAGCCCCGGCACGGAGGAGCTGCTTCACACTCACCCCGAGCTCCGGTGCAGCCTCTCCCTGCACCGAGACAGGAGAAACTGGAAACTGAAGTCCCCTGCTGCTTCTACAGCCTGGATTTATCTGTTTTAGGTGCATATAAAGGGACTTATCACCCTGATATTCAAACAACGGTGTTAAGACACTTTTTAAATTTAAATTAAACCTCTTTTTCTGCTTCCGTCTGGGAGGTTTCGTGCCGCTGGCATCAGCCACGGTATGTCCAGAGCAGTCTAAACTTAGCTGACACAAGCGAGACGAGCCTGGAAAGGAGGCTGGCCAGAAACCAGCAGACGGAGGTCAAAGACTCTGGTCTCGCCCCGAAGCGTGAGCCGGGAAGGAAAAGGCTCCGACGGGAACGAGCGCAGGCAGCGCTGAGAAGAGGAGCAAGAGAACAGCGCGAGCCCTTTCTAAACGCTCGGCGGCAAGCTGGCTGCTGAAACGAGATCAAAGCTTTCCGGCACTCGCTGCCGACACGGCACTGTACACCGGCGGGAGTCACGGCGCGTCCTGGTGCCCGTGCCAGGGAGGTACCGCGGATGCGACCACCTTGCACGGGCACCCACCATCCCCGCCTCCCCGAGAGCTTTTCTCTCTGGAGCAGAAGCACGTGTAAATTAGGAGAAGCGGCTGACAGCCCCAGGACCCGCGGGCAGGGCTCAGCCACGGTCCCGGTTCATTAGCAGGGTGCCAGGACAACGATGGCAATTGCAATCGCTTCCATCGATTTTGTGAGCGGGGATGCTGGCGCGCTGGGGGGAGGCACGCGCCTCTCGGCGAGGTGAGCCCAGCCCGGGAGGCACCGTCGGGCGCTTGGAATGGCGATGACTGCACTGCGAAGGCAGCAGAAAGCCGGCCGGGCGAGGCGGGGTGGATCCTCTCACCCGAAAAACCACCAACTTCATTTCCCTGTTGGCCAAAACAAACACGAGCAGAACAGCACCTTCCACTGTGCGCTCAGGCTCCACCTCGGACACCCAGGTCCGGCCATCCCTGGGGACAGCTCAAGGCTCCTGCCACCCTCTTGAGCCCCCCTCGATCTCTGGTGTGCCCCCCCCCCCCCCCCCGTGCCAGGGAAGCCAGCAACTCCCACACGCATCCCAAGAAAATCAGCATTATCCAGTCCGATGGTGGAAAGCCCGATGGCTTCCAGCCCAGCTTCCCCCCTCACTTGCTCGAGCCAGGGACTCTCCACTCCGACGGCGGCACTTGGCCACCCCTTCTACCGGGTAATGAAGAGGAAGAAGGGCTTCCTCCCCCCACAGCGAGGAGTCACCACGCCGCCGGTCCCATCTGCGCTCCTGCAGACCGCAGAGGCCTCGTGCAACCCGCTCAGGAACAACGTTTATGTTTGCGGGATGAAATCCCGGCAGCAGCAGCCCCGCACCAGGAGGCGGCCGCATGCTGCCAGGCTGGCACAGCCACTCGGCTGCAGCAACCGGGCACCCGCGGTTGAAGGGGTCTTCAAGCCCCGAGACCCCAGCGCTGGGGTCGAGACACCTCTAGTTGTATTTCTTATAGCAGAAGACAAGTAAAAAAAAAAAAAAGGAATTTCTTCATAGATGGGCATGGCCAGGCCTGCTGCCCACCACCAGGAAGGCTCCAGTTCCACGAGGAGGGGTCCGACACGCTCCGGTTCGTTTACACAAGGGTCCCACGCCTCTTCTGCCCACCCCGGGCTCTCCTCCAGTCCCTGGGAAGGTTGTCCCCTCCCTAACAGGAGTCAGGCGCACAAGGTGACAAGCCATCCTATTCTGTCCCAGTCCAAACAAGCCAGGCCACGTGCCTGGCACCACAGAGCGGGCAGGGACAGCACTGGGGGTGGGAGAGAGCTTCTCTGACACTACAGCTCCAGGTTTCTACCCCCGATCACTAGAAGGGTTAACTATCAAAAAGAAAGGATTTCACCAAGATTGATTAGTTAATGTTTACAGCGCCCTGAACAGGGAAAGCGTGACCTGTGCTCTGAGCAGAGCCCGGCAGCGCTGCCTGCACCCTTGTGCTGCCTGCACCCTTGCGCTGCCTGCACCCTTGCGCTGCCTGCACCCTTGCGCTGCCTGGCATCCCGGGGGCTGTTGCAGCGCGGAGCCACGTGCCGCCTCTTGCTTTCCCGAGGGGACAGCGAGGGTCAGCATCCCCCAAAACATGATGGGAGGTATGCGCCATGGGAACAGAGAGCAGCCCTTGGAGGCCGAGTCCCACTCTGCGTGCCGTGCACCCGTGGGAGGACGGACGAGGGCTTCCCTTCCTGCCCAGACCCCTCTGACCACCGGCAGCATCCAGAGGGGCCCCCCGAAAGCTCTGCCGTCACCCCCCGCGCTGCTGCCGTCATTCTCACCAGCACCCACGGCAGCGGCGCTGCACGTCCCGGCTTGTGCTGCTGCATCACGATCCAGCGATGAGGCAAGAGGGGCTGGAAGCCGCCCTGCGCCGTGCCTCCGCGGCACGGCCCTGGGAAACTAGCCCACTGGCTTTCAACTGGGCCAGACTGGTGAAGGTCTTGGCACTGGAGATCTTCCAGCTGCAGGTGCCAGGCGCTGTTCGGGACAGCACAACCCGGAGGGTGCTGTGCCCCGCGAGGATGCCAGCAGCTGTGCCACGTACCAAGCACTGCAAGATGGCACCAGAGCCCACCCCACCCCCCCAAATCTCCCCCTTGAGCCCCATTTCCATCCCCTTGCTCAACCAACCCCCTCGGGACCAGGGCGCAGCATCGCACAGCGCTCAGTACCGGGTCTGCCGGCAGCAGGGACGGGTGCCCCCGCAGCACCCACGCCAGCTCTCGGCGCTGATGCAAACCTCCTCCCCCAGCATGCCTGGGAGCGGGAGCACCCCGGCGAGCACCGGCGCCGCAGCGATGCAGCACACCTACCCGGCACGCCGGCCCCTCCGCGCAGGCAGCTCTCCTCTGCCTACGGTGGGAGTTTTTAATAAAGAAAGAAATCACGGGGATCTGCCAGCTGGTTAACCCCTGCTGTCAGTAAAAGGCAGGATTTGCAGCTCACTGCGCCGGCTCCGGGACCCTTCCCGTGCCGCCAACCTCCCCGCCTCCAGACCTGCCCCGGCTTGCTCGGCGGCAGAGGCCCCGCTGCTCGCATGGGGTTTTTTTAGGCTATTTTCTATTAGAAATAGAGCAAAACCGTCTAACAGAAACGCAAGGAGGCATTTGCAATCTCCCCACGGCTCCCGGCTTCGGCAGCACCAAGCGTCCTTCTTGCCCTCCGACAGCGCGAGCCGGTGCCAGCAGTGCTGGGTCCCGGACGCAGCGGGTATGGAGTGGCCACCACGAGCCGGACACCGACCCCACGGGTCTCCCCACGCGGCTCAGCCCCCAGCAGTCACATTTCAATGAAAACTCTCCATTTTTGCAGGATTAAGAGGGGGAGGGGACGAGCCAGCGGAAAACTTGTTCCGGACAGGAAAAACCAAACCGTTCACAGGAGCTGCAACGGGGGAAAGCAGGGAAGAGACAAGACGTCCACCAGCGCGGAGCCCAGTGACCCAAACTGGAGGCTCCCAGCCCGCCCTCGCAGCGCGGGTGGGACATCCCGGGAGGGGTGGGGAGTTGAGAAGAGGTCGAAGGCAAAAGAAAGCTTTTATACCTTATAAACACTCATTTCCCCTACACCAAACAGGCACCACAAACAAGATCAAACGCCACCCAGCAGGGTATTTCCAAGCAACTATCAACTTTCTGCCATAACCCGGTGAGAAAATTAGGTATTACCTAAAAAGCCCTCCTTCCTGGGGGCACCCGGCCGCTCAGCGAAGGCACCAACACCCGGAGCACGGGGCGGGCGAGCGGGGTGCCCAGCCCGGCCGGTGGTGCTCCAGTGGACCAGCACGTACAGGCACTGTAATTTCAATTTCTTTTTTGGAACAAAGCAAAACCAATGCAAACGACAGCTTTTTCCATGCCAGCCGCTGGCATCCGCCGCACCGTTTCCTCCGCGTCTCCACGCTGAACCCGACTACATCAAAGAGGCTTTTTATTAATAAAAGTTTGTCAAGTACTTGGACGAGCCCGAGTCACGTTATCCAGCGCTTTTCCAAGGCACCCGAAAAGGCTTTTATTCCCCGCTCCCTGTGAAAGCGGAGCGAGGCTGCGCGTTTCTCCCACCTCTGGGAGGTTTGAGTGGCACCCCCCAAATCGGGGAGCCGGGGAATCCATTATTCCCCTTTCTCTGCAGGCAGAAAGGAAAAGGAAACGGGCGCTGTGAGCGCCTGGCTCCTCTCGACTCGGCCATCCGCATTTTAAAGAGACTTGGCTGCTAAACTTACAAAACAGAGCGCTAGGAGCCCTGTGGGGCTGAAATCTGGGCTCCAAGACAAGTCTATCTCTGCAGCAAGGAGCGAAAAAAAAAAAAAAATAATAACAATAATGGAAACGCACGCAACTCCCAGCGACGAGCCACTGACATCAAAACTGCACACTCACTGCCGGTACCGACACCGGTACAGCTGCCGACACGGTGGCCTGGGGAGCAGGTCGGCCCTTCGTCCCTGCCCAGGTACGGCTCGGGGGGAGGAAGCCTGGCCCCACGGGGGGCTACGGGAACACTGGGGCAGCCGGAGCAGGGATGGGGGACAGTGGGTCCCCACGTACCTTATGTCACGCTGGGGTAAGGGCACAGGGATGATGGCTACTGTGGTGCTCTGAGTGGCAAGGTGGGGTGCTGGAATGCCAGGCACCCCACATGGGGACACCAGGGCCCCAGACACACCATGCAGGAGACACAGGGACTCCAGGAACCCCACGCAGGGACACTGAGCCCCTGGGCTGCCCACACAGGGGACATAGGAACCCCAGGCATCCCACAGAGGGGACACCAGGGCCGCTCATCCCTTGGGCACCCCACACAGTTCAGATGCAGGGACACTCAGACCCCGGGCACCCCACGCAGGGGACCCCAGGGACGCTCGGAGCCCGGGCACCCCACGCAGGGGACCCCAGGGACGCTCGGAGCCCGGGCACCCCACGCAGGGGACCCCAGGGACGCTCGGACCCCGGGCACCCCACGCAGGGGACCCCAGGGACGCTCGGACCCCGGGCACCCCACGCAGGGGACCCCAGGGACGCTCGGACCCCGCGCACCCCACGCAGGGGACTCCAGGGACGCTCGGACCCCGCGCACCCCACGCAGGGGACCCCAGGGACGCTCGGACCCCGCGCACCCCACGCAGGGGACCCCAGGGACGCTCGGACCCCGCGCACCCCTCGTCGGGATGCCCACCCCAACCATGCCGCCCAGGCGGAGCGCCGGGGGACAGAGCAGCCCCCAGAGCCCCGGCCGCGGGCACAGGGACGGCGCCGGCTCAGCCCCCGCGGGGCGGTCCCGCCGCGCTCCAGGCCCCACGCCGGGCCCTGCCGGCCGCGGTACCTTTGTAGCGCTCCAGCACGTCCTCGTAGGCCTGGACGAACTCCTTCTCCTGGCTGCGGTTGGCCGGGAGCAGCCCCGGCACGTACCCGGCCATGGCGGCCTTTGTGCCGGCGGCCTCGGTGCAGCTGCCGGCGCGGCGGCCAGGGCCGGTCTGCGCCGAGACCGCTTCCGCCCGCGCCGCCGCCCGACCGGCGGCCCCGCCCACGACCGGCGGGCACGCCCCCTAAGCCCCGCCCCTTAATAGCTGCTCCGCCCCTTGACCGCCGTCCCGCCCCCGAGATCGGCCCCGCCCCCTGACACCCGCCCCGGCCCTGCCGCGACCCCTGGCGGCGGCGCGGGGGAGCCCCGGGCGGGAGGGGCGGGGCCAGCGGGGCGACACCGGGAGGTGACACCGGGAGGTGACACCGGGAGGTGACACCGGGAGGTGACATCGGGAGGTGACACCGGGAGGTGACATCCGTGACGCCGGGGCCTCCCAGGGCCAGCACCGCCGCCTAGCGCCGGGCTGCCTCCCAGTGCTCCCCAGTGGCAACCAGTGACAACCAGCGCCTCCCAGTGCGCCCAGGGTACTGCATCCCACTACATCCCAGTGCGCCCAGAGCGCTGCATCCCACTACATCCCAGTGCCCCCAGAGCACTGCATCCCACTACATCCCAGTGCGCCCAGAGCGCTGCATCCCACTACATCCCAGTGCCCCCAGAGCGCTGCATCCCACTACATCCCAGTGTGCCCAGAGCGCTGCATCCCACTACATCCCAGTGCGCCCAGAGCGCTGCATCCCACTACATCCCAGTGCACTCAGAGCACCGCATCCCAGTACATCTCGGTGTGCCCAGGGCACTGTATCCCTCTACATCCCAGTGTGCCCAGAGCGCTGCATCCCACTACATCCCAGTGCGCCCAGGGCGCTGCATCCCACTACATCCCAGTGTGCCCAGAGCGCTGCATCCCACTACATCCCAGTGCGCCCAGAGCGCTGCATCCCACTACATCCCAGTGCACTCAGAGCACCGCATCCCAGTACATCTCGGTGTGCCCAGGGCACTGTATCCCTCTACATCCCAGTGTGCCCAGAGCGCTGCATCCCACTACATCCCAGTGCGCCCAGAGCGCTGCATCCCACTACATCCCAGTGCACTCAGAGCACCGCATCCCAGTACATCTCGGTGTGCCCAGGGCACTGTATCCCTCTACATCCCAGCGCGTCCAGAGCACTGCACTGCATCTCCCAGTGCAACAAGGGCATTACCTCCCAGTGTACCCAGTACAACCAAAGCACTGCACCCCAGTGCAGTGCATCTCAGCATCTCCCAGTGCACTCAGTGCACTCTGTGCAACCAAAGCACTGCTTCTCACTGTGCCTAGAACACTGCATCCCAGCGCATCCCAGCGCATCCCAGCACATTCCAGCGCTCCTCAGTGCACCCATGCAGGGGAGCACCTCACCTGCCCCCGGCCCCGCTGCCCCCCAGGACGGGGGTCCCGCTCTGCTCCACCCCCGAGGCCAGGCCAGCCAGGGCGGCCGCTTCGGAACCCGACGCCAAACCCCGGGGCTCTGCACCCCTCGCCTGCTGCCAGCATGGGGGGGGCTGCGGGGGGCTGTCGGCCCCGGGGGGGTCCCCCAGGCAGCGGCCCCGGCTGGAGCCAGGTGGAGGCTGTGAAGAAGGGCAGCCCCACGTTGCCCCAGCCCCATTTTTCACCCGTGGGGTGCCGGACACTATTAGACCCCCATCAAAATAGCCCCACGGGGTCTTTTAACCCAGCACCTCGCGCAGGCGAAGGCGCGGGACGAGTCAGACGCTGCTGGGGACGGGGCGCGCGGCAGGGACCCCCCTGCTCCGGCTTTGCAAAACCTCCTTTTATTTCAGGCTGAGTTTGGCAGGGATTGATCCCCTGGGATATTCCCAGCATGGGGTGGGGGGGGGGCTCAGGCTCTCCTGGGTCAGGGTCTGTCCCCGCTGCCACCGGGTGCCGCAGCTCCCGTCCCCACAGCCTCCCACCAGGACGGTGACAGGGAGCGGGAGATGCGCAGAGAGAGCCCAGGCATCGCTTTGGGGGGGGCATGGGGGAACGGGGAGCCCCTTGGCATCACCCGGGGGACTTTAGGGGGACAGCGGGGACTCCACAAGGGGCACAGCAGGGCCAGGGACAAACCCCATGGGGAAATGGGGATGGAGTGCAGAGCCAAACCTACCTGGCACCCCCATACCCACCAGAAACCCCACTCAGCCCCCCCAAACCCCAGCCCTCCCCGCGATTCTGGATGTGGCAAAGTGAAACCTCCCACAGAAACAGCCATTCCGGGGGCACGAGGGCGGCCGTCCCCAGGCCAGGGGACACCCCCAGCCCCCCAACACCCGGCACCCCCCGCTCAGTCCACAGGGCACCCCCTCACCACGACCCAAGGCCGGATCCAGCCCCCCCCGGGCGGCCCTGCCCCCCCCACCCGCCGGGGCAAATCCCGGCCTTTTTTGGCCAACGCAAGATGTTGCTTTTTCACCCTGGCTGCGCCGTTCCCATGGCAACCGAAGGGCCAGGCTCCGCCAGCTGGGTAACCATGGCAACGAGAAAAGCCCCATCCCGCTTAGCCCTGACATCGTGTGTCTCCTCACCATCACCCAGGCACCCCTAAACCTCCCGGCGGCACCCCGGGGTGCTGGGGGGCTGCACCCCGCATCCCTCCGGGGGATGGCGAGGGGCCATCGGTGGCAACCGCCATCCTCCTCCTCCTCCTCCTCCTCCCACAGCCCGTGGCCTGGGGGGGTTACACAAATCACCCCCCTCACCCCGGCTTCGGAGGCATCTCCCCTTCGCCACGGCGCCTTAATTAGGAAAAGTAATTAACGTCGCACCGAGCGCCGGTGCCCGGCTGCATCCCCGGCAGTGCCTCCGTGGG
The DNA here is from genome assembly GCF_964195595.1 of Calonectris borealis. Lineage (NCBI taxonomy): Eukaryota > Metazoa > Chordata > Aves > Procellariiformes > Procellariidae > Calonectris > Calonectris borealis. The sequence continues at coordinate 3,167,169 of NC_134336.1, read as the reverse complement.
GAGGAGGGCTTAAATCCGGGCGACCGCGCCGGCGCGGCGGCCTCGTGGCGGGGCTGCCTTTGTGCCCAGCGGTGCCGGGCACAAACGTCCTCGGGCGGCAGAGCATCCCACCGGGCACGGCCGCACGGGACGCGGCTCCTCCGGCTCTGCCCGCGCAGCCCCCGCGAAGCCGCCCCGCGCGGAGCCCTGGGAGGTGGCTGCGCTGGCAACGTCCGCCTGACCCGAAAACGCGTTCCCTGGGAACGGGGCAGCCTGCGCCGGCCAGCTGGCGTTCGTTCACTCCTCCCTGGGCATCGGGAGAGCTGCTCGAAACCGGCCCCGGCCCCACGAGCGGGCGCGTTTGCTGCTCCCCAGGCAGCGGAGAATGCGGAGGCTTGTTCCCGCGTCCCCGGGGATGCCGTTCAGGCTCAGCTCCCTCCGCTCAGCCCCGGCGCTGCCTCTGCCAGCGGCTCGGTGACGCTCCCCGGTGACAAAGGACTCCCGGGAGCCTTTTCAAAGGGACGAAGCACGGCCCTTGGAAAGCCCCCGCGACGCCTCTCCCATCACCCCTGCCCACCGCCTCTGTTGTCCGCCCACCCCTCGCACCCTTGTCCCCCGCCCCCGGCCCCTCGCACCCCAGCATCACCCCAGCATCACCCCAGCATCACCCCAGCATCACCCCAGCACCCCACCAGCAGACTCTGACCCCGGGCAGGATCAAGTGCAAACAGGTTTAGGATGAAAGAGCCTTTTCTTCCAAAAGCCACCCCCCCGGCCGCCACCCCCACCCTCTGCCAAGCTGCTGGAGCGAGACGGAGCGGCGCGGGGCCAAGGGCCAGACTCTGACCCCCTGCGTCCCGCTCCCCCTCTGCCTCCTCCCTGCCACCGCCTTCCAGGGAGATGCCAGCGAAGCAGGGAACGGCTCCAGGGGCTGCCTGGGACCCGGCCCAGCACCGGAGGTACCCGAGGTGCAGGCACAGACAGCCCGGGGGGGGGAGCACCGTGTCCCAGCCCCCCGCACCGCGGCACCAGCACCTCCCGCAAGGTCCTCACTGGCGCGTCCCCTCCCTCGGCACGGCCGCACCCTCCTTTCCTTGGCTCTGATGGCCAGAAGGGATGCAGAGACCGTCGGACACCACGAGGAAGAGCACCCCAGCTCCACGTGTGTCCCCCAAAACCACCGAGGTGCTAACGCTCCTCGCGCCTCTGCAAGGCCACGGCCGGGCACAGGACGGGGCTCCCCGGCCCCGCAGGCAGCCCAGGCTGGCTCCCCACTGCCCCTTCCCGGGGGTCCCAGGGAGCCGAGCCCTGTCCCCCTCCCCAGGGACACCGAGAGGTGCCAGCTCCCCCGGCACACATCCTGCCAGCCACCGTCCCCGGTCCCCAGCCGGTCCCCGAGCGCCGAGGTGGGGACGGGCACCGGGGCAGCCGGCGCGCCGCAGACAGTCCCGCTGAATAATGCAAGGATCTGAATCAATATTTCAGCTCATTTTCAAACCTGGTGACACAAAACTGTCTCCGAACTCTCTCTTCCCGGCTCAGCACTGCCTGGCTGCACCTCGCGAGTTATTTTTAATGGGGAATCTGCATGAGACCGGATTTTGTGACATCCCCCTGCCTTTAATCATGGATCCAGCCAGCGTGACGACAAGCGCTCGGCATCCCGGGCAGGCGGGGAGAAACGCAGCTGGGGAAATGGCTGTGCCTCGGCAGGGTCCGGCCCTGGGGAGCGGGAGGGTGCTCAGCACCCAGCAGGATGGGGCTGTCGGGACAGAGCCGGTCCGTGAGCGGCGATGGGTATGGTGGGGCCCCGGCAGCCTTGGCGGTGCTGGCGTTTGGGGCAGGGCCGGCCGCACCCTGCGCGTTTGCTTCCCCCAGCCCCAGACAGCGCATTTTTGAGAACCATCATTTGAATCAACTGGTTCTTCCTGCCCAGAGACGCCCATGAGCCGGGACGGCACCACCCGCCCGAGCGGCACCGCGGCGTGGCCAGAGCTGCGTGAAGCCCGCCGTGCCCGTGCGGGGCAGGCAGGAGGGCAGGCAGGGAGGGCAGGCAGGAGGGCAGGCATGGAGGGCAGGCAGGAGAGCAGGCAGGAGGGCAGGCAGGGAGGGCAGGCATGGAGGGCAGGCAGGAGAGCAGGCAGGAGGGCAGGCATGGAGGGCAGGCAGGAGGGCAGGCAGGAGAGCAGGCAGGGAGGGCAGGCAGGAGGGCAGGCAGGGAGGGCAGGCAGGAGGGCAGGCAGGAGGGCAGGCATGGAGGGCAGGCATGGAGGGCAGGCAGGAGGGGAGGGCAGGCGGGAGGGCAGGCGGGAGGGCAGGCAGGAGAGCAGGCAGGGAAGGTAGGCAGGGAGGGCAGGCAGGGGGGGCAGGCGGGAGGGCAGGCAGGAGAGCAGGCGGGAGGGCAGGCAGGAGAGCAGGCAGGAGAGCAGACAGGAGGGCAGGCAGGGAGGGCAGGCAGGGAGGGCAGGCAGGAGGGCACGCAGGGAGGGCAGGCAGGGAGGGCAGGCAGGGAGGGCAGGCAGGAGGGTACACAGGGAGGGCAAGCAGAGAGGGCAGGCAGGAAAGCAGGCAGGAGGGCAGGCAGGAGGGCAGGCAGGGAGGGCACACAGCCAGCATCCCACCGCCGCTCCTGCCCTGGCAGGATTTGCCCACGTGCCAGGTGCTCCAGACACACGGGGGCCAGGTCCCCCCGCTCCCAGTGCTTCCAGTCTGAGTCCCCACAGGGTGCGGAGCCCAGCGCTAGGGCCCATTTACCCGTTGGCTGGGGGCTGGCAGGGGCTGGCAGGGGCTGGCAGGGCAGAGCGGGCGCCTCGGGAGCTCGCCGCCCTCGTGCACGCCTCCGCCAGCGAGATGAAAGCCGGGCCCCGGGGTTCCCTTGGGGCGGCAGCCGGGAAGAGCCCGGCCAGGGCTCGGCGGGGGCCCCTCGGCGGGGCCCCAAATCCCTGCTCGCTCCAGCAGCCGCAGATCAAAGACCCCGTCGCCCGTTTGTCCCAAGTGAAGAAGCAAATCCCGGCTTCGGTGCCCAGGGCCACTACCTTGAGCGAAGCTCCTCCATCCTCCCTCCATCCTCCTCCACCTCCATCCTCCCTCCCCGCCGGCCCCGGCGCAGGCTCCCCACCACCCCCATCAACCGGCGCTTGGAGAAGGAGCCATCAGCCATGGTGGGTCCATCTCTGTCTTTGTTTCTCCTTCCCGTCCCCGTCCCTTCCCCCGGGGTGTGACAGCAGCCGGCGGGCACCGCGGCGGCGCCGCAGGCGAGGGGACGCATGGGGCAGGGTCCCCTCCACGACGCAGCAGCGCAGGGACCCCGGGGCGTCCCAGTGGCCGCAGCGATGGGGCTCCAATGGGCACCACCACGGCGAAGGAGCAGCCCCGGCTCCATCAGCCGGGCGGGAATCACAAACCTCCCAGGGCAAATTCCTCCCCGGAGTCTGGCCAAGGGCATTGTTCCACCAAGGAGCCATTTAGTCCTTAATTAGGTATTTTAATGTCACCCAACCCAAGCGTTGGAGGTGCCCAGTCATCCCTTAACCCCAGCGTGCTGAGGGTATGAACCAGCCTGCGGTGAGCCCTGCCCGGACAGGACAAAGCCATCACAGAGCTGAGCCACCACCCCAGCCCTCGGCCACCAAAGGCCACATCCATCCCCCCCTCCCCATCCCATCCATCCCCAGGCTCCTTGGGGAGCAGCAGGGGACAGGGATGGTCCCGAGACCATGTCGGCCACCACGGGGGGAGCCCAGGGAGCCCCATCTCCCCGACCCCGGGGGGACTCACCGCACGACAGGGCGCTGCCTTACCTGCGACCCTGACGACAGCCCTCTCGGCCGGGTCCAGCACCGAGTCCTGGCTCTTCCGCTTCCTCTGCTCGTGGAGGGGTAAATTCCAGGGCAAGGTGTCCCCGGGTGGGCAGGGGGAGAGGCTGCCCGAGCGCTCGCTACGGTAGGAGCGCTCGCTCCGGCACGACCGTTCGCTCCGGCATGACCGCTCGCTGAGGGTCTCCTCGTCGGAGGACGACATGGCCCACGGCGTGGGCAGGAGGGCGGGCAGGACGTCCCCGCGGGCAGCAGCCTGCAGAAGGAGCAAACAGCGCGTGACACCGGGCCGCCGGCCGCAGCTCCCTCCCCACCGTGGGTGCTGGGGGTGATGGAGAAGGGACCATCCCACCACGGACGTCTCTGCCCCCTTGGGCAGGTGAATCAGCCCTCCTGGAGCTCCTAAATTGCCTCAGTTTCCCCCTTGCTGGTCTGATGGCTGGGGCTCCCGGGGATGGTGGCACGGCCGCCCCTCTACCAGCAAAGCTCACGCTGACATCCCCGGCACCGGCTCACTCCCACAAAGCAAAGTCCAACCTTTTGGGTTCGATTTCTTTGTGCTCGGTAAAGAAGAAGCCATCAGATCAGCACTGCCCTTTATACCTGCGGTTTTTCCCCTCTCTGAGTGGGAACAGCTTTAAAAATCCTATTAATCGTGGTAGGGGAAAATGGTAGGGCTTTCTGTAGCACACAGGGAGGGAGCTGTGCCGCGTACACACGCTGGGCAAATAAGCACCTTGCATGAGACATATTTAAAATAATTCCCATTGTGTCCTCTAGCTCGACCAGGAAAAATGCACATGAAATGACTGAGACTCCTACAACCGATGTGCCGCGGCAGAGGAGCCGCCTCCATCGCGCGGAGCCTTTCCTTATTACCATCATTTAATCAGCAAAACAGGAACAAAGAGACCCAAAAAAACATCGAAAGAGAGGGAGAAAGGATTCCATGAGTCATTCACCCCCCATTGAAAAGCTGCAAAAAAATGAACCGCGGCCCAAAACTGCATCTCCCCCAGCAGCCCTGACGCCTGCACCGAGGGGCTCAGCCCTCGCCCTGGTTTTGGGGAACCCGCGGGTGTGGGGCTGGGGGGGGCTGCGGGTCCGGGGGGGGCTCGGTGCCCCGGGAGAGGCAGGGCCGGGGGCTGCGGGGGCCGGAGCCCGGGTGTGCGGCGCGGGCGGGGGGTGCAGCAGGTGCGGGAGGCAGCGGGGTGCGGGCACGGCTCTGCGGGGGCACACGGGGCTGGCCTGGCCCCCCCCCCGGTCCTGCCCCCCCGCCCGGTCCTGCCCTCCCCCGGCCGGCATCCTCCGGTGCCCGCAGCCCCAGCCCAGCCCCGGCGGCTGCTGCTCCCCTTTCCCGGTCCACCCCCATCCCCATCCGCCGCCTTTCCATCCCCGGCCCATCCCCGCTCCATCCCCATCTCCTGCCCTTCCCCGCTCCATCCCCGGCCCATCCCCGCTCCATCCGCCGCCCTTCCTCGGTCCCTCCCCGGTGCGCACCCCCCTGCCCGCAGCCCTGGCCCCGCTCACCCCCCGGCCCCGGCCCCGGCCCCGGTGGCTCGGCGCTCCCGGTGCCGCTGCCGCTCGCGGTGCCGGCCCCGCCGTGCGCTCCCGCCGCTCCCGCCGCCGCGGCGCCTCCCCCGGCCCGGCCCGGCCCTGCCCACCGGGGCGGCCCGGAGCGGCGGGGGGGTCCCGGCCGCCTCCCGCCCCGCGCAGCTCCGGGGACCGGCCCCGGCGCCCGCCTCTGCGCCAGCCTGCCCCGGCACCCTCCGCCCCGGGCATCTCCCCCACCGGCTCCCCCCCACCCACCCTACGCCCCCCAACCTGCCCGCGCTCCCCAGGGCACCCTGATGCCTGCCACCTCCCCGGGCTGCCCCCCCGCACCCCCAGCCTGCACAGCCACCCTGCACCCCCATTGCACAGAGGGTCCCCCCAAACCACCCAGCAGCTCCCCGCACCCCACACAGCCCCCCCCCCATTCCCACCCCAGCACCCCTCCCCACCCCATCCTCTGGATCCCCCCAGGCCCAGGATAATTAGAGCACCCATCGATTGGGGCCAGCAGCCGCAGCCATGGTGGGAGCACGGCGAGGGGGGACATGAGCAGGGTGCGGGGGGACGTGAGCAGGGCCAGGCATGGAAAGGGCTGGAGGGCTGCGCCGGGAGAGCCGTGTGCTGCCCAGGGCCTCACCTGCGGGGCAGCGAGGCATCCCAGCCCCAGCCGAGTCAGTACCGGCAGCAGCCGCGGCGCAGGCAGGGACACCAGCAGCAGCCCGAAGGGGTGGCTGAGCTGCAGGACAGCCCCAGCCGCTTGGCAGGAGTGAAGCAGGATAAACCGCTCCGGCTGACGGCAGATCCAGCTGCCCCGCACCGACGGCGGGATCCAGCGAGCAGCAGCGCCGTGCCACGGCCCCGGGCCAGCGCGGCTGCTCCCGCGGCGTCGCACGCGGCTGGGCCAAGCCCGTCGCCCCAGTCCCCCCGGGGTCTCGGCGCAGCCGGCTGCCCCACGGGCATCTCTCTCCCACCAGTCTTCAGATCTCATCCCAACAAGTCCCTCTGCTTCCCGGCGGCTGTTTCCCCGAGTACCTCCAGCGAGGGGGTGGGACGCAGTGGAGGACACGGCGCGGGGTGTGGTGACACTCTGCTCTTGGACACTTGGGACGCGGCTGTAAAAGAGCACGTGTTGCCCTGCAGCCCTGCCTGGTCGCGCCCGGGATGGGGAGCGCGGCGCAGGAGGAAGCACTCGGCCAAAACCCGCCCGGGTGTGGGTGCAGCGGTGGGATTCGAGCGGCCAAGGCCTCGCAGACACGAGCACCGGCTGGTAACGAGGGCCGGGCTGGTGCTGGGGCACTGCAGGCAGAATAAAGGGTATACTGGAAAATGGTGTCCTCATGGGCCAGCACCAGCCTCACCGCCCCGGCACCAGCCCCGCCGCCCCGGCACCGCTTTCTCTTCCCTCCCCCCGTGCAGGTCTCGCACCCCCTGAGAGGGTGGTCGGGTCCGTACGGACACTGACGGATAAATGCAGCTGCTGTGCTCAAGTGGGAGCTGTGGGTCGTGGCACCACGAGGGACCCCAAAATCCGTGAGAGCCGGGGAGCGGGGAGGGCTCGTCCCACTGGAGCCGGTGGGCTCAGACGCATTGGGAGGAGGAAAGCGCCTGAAGAGGCAGACGCTGCTCGTGCCGTTCCCAAAGCTCCCGGACGGGTTGGGCGGCTCAGCCGTGTGTTTGCGATGCGCGAAGGCCCCCGGCTGACGGCCCCGCGAGCCCGGCCGCGGCTCCCCCGGCCTCCGGTGCGCACGGGGGCGATCGGCGCGACACCCCCGGCCACCCGCGCTCCCACCCATCGCGGCCGGGCACCGCTCGCCCTCGGGGCATGACACACACGGTTCACCGCACGGCCGGCTGCGGGGAGCTGCACGCCCCGGCGCTGGCTGCAGGGTGACGCGTCCCTTCGTCACCCTGTGCTCGGTGCCACCGGCCGGGCTCTGGCCTCCTCCCTCACGGTGACCTCGGAGCAAACCCGGCCGACTCGAGCCTTGTCGAACCCCGGAGGAGCGAGGGCGGCCGGGAGACGGTGCCTGTTCCAGCCTGTGCGGATTTCACACCCGAAACACCTTTCCAGAAATCCCTCACGGCGCCCGGCGGCGCTGGGTTATTTGTGCTACGAATCTGGGTTAAGATCGTGCATTGTTTTGCCTACGTGGGGAATCGTTATTTCAGGAGGAAGGGGGGAGGCGGGCGGGGGGGGTCCTCCCTAAATCATTTCATCTCCCCATTCCTGCGCCGTACAGCAGGGCCATGGGGTCCCCCCTCCCTGCCGGGACCCTGCGGGCACCCACGCAGGGGTGCCGAGACCTTGGGGTCCCACTCAGCGTCCACGGGGACGCAGGGAGCCGTCTCCCAGGCCGCGGCTGTGCCGGTGCGCATCCGCCGGCATGCGGCTCTGCCCCAGGATCTGTCCTGTCTCCCTCATTAAAACCTTCGCCCCAGCCCACAGATGAAATCTGCCTTTTCCCTTGACTTTTGATAAATTATTCATCTCCCGAGAGTTGTTTATTCCCCCTCTCCGAGGCAGAGAGGAGCTGCAGACGCTGCTGGAGGCTCCCGGCACATCCGGGGCTGCGGGAGCTGCAGGAGGTGGGGGCTCACCCGCTCCCCGGACCCCAGCTCCCGCTCCCGGGTGGCTGAGGGTTGTAGGAAAATGGGAATGGGGGAGCTGGGGGGAGGGAAGCCGCTGGGAAAGCAGCCAGTGAGCGCTGCGAGCCCTCGGCAGAAGCGGCTTCCCGGTGGAGACCTCCCACCCCATCCCAGCCTCGGTGCCTCCCACCCAGCTGGGATGTGGCTTCGCCCCACACCAAAAAAAAGACAAAAAAAGCAGACAGTGAAATATAAATCTGGATCTACTACGCGCTGGAAATGAATCGTGTTCAGAGCTCCATGGTGAACTACATTCAGAAGCTGAGGATGCTCCAAATCCCTTTTGCCCAGGGGAGCTCAGTCGGGATGATCGGACCCATTTTCGATCGCTGCTGCTCGGCCGGAGCCTCGGCCACGGCCTCCTCCTGCCAGAGCCGGAAGGTGGTTTTTTTTATCTCTCCATGAATTTGATCGTTTTCATTAGGTTATTTTCCTTATTGGCTGAAATTTCTAATAGAGCTTTTAACTACGACAAATAGATCCGCGCTCCCAGTCCCTGCTACTTCACCACTCGCCCTTGGCTGTGTTAACATCTACCGCCAGAACAATTAGATTTCGGATGGATCTAAAGAGCCACTCGGGAGGCCGGGGCGTTTAGATACGTTGCAATATTGCCTCCGACATCCGAACGGCTCGATGAGATGAGTCACGCTCCACACCAGCAAGTTGCCGGGCTTTTTGCTGAGCCCTTTTTTTTTCCCTCTCCCTTTCACAACCTTTATTTTTTGTTTTTTTTGCAAACCAGCAGTTCCCAGGCGGGCACCAGCCCGTGGTGCCGCGCGGCGCCGGGCGCTGCCAGCCTTCGCAGCCTGCTTGCGGGGGCTTTGCAACGCCGCCGAGTCAACGACCGTCGCAGTCAAACTGCCACCAGAAAAGTCGTTCGTGGGGCCGACCCTGCAAACCTGCTGCCTCCCCGAAGCCGCCGCCGCGTCCCCGGCCCCTCTGCGGTGCGTAACGCCTCTCCAGGAAAGGGGAGGGTAATTAATCGTCATCCATAACGAACGATTGCAATGGAGGGGGTGCAGGCACTGCCCCTGCTCCCCAAATTTCCCATCCTTGGTTGAAACCCCGGGGCTGATACCGGGTGAGTCGTGGTCTGGCTCGGTGGGGAAACGGCTCCTGGCGCACCAGCCCACAGGGCAGCAGCCCACCGCGCTGGCACGGCTCAGCCCCGCTCGGCGCGTTCTGGAGGTGCCGTGTTGGTCCCCGTTGGGGTCCCCGTGTCCCCCACCCACGCAGCCGCAGCCCCAGCACCCTCTGCTTCTCCCCAGAGCCGCCAGCCACGCGGTGTGGTTCGATTTCTATCCACACTTTTCCCTCTCTGTTCATCGTTTATTAGTTCTGACGGCTGCTGGCGCCGGCAGCCCCCCGCCCCGCGGAGCCCACAGCCCTCGTGCCGGGCGCCTCGCAGGGCGTTTCCACCTGAAACCGTTCACGTTCCTGCCCATTTCTTCACGCTGCGCTCCCATCTTTCCGGCGTTTCCCTCCACTGCTGCCCAGGGAGCTCCCCCTCGCCTGCTTTTATAGCCCAAACGCTGCGATCCACCGGAGCGTCGGCGTCGTTACGTAAGTTTTCCTCTGCTGAAACTAATCTCCACCAAACAGTTTTCATATTTGAAAGCGCCGAACAAAATCCCTGAGGATTATCAGCCCACTACAGACAGGGAGAGCAGCTCCCCGGCGCCGGCAGCCCGGGGCCTCATCGGATCCGGACCCGGATTTCAGGGCTCTCCGATGCCGCCCTCCCCCAGCGCCTGCCCCTGCCAGGGTCAAACCCCACCGAGCGGAGGGAACCCATCCGGGCCTGGGGGAAGGGAGGAAGCTCCCGGCAGCGCTCGGGAAGGCCGGATCGGAGGGAGCTGTGGGAGAGGAGCTGGACAAGGAGCAGCAGAAATCCCCAAAAGGCCAAACCTGCAAGACCGTCGCTGCCACGGCCCGCGTGGAACCGGGGTGAAAACCGGGGAATTGTTTCTTCCAGAGCACTTTGTTCCACCACGTGCAAATAACGAAACTCTCCTGGTTCGGGTCCCTGCCCCGGGCACCCCGGGATGGCACAGGGGCAGGGCAGAGCCCCAAAACCACAGCACCCAGCTGTGGCCCATCCTATCGGAGGGCGCGGCTCTTCCAGGGTCTGTGCCCAGAGTCAGGGCTCTGCGAGACTCTTGCCAGGAGGGATCCGTGTGCCCACCCAGGGGTCCGGGCCCCTGGCAGCGGCTCCCTCTCCGTGGGCAGGGGAGGGGTCCCAGCCAGCAGAGTTTGGGTTTTCGCTCCTGTCACAGTCCACGTGAGGCGATACTTTAATTTCAATCCCCCCAAATTTCAAGCACGCGCTGTCTAAACACGACCGCTCACCAAACCCGCTGCCCTCCACCCGGTTCCTCATCCCCAAGGTGTTTGGAGGAAGAGGAGCTCTGCCACGGCCGCCCTCGGCCCTCGGGAGGGGACATCTCTTCTCGGCTGGTCACAAACGCAGAGGCGCGTCCCAAGCGCTGCTGATCCACGGACAAAGGCGCTGGCGGGGCAGGAGTTACCCGCACCTGCGACCACCTCCGCGCAGCCCCTGGGCGCGGGGCACCGGCTGTCGCTGCCCGCCGGAGGTTACACCGCGCTCGGGTCAGCGCTTATCACCCCAGCGTGGGGATTTGCGAGGATCAGGAAACTCATAGGCTCCACCTGCATCAAAGATTAAGCATTAAACTCACAATCACCGATATTAAAAACATGGATTAAAGCACAGATCTGTCCCCTCTCTACTTCCAGGTACTCACCTGCTTTAATGCTATCACAGAACCGTGCTGGATTTGGAGGGAACGGGGGGAAATATCCCCTTGGGAAGGGACAAACACCAGCTGGGCAGGCGGGTCCCGCTGCCAGGGCGCAGCGCGGAGGCACAAACCGCCCCGGCCGTGCCAGGGCCGCCCGCGGCGCTCAGTGGGTGCCGCTGACACGCAGGATTTGGAAGCAAAGCCCCCAGCGAGGAGATCTGCCTCCAACACCCTGAAAGGGCAGGAGAGAAACCGAATCCAGGCGCTACCGCCCTGAATCCGGGCAGAAGCGAGTTGTTTTAACCAGGAGTTCACCTCACACAGCGCTACCGTCAGCTGCCGAGTGACTGGGAACAGCCCAGCGCACACCCGTCCCGTGTGCTGGCTGTAAACTAAGAGGAAGTTTTGCAGGACAAGTGTGAATAGTTTTTTTTTTAACTCTTTCAGGTTATTCCTCTCATTTCCAGCAGCGATTGTCACCTGCCCGCAGGTCAGCAGGAGGAACAGGCTGTGAGCATGAAGGGAGAACCCACGGCACCGGCAGCTGCCGGCGGCTCCCTCCGGCTCCAGGAGCGTTCGACCTCCTCATGGGCACGTCCCCAGCACCGCTGCGGTGTTTTAGGGTGTCTCAAAAGCTCCCCTGACAGCACCGCTACAGAGAAAGACCCTCAAGCCATGCTTTATTCAGAAAGAAAGACAAGACAGAGCCAAACGCTGTTCTGAAGGAGACATTTACTAACCCCAGCGATGCTCGATGCGGTGCCATTCCCCCTCAGCAGGGGCAGGGCCCCCACGCAGACCCCACCCCACCACTACCGCGTAACCCGGTTGTGCCGCGGGTTTTCTTCCCAGAGGAGTTCCACGTCAACGACTCCGCAGGTGACCGACGGCCGCGTCCCCTGCAAATCAAGGCCGCGGCTCCTCTTTGCCCTTGTGGTAGTCGGGCGGCGTGTACTTCCCTTCCTTGATCATCTTGTCCCTCTGCTCGAGGATGGTCCTCAGCCGCACAGCCTGGCAAAGCGCACATGAGGGTGGGGGCAGACACACAACAGGGTCGCAGCGGTCAGGGAAGCGCCGAGGTGGTCCCTAGTGCGGGTCCTGGCAGCCCCCCAGAACCCGTGTGCACGTGGCACCCCCACCAACCCTGCCCTCGGGGGTCCTCACACACCTTACACGCGGGTTTGCGCCTTCTGCCAAAGACTTTGGGGCTTTCAAGTTGTTGCAACACATTTTACTACTACTAATAATTGGGTTTTCAGCCCACAGCTGACCAGGCAGTATTTTCTCTCATCGCTGCTGCAGCTGAGGACTGACCATAGCTGCTGTTGAAGAGGAGGAGGGCCCCGCAGGCAGGGAGGAAGGCACTGCGGAGCACAGAGCCCTGCTGCCACCACAGCCCACACCACTCCTCGGGGAAGGGGCTGCTGCAGGGCCAGGCCCCCCACTTGCGCTGGGTAAGGCACGCTGCCTGCTCCCCGATGGCTGCAGGCCCCACCGCGGCAGGGTGCCCGATGACCAGGAACACCCCTGGCAGCCCTTCCCACCCCGATCCCCCTCCCCAGCCTGGACCGGAGCCCCCAGACCTTCTCAAGAGCTTGGCCTGGACCCTCAGCACCCTCTCCCCAACTTGGCCCAGCGCCTCAGGTGTTCCCAGCCCCTTCCCCAGCCCAGCCCAGCCGCCCCAGTGCCCGCCCCCCAGCTTGGCCTGGACCCTCCGCAGCCCCCTGCTCGCCCCCCGGCCCGGCGCCCCCCTTGCCCGCACCCCCGCCCGCCGGCGCTCACCAGCTTGGTGCGGTGCATGCACTCCATGAAGTCCTCGTACTCGGGCTGGCACTCGCGGCGGGCGCGGGTCTGGCCCAGGCCGTGCCCGCACTCCACCCACTCCCGCTCGAAGGCGTGACAGGCCCCGGCCTTGCCGTAGGGCTGCGCCATGCTCTGCCGCAGCAACCACCGGTCCACATCGATGCCCAACTGCCGCTGCAGCTCCCAGAACGGCATGACTCCGCGCTTGTCGCGACACGGACACTGTCACGATACTGACACCCCCCAGGGCCGGCCCCCCCCCCGCCGCGCCTCACGGCTCTGCAACCGCCGCCGTCCTTCACGGGCCTTTCACGACGCTGCCCGCCGCCAAGCGCGACCGCAACCGCGACACCCACATCGCGCTTTACGGCTGCGCCGTCCCGGTGGAGCCAGAGAGACGAGCGGCATGAGCGACCCTCCCCGCTGCAGCGCCCCCTGGCGGGGCGGAGGGGAAACCGCCCGCCGCGCCCCAGCGCCCCCTGCCGGCCGCTGCGGCAGCCTGCGAGGCTCCCCAGTACTCCCAGCGTCCTCCCAGAGCTCCCAGTATCTTCCCAGTGCTCCCCCGACCAATGCCCCCCCAGTGCTCCCAGTGCCCCCACCGCAGTGCCCCGGTGTCCCCCAGTATCCCCGCAGTGTCCCATTGCTCCCAGTGCATCCCATCCTCATGCTTCAGGGTCCTCCCAGTGGCCCCAGTTCCCCCAGTCCCTGGCTTTCAGGATCTTGCAGTGTCCCCGTTCTTTGGATTTATGGCCTCCCGGTCCCCATCTCCCCCCGCTGCAGTGCTGTACCTCTGCGGGACCCCCGCACACATCCCAGGGGCAGGGGGCTTCGTTAGGGCTGACGAGAACTCGGGGACCAGGGGGGAAGCCACCAGGCCTGGGTCTTCCCCCCAGTAATACCCACACCCCAGAACCCCCCCCTATTTCCATACCCCCCTGAAATCCCAGGGGTCCCTGCAGATGCTTGAAGAGTGTCCAAGGTTTGGGTGAACGGCCCCACCTTCCCTAACGAGCAAAGCCTCGTTACGCAGCTAACTGCTTATCGCAGACTGATTCTCCACCGCCTCCGGCGCAGGGCGGGGAGGAAGAGCCGGGAGGCTTCCTCATACGAAACCCCGAGCTGCGCTCCACAACCATTTATTACCGTAACTTTTAAAAAAAGAACCCAGACCTGCTCGGCACCACCCACCCACTCGCCAAACCCCTTTAGTAGGCGCACGACACCGCCCGAGCAGGAGGAACGGGATTTATGATGCGTACTTCAAAGTCCTCGCCCGTGGGTCCCCCGTGAGAGCGGAGTGGGGCGATGCCGGCGGCAGGCGGGGCGGGAGGCGCTGCCGCAGCCCGGCCGCCGCGGGACCTTTACCCCCCGCCCCGGTACCGCTGCTGCTCAGATGATGCTGGCCGGAGCGAAGACCGGGGTGACGCAGAGCGTCTCCGCCATCTCCCAGCCGCAGGACAGCGGGGCGCAGGTGCTGTCGCGGTCGTCTTCCGTTTGCGGTGGCTTTCCCTGGAAGAGCTGGACGGCTTTCCTGCAAGCGGGAGACAACCGAGGGGGAGCGAGGAGGAGCAGCCCCTCGCGAAATGCTGCAGGATGGGCCTGGGGAAGGGGGAGCTCAGGGGCTCTCACCTCCCCCAGAGCAACAGCCCCGTCTGCACGGGCAGAGCCGAGCTGCCTCTGGCTTCCCCAGTGAAAAACTGGCTCAAGTCTGTCAATGTTTAAAAAAATATGAGGCCAGATTTTTACCCTGAATCTCCAGGTTCTGGGACTCAGATTTGACCCTCTCCCTTGGACAAAGAACCCAGCTGGAAGGAAAGACAGCATCTCCCATGGGATTCAGCCCTGCCCTGCTCACACAGGACCGTCTCTTACCAGGCCACGCGGGACATGGCGTAGGTGATCTGTGGCTGGGAACACCCCCCAAGCGGGGACGAGGATGCGACGGTGTAGGCACCCATGTCCTCGAAAATCAGCCAGTCCCCGACGTGCAGCTCGGGCAGCTCCAGGCCGTCGGCAATGCGGTCCTCCGCGTGTCCTGGGGGGCCCCGGAGGCTGCTGCTGTGCGAGGGGTGGTCTGGGCAGGGTTTCTGCAGGGGAGAGATGGAGCAGCCGCAGGGGATGAGGATGCACCAGCGCCCAGTGACCTGCCTTGTCTCCACCCGCCCTGAAGGTCCGACCCCGGGAGCCCACGGACGGGCTACAGCGCTCCTGGTACACCGCCATGACCTCTTCTCCATGGCCTCTGCTCTCCCCTGGCGTGGAGCCTGGGGCCAGCCACGATGCAAGGGAGAGCAGGGTCAGCTGAGGCGATGGGACGCGACGCAAGGGACCCGCTGGGCTCTCCTCAAACCGGGCCAGACCCTCACCTTGTGCAGCTGAGGTCTGGGGCAGGGGCTGTCAAACAGGAGGCAGCTGAAGGTGCTGTAGATGCCATCGCTGAGGTGATAGACGAGGCTCTTCTTGCCGCCAGACTCTTCCTCTGAGGGGGGGAGCAGGGAGAGGGCTCAGGGGGGCTCGGGCACACGGGTGGGCCCGTCCCACCGTCCCACCTACCATCAGAGCCAGGCTGCTCCGCAGGAACCTCTTCCATGGCAGTGATGCTGGCCGCGAAGGTGAAGGCGGAGGTGACGTAGTATCGCCCAGGTCTCGCAACGATCTCCACCCCGCAGCCGTCTGGGAAATACAAGTCCAAGGCAGAGTTTATCACGGCAGCGATCTGGGTGGGAAGAAGATGTTCCCTCTCGGTTAGCTCGGTCCCTCTGCAGGGAGCCAGACCCAGGGGAGACCCTCCGGCCTCGCTCTCTGCCTGCCGAGTGCAGGCGTCGGGAGCCGTGTACCTCTTCGAACCGGGCTCTGGTGTCCTCGGTGCCGGGGAATCCCCCTCCGATGTCCAGGAGATGCATCCGGTAGCCCAGCTCTGTGCCCATCTCAAAGGCCAGCT